>NC_041713.1:8412682-9012682 GCF_900700375.1 Denticeps clupeoides | reverse complement strand
ACGCTTTTCAAGTGTGTCTGAGAAGCCATAAACTTCAAAGAGGCAGACGAAAGTACTTTAGCAGCGAGAGCACACACATGTCAAAGCTAACTGTCGCTGCAGCTACATCCCACATGCCACTGCCTGAACACCAGAGAAATGGAGGACCGACAAAGAATGTCTACGAGAGTGTGACAGAAACATTGACACAAAGAAATAGGGTAAAACAAAAAAAAAAACAGGAGAAGAACGAAAAGAAAAAAGAACATTGATGAGAGACACGTAGCCGGTGTCTTCCAGACAGTCAACTGGCTGCAGGCAGCACGGGCTGCCCTGATACAGCGATCCCAACTCACTCTGTCTGACAAAATACATACAGGGCGAGAACTCTAATTGGTTCACAATGAGTAGCCGGTAAGTATCAGTATCTATATAGTACTAATATTTAAATACAGATTATAGATATTGTATGTTTATTACCTAAGTAAAAAAGAAAAAAACTTATTACCTAAGTTTGAAAAAAGAAAATGGTAAGAACTATAAATGGTTATCATCGTCTTCATCCGGTTATCTGGGTCCGGGTCACGGTGGCAGCATCCCAAGTAGGGAATCCCAGACACCCCTCTCCCCAGCCACCTCCACCAGCTCCTCTGGCAGGATCCCAAGGCGTTCCCAGACCAGACTGGAGATATAATTCCTGGGTCGACCCGGGGGCCTCCTGCCGTCAGGACATGCCCGAAACACATCCCCTGGGAGGCGTCCAGGAGGCCTCCTCTCGATGTGGAGGAGCAGCGGTTCTAATGTCCGAGCTCATCGCCTTGTCTCTAAGGCTGCGCCCAGCCACCCTACCTAGGAAACTCATTTCCGCAATTCCGTTCTTTCTGTCATTACCCAAAGCTCATGACCATAGGTGAAAATTGGGACGTAGATCGACCCGTAAATCGAGAGCCTTGCTTTCTGGCTCAGCTCCCTCTTCACCACAACAGCTGCCAATGTTGCCCCAATCTGCCTGTCAACCTCCTGCTCCCTCCTTCCCTCACTCGTGAACAAGACTCTGGGATACTTAAACTCCTCCCCTTTTCCAGTCGAGAACCATGGTGTCAGATTTGGAGGTGCTGAACCTCATACCAGCTGCTTCACACTCGGCTGCAAACTATCGACCGGACCCTCCTCTCTAGTACCTTGGAGTAGACCTTTCAAGGGATGCTGAGGAGTGTGATCCCCCTATAGTTGGAACACACCCTCTGGTCCCCCTTCTTAAAAACGGGGACCACCACCCTAGTCTGCCACTCCACCGGAACTGCCCCCGATGTCAGTGTAATGTTGACAGCCCTACAACATCCATAGCCATGAGATACCCAGGATGGATCTCATTCACCCCCGGGGCTCTGCAGCTGTGTAACTTTTTGACTCCCTCAGCAACTTCTGCCCCTCCTTGGAATGCGCGTTGGTGAGATTGAGGAGCTCCTCAAAGTATTTCTTCCACCGCCCGACTATAGCCCCAGTCGACATCAGCAGCTCCCCATCCCCACTGTAAACAGTGTGAATGAGTTGATGCCTTCCTCTCCTGAGGTGTCGGATGGTTTGCCAGAACCTCTTTGGAGCCGATCAGTAGTCTTTCTCCATGGCCTCACAGAACTCCTCCCATGCCTAAGATTTTGCCTTGGCGATTGCCACTGCTGCACCTTGCTTGGCCGTCCGGTACCTGCCTGCAGCTTCTGGAGACCCACAGACCAGCCATGCCCTGTAGGCTTCCTTCTTCAGCCTGACAGCTCCCCTAACCTCTGGTGTCCACCAGCACGTACGGGGGTTCCCGCCACGACTGGTACCAGCCACCTTGCGACCACAGTTAGCAACAGTCGCCTCAACAATTGCAGAGTGGAACAAGGTCCATTCGGACTCAATGTCCCCAACTTCTCTCGGGACGCAGTCAAAGCTCTGCCGGAGGTGGGAATTGAAGACCATCTTAACAGGCTCTTCTGCCAGGCATTCCCAGCAGACCCTCACAATACGTTTGGGTCTGCCAGGTCTATGTGGCATCTTCCCCTGCCATCTGATCCAACTCACCACCAGGTGGTGTTCAGTTGACAGCTCCGCTCCTCTCTTCACCCGAGTGTCCAAAACATATGGTTGCAGGTCAGATGGTATGACTACAAAAATCAATCATCGACCTGCAACCTAAGCTGCCCTGGTACCAATTGTACCTATGTGCATCCTTATGTTCGAACATGGTGTTTGTTATGGCCAAACTGCGGCTTGCACAGAAGTCCAATAACAAAACAGGTCATGCTGTCATTGCCCACATGAGCATTGAAGTCCCCCAGCAGGACAATGGAGTCCCCATTCGAAGCACTATCAGGGACTCCAAAAATGGTGGGTACTCTGAGCTGTTAATTGGTGCATAAGCCCAAACAACAGTCAGGACCCATTCCCGAACTGAATGCGCAGGGAAGCTACCCTCTCGTCTCCCGGGAGAAAACCCCAACAAACAGGCTGAGAGTCTTGGGGCTAACAAAAAGCCAACCCCAGCCCTCCGCCTCTCACCCGGAGCAACTCCATCAAAAGAGAGTGTCCTCACTCAAGGACTTGGGTTCCAGAGCCGATGCTATGTGTCGAGGTGTGTCCGACTATATCTACCGCTCAACCTCTTCCACAAGCTCCAGCTCTTTCCCCACCAGAGAGGTGACATTCCATGTCCCAATAGCCAGTTTCCTTGTCCAGGGATCGGACCGCCAAAGCTCCCGTCTCAGTCCACATTGCACCGGACCCTTCATGTTCCTTTACCTAAGACCAATTTGTCATGGGAGACCCTACCGGGGGCACCAAGTGCCCCAGACAACATAGCTCCTAGGATCATTAGGGCTCTCAAACTCCTCCACCACAATAAGGTGACTGTTCAAGGAGGAGACTATAAATGGTTAAATGGTTAAATAAGGCAAAAAAATATTGATTATAGCAATTTACAGAATGCAAGGAGAGCAAACAAAGGAAAATCTAACACAGATTTAGTTCCCTTTTGCATCAAACCAGCAAAATTGAGTATGGGTCCACTAGCACAAAGACAAGGCTTTTGTAGGATTACTTTCAGGTGTATGATCAGCCCAGCCACTGGGGAAGCGTGTGACCACGTATTTCTTGGTGCAGGTCCCAACCCCGGGGAAATGCTTCATTTACTGAAACAGTAACAGCTGTATAGGCGGCTTTAAACTCGGTGGGGATCAACACCAACTCTGCTCTGCTAGGTGAGGTTGTGGAAGACACAGGTCATACACCATGGAAAGACTGAATACAGCAACAAGACACAAGGTAGTTATACTACATCATCAAGATCTTTCCCAGACAAAGACTGCAAAGCAGACTAGAGTTTCAAGATGTTCTGTTCAAGCTCTTTTTTTTAAGAAGCACAAAGAAACAAGCAATATTAAAGATATTTCCCTATGAAATTGTAAGATGGCCAGCAGTGCCATCAACTCAGGACTTGCACAAACCAGTGTGACCCAGGTCCACCCATCTACTGTGGCCAGAAGTGTTCTTCATGGAAGAGTTGCAGCCAAAAAGTCATACCTTCATACCTTCTGCTGTGTTAACTAATGCACGTCTGAAAGCCTCATTCATTTTCAGAATCACCCGAACAAATTGATATATAGAATGACCCAGATGTAGTGAATTGAGGATTATTTGACCAGGTAACATTTGAAAGAAAAATAATATATTGTGAATTTCTTTTAATTACCCTAAAATTTTCTTAACAGTAGTATATATAGATCAGTAATAAAGCGATAACCCAAAATAAACATTCAAAGCAACTCACATACTAATAAAACCAAAACTAAAAGTGATTATAGCAAAATTAGTTCAAAGTAGTTTTGATAAATAATAATTTTTTGTCCGACATAATGATCAATGATGTTGTCTGCTGCAGGTGTTGCTTTGGTTGAAATCGGTAACAGGCATTTCTTGGTAACCTGAATAACGTTTAAAAAGCTTCCCCAGATAATAAAAACTAAATCTCTATGCACCTGGTTTGACAACGATAGCTAATCCTGTCAGTGTACACATAATCTAGCTAAAAGCATGCATGTGGGCATTAAATATTCAGAGAGCGACACAAATACTGCATGTGCTAAATTGTTCATGTAGGAACACTGGAGACCCCGTCTAGACAGCCCAATGTTTGCATCAGTGTTGTAGCTGTGGGTGGCTGTGAGCATAAGGAAAAAAATCTCATCTGTGAGAGAAAGAGGGAAAGAGAGAGAGAGAGAGAGAGAGAGAGAGAAGGGGAGAGAGCCATACTCCAAACTGACAGGTTGTATAATAATGAGGCTTTATATAACCAAGCAGAGAGGATACCTAGGTGTGACAGCAGAGGTCTTCACCAATGCCAGTTCTGTCAGAGAGCATTACACACATGTGCACATATGAACCGATGTACACTCGCATGCACACACCCCAAGCCAATCCCAGAAGTGTATTCAGCAAAGCCATTACATAGTGTGCACGCAATGCATTATTAACCTAATAATATTAGGAATAAATGCTGTGCAAAGAATTGTTAAAACATTCATATTCGAGGATCTATTCACAAACATCCGCATGCAAAGTTTTGGGTAAAAGCAAAAGAAGGGTTAGAGGAAAAGTGCATTAGTGAAACCATGAGCGAATCCAAGAAGAAGAAAAAAAGCGAACGAAGAAGAGCGAGACGTGTCACAGGGAAAAAAGCTAAAAGAAGAGGAGGTGGGGGCTTGCTTCCAGCAGGAAGAGGGAATGAGATTAGCCATGGTGGAGCATCCCCATCTGCTTCCCATCAGAACGCCGTTAAAGGACCAGACACTGCTTTGTTCACAGCTCAGGAACTGCTGAACATCAAGCTGCGTGCGTCCTATAATGGTGACGGCTAAGCCATACCGCAGCACGCTGTACAGATCTGGCTGAGAATCCTCAGGATGATCACTGGACCACGGAGTTACGTACAAACGACAGGACGGACGAGGCAGCACCTTTCAGAGATGACAGAACATTATCATTGTTCTTCAGGCATGGGTGAGTGGGTGTAAACTCAACTGCACAGAGCAATGCATTTTCCTAAAAGAATAAACAGCAATACAAATACACATTTTAAACTCTAAGGTTTCATTGGAAAGGACGTTTAATTAAAAAGAACAGACCTGTTTTACGACAAGTATATTAAATAACTACACTAGAAACGCCACTCCACTGGAGTAAAGCAAAGTGTACAGGGAAAACGTTCTCTAAAGCCATATACCATATAGGCTTCAGGGTCTGCTGCCAACATGCAATCCTGGAACAGAACCCCACAGGCCAATCAGAGTGTGTGGAAGAATTACAACTGCGGCAAATGATTATTCGAAATCTTTCAAACGAGGCATTTAGAATAAATTGAACCAAGTTAAATCTGAGAAAAACGTCAGATTTTCTTATTATGTAAGAACTAGTGCTGTCAGGGACACCCCTTGAAAGAACCATTTACTAAGCCTTTGTAACATGCTAACTTGTACATATTCCACACACGCCTCCCCATGAGGCAAATGCCTTAGGGGTTCAATTGAAACATGATGTCACAGGATCCCACAACACATACCAGTGAATGACAAGCACCAACGCTCAGTAACGGAATGAATGACGCGGCACATTCAAGGTCGACCAGGTCAGTTCTAACAATTGGCCAGGCATCTGTCCATCCATATGATTTCATCCGCTATTGCAAGAGGATGACTGCAGCAACAGATGAGCCAGCCTGTGGACAGCAGGAGGACGCCACAGACGTCCCCAAGGCTTTGAGGGGGGGGCCTGGCGGCACGAGGTGCGCGTTGCCCGCAGAAGCAGGTGGCACGCAATTGTCACGCCGCTAAGATGGGCGTTGCACAGTGTGGCTGGATGCGGGTGACCAGGAAGCTGCCATCTGCTACCAGGGTCCTGCTTTCAGGTGGTGTCAAGGTAACTACCATTAAAAAAGAATCATGAACTAAAACGCAAGCCTTTAAAAACCATGAAATTGATATCCATTTACATTTACATTTACGGCATTTATCAGACGCCCTTATCCAGAGCGACTTACAATCAGTAGTTACAGGGACAGTCCCCCTGGAGCAATTTAGGGTTAAGTGTCTTGCTCAGGGACACAATGGTAGTAAGTGGGATTCGAACCCGGTTCTTCTGGTTCATAGGCGAGTGTGTTACCCACTAGGCTACTACCACCCAACTAAATGTACCTTGAAATCTGTCCAAATCACGTTTGCAATGTTTTGCTAAAAAAAAAAATCGTTTGTTGCAGCCCTTGCGCAGAGCCACAATGTGACTGTGCTGTGAAACTCGGCCTGGACCAGATCCCCCGGGACGTCTAACTGTCTCCCCTCCACTTCAGAAGTCTCTGGCTGTCCAGCACTGTTAACTAGCAGTCGTCTCCGAACGCACATGGCCATCTGTCTGGCGAGGTGGAGAGAGGAAAATCACGGTATGTTTCCCAAGCGTCACACAAGACGTTGCGCATCTATCTATCTGCCAATTTGGTTTTGGTAACAGATGTGGTCCCAGGGTGACGATAACCCTGGGACCACACTTGTGATGTCTGCAGTTTTATCATGAGGACAGAAACCGGGGGTAAACAGATGAGGACGGAGATCAGGAGATCTGACCCTGCGCTCGGTGTTGCCAGATTTGGCAGCTTTTTATTCGGTATTTTACAGTAAAACAAAGATGAATAAGATTTCTATAGCTATTAGTCAGATTAGCCTGTTATGAGGAATCCTTTCTAATCCATCACACTCCCAGTAAGAGTTTTACCGCAGATTACAGTTTTGAATGGAATGTTAAAATTTGTCTCCGAGCTGCTATGCTTATATGTCCATCCTTGAAGTCTAAGACAATAAAACATCTTTCTTTTTATCCATCTGTCAAGCTCCATTTCGCCACAAAACCTTCACTGCATGACCAGCTGCTTATAAATATGACAGATCGTTAATTTTGTATGACACTGAACTTAAATTGAGATTAAAAAGGAGATATGAATACGAAGCAGACATAAAGCGCACCGAGCGAAATCCTCCATCAAAAACAGGCCATGAAATCCTAGAGAGGGTAAAATGGAATATTAAACTTCTGATAACAACCATACGCCGTCACTGCTGGAAATAAAGAAAAAGCACCGACTGCCTCTCAGGGAGTCCAGCTCGCAGACATCCATTCCACTCCATTAACCCCTTGAAATAGTTCTCCCCGTGACCTTTACAGCACCGAGATATACCGGGCCTCTGGCTAATTACACGGTCGTAACAAAGTCATTTTTTATGCAATGAAACATCCAGTTAAGTGACACTTCGTGTGACCTGTCAGTTGGAGTTACACTTTCAAAATGCAACTCTGATGGAACCATAAGAAATATTTGATGTTGTACTGGACGAGAACAGGTTGCTGGGAAATTTCCCCCCGGATAACATCTGCTTGTGCTTTGGACGCTGACGTCAGAATTCAGCTGGGGTCGCTACACTGCGCGTGGATCCATGGCAACAGTGACACCTCCCCGAAACCGCTGCGAGCCCGAGAACGTGAATAAATAAATAGCAAACAATAATTAATAAGTATATATATATATAAATTTTATAAAAATTTGTTTATTTATTTATTTATTTATTTTTTCATTTAAACCCCTGAACCCGGGAGGGCGCGGGCGCGTCGCCGCGGCTCCAACTCTCCTGACGGTGACGCGCAACGCGACGTTTAACGTCCAGGCGTCGCGGCGGCGACTGTCGCCCAATCCGAAGTACGGGGCGGGACACGTTCGTTAGTTAATTATTTGGTAATATTACACAGGCGGGGGGGGGGGGGGGGGGGGGGGGACACTAACATGCGCACGACTTGTTAGTGAAAACAAATGGGCGTGGCTTCTCCAATTAACAGTAGAGAAAGTCTGTACTTTCTGCAGTTCTGCAGTTTAATTGTTCGTTTTTTTATTTTTTTTGCAACTTTTTGGTGCGCCCGTGTGTCGGCCGGGATGTTATGGAATATGTCATTTAACATATTTCGCATATTTCAGCGCTTTGTAGTTTCCCTTGCGTGGACCGCGTTACGTGGGAGCGGCGTTTCGCCTCGGTCTTCGACTTGGCCCGTCTGAGCCGCTTCGCTCACGGACACGGTGCGACGGTCCCGCGGGGTCGCACACTCTGGGTCCACGGTGCTCGGAAGTTCGGCAACTTTAATTCGCCGGTAACTGCGCCGAGGCCGATGCAAGGACCGCGGCTAGGACCCGGCGCTACCGCATTCGCCACGCTTATGTCCCCCCCTCCCCATGCTGCCCGCTCCCAGTCACCCATGCCAACAACAAAAGACGTCGTCCCCTGCACACGGCGTGCGTAAACTACGTCTTAAAAAAGTGTTGAGCGATCTCTGTAGCGACGCGTCTTCCAGTTTGTCGCGCTTGCACGCGGCGACCCGGTCACCGGGGGACATTTTCTCCGCCAGCGTCTCCCGGCGATACGCCGGGGCTAGTCGGATCGCGCCCAGACCCGAACGCGTCGCTACCGACACCGGCGCAGTGTCGCCGCTCTGCAGCGGAATCTCGCGCGCCCCGCGCGCGCGTGCGTGCGTGCGTGCGCGCGCGCGCGCAACTTGGTTACCTTATAATTGGCGAACAGCCGCTGGACCGCTTGCGCGTCGCCCTTCCGACGGTGAACTTCTGTAATCCCCTCTCCGCGTTCTCCGAGTCGGGAATGTGTCGGGCGACGGTGCGGTGACAGCGGCGAGCTCGTCCGTGGCCACGCCCACACCGTCAGGTACAGCCCACGGGGGCGGGGCGCCGAGCTGCCATTGGCTGAGAGCTGCGGCCAAAGGCTTGTTTGAAATGGCGAATATGCGTTCAGCTCTCCGCGAGTGCTTCTTTATTCATTTCTGGGGCTTTACACTCTTCACATGTGTAGTAATGTACCTTACTGATATGATGCTCACAATTTGTGCAGCATGTGTTCTATGTTAAGCTCATGACGTGTGGCCAGAATCACACATTCAGCAATCAAAGCAGTAACTTTGTAATTATGCAATGCACTTATTAACGTGAAATAATTACTAGACTGTGCGGTGGATACCGAAACAATTTCTTCCATTAAAGTTCTCATCCCTGAGCAACAGAAAGTAGACTGAGTAATATCATGGTGATATATCCACAGTCACACTTTTTCAAACAGGCTTGTTTCGTATATATATAAGATACTGTTCATATGAAAGAATCTGAAAATAAGAAAATAAACGTTTGTACGGTTACAGAAGCTGTATGTTTAAAAGCAGGTAAGTAAAGGTACTCATCTTGAAAATGGTGAAAGCCCCTGCTTTTTCACCGTGGGCATGGATCGGCATGTGTAAAGTGATTTAAAGTGTGGCAGGGATTGTGTAAGGGGAAAATTTTTAAAAGTCATGAACCAAATTAGGTTCATCTTCCAAAACTTTCTAAATTGTCTTCTATGTAACCTCATCAAAGCTAAGGCACGTGCCCCTGGGGGCAGCAGAGCACGTACAATATTGATACCCACTAAACATTTGTACCAAACAAATTTATACACATAGCATATCATCTTAACGTGAAGAAATTTACACAAAACACAATTCCGATGCCATGCACACAAATTAACATAACAAAAAAAGCCCCTGCTTTTCCACGGTGGGTATGGGTTGGTATGTGTTCCCTCACCAGTCTGCACCTATGAGGCCCACCAAACTGCGATGCACTGTGAGTTCTGACACCTTTCTATCACAGCCAGCTTCAATTGTGAGCTACAATAGCTCTTCTACTGGATAAAACAACGTGCATGAATGAGCCTTGGCTTAGTTTTTCCTCCCTTGGACCACTTTTGGTAGGTCCTGACCACAGCAGTCCCAGAGTCATTTCATTCTGCTCCTTGTCAACAAGGTGCAATTCATTTTTGCGCATTTCTGCAGACTTCAAGGTCAAAATTGTAATGAGATGATCTGTGTTATTCACTACACCTGTCAGTGGTCTTAATATTATGGAGGATTAGTGTCTACTCTGATAATAAATGTACAAAGGCTTTATATAATTCAGTTCATGATATCAATAGGCCTCCCTTGTGTTAATTTAATTGGCTGTCCAAAATCTATCCAAAGACAGTGAGACATGTCCCTGGTGGACATGATATGGCAGCGGTCCGAGACAAAGTGGCCTTCTATGCATGACAAACGACACCAGCATTTCACCCATTTCGTGCTAGAGACGGTGAAGAAAGCTGTGGCGAGGAACGCCGAGGTGCGGCCCATCCGGCTGTACTCCAGATTCAGCCTTCATATCTCCTTTTCAGCTGACACAGCTGGAGAGAGCAATACAGTCAAGGCTGGCCACATGTTTGAGTGGCGAGAGGGAGGTAGGGCTGCTATTACACACTATTACAGTATATTTCAATGCCAAATTGCCACAGCTTTGTCACTGTAATGGTGCATCACAATGGAGATGGACTGAAGAAAGCTCACTGCGGCCATGTGTTTTCAGTACTATTTAGGATTTGTCCAAAATATCAAGAATATTAAAGCTGTTTTTTATCTGTGCTCCCCATGCTGTACATGTGGCCACCCAATGTACAGTGTATATATTTTTTGCTGGAGCATTATTTTGGCTGAGCCGAAATTACAACACAAGCTTCTGAGTGTGAACACGCTGTTCATGTGCAGGACTGGGAGAAATCTGTCACAACAGCAGGATGGTGCGATCGTCTGGAGGAAGCATATTTCTGCATGTTGGCACATAATGCATTCGGTAGGCGAGAAATTATCTCACACAATTTTACATCTTAACACATTGCTTTGGGTGTATGGAGGCAGGCCTGTTTGTGTGTGTGTGTGTGTGTGTGCGCGTGCACACACTCAGGTGTGTGCAGAGCGGTTCTCACAGTGGCTGCGGCTGCAGTAATTGCTAGATCTTTACTGCTTCACTGACCATGCTGCGCACCATGTTTCTAGAATTAATGAGAAAGTGATTTAAAGTGTGGCGGGGATTGTGGAAGGGGGAAAAAAAATGTAAAAGTCATGAACAAAAGTAAGTTCATCTTCCAAAACTTTCTAAATTATCTTCAATGTAACCTCATCAAAGCTAAGGCCCGTGCCCCTGGGGGCAGCAGAGCACGTACAATATTAATACCCACTAAACATTTGTACCAAACCAATTTATACAAATAGCATATCATCTTAACGTGAAAACACAATTCCGATGCCTCGCACATAAATGAACATAATAAAATAACTCTGCAGGACCATGTCCAAAATTGAAACAATTCTAATTAAATCTTATGCCTATTTACGCAGTCCAAAAATTGCACTCTTGCCGGGTGAAAAGAGCACCCCAAAAAGGGTGAAAATATTACCACAATCAATCATTCATCTGTGCATGTACGATGTTTTGCACATTGTGGTTGGTGAATGGTGTTTGTGATGTTACTTCAGTGAATGCCCCCTAATTTTATAGGCTCAGACAATTCAAAAAGGCATGAATCATTCAAATCAATCGCTGCAATCCCGAGATATTCCTGTGGATGTTGAACAGAATTACAGGTAAAAAATGTGAAAAATGTGAGTTTTATGATTGAAGAGGTGCTGGATATTCTGAATATCAACTCTCTGCCAAGCGCTGACAGGATACTGCAGGATGCTGGCATCCATAGGGTGAAAACCCCTATACACTGCAGAAAGTGCCAGGTGCCTCACTTCCAAAAAGAACTGGATCACAATATTCAAATGGCATGATACACATTAGTGTAGATATATTTTAGTATTTTTAATCAATAAATATTTTTCTTGTTCGGGAAATTGTTTTGCATGTTGATCTTTTGAATAGGGAACATACAGGATACAGCAGCTTGGTGTACATCATGTACGATCACCGTTTCACCCCTCCTGACCAGGCCATGACCCAAAATCAGCTGGTTGTAAGAATATCAAACCTGTCGCCTATCATGAGATTTATCCTCACTGTTCATGTTCAAACACAGAACTGAAGTTCAAGTAGCAGCACATGGAATCTTGGCTCAATCAGCTGTTACAAGCAAACCTTTTTTAATGTGATTTCGAATACAGCAGATTTTTTTTTGCTTTGTTCAGTATCACTACTGATCTGGGTTGTTCTGCTTCAGATATGTTCATATTCATTGTGTACTGTGGGCAGTCAGGTCACATCCGTTCATCGGACCATACAGTGTGTGAACATAAATGGGCCTTTGGGGCAGTGGTGGCCTTTGGGGCAGTGGTGGCCTAGTGGTTAAGGAAGCGGCCTCGTAATCAGAAGGTTGCCGTTTCGAATCCCGATCCACCCAGGTGCCACTGAGGTGCCACTGAGCAAAGCATTTGATGTTGACAATAGTCAGAAGTTTTATTGTTGTGTTTAAATATAGTTGATATAGGCCATACAATTAAGGAAAATGTTATGTTGTGTTTTTATTTAAAATCTGATAAGAAATATTTTGCTTTAGTTACAAGACAAAACCAGTTATCTGGAGCACCCCACCTCCCCCGTTTTCCGCCGCTGTAGCGATCACGACTAACGGGTGACTGGGGAAGGAAGCGCAGAAACAAAAGGGCAAAAGGAATTTATTACAGAAAACAACAAAAACGGCACGAGGGACAAGAAACATTCCAAAAACAAAGCCAGGCACAAAGCCAGGAACAAAAACTAACACAAAGGAAAAGTCTTAAAGTAGCAGCAAGGTCTGAGTGCTGCTTCACAGGTCTTATGGAGTCCTGATCCATTAAGCCTAATTGGTGTCAGCTGGGGTGGATCAGGACTCCATAAACAGGAGTACATCACACCTGCTGTGACTTCCCCATAGCATCCCAGTTGTCACCATGTGCCCCTTCACATTTCTGTCTGCCCCCCTCGTATATGCCTGTCTAGAAATGGCCCTGGTCACAAGTAAGTAAAAAAAGTTTCATAGTTTGGTTCCTGGGAAATCTCTACTGGCACGGTGTCCAAAACGTCACCAAACTGTCTAAATGAATCCATTTGGAAATGTTTCTATACTAATGACCCCTGTTCTCTTTTATAGCAATATGATTCTTCTCTGTCGGTGGGATAGCCAATGTTCTCAATCTGCTACTACGTTTAAACACCCACCAAGTACCTTGCCTTGGAAATGGCTGAGAGGACAGGTACAGGAAGTCCTTGTCTCCACGCACGATCCTGTCTGTAGGGGTGAAAACATGGTACACGGGTGTTGGGGAACACCTCTGCTCTCTACTGGTCCAGCCTGCCTTATGGTTGTTCATGATGGGCGGCTTACCTGTAGGGTTCGGTTTCATAAAGGTGCCGAACAAACACTGGCCAAACTGGAGAAGCAATGTGACCCAACTTCTGTGTGGTGGTGCTATAATGTGTGATTGTTTGACTTCCAATTTACAGATTTGGAGGATGGCTCCTGTTGTTAATTTGCACCTTTATCCCTGTTTTATCATTGCTGCCCCTTTGCCTTTTGCCAAGATCAGTAATAGTAGCCAAAAGAACTTAAACAATTCTTCAAGCCATATCTTCTGAGTGACTTCAGTAATCTTTGATTAGTATTCAAATGCTTCATCACATGAAATGTCCTCCGGCATTTAGAAGTGCCCAAAGAATTATTTGAACCACGCTTTCTTTCATTTAGACCTTTATCTCAGAAAGTGCCCATAATCCCTCTGAACCCTGCTGACCTTCAGCAGCTGACGCTCAGCAGGACGCAACTTTCCTTATATCCTGTCTCAGGAAGATTCTGGCCACGTATCTTTCCCGCCGTGCACTGCATTTTCTTTCACTCTTAATTGCTGTGATTTAAACACTTTGAGTTTGCTGGCGGTTCTCTGAGATTTTTGTGTGTTACCATTCCACATAATTTGTGGGTGTGGAAATGGCGTCTAAATAGGGATTATGCAACGCGCCCCAAGATGCAACCCGATTCCTTTTTAACTTCAGTCATTTCTGCTTCATCCATTTATCAAAGTGTCTGGCGACTGTGCGATCTTGCCTCGTCTCCATGGTGAATCTGTAAATTCTTTAAATCATTTATGTTACTCTCACTATTGTCCTTCATGGAATATTTAGTTGTTTACGGCTGTTTTTATATAAATTATTATATCTTACTATAGAGGAAAGCAGACTGTTCCTATGGAAATAAATACATTTTTGATATGTTTAGATTTTCAGATGTACTGGATCATTTGTGTATTTCAGTGCACTATAGTTTTTTTTTGCAGTTTAACCTGCTTAGGAGATCATTTTAAATGACAGCTTCCTTATTAAGGTGACGTATAATCCTTATTATCGTCCATGTCCTTTGATCGCAATCATTCCACCTCATGGGTTTCCACATTTCAGGCTAGGGAAAAAAAGCCCAGTGATGGTCCGAGGAGGGGCTCAGGATGATTGTCTGCCTTTGTATTCACACAAATAAACAATTTTAAAGTAATCCACTTCCACCAAGGCTCCAGTGCGACGGAAACACAAGATCTTTTTAAAAAACATGATTTTCTTTGTTGTCTCATCCATAAGAAGAAAATTGGATCAGTTATGCTCGCACTGCTCCAAAGTCAATTTTTATGAAAGCGTCTGGGGCTAATTTCTCTGTAATGTATCTAATATTTCACTCAGTCCCCTCCTTTCATGGAAGGAAATGTGTAAAAAAAAATTGGTCATGGACTAGTGGTTGTTGGGAGAAAAAGAGTCTTTGTCACATTTCTAATTTACAGAAAAGAATTAACCTGATATTTCCACACTGCAATTCATTTTCCTCCAGAGGGACCAGAGAAGCCCATGATTATGTCTGTGGCTCATTTTTTCCCTGTATGCAGAGATGTGCCTGCTACACAGGAGAGCACATTGTAACAAAAAAAACTCTTATAGTAACAATTACAAGTATTCAATAAGTCCACAGAACTCATAGCTGCAATGTGAAGTTGTCACGATCCGGACCGGCAGGGGTTTACTCCGGATCCGGAGTCCGGACCGGAGTTTCATGTTAGTCTTGTGTAATGTTCCCTGATCGTGTTCACCTGGTGTATATTTATATAATTGTACAAAACTATCCTGTTCGTGTCTGTTCGCCGTCGGGTCATTGGGCATGTTTGTGTTCCCCTGTCTCGTGTAGTTTGTAAACCCCTGTCGTGTGAAATCGTGCGAATGCGTCCACCCGTGACAGAATGACCCGACCATGTGGACGCAGCTGATCTACGCCCCGCTGAGATCCAGGGAGCCCTGGTCGGTCGGGAGGACGTCTGTTCCATAGTTCCATGTTCAAGGTTCCATGTATGGACGTCCCCCGACGCCGCCGTCTCGTCCGGATTCCAGCGACGCACCTCCGGTAATCGCCAGTTCCCCGCCATGATCCATGTCATGTTTTTATTAGTTCCCCAAGCGTGACAGACTCTTGGCGGCCTACGAAAGCTACCGTGGGGTCGAGAGGATCTGTCACGTGGTCCATGTTCCCCCTGGCGATTCTGGAGGCGGGGGAGTACCAACGAATCCGTGCGACCGGACCTCGATGGCCTACGAAAGCTACCGTGGGGTCGAGGAGACCGGTCGCGCAGTTCAGGTGCTCCCGGCATTAACCGAGATGAGGGAGGCGGCAAACTTTCCAGCGGGGCGTACCGGAGACTGACCGGAGTGACGGTGCCTGCGGACGGCGGACAGGACGCCGGTCCCCCACGGACGAGCCGTGCTCTGGCCCGGACCTGACGACGCCGGTGCAGGACAACCGCCACTCGTCCTTATGGACTTCCTCCCCCCTTTCATGGACCGTTTTGTGGGGCACTCCCAGGTGGTAGTGCCTTTGAGGGGGGAGTACTGTCATGATCCGGACCGGCAGGGGTTGACTCCGGATCCGGAGTTTCATGTTAGTCCTGTGTAATGTTCCCTGATCGTGTTCACCTGGTGTATATTTATATAATTGTATAAAGCTATCCTGTTCGTGTCTGTTCGCCGTCGGGTCATTGTGCATGTAGATGTTCCCCTTTCTCTTGAAGTCGGTATTAAACCCCTGTCGTGTGAAATCGTGCGAATGCGTCCTCCTTTATGCCATGTCCAGCCGACCCGTGACAGAAGTAAAAATGATCATTTTATGATCATTTCTGCCCAGCCAACTGAACAAATTCAAGGTTAAGAATAGTAAAAAACGCCCCATATATACCGAATATATAAATGACTGCTAATTTTAAGACATTGATAAATAATAGTTTAAGACTGTCTGCCTAACAATAATTGATTAAATGAAATAATTACGCCACACTTATTCATGTTGTTCTCATAAAGAACTTTTCAGTATGACTATATACCAAAAATATGATTTTGCATAGTGGTAAATGTGAAGCTATTATCAAGAAATATGAGTTATACAGTGACAACACCTCAAGATATATTTTTTTAATTAACTTGTTTTTTCGATCTGTTACTAAAACTCTAAATCTTGCATAATTACTTACATTGCACCATTTTATGTACTTTATGAGTAGGAGGAAAATATTATGGAATCAACCACTATACAATTCATCAAAATCCCAAACAATACACATTTTAGTGCGGTTTTGTACAGACAATGGAATCATTTAGTGCCATGGCTACACTGACCCGTTGCCTTTCTGTTGTCTGCCTGCCGACTTTCCCAGCTAAATGCACCCTGCACCCGTTGCATGCTGAGATGGAGCACGGCGTACACACAGCTTTTACTCTCACTTACCAATTCTTGCAACTCAGCCTGCCATGTAAAAGGCTAAATTGGCCTCTGATTACAATGGAAGCAGACCATATTTTTTATGATTACCGCTGTTGCTTTTGGCCAAGATGAAAGTCTTCTTTTTTGTGTTACCATGGCAAAAAATTGGTTTCCAGCTTTGGGTGACAGAGATGAGCACAAAAGACGTGACGTTTCAAAAGAAGGAACCATTTCCAACTTGTCTGGCTCTACATTGCATGCACCCAGTTCATTACCATGTTTCTCTTTGCATGGATCAGTGCAAGGAACATAGCCTCTCTTGAGGTATTCAGCATCATTGGATGCATCCATTATTAACTGTGACCCAACAAGGGCATGGATGATGTATTCATAATGCTGCAGATAAGAGGGAGAAGTACCTGGCCATTCAAAGGGCTTTGCTCCTGTGTGCAGATCTGAGCTGTGTTTAATACAGGAGATGAATGAGATAAACAGGCTCTATAGCTAAATCCCACTAGTAATGATAATTAGACCACCATCACCCCCTTCTGCAGTGTGAACCCACTGCAGAAGGAGCAATTCTGTGGGTGTTTAAACTGAGTTATGATAATAGAACAACTTCAGTCTATTTACTTGTAATGATTATGCAGGGCGAATGCTCATGATATTCATCACAATGACATTGTTTTATTGCAGACAAAGAAATTAGCAGTTTTATTTACATGTAATAGATGAAACAGAGACATGATGAAATAGATAATAATCTACCAATATGAAATCAAATAAAAGTACACTATAAATAGAGCTTCTGTTAATTATGTACTCCTTTAGGAGTCCGAACAAGCTGGTCTGTCCTTGTATACGAAGAAAAGGACCAAAAACAAGAAAGCAAAAAGCTTCCAAAAAAAGATGGACTCATTCATTCAGGGTTACAAAAAAGGTTGTCGGTTCGAAACCCGATCAGCCAAGGTGCCACTGAGGTGCCACTGAGCAAAGTACCGTCCCCACACACTGCTCCCCGGGCGCCTGTCATGGCTGCCCACTGCTCACCAAGGGTGATGGTTAAAAGCAGAGGACACATTTCATTGTGTCACCATGTGCTGTGCTGTTTATCACAATCACTTCACTTTCAGTTTCCCTTCGCATTAGATGATGACCGTCTAGCTCTAAACAACCCACCAGAAATGGATGGAATGAAAATAATTTAAGGACACAGTTGTAAAATAGGAAACAATTATTTTTGTTGAATGACATGTCAAGAAAGTAATCTTTAAAAATAACTCAAATAACAAACAAGTTTAGTCAAAGTGGTTAGCCAGCCTGTTAACAGGCAAGCAGTCACAACACCAACCTAGGCCTCAGTTAGTTTTAAAACCCATATCCCATCCTGTGGCTCTCATACTGTGTCACAGCACATATTCAGCATCAGCGTGGGTAAACACAGGCCCAGCGCTGCCAGGGAGAGGCTGTCTCTGGCTGTCATCCCAGCAGACACGTGCACGCAAAAAAAAAAGCCATATTTTCATCCACCAATTTGCATGATTAATAGGAATGTCCGTAATTATTATGAGTCGCTCTTATCGAGGCAATTGTAGTCGGGTCTGGGAAACAGCGTGGGGCCGTTATCGGAGGCAGTTTTCCAGCGCGTGGTGACAGACGGCTGCGTAACAGCACTAAGATAGCTCACATTATCTGGCTAATTAACAACACGCAGTGGAGGAAGCCTTGATTGTACTGTATTCCATGTCTTTTTCCATCCCAATCAAAGGAGATGGTAAATGCCGATTCATAATGTCATGCGTTGTCATCACCGCACTAACAGGCTAATGTTCGCCTTTCCCTCTCCTGACCAGGATGGCCATAAAAGGTTTCAATTGTCATCCATTTACACAGCGGGGTGCACCGCTAAGCTGTTTGTGTGCCAAAGGGCTCGCTGGGGACTGACATGGCGCCAATTACCCCCCCCCCTCCCCTCAGTGTAAAGACATGAAATATTTAAATGGCTGACAGTGAAATTTGCAGTTCTTCTTTCTGCTTCAGGTATCCAGTCATTAGATCATCACTTATTAGATTATCCAGCCAACCTTTGTGTCTTTCTCCACAACAGACCGATAGTGGAGGTACCACTTGAGACCACTGGATGTGTATGAAATTCACGTTCGGATTCTTCCATGTTTAAACCCGAGCCAACCATTGAATCAGCCACCAAACCCAAATCTTTTTCCAACTCCGGCAGATTGTCCCCACTTTCTCTAATAGTGTGCCTGTTCGTTTAACAATCTAGCTGCCTGTACAGAGTGCGTCCAGGACAGGACTGCACAAAGCCCTGCTCCACCATGCTGTATAAATAAACAGTGTAAAAACACCCACCAAAAATGATTTCAAGAAAGACAAAAATAGAAATAAAGAATGATCAAACAGGTCAGCGTTTGTCAACTCGCTTCTACACCAATCAAAATTCAGTCAGAACAGGTCTGATGTCAGTGCTTCTGTCACTGTGTGCCTCTCCCCACCCCCTTGAGTTCATGGCCTGCCCCTTGTTTCATCTCACTGACTTCAAACCTTTCTCACACACACGCAAACACACACACATGCACAATCTTATTCAAAAGCTGTCAATAAATTATGGCGTGTTCAAAGCAAGCATCCATCACAGGATGAGCCAGAGCTGTCGTTTATGCAGGGCCCTGCAGCCCCAAAGCCTGGCATGACTGGTTCCCAGGAAAAAGTCCGTTTGAGAACAACTGAAATAGGCTAATATTTTACACAGGATCTCATGCAGTTCAAACACATTATGCACATTATTACGATTTCATTATTCATTATTCAAAGAACTTGAACATCCACATGTCTTCATCTACAGTTTGCGGAAATAGCATTCAGGGGGCAGTAGGCCAGTGGGATTTTATCTAATGCACCACCCAAAACAACCTTATCATAGGTTCTTGAGGACCATGATTTAGTGTATCAGATGTTTTCTTCTGTTAGGGTACTGTGTGCTGAAAGGTAACTTCGCATCTTGGTCCCAGAGGAAGCATGCTTCTCTGGAATTTCTTTTCTCTGCCTTCACTGTGCTGCTATTGAAAAATGGCTGCATTCTCAGTCTCTGTGCTTATCTCTTTCCCTCTCCCGTTTTATGTCATCTGTTGATTTAACCCTGGGTTCACTGGGAATGCGCATCCTTTATTTAATTTAACAGCTTGCGGGTTGTGTGAGACATGTTCTCTTGAGACAAATGTGTGTATGGAGGTTTGCCAGAGACAAATGTGTGTATGGAAAATGCAGAACCATTTATACACACACACACACACACAGAGAGAGAGAGAGAGAGAGAGAGAGAGAGAGAGAGAAACTGGGTTTGGCAGTCTGTCTGGTGAATCACATGTTGACTGTTTATACAGAACCTTCAGGCTTTGCTTTCTGCAGTGTCACCATATCTACACTGTATGTACACAGTGTGGTGGCCTATTCCAGTGCACATGTGTATCCTGTTTGCATGCAAATTTTATGTATCTATATATATGGAGAAAAAACTATATATTTAGGGTTACAGTGACAGATGCCAGCTGAAATAAACCCCACAGAGACAGCCACAGCCCGTAAAATAGGCCAAAGGTTAGGTGGGCTGGCAAGGCAGGGACTGTCATTGTGACTTTGAAACAAGCCTGCGGAAGAAGAGAGTTACTGATGATGTGCACATTAGTAGTGACACAGCACCAATCTTCTGTTGAAAACTTAGTGTGACACAGGAGATGACTTCATCAGGAGGAAATAGTCTCTCTCTTACCTCTTTTTTTCATTATTACTCCCTGTCTTTCTGTGTGTAAATTCTGCACACAGCTTTTTGACCTTTTTTTTGTCTTAAACTGTCTTTATTCTCTGTATGCAGTAAGCAAACAGAAAAAATACAGCACTTTCCTGAGCATCCTTTACCATGCCTTTACCTGTGACAGTGTGCCTAGAATTTAAAAGAGACACGTCAAAGGATACATGTCACTGTCAGTCAATGTTAGCCACCCTGCCAAGGTCACCAGCGAATGTACAAAAAGGCACACTCTTACACTATCACAACATTTCACACACAAAGACCCACATGTCTGAAGTGCTCTTGCTGTCAAACTTTCATATAATCTTTAAAAAAAAATAAAAAATTGGGCCAGTCCGTCCTTTTGTCTCATATTACTTAAATATGTAATACTAATACTTCTACCATTAATAATTATTACTCCTAACAATTTATTTATTTATTCAAGGAGTATAATAACAACAACAACAAAAATCAGAATAATAACTATTTCAATCTGTCATTACTTGTAGCCAACAGATGGGCAGGTTAATAGAACTATGTTGTCTAGTATTTGAGGGGTAGACACAAGGTAATGAATTAATGAACAAACAGGAATGCGCACCAAAATAATATATTGTACTTCAGGTGAATAGTAATTCTAGACTAATAAGCTAATTAGAAGGCATTGTTTAATGCCAACCCTATAACTACCAATTTATGTCTGCAAAATCAGCATCTTGATGCACCAGTGCCCAGAATCCCCTTCTGGTCCAGTTATCAAGCTCACCCAATTCATCACGTTACCGGGCCGGGAGTGTGGATGCTTCACTTGATAGGAAACCAACAGAGCTATACATAGAAAGACTGGGAACACCTGTGGGATTCACTGGGTGGTCCACTGCCTTAAAGCAAAAGGGAATGTTTGGTAACAGAGAGGCAGAGAGAATGCAGGAAACAGCCAGTTACTGACATGAAGGGAGAGATTGAGCTATTTATACCCAATAACAGTCCAGCGTGGCTTTAAAAATTGACTATTTACATAATGCGACATGCTCCGTTCAATTCCTCTTGTGCTGGTTGACCCATTTAGTGTCAGACAGCCAATATCTGATTTATGAAGCGTCCCAGGGGTGCGCTGCCAAAATATAATTCAGTGTGAAAAAAACACACACCCAATCCATAACCTTTTCTGATTCAACGCAGCCACAGTGAGGCTCCTGCATCATTACATTCCCATTTATTGCCAGGAATGGGTCATTAAAGCACCCGTACCATAGCAGGTGCTGCCTTCCACTGTTGCACATGTACAAATCAAGGTTAAACAATAGTGGAGGAGAGAGGATGAAAGCTTAAGAGTGAAAAACAAACAAAAAACAGTGGAAGTTCAGATGGAAAGGCTTATATTTATGCCAAATTATCTTTATTGCTTTAATAGTTATATTGGTAAAATCAGTAGTTTCAAACGGTCCAAAGATGGAACAATAAACAGAACTAACACCATACACAAGCACCACTACTAACAATAGTACAGCCAAAGCGAATCACCAAACACACACACCAGGAAAAGAGTTTAACACACACAACACACAAAGCAACACCTAAGCACAGAACACAACTAAAACCACACAGGTCAAGATCTCTAGCAGACCTCCTGTCTACTAATTGAGGTTTCTTTACATGCATTTCAGCAGCAGTAGCTAGTTGGTGTGGTGCTCCTCCCACAAAGGCAGCCTACAAGGAAACACCAAATAATGTCACATTCATGCATGCTGTACAACTTTTAAAAAAGGTCAGTAATTCAAATGGTTTCCATTGACAAATTTAATTGAACTCAAGTCTACAATTAATCCAAAAGCTCTATGTAAAACCTCAAGCAATGCATGTTTTCTAGGAGCATAAAATCAAAGAGAATGTAGGTGATAAATGTTAGATGACAGATGTTGACATTTTTCATTTTGGTCCATTGTTGGTCACAGAGGAAATTCAGTGACCGAACAGCAGTAGCTCCCTCAGTCTTCTGCATATGCTTTGATGTTCACTGTGGAGGGAACAGAACTAATATCATGAAGAGCAATTCACCTGCAGTTATGGGCAAAAGTGGATAACAGGGTTTGAAGAACTGTTAGATGCATGAAAAAAGCAGACACACACATACAAACAATCTGACACAGCGTGACATCAACCTGGACGTTCAGTAAATACATGAATATTGAACAGCTCTTGTGTCTTTAATCAGATTTTAAAGATCTACAAGTACTGATTCTTAATTAGAGAACCATTTAAAAACACAGAGGCAGTAATTCTGCAATCCATTGAACACTCAGCTGTGTAAAAAAAAATGCTGAAGTGAAGAAAATCAGAAGTGCATTAAGCCTAGCATCAACAACCAACATTTCCATAACCAATTAGTATGCCAGTAATAAACCCTAAGCCAAAGCTTTGCAATTATGCTAAGATTACAAGTGACCCCCATTTTAACATGTGCTGCTTTCGCAAAAAAAAACAACAAAAAAAAAATACAGGCTATGGAATTTCATTCAGGTCACGTGTATAAGTGAAACTCCTCTAGTGAATGAAAGCAAAAGAGGTTGCCTGAGTGCTTTTAGTTTAATTTCAGATAACTCAGCCTACTTTCAATACAGTGCGTCTTGCTTGTGTTCTAAATATATAAGAATCTCAACTGTTTCTTTTTTATAATTGCATTAGCTGAAGGAAATGCTGATGAACTATAAAAAGACAAAAATAGTAATGCAAACTAGGGTAAGTATAATTAATTCAACTTAGCACTGTTTGGTGATTTCAGAAATTGAAACATATTGCATTCAGGGCATTATTTTCAAACTGGCCCTAGGTGCAGCGCTACACACAAAACGTGGGGCTCGGTTGTTCGTTTAATGTCAGAGGTATCCTAAGGATTTCCACAGAATAATAGATGAAACATGAAAGTTATCTGTACCTCGTAGAAGGGTAACAAACCCCCCTATGTTAGCACGTAGTGATGAGCCCAAGGCCAGTTTGAAAATGTGTTTTGTTTAATTACAGTCAAAAAAAAAAAAAGTTTTTTTCTCTACTTCAAAGACAGGAAGTGAAACACTAGTGATAGATGATGGGTGATGATTTAATCTGCGCCCACCCACCCGGCTGTCGCAGGGCTCAGCAGGAACATTTCCCATGATCCCTCATTAATTAGCCTCTTCACATCCACACCGCCCACCGCAAAAGAAAGCTCTTTAACATTAGCATCCAATTTCCCACAGCGCCTTTGAACATTTTCAAGGATGTGGTCACTTATCTGGGTAAAACAGGATGCGGAGGTGGATCTGCTTCTCTCGTTGCCCTTTTGTGGCCGATCTGGGAGCAGCTCTGTTTATCTCAGAGCCAAACTCAATCCATGTAACCTAAGTGGCAAAACACTGACCGCAGACCTGTAAAATGATGAAAAACGGTGCCAGCACAATCCCTGAATGGTGTTTGTCTGAAAGTGAGTGATAGGGAAACTGCTGCAGTGAGGATTCCTCCTGATGCTGCAAAAAAAAAAAAAGGCTAGAGAGAGAAAGCGTTCCTGTGTCCTTTTCTCTCCCTCTTTTTCTTCTTCACCTCCCCGCTTCCTTATCTCTCTAATGCACCCTTTATCTCTGTCTTAGAGCCTAAATCCACATCCGTATTACAGGGATGTCTGTATGCAGGAAGCGCAAAGCGATTTGCAGCGTTTGAGCAGATTTCAAATTCACTTTCTCAGTCACAATGTCACGCATTGAACACTATTACTGTGCCTGCCGTGATCAGTGAGAAAGGAGGGGACAATTAATAGGAATTCTTCACAAAGTGGAAGAATAGACTAATTGTAACTGTAAGGTCAGCAGTAATGTTTGATTAAGTCTACCTCTCTTCAGTTTATGAGCAGTTTGTCAGATTATCCTCCCCCTCTTTCCAGCCCTGGCACTCATTCAGGATGCAGGACTGTAGCGGAAGTGCCAGCAGCTGCTTGGCAGCTCGGCTGGAGGCCTGCCCATCGTCTCAACAAGCCCGCTGGAGGGACGCGGCGTGAGAACCGGGCTTGTTTTCAGCAGTGGTGTGTGCCTGGGTCCATGCCCTCTCCCCTTTTCACCCACCCTAAACACCAGACTAGAGATCTGTATGTCTGCCATCAGGTTGGAATGGACATGACTGATGGACATGTAAATGAGACATGCTGGACAGTGCCACTGTTTCTGTCTTTCGTTCTCACACAGTCACTTTGCCCACAAAAGACCCTCTTAACCCCCCAGCACATATGTCTCTTTCAAGGCAGGACAGGGAGTTCACTGTTGTCAAGACACAGAACTTTTTTGAGCCAAGCAGTAAATAACAGAGACCCCATGATAAAAGAGGCCATTGTAGAGTCGGTATGAGACTGCAGTGCAGCTGCATTAGATCATAACTCCACTGTCAGCAGCATCTTTAAAATGAACATGCCGGCAGAGTGGGAGAAGCCCAATGCTTTTATTCAAAGAGTTTTATGTTTGTTTCAGTTGGCAAAATAATTTTGAAGGAGTATTCATTGTATTCCTGGATTCATATTCGTAATAGTAACAACTGAATTAAAAAAAAAATGTAATTCATAAATTAAATGTATTTCACACCATACAACCACACCACACAAGACAAAGTATCCCCATTATTAAGAATCAGGGCTAAAAAAAAATGTGCACAAACAACTCTGCTCTGATTGGCTGTGAACCCATTGCTGGCATTGTGAATTCCCAGAAATAATTTGCAGAAATGTATATTTGTCATTAATCAAGCAACCTGATTTTGTTCAGAACAATAAAAAATACTAAGTGCATGTGTTGTTTGCAGAGAGTTCAAGAAAGGCAATACAAATGAACATTACAAAAATTTCTCTCCTCACAGCAACACGAGTAGGTATATTGTAAGCGCATTGTATCTGGCCAGTAGAATTTTTTTTTGCTCCTGTTCCCCAGTCATTGACTAGATGACCGAAATTTTGTCTCTTTTACGGGATTAACAAATACGGCACAGCTATACAGGGTGGAGTTTCATACCATCCCATTTCTGCTGGTTGAAAAGAATGATGGGAGAATAATTGGCCAATGCTAGCAAATGTGATAGGCTCCACCCTAAACGAATGTATTATTACTGCAAACTTTTGAAAAAGCTCGCAAAGCCTCCATATTGCTTTTAGAATATGTAACTTGCTGAAAGCCATCTGTGTTAGGAAGCTAATCTACATTTTCAAAAGAAAATGTATTTTATGGTACACAATCCGGAGGGTCACAACACCACACATTTTATTCTCTGACCAATGCTGCAATAAAGGCTTTTGTTGCATGACTATCGCTATAATGAAGGTTTTAAAATCACGGGGACTGGAGTCGAGCGAAATAAGTGCATTGGCAAGACCTCACCTCGAATATAATGTTCAGATGCCCCGAGCCAACCCTGCCGGGTGACCCACTGCAGCTCTGATTACCGCAGGAAGTGTGTCGCACTGCACACTCGCCGCTCTTTTACAAAAGCCATCACAGGCTGGGGCTGAGTGGATGTGACTGGAAGCACAGCCTTGGCCTTGCTCTGTCTCACACACACACACACACACACACACACACACACTCTGCAGATTGACTGACAACTGGATTCATCTGCCTGCCAGGGAAATGCACAGAGAGAGGGAGCGAGAGAGCGGGGCGGGAACGATTCAGTAGGCAGCGTGTGAGCGCAAGGAAAGGAGCGGGAGAGGGACGGGAAGGCTCTCTGTTTGTGCATGTGTGAGAGGGGGGGACAAAATGAGACGGCATAAAGGGAAGGAAAGGAAAGTGTCCTGCAGGGAAGGTAGGCGCCTGCCAGAGAGCAACGGCAGCTGTGGAGTATCTGTAAGCCTGCCATATCCACGGGCTCCTGGGTAGAGCGAGAGAGACAGAGGACAAAGCGCGGCAGATTTATTTTAGCGGGGAAACAATGGGCCAGGAGCAAGGCCAACACTCTGACGCAGCGAACTTAATTTCATTAATGCCGCGCCACGTTTGACAATGATTTCTTGCAAATGAACGCAGGACAATGTGCGACGGCTCACTAATTTACCCTCTGGCGATATACATGAGGAACAGCTCAAAATAAACGCCAGTTTTGTGCCGGCATGCATGCTGCATGCAGGTGCAGCGTAACGGTGGCTTTTATTTAATGTGGCCAAGTGGCTGGACCGCTTTCCCCCCTGCTGACCCGCAGAGAGCCTTTCTCTCAGGGCTGCTCACCTAGCAGTGACGCTTTGTTTGTTTGAGCTAATTTGATCCACTATTAATAGAAATGCGCTCCTCCGAGACGAGTGTCTGCTGCTGCGGGGCACAGATTTCACCCGATCTTCCATTTGTTCCTTCCCAGCTTCCATTTCCTTTCGGTAGACCATTTATATTCTCTCACAGGCTAAAACACCATCTCTTCACATTTCAAATACCTCATGAAATCTTTAATCTGTTGTGGCGTTTTCAGATGTTGACAGGCACAGCTTTCAAATGCCATGGTTCAGAGGTACCATGCATAAGAACTGATGGCTGATGCCATCATCCAGAGTGACTTATAGTCAGTAGTTTCGGGGACAGTCCCCCAGGAGACACTCAGGGTTAAGTGTCTTGCTCAGCAACACAATGGTAAAAAGTGGGGTCTGAATTACCATTGTGGCTCCTGTTCAAAAACAGTGACCAGAATCTTAAAATATCAATATTTTACAGGGATCTGGAAAGTGTTTTAGCAACAATACAGATGTTTCTCATATCAGAAATCTTTTGTCTGCAGACCAATGTAATACTATAATTGTCTTCTAATACCATTCAATGATTTAGATTTAAATAGCCAGAAAGGCTGATGTAATTATGGCTTCTTTGATTTAGTTATGACTTATGTGCTTAATTTTAATAACAATAATTCTGAACACATAACCTCTGATACATTATATAAAATGTCGGGCTCAGTTTCTAATCTCTGATTGGTTGACCTGTTTTGTGGTCTGCCTAACAAGACTAATTTAAACAGACTCATGACTTATGACATTTGGCGACAGTGCATAAGGGCAACACAAGTCACAAAATGCCTATGGGCACCGGTTTCAGATCCTCAGCGATGTGCTATCAGTATGATAAAACCTTCCCTCGGGTTACATTACATGTTTATATATATATATATATATATATATAACATTCGTTCAATTGTTAGTAGGGAATGTGTTAATATTAGGATGCAATTCTCAACAAAAAAAATGGGACATTTCATTGTACGAGTCTTCAGCATAACTAGCATCATATGCTAATACACCTTTGTATAAAAGCTCCATAGACTCTGGATCAATAAATTAGACAGGTACTTCTCAGAAAAGACTAGCTGTTTTTTAAAAGCACATTATAACATATTGGGAATGCTTCCAGAAGACATAGAACATAGTTGTACAACTATAACACAAGGACATTTTTAATTATGTGTGGATATTGATGGCCAACCCCATAAGACATTTACCAATTCATAAACTGGTTCTTTAAATTTACAAATATATATTTGTACTTGCTGATGAAAAAGAAATGAAAAGAAGTATGTTTTCAGTACAAGACCAATGCTGTACTGCAGAATCAAATACTAATGTTGTAGGGTAAAACCTTCTAAACAAACCAGGAAACCAAATACATTGAGGCACTTTTAAAATCTTGCTCGATAATCTCCCCGTTACAATACAGTGTCATCGCTTAGGCTTTTATAGTTAATTGTCCATCACCCGTGGCCCGAGAGAATCATCCATTAAACAAAAAGTATTATTAATGTTGCGATGAGATCCACCAGCCCACTCACTGTCAAGTGACTAATCACAGTACCCTGGCAGCATGAAAAGGGAGAGCGTTTTACAGAGTATGAATAAGTCAACAGGCTTGTGTTCATGTATGCAAGAAAAATCTGTGCCAGCAGCATTGGAGCATTTTGTAATATTAATCATGATGTTACAGACACTGCTGTAATGCACGGTTTTGCTTGCACATTTCATTTCGTTTTTGAAAAATGGATTGAAGACATTCAGACATTATCTTTTAGTCTAGAACTTTTTATTCTTGTTAGAATTTTGTTCATATTTCTTTGTGCTATTATTGAATTCCATTGAAGGATGTCTTAATCAAAAGTAATACATTGAACATGATAAGGGAAAGAGAAAGAGCTTTTCTTTAATGTTGCTTAAAAAGAATACTGTTTCAATTTATTCACATTTATGGTATATATATTTTACATTTATAGCATTTGGCACACAAGTGCTTTAAAATGTCCATCATAGAAATCCCTCTTTTGGTTAACTAGAGATGATCTGTAAATACCATTAGCTTAATAATTCAATAAATAAATGTAGAGTGCATCCAAAAAGTATTCACTTTTTCCACATTTTGTTATGTTAGAGCCTTATTCCAAAATTGATTAAGTGGATTTTTTCCTCAGAATTGTACACACAATACGTCATAATGACAATGTGAAAAAGGTTACTTGAGGTTTTGGCAAATTTATAAAAAAAAAAAAAAAGCACATGAATATAATTATTCACAGCCTTTGCCATGAAGCTCAAAACTGAGCTCAGGTGCCTCCTGGTTCCCCTGATCTTCCTTGAGATGTTTCTGCAGCTTAATTGGAGTCCAGCTGTGGAAGAAACAGTTGATTGGACCTGATTTGGAAAGACACACGTCTGTCTATTTAAGGTCCCACATTTAACAGTTCACAAACCAAGCATGTCTGTAGACCTCTGAGACAGGATTATCTTGTGGCATAAATCTGGGGAGGGTTACAGAAAATTTTCATCTGCTTTGAAGGTCCCAATGTGAACTGTCAAAACCATCAGGACTCCCTAAACCACCCTAAACTGAAAGATTAGGGCTGAAGGACCTACTTCAGTGATGTGACGAAGAACCCCATGATCACTCTGTCAGAGCACCAGATGTCCTCTGTGGACAGAGGAGAACCTGCTAGAAGGAGAGAGGCCACGCCTTAGTAAGAAGGCACGCCTTAGTAAAAGGCACATGGCAACCCAAAAACTAGTCAGGATAGAGGGAAAGATGAATGCAACAATGTACAGAGACATCCTGGATGAAAATCTCAGACTGGGGTGACTGTTCCTCTTTCAACAAGACAAGGACCCTGAGCACACATCCAAGATATCAAAGAAGTGGCATCAGGACTACTCTGTGATGTCCTTGAGTGGCCCAGCCAGAGCCCTGACTTCAATCCAATTGAACATGTCTGGAGAGATCTTAAAGTGAAAGTGATTGTCATTGTGACACACTGCAGCACAGCACACATTCACTCAACGAAATGTGTCCCCTGCTTTTAACCATCACTCTTAGTGCGCAGTGGGCAGCCATACCGGGGAGCAGTGTGTGGGATGGTGCTTTGCTCAGTGTCACGTTGGCGGATTGGGATTCAAACCAGCAAGCTTATGGTTACGGGGGCCGCTTCTTTATCCGCTAAGCCACCACTGCCCCATTAAAATTGCTGTGCACTGACATTTCCCATCCACCCTGATTGAGCTTGAATGATGCTGCAAAGAGAAATTGGTCAAACAGGCCAAGGATAGGTGTGCCAAGCTTGTGCATCATATTCAAAAAGACTGGATGCTATAATTGCTTCAAAGAATTGAGGCTGTGAATATTTATGTACATGTGCTTTCTCCGTTGCAAAAAACCTCAAGTAAACTTCTGTCATGTTGTCATTAGGGGGTGTTGTGTTGTAATCCATTTGGAATAAGGCTGTAGCATAACAAAGTGTGGAAAAAGTGATGCACTGCAAATACTTTCCAGATGCACTGTACATAAGGGGCCTTTTTAATAAAAGAATTTACTTAGAAGGAAGGTTTTTAGGTTGCATTTCTAATGTCTTTCCATTCCACCATCAAGGAGCCAAGACAGAGAAGAGTCTAGATGAATACTTTCCTGGTACCTCAACAGATGCCGGGCAGTGGTGGCTTTAGCGGTTTAGAGGTAGGTGGTAGTAGCCTAGTGGGTAACACACTCGCCTATGAACCAGAAGACCCGGGTTCAAATCCCACTTACTACCATTGTGTCCCTGAGCAAGACACTTAACCCTAAGTTGCTCCAGGGAGACTGTCCCTGTAACTACTGATTGTAAGTCGCTCTGGATAAGGGCGTCTGATAAATGCTGTAAATGTAAATGTAAATGTAAATGTAAGGAAGGTAATAAGAAGGTTGCCGGTTCAAATCCCGATCCAAGGTGCCACTGAGCAAAGCACCGTCCCCACACATTGCTCCCTGGGCACCTGTCACGGCTGGCCACTGCTCACCAAGGGTGATGGTTAAAAGCAGATGACACATTTTGTTGTGTGCAGTGATTACATTATGAGGAGGAATCCACAAAGATGAATAGCAGTTCAGCTAAACTTACAGTTTTAAAGTTGTTGCTGGACAGGATTATATTTCGCACTCTTCACTCCTTCACAGAGTTTGAAAGGTCAGGAGACCATTCCCATATCGCTTTATTCTGAGGAAAGCGACTTTCCAGAACATGAAATACTAAACAGTTTATTCCTGCTAATCTTAAAGAATTCTAGTGAATCACAAATGATACAGAGAAATGTGGCTAACATCCCCGTCAAAATAGAACACATAGCAAAGATTACTGGGTGGGCAACCCACAAATTTCAATGATAGGGAAAGAACTGGATTTATGGTTTGCAGACAACTTACATTTTGCACATTCTCCATCTATTTTCCAGTAAAATATGATTTTTTTTCACACTATTGTAAAGAATATTTGCCATATTTAGTGTTGCAAGTTTTTTACTTTTTTACAGACCACATCAAATTTATACAATAACAAAAGTTTAACTTTGCTTCATCATAACTATAAAAAATATTTCACATAAAGATACATTTATGCCCCTGTTTTTGTTATATTTGATAAATAGCCTGCAACACTCATTGAAGCAGGCCTGTCACTGTAATTGTGGGGCTGTTAGTCTGGCGTATCTTTTCAGCAGTCTGCAGCATTCAGCAGCCAAAAAGCTTTCTATATATAGATAAGGACACAGGAACTTCACATGTTCGCTACGGAGTAAATAAGACTGAGAAGTATTTGATATGTTGTAAACAATGCCACAAACAATTTTGTAAAACTTTCCTGTCACCTAAGCATGAAAGATTCTGTTGGTTTAAAGCCAAAGGTCGTTTCTATTGAGTTATCTGAGACACATTGCTTTGACTTCAATGTCGTTCCGAGTTGCTGAAAAAAAGGCCTAGTCGGTTTTTGTGAAACATTTTTTATATTCCCACTAAACATTAAACGTCTGATGGATGAGCAAATCATGTCTTTATTGTGTCCATCGGTCCAAGACCAATTCTGGACTTTTACACAATGTTCAAACTGTGTCCCCTATTTTGACATCTAAGTATAACCCCCACTTGGACGGCAATATGTAGTCAAACACAGACATCATGGGGACATCTGACACAGGTGCAAGAAATTGACATTATTAATGAATATCCCACTGAGTATGGACACGATGAAGCGACATCTTTTTCAGGTCATTTTTGCACATCTGCTGTTGGTCCTCTGACTGTGATGCTGTAAAACTGTGTTTCCTGGAGTAGTGAAAAAATAGGCGTCTGTGCCTTTAAGATGAGTCAAAACACAAAACAAAATTCAGTGGGTAGTACTGATGCACCCCTAATTGTTGTAATGACATAATTTCAGATTTATTATTTATCTTCTAATGCTACCCTAATCTGTTAAAGTTTGTCATTTGATAATTTCTAAATTAAACTTTCTGTGGTGCAGATGCAGTGACAGATGGAAGATGCACATTTCCATTGCCTTGGGAGGGTAAGTGCTGATCTATTGGCAGTGTGAGATGACAGGACACTGAGCAAAAGCCAGAGACAGACTTAAAACTACAACTTTCTCTCTTCATCTACTTTTCTCTCTGACCATACAATATGTTTTTCAAATATAGCAGTGGCTTGTTTTTCTACTGTCAATATCCACACATCATAAAGCCTTTATTTTGGTTGATACTGTTCCTACATATATCATTCACATTTATGTTTTTTCTTAAGGCTGTCCCACAAGCTGAGCCCATTTTTCATGGTGGCTATGGCAAGAAAATTAGATAGCCCTTGCTAAGCTGTGTTGATAACAATCAACTTGATTACTTTACTTGATTAATAACTTGAATAACTTGATTTCCTCTCCTGTTGATTTTAAAAATACAACTCCAAATGTCTACCAAAGCAATATTTAATATTTGCTGTGTTGGTTTAGTATTAATCTAGTATTGGTTGTAGATGCATAGGCAACCTGTAACAACGGCAAGCTGACGGGGGAAGGAAGCCCAGAGGCGGGACATGATGGGTATAAGGATTTCATTAAATAATAAATTAACAATGGCGCGATGGCTGAAAACAGGGGGGAATAATGGGGAGAACAAAAGCTAGCCCACAGGCATGTGGCGATTTCCAGAACTCAAACTATGCACATACATAAGTTACCAGGTTCGCACCACAGTTCACCAAAGAGTTCACTAAAATGTCGCCGCTCCAGAGGGGCAGAGTCACAGGCTTTAATCACTCGTCTTTTTCTACTCGTGCAGATGGAGTCATGAAATTTGATGGGACAACCACAGAGGGTGTGTGCTTCAGAGCATTTAAAGAATGCACCTCAAAGATGTGGAGGTGGAGGACACGCAGCCGTCTCAACTGTTGTATTGTATTGTATCTATATATTGGATATAGTGAATGTAATTAATAAAAATGGAAAGTGACCATGGATTTTTTTTTGTAAAGCATGATGTGTTTAACTGAAACATGTATATCTGTAATTCCAGAAGGTGGAGGACCTGTTAAAATAAAAACAAGTTTTAAATGCATATGCCTATCCAGATGCATACAACAATGAAAAGCATTACCAGTTCAAAACTGCTGCTGAGACAATCAAATAAAGCTGTTGGAAAATTACCTGAAACAGTACACCACCTCCTTAAACATTTTGCACAAAACCTAGAAACAGCAGAGCTGTTATCTAAAATTATATCTAAAATGAGTTTAAATTTTGTGTGGAAAAGACGTTCACAATGACCTCATTTGGTCTAGAATTAGACTTTATACTGAGGTCCTGCTGATGTAAATACTGGACGTTTGAAAGGCAAAAAAAAAAAACACGTCATCTGATGTCACAGTCTGCACCTTCAAACGTGCAAAGATGACCCAAAGATGAAAAAATGTCTATGAGCAGTGGGTTTGCCTGTATCGCACTGAGCAATGTTATTCTATTTTTCTGTTCACCAAGAACACACAATAATCTGTGCAAGTGTTTATTATATTCTAATGATTGCAAACTGCAATCGTTTGTTTTAATGGCAACATGGACTGCACATCTGTTTGCTGATCAAGTTTACTATTGCTGTTTATCCTAAAATGACATGAGTAATGTTACTCTGGTTCCATCTTTGCCACCGATTTGCATTTTAAATGTGGAGCTGAGAAGCAGAAGGACATTTTATCAAGTAAAAAGTTCAAATCGATTTATTTATCAGCTTCAGAATGTCATTTAGATCCCATTGGTTCCTATCCTACCAGTTGTGCTACTAATGAATTCAGCACCCAGACGGTTGCTGTTTTTATGGATGGACTGTCTCTGTTATCTGTCTGTAATGATGTGGTTTAGGTAAGCTTAACCTACTGTAAGCTTTCACTTTTTCCATTTCACTTAGTGGGACCACACCAAAGAAGCAAGCAATGGGTGTGAACCTCGAGGGAAGGCGGGAAACCTCTTCACTCTCAATAATTCTGGCTTCTCGCTTCTTTTTCTCTTTTTTTCTTTCGTCGGGATGCACACGTATCAGTATTTGTTCTTTTTTCCGTAGGGAACATTTGAGAAACAGCAAGAATTTCACTAATGATCTATTAATGGCAAGCGGTGCGAAGGCATCATAGATCTGCCGCTGCGGTGGCAGCTGTGTAGAGGATGAAGGAGAAAAAAAATGAACATTATGATAAAAATGCCAGTGGTAATGATGGTTGAGCAAAACAGCTAAATGATGCAACTCACCTTGTGGAAATGTAGACAAAATGTCGCAAAAAAATGCTGTATGATACACCCTGTAAGAATACGTTTACAAGCAGACTATTCAAATATTAGAATTCTGGAAATTCAGAGAGCATGAATAACTGCTTTTACCACAGAAACATCCCAGCGCTCCACCCTTTCTCTCTTGGGCCACATTCCTGTGTCATTTGCCACACGTCCTCCAGTAATGGCCATCAGATACAGGCCGTATGAGGACGGACATGGTTTCCATTAAAATCTGAAGGATTTCATAATTGCTTTTTGGATTACTAGTCAAACACACACACACATACACACACACACACACACACACACTGATACATTGGTCATCTGTTACATATTAATGAAATTACATATTTCACATGATATTCAGATTCAAATCTGTCAGTATTATTTTGTTTGTCTTTCTTATGTATAGTATAATTCAACATCTAATTTCATTTAATTTAAACAATAGTCTAAATGTTCCCTATGTAGGATTGGGATGTAATAGAATATATCTAACAGTAATTTGCATTCGGCAGCTCGTCACATGATGTTGTGACTGTAAAGAAGACTGTAAGTGCTCTTTCATCCTCATCCTCTTACATGGAGGAAAGGTTCAATGGAGACGTAAGACCCTCACACTAGCTGATGAAGGGTTACTGGGCTAATACTGGTACAATAGACTGAAGCTGACAATGGCATACAGAGCATATACTGTGAAGGTTTGCTGTGTAACCGGTTATCATTCATGCTTTACAGTGGTGGCCTAGCAGGTAGAGAAGCGGAAATCACAAGCCAAGGTGCCACTGAGGTCCCCATGAGCAAGGTTCCATCCCACACACTGCTCCCCAGGCTCCTTTCATGGCTGCGCACTGCTCCCTAAAGGTTAAATGTTCTTGGGGTTAAATGTTGTTGTGTGCACTGTGTACTGTGTATCACAATAACAAACAAAATCCCTTTCATTCCCGCCTTGAACCTGGGGACTGGTCTAGTGCTGAAGTGCTGGTGGTACGCAGCTAGGCCCCCACCCTGACCTGGATAAGTATGTTGGACCCAATCAAAATTAATCAAGCATTTACCAATAGCCACGGCATATTATTGATTCGGCCCCTCCCATCAGACATGTTCATACATTTCACCCCCTTTGCTGATTGTACAACATGTTCGACCTGTCGAGATTGCATCCTCAAACGTATTTATGTTTATTTAGCTCGTTAATGACTGAAATTACATTAATGGAACTTACTAGTTTGAATCTCATAATTTACTCATGGACAAAATACAATTAGTTGCTTTCATTAATAATGAATGGATGAGAAGCTTGTACCTTGCCTTGTGCCTGGTTTTCAAAGTGTTATAACAGAAGAAGGATGTGGTGCTTGGTTGCTATGTATTGCCCCCGTATTCTGTCCTCATGCTAAAAATTGTTCATGGCTCTGTCAACAGACCTTACAAACGTGATCTCTGTTAAAGTCATGTTCCAACACCCCTGTGCAGGTAGACTATCAGCTCTTTTATTCAGGAATTGTAGAACTACAGTCGCAAATACTGTACACAAATGCTGTGTGTTTAGATATTTTTGCCGGTTGTTTCTGTGGTGTACTGAAGTATAGTTACAAACAGTTTATAAGTTTCAAAGGCTTTTATTGACAAGTACATCAAGTTTATGCAAAGAGTCAATATTTGCAGGGTTGGCCTTTTTTTTCAAGACCTCTGCAATTTGCCCTGGAATGCTGTCAATCAACTTCTGGGCCGAATCCTGACTGATGGCGATCCATTCCTTCGTAATCAGTGCTTGGAGTTTGTCAGTATATGTTTCATTCTCAAAATGTTTGCCGATGACTTTAGTAACATTTGTCAAGACCTCCTATGAGCTAAGTTTGACCAAAATGGATCTCACATAATTTGTCAATATTAAATCAATGTTAGCCATTTCTCAATTTACAATAAGTGTTTCAATTGCATTATTGTATCATCCGCTTGTACTCCGTCTGGGTGTGTGTGCGTGGCTTTACTGATGCAGACTGCATTACATATTTCCCCATCTGTCCCACCATGTCTCTTCATCTGTGTTTGCTGGTCCAATACTCTCCATCATTTTATCCATCTGCCCATCTTTTTTCCTCAGCCAGCAGTTTCTTTTCAGCATCTCTCTGGGTTTTATGTCAGTTTGTTTGTCCGTATCCCTTGGGCATAAGTTGTGTCTGAAATGAAAAAAGAAAGTGAAATTAAGCATTTTGCCTGAGGGCCTTCCCATTGTCATCCCATTGTCGCCATCTTTCTGTTTGTCTCTTACTCTCCATCCTCACACCCCCGGGCTATGGCAGGGTTACACATATTCTGTGTGTGTGTGTGTGTGTGTGTGTGTGTATATATATATCCGGAATAAAGAAAAAGATGATTACAGCACAACAGAATATATATATAAAATGTTTTTAACATTTTTGCACTTTATTTATTGTTTCCAACACATGATTAACACATAATTTCACCAACTACCAAAATGTGTGCAGAACACAAGGATAACCCATGAGCACAAGACAAGGGACAATTGAATTTGGGCAATAGAAGTAGCCTGCAGCAGCCATAGGCATGGATGCCACAATGTGATAAAGAAATGGCCACATTACTGCAGACAATTGTTTGTAATGTAATGAGCAAACAAACACACAACATTGACATATTTATATCTTTAATGTACAGACAATAAAATCCAACCTCTAAGAAAAGAGTGGACATTTCTATCCAGAAACCTCCAGCGAGGCTTTCACAGGAGCAGCTCTAAGCGCCCTCATAGCTATGCATATGGGACAATAATGTACATGGGACTATTTGAACTGAGGTCAAGGTTCCAGACATGATGTCCAATAACATGCTGTGACCTGTTTAGCAAGCCTGTTCAGCGTTTGTCCCCAGTAATCAGGAAGAAGAGACTCTTTCCCCCAGTCACTGTGGATGTGTAGCTGTTTCTAGGGCATTCAGAAGGCAAACGGAAAACAGGGTGAAAATCCAGCCCAAGGTCTGCGTGGTCCTGGGACAATAATTTACGTAGTGATAAGGCCTCTTTCATGGATCATAAACTGCTGTTATTGCCTGCACCTGTGTGTGTGTGTGTGTGTGTGTGTGTGTATCTCACTGAAAATCTAAAAAAAAAAAAAGGGGAATGAACAAAAACAGCACTGATTTCTGCTTTAATTGTTTTTAGGCTTCGAACAAGAGCAAGAACGAGGGAGAGGATGAGTGTGTGCGGTGTGTGTCTCCTCAACAGCTGCCTGCCTCTTATGAACCATGGTGAAAAAAGTCACCAACACACAAGGAGTCCAACGGGAGAGGTGCTGAAGCAAAAAGTGAATAAAGTATGTGGGGGGGGGGGGGGGGGGGGGGGGGGTGAGAATGACAGATAGTTCCCACTGCCACTCCAAGACCAGGAGAGGTGAAGATGAATTGGTGATGTGGCAAGAGGGTGTGTGAGCAGATGAAACAAAGTGAATGCGTGAATAAGTTTGAAACAGAGAGAAAGAAGGGTTAAAAATTATGGAGAAAGAGGAATTTTTTTTTTTTCTTTGTCTTTTTTCACTTCCACGCAGACACAAGCGTGGAGCACACAGATAAGGGGCGAGCTCGGCGAGCTCGAGAGCCAGGCAGGAAAATAATGATGGCTTCCCGCTGAGTTTGATAAGAGAGCTCATATTCAAATGTTTTCTGCTGGAGCGGCTCTGCGTTGCTCAGGCAGGAGTGACAAATGGAAAAAAAAAGAAAAAGAAATAAATAATTGGGAAGCATAATAGAGGCAGTAAAGCAGGGCCGCGGAGGGGGCGGGGAAAAGCAGGGACTGGTGAATAATTGATTCAAATGCAGCTTGGCTCGTGTTCACGCACATCTATTATTCAGCATTAGCATGCTGTCAGAAACGGAGATAACGAGACCAGTTCGGCACAACCAACAAGCCACCCCGACGCCCCAGTCACATGACTGTTTTTAGTTCACCCCCTTTTTCTGGGTCGGATGTAGGTGTCCACTTATGGCTTGATGAAGTGGTATGTAAACCTGGAAATAAATCATGGCACTGTACTTTAGAAATAAGACACTAAACTATTATTTATGGTCCTTTGAAGTAATTTGCCCATCATTTTCACATGGATTATGCTAATAGGTCATGCGTACGAATTATTCCCCAGTGTGTTTTACAGGAAAAAACTATTGACTACATTAATATATAAATGATCAAATATGACACATGCACAAGCACATGAAAATGAACATTAAGGTCATAAAATACTTTCTTGTAAACACACAGTACTTTTAAAATAATAAACGGGTAAAAAAAATCTGGAAATTTGTGATGATCTATTTTAACATAATAGACCATATGTCTGTTAAGCAGTCTGAGTGATCTCCTTTAGCGTGTCAGTGTGGAAATAGCTAATCCTGAATATTAAACTGGGCTGTAGAGATGGATAATTTGAACGCCACACAAATGGAAAGAAGCTAGGATAACAGGCTCATAAAATTGGCACAAACGGCACCGCGGTTACTGCAGAAAACAACTTACAGGTGTTTTAAAAGCCCTGAAACATTCTGTATTTGCAACATGTGATTTCCAAATGGCGTGTTGTCCTTGCCTCTCCGCCGCAAGTCGGGTGGAAATTTGTACAGTCAATCGAGTGAACTGCACTGGCGAGTGTATTCATGTGTGTGAGGGTATGATTGAACTGTCACTGATTAAGTTCATCTGAAGGACGATGCAGCGCACATCGAATGGGAAGAGGGCATCCATTGGTTTTATGCCTGCCCTGCAAAATGTCCTGCCATAAAATGCAATAGAGATAAACAAAAAGTGTGGGTGGGTGTGTGTGTGTGTGTGTGTGTGTGTGTGTGTGTGGGTGTGTGTGCGTATGTGAGAGAGAGTGAGAGAGAAAAAGAAAGAGAGGATGATGCACAGGAGGAGAGGACCGCAGTGAAAGGATGACTGCTTTCATTGAGTAAAAGGCCACAGGAAGGAAAATTGAACAGATTATCGTCAGTCTCAGGTTTCCCAATCATTATGATTCAGCCACAAAAATCCATTAATTTGGGAAAAAGAGATGCACAATGTATCTCATTTCAACAGGATGACTGCTATCTGTACACTATTTTTGTCTCTCAGATGAAGGCCACCTCACGGGTAAAAGCTCTCTTAATTAAAAATAGATTGGGAAATAAGTTAATTAAGTGAAAAGAGCTGGGACTGGAGCTCTAAGGATAGTTCTCTGTGTGGAACAATACAGGATGTCACTTAAAGTAATGGCATATAAATGGTCCAGGGCATACATTGTATGCAATTATTTTCAACTTCATTTCTATTTTTTTTTTTTTTATTTGAGTCTGTTAATGTCTGAATCCATCTTTTTACTTATGCCTTATTGTATGCCACTGTACATTATGTATAGTACAGTATAGTGTAGTCTTAGGCAGATAAATCCTAACTGTCAAGTAATGGTCAAGTGACCATATAAAAGTTCAAAACACATAAACAACAACTATTATAAGACAATTTTAATAATTGAATTTGGTTTCAGAAAAAAATTGTTGATGCTGGAAGAATCTCTGTCCAATTGTTTTTTTAAATCTTGTCCAAATGACTGCACTGAACTACAGTATCTACGTACACCACAGTATCAGAGTTGGGATCCACTCAGACCACATGGTGGGCACCCCCTATTGGCCACAATGGCAACTGTTCCAGAAGCAAGATCCTCCAATGAATTTCCAAAGTGAAGTGATTGTCACTGTGAAAAACTGCAGCACAGCACACGGTAACACAACAAAGTGTGTCCTCTGCTTTTAACCATCACCCTTGGTGAGCATTGGGCAGCCATGACAGGCACCTGGGGTGCAGTTTGTGTGGACGGTGATTTGCTCAGTGACACCTAAGTGGCACCTTGGTGGATCGGGATTTGAAACAGCAACCTTTACTTAACTTTACAGCATTTATCAGACGCCCTTATCCAGAGCGACTTACAGTCAGTAGTTACAGGGACAGTCCCCCCCCAGTTAAGTGTCTTGCTCAGGGACACAATGGTAGTAAGTGGGATTTGAGCCTGGGTCTTCTGGTTCATAGGTGAGTGTGTTGCCCTCTAGGCTACTGCCACCCCACTGCCAACCTTCTGCCAACCTTCTGATTATGGAGCCACTTCCTTAACCAGCAATGCCTTCTTTTCTCCATCTTATATTTAGTTATACACTGTCATCAGAAGTGCCTGTTTTGAGGTTGCAAGTTTCCCTTCTGATCTTTATACCAGACTTTTGATGTGAAATCCCTTTGCCATGTATGCATTCTGCCACTATATCGACAGGTCTGGGAGGACGGTCACCTCTCCTCCTCTGAGATGAACAAGCGGGGGGCACTGAAAGACATGATGGGTGATAGATGAATGTGTGCCTCCTCTTTGCACTGCCAGCTCCTTTCTGGGTCAGAGGCACAGCACAGCTCTGAGGAGCTTATCTCCCTCCTGCTAAAACAGCACACTTGCTGTAGGGCATTCAATGTGTGTGTGTGTCTGTGTGTGTTTGTGTGTGTATCATGTATATCAGTCTGTCCACAAGGCTGCATTGCATGAGTCTGGACGTGTGTCAACATCTGTCCTTTGTATTTACCAGTGTTCATGTGATGCAGACAAGGTGACAAGTTTCACAGCCACCTTGTCTGCATCTCCGAATTTAGCCTTGTTCATCCCAGTTTATCGCTCCTGCTTTTTTTTTTTTTAACTGCTCACCCTACAAAGTGAGGGACATTCAATGCAGTCAGTGCAGTCAGTTTATTTAGCCATCCTTTAACAGATAAGCAAGGTTCATGAAGTAATTGCCTCTCCCTCAGATGCAGACTATTGTGCTGCTACTGACAGACATAGTTGCTGTAGGCCTGATTTTTCAGGGCTCGTGTGCAAGACTTTCAGATGTTATGCCTCTCAACCTGCAGGAAATAGAGGCTCGGTGACAAATTATCTTGTCACAAGACATGTTTCTCTGAAACAAAGAAAGCTCTCCCCTAACCTAACTGATGGTCTCAGAATGTCTTCAAGACACGAGAGAGAAGTGCACGACATGCACTAAGCTGCTCAACCAAGCTGTGCCATTGTTCTCTCTATTTACCATTCAAATTGAATTTAAAAGTTTCAAGCGCTTAGTGGCCTAATGGCTTTAATTATGGATTTTCCCATTAACCAATATAGATAGCAAGGCCTGAATGAACAGACTGTATGACAGTGAAAGAAAAAACATTATTCCCCATGACACATTTCCAGAGACACATTTGATTATAACAATGTGAAGTCATTTGAACAGTGTGCTGTTGGCTTAGGAAATTATGTATAATTTTTTTTTGCTTATTTGTATTGTGTTCGTGGGCATGTGTCAATATACATTAAGTTAAAGTCTTTCTTCCTGTAATAAATCTTGATTGTTTTATTTTCCTTATAATTAATTTATTTGGATGGTTTTGCATTTGTACAATCTGTGTGGCATGTGTTTAACACAGCTGTCTTACAAAAGCCAACCTTGGTTCACTTTGCAAATAACTAACACCCTGTGTCAATTCAGCCAAAAGGCAGGGATGCTTCAATTATTTGGATAATGGGGCGGGGGTAGCTGAGCGGGTAAGGTTGCAGGTTCAAATCCTGAAGCACCAAGGTGCCACTGACCAAGGTCCCCTTGAGAAAGGTACTGTCCCCACACGCTGCTCCTCAGGGCCTTTGGTGGCTGCCCACTGCTTACAAGGTGATGGGTTAAATGCAGAGGACACATTTTGTTGTGCGCACCGCGTTATGAAAAAATTTAATATCAGAATGGATTGGTCATTTCATCAAATGCACAATGAAAAAGCTATTTATATACATATATTTGGATTTATTTGTGTGTATGTGTGATTCTGACAGCTTAAATATGGACACAGTTGTCCTTTATTAAGTTGTCAGCTTGGAAGCATCCTCACTGGAGCTCAGATGATTTTGCGGTCTGCAATCAGTGGTATTTCTGACACTCACTTACTCTGCCGTTCTCAAAAAAACAACAGAGGCACTTCTTATATCGATATTCGGAAGTTGAGAAAAGTGGGTGCTGGCCAATTAAATGTAGCTTAAAATGCTAGCCGGTAATGATGCAACCCAAGTGGGAGATTTAATCTGGTGGTCATGTCAGATACCCTCAGCCAAGCAATAATGCAACTTGTGTGTGACTGTGCCATCAGTCCAGTCATGCAATTTTCCCCCAAGAAAGTGTGTGTGTTGCTCAAAGCTGATGCCTTGTGTCTGCATCCACCCGTTTTTTTAAACCATAGACCAAGAAGCCAAATTCCCATAGGTACATGGCTAAAAAATGCCCTGGACTCTCACCCAGTGCAAATTGAACACACACTGTCAGTGTGTGGGTTGGAGGCTGTCTCCGAATCCTTTCGTCTGAGATGCTTTTCTCGAAGGCAGGGCGGCTACAAACCATGATGATGCGTCTGGTGTTCCAGAGGCAGTCCATGGGGGTCATCCTCATGTGCAACAGAATAACTCATCTCTATAAGTGCTGGATAAACTGCATGGATGTTATTGCATTCTGATTACAAGTGCATGAATTCTCCGATTCCTCTCGTAATGGGATGCAAATGAGCAGAGACATCTCTCAACAACCTATTTTACCCCACTGCAAAATATGACATACATAATACATCAAATGGAGCTCAGGCCAGCGTCTGCGCTGTCTGGGAGGTTGCGGCTGCTGTCACCTCCTTCCTGAAGAGGAGATGGTGGATGAGGATGTCAGGCGAGGGAGAGGGGCTCTAATGGCCACCTGAGCGAGTTCATTAGGAGGCTCAGCGGAACTGCACATATGGGACCCTGTCTGGACTCGTTCCCACTTACTCCGCCTGTCACCTCTTCCGCAGCCACTGGAATGGCGGACGTGCTTGTAACCCAGTGTGTACCCCAGTCTGGCTGAACACTTTGTTTGTTTACTAAGATAGAAAACAGACTCAAATGAAGCGAGGATGGTGCAGCAAGATTTTTGCGCATGTATTTGTGCAACTGTGTCAGAATTAAAAGATTTTAGGTGTAATGAGATTAATCGTTTTTTTTAAAACAAAGGTAAACTTTTAATTGAATAAATTAGGACTTGACATTTTGTTTGATTAACAGAAGTGCAACGGTTCACAACCAGATAATACAGGGAGTGCAGAATTATTAGGCAAGTTGTATTTTTGAGGAATAATTTTATTATTGAACAACCATGTTCTCAATGAACCCAAAAAACTCGTTAATATCAAAGCTGAATGTTTTTGGAAGTAGTTTTTAGTTTGTTTTTATTTTTAGCTATTTTAGGGGGATATCTGTGTGTGCAGGTGACTATTACTGTGCATAATAATTAGGCAACTTAACAAAAAACAAATATATACCCATTTCAATTATTTATTTTTACCAGTAAAACCAATATAACATCTCCACATTCACAAATATACATTTCTGACATTCAAAAACAAAACAAAAACAAATCAGCAACCAATATAGCCACCTTTCTTTGCAAGGACACTCAAAAGCCTGCCATCCATGGATTCTGTCAAAATACTCATTTGCCTAATAATTCTGCACTCCCTGTAATGTGTGACACAACTGTTCTTTGCATCAGAATGTTACATCAGAGTAGTACGGTCTTAGGCTTGATAGGTCCATAAATTCAGATACCTAAAAGGCAACTGAGGTTGAATTTTTTTGATAGATCAGCATTTGGGTTACGTTAAAATCCAATGTCTTAGACTTTCTTCCTTTTGAGACACAAAAAAACGTAATTAAGTGAAACCTGGTATCCCAGAACTTGAGCATTCCATGGTGCCGAACTCTGATATTTACTATCTGACATTAGTATTGACATTTTATAATAGCATCTTTTGTGAATTGAATTTTGTCCTAGTATTCATTGTGCTTATAAAAGGTCAGATACTTATCGTTAGGTTTGTGAGGACAGAATGTACACAGCAGCACATGAACCCTCTCTTTCAGGCTCTGTGCTGAACTATATTTGGATCTGTCCTCCAACAGTAACAAACGAGCTGCTTTTAAAGGCTGACTCAACCAGGCCTGTTTTTTCACACCTTTATTCATACTTGAAGAGCCTGAAGGCACCTTGTATTTCAAACATAGTTACATTTACATTTACATTTACAGCATTTATCAGACGCCCTTATCCAGAGCGACTTACAGTCAGTAGTTACAGGAACAGTCCCCCTGGAAACACTCAGGGTTAACTGTCTTGCTCAGGGACACAATGGTAGTAAGTGGGATTTGACTTTGTGGTTTTCTGTTTTGCAAGATATGACAGGCGTTGAATTCCGAAAGCTGTCGGCAAACGTAAGGGTACTACTGTACTCTACTACTGTACTACTACGCCACTTCTCTAAACAGTGTTCCACGTACAGTGTCTGATTAGTTTAAAAAAAATCACTCGTGCTGATATTTGCTATTTTATTTTCATATTTTATATTTCTTACTTCCACAGCTCTGTTTCAGACTACCACATGGGTGGTTGCTAATATCAGTTCATGATGTCACAGGAGTTCCCGGAATACTGAATAATAATATATAAAAGGTTACCTGCATCACAGCTCGGGGTTCCGGTATTGAATCACTATGGTGTATGTCTTGTGTTTGAGTTTCAGGTCTGGTCTTGTGCCCCCGATGTGTGCCCCCGTGTGAATGAGAACCTTCCACCTTCCAAAGCGTGGTCCTCAGTGTTGGTTTGTCCTTTTTATAAATGAAAGTAATGTGTAGCTCACCTGCGCCTGGGTCTTCCCCTTTTCTTTGGCGGACATCTTCCTTCGGTCCCTGTTTGTGTTGCGACACATGTATGCCTTCTGAAGTTAGAAGGCCGTTTTTTTAATGGCAGCTACATACAAGTAAATGATGTTCAAAAATGGGAAGGCCCTGTGGTGACGACTCTCAACTACCCGACTCCCTCATTCTGAACAATTCCATCAGTTCAGTAGAACAGCGCCCTGGGGCAGTGGTGGCCTAGCGGTTAAGGAAGCGGCCCCGTAATCAGAAGGTTGCCGGTTCGAATCCCGATCCGCCAAGGTGCCACTGAGGTGCCACTGAGCAAAGCACCGTCCCCACACACTGCTCCCCGGGCGCCGGTCATGGCTGCCCACTGCTCACTCAGGGTGATGGGTTAAATGCAGAGGACAAATTTCACTGTGTGCACTGTGTGCTGTGCTGCTGTGTATCACATGTGACAATCACTTCACTTTAAAACTGTGTCTTCAAGCATTTATATTGACCCGTTATTGCACCTTGAAAACACTTTTAAAGCTGTGGTTAAAGAAGTAGACCAATTTGGACAGATCAGTGTGATAGATTTCTAGAAAAGATCTTTGACCAACAGCGAAGATGGTTACAATAACGCAACAGTAATAACTGCATTAGCTGCAATTTTTCAGCACTGACCTTTGGAAAGATCCATTGGTGGCGTAATGTAAATCAGAAAGCGAACTCCAGTAATATTGCACAGCTTCATTACTCACCGAGGCATTGTTTATGTGCAATTAACTAAGATTTAATGCTCGCATAAATTACTTCTAAACTGCTAAGCTAATGTCACTGCACTGCAACTAGCATTTCCAAGTGCTGAAAGCAAACGTTGATTTAGATATCTCTCCCTGGATTATTTGGCCAAGATCCGAGCAGAGCGCCTCTTAAATAAGACATGCTTTGTCAGTGACATTTAAATACCAGATGCCTTATCGTTTTTTTTTACTCCTCATCCTTTTATAAAAGCCAATTATCTTTGCTCTGACCCCACTGAAAAGACAATGACTGTCTTGCTCCTGATTCAAGAAATCTATGTATATGTTTTAACACAGGCACCCAATCCTGGATCAGATGTAGGCCAAGTCGTGCACTTTTGGAACCCCAGCCTGTCTGCAGCACAGAAGGGAGCAATATTGCTACTAAAGACAAGGACAAAAAGAATGCAGACACACCTGAAGAGCAGTCCAACGTAAGATCATTTCCATGGAAACTGAAAAGAACAGGAGACCATCCACAGCGCCTAATGACAAGCAGATCTTATTTGGCATGTGGACAATTTATTGTGTGTGTGTGTGTGTGTGTGTGTGTGTGTGTGTGGTTCCCTGCAAACATTTACTGGTCGCCTCTTAGCCGTGGCATAATGAATATAAACACATTAGCCTGTTATTATTGCTCTTGACCCACAGTTTGACATACAGAGAGAGAACAAAACAGACTGGATTGAGTGGGTGTTAGCGTAGGCCTGTGCATGTGTATTTATGTCCACACATCAGTAACCCAGACGCATCTGTCTCCGCTGGATTTACAGCATGTTACACTGGCTGCTGCAATGAGGTGAAGCAGTTTGTCTGTCTGTGGTAAGATTTACTCCTGCCGGGATTTCTTTTTCTAATCTAGACACAATAGCCCTACGTCACCTACCTGCTCAGAGTGACAGTACCACCGCTCTACCTCTGTGTGGTGAGCACCGGGGGGCATAACGCCCGGAGACACGTCAATCATGTCACGCTACTGTGGCTACTGCAAAAATGTTGCATGCTGCCTCCCGTGCTTGCATCTTTACGCATACTTGATTTCCGGGTGTTGTGCCATGCGTCTCAAGAAGCCGAGATGTGTATTTCCTGATATCGATGAATCTTAGTGGTGACAGACAAGGGTGTAGCACAAGACTCTGGGCCCTGTCCTTTTCAATCCAAACTTAATTTTATCTTTTAGGTGAGGGCCCCCTGATGTTCTATTTGGACCCTAGGGTATAATTCTGCTAATCTGTGAATTTCAGAAGTGATTTCGCAAAAACTTTTATAAAATTAGACCAGACACAGTGTATGTAAATGTTGCTGAGTTTCACCATTATTCACAGAGTAAGGTTCTGGTCACTCATTTTACTCTGAATCACCTGTAAACTGAGGAGCATTTTAAAGTAGTACTTAAAGTACAATGATTCAATGATGGGGTAGAATCCTAGAGGGTAACACACTCGCCTATGAACCAGAAGACCCAGGTTCAAACCCCACTTACTACAATTGTGTCCCTGAGCAAGACACTTAACCCTGAGTGTCTCCAGTGGGACTGTCCCTGTAACTACTGATTGTAAGTGGCTCTGGATAAGGGCGTCTGATAAATGCTGTAAATGTAAATGTAAATGATTCCAACAAATGCTCCAGAAATCTAAGATTATTCATTTGAGGAATTGTAAAAACAACAAGAGAACCTGCTTTTGGAGAACCTGGTCAATAAAATATTTCAAGCACATTGATACAATGAATAATATGTTCTACAGCTTAGCTTTGTGCATTTTCCTTAGGGATTAAAAAGGTTTTCTGATTCTCTGACTCTGCATTATACATGTTGGTTGCATGTGATGTTACAGCACGGTTAACAATTTGGTTGATCAATATCTCCACCAACCATTTCATTTTTGTACAAAAAAGTGAGGTGATTATCATTGTGAAACACTGCAGCACAGCCCACTTTTAACCATCACCCTTGGTGAGCAGTGGGCAGCCATGACAGGCGCCCGGGGAGCAGTGTGTGGGGACGGTGCTTTGCTCAGTGGCACCTTAGTGGCACCTTGGCAGCTCGGGATTCAAACCGGCAACCTTCTGATTACAGGGACGCTTCCTTGACCGCTAGCCCACCACTGCCCAAACATTGTACCAATATATAACTTCTAGTAGCAAGTTATATTCTAGTATTTGGACTTTTCACTTTCTTGAGACACTGGTTATGCTGGATGAAATGGTTATGTGTCACAATGGATGAATTCCCATGTTTCATATGGGAACATCATTCAACCATGTCACCAGTTGAGCACCATGGATAATATCATTAACAAATGTTTACTCTGTGGCTTCATCTCTTCTTAGCCCCAAAACTATATTCCTTTTTTATAACCGTTTTAAAATAAAATGCAAGTAGTTGAACATTGTATTAGGCTAAGCATTCTAGTGAAAAAGGCCTACTGGAAACTATTCATACCTTGCCTGGTTAAATAAAATGACAATGCCATATGTCTTGACTACGAGACCAGAAGACAATTGCCCTCATTGAGCAACAGTTGTTGTCAGTAGACCTTCCTGAAGGTCCCTTGGTAAAGAGATGAATCCAAATCCTGAATCAGCTTCACTAACTCACCTTTCATTTATTCCCCAAATGTGTTGAAATGTGTTATATGTTACATGAATAATCCATGAAAAAAGTACATGCAGAGATGAACAGGTGTAAATAAACCATAACACTTAGACAGGAAGGAAGCATCAGGTATGATTTAAACTTTTTATACAGGTTTGCCTTCAAAGCAGCATCATTTCTTATGGGTTCACAAAGGCAGGGATTTTGTAGGATTATATTAAGATGTTTGATCAGTGATACCAAACAGGTGCCAAACATTTCCGAAACAGTAGAAGCTGTGTTGGAGGCTGGGATCAGCTCAACTCTGCTCTGCAATAGACCTTTATCACAGTAACCAGAAATACATAATTGTAGCGTAATTGGAATTCCTGTTAAGTGCCAATCCATTAAATGCATTATTCTTGTCATGTGACCCATAAAAGACATGCTGCTAGGTTCCGTTGACTGACAGCGACTCAGGGACTATAGGCTCACTGCGTGCTTTCTTTCTCAGCAGCTTCCATACAAAGTGTCCTGCTCAGCAATTTTCACAAACAATTTTCTTAACATGTCGCACAGAGCCCATTGTTCGTGGCAGTGAGCAGCCCATGAGCAAGCAAAAACATGATGGGCCTTGAGCAAGCTAAAAAAGCAAGAAAAAAACATGACTCAGTGGGAGCAGAAAAGGGCAAGTGTGCGACCCTGGCTGCTGAGAAGCACGGGGTGAAGCTGCCATCCTTGGTGCAGCGCTGCACTATTCAGCTATTCAGGTGTGCCTCTCTTAGCAATTTCCTGCTCATTCCTGGGGAACCAGGAGGTAAATTCCCTGTCATTGCAGCATTACAGAGTTTCAGGAACCCGGTGTGAACTCCTTCTCGCCCCAGCGATGCCTAAGATATATAAAGGTTGGGAGAACTCATGTGCTTTCTCCTCTCAGTGACAGTGACAGACTGTTCTATGTCCAGGACTTCAAAACACCCATTATCATATTACATATTACATATTACATTTTAGATGGAGGTGAATTTCAACAGTCATGCTAGTTCAGCTCATGCATTTATTTTATTTGACTTTGTTATTTAGCAGGGAAAAAATACACCACTGGCCAGAGAAAATGTTTCTAAATGTGTAATATTGCTAAAAAGTGGTGGCCGATGGTTGCCGATCCGCCAAGGTACCACTGAGGTGCCACTAAGCAAAGCACCGTCCCCACACACTGCTCCTCGGGCGCCTGTCATGGCTGCCCACTGCTCACCAAGGGTGATGGTTAAAAGCAGAGGACACATTTTGTTGTGTGCACTGTGTGCTGTGCTGTGTACCACAATCAACTCACTTTAATGTGAACTTTTAACATGACTGGTTGTTGAAGTGCAATGTAAAAAAATTACATTTTTGGTTATTAGAGTTTCATCAGAATACCCACCCCTTGGATTTATCACAGAAGATTCATAGATGCACAGATTCCTTTACATATTTATTCTTCAAAAACAATTGTTGAGTGTGGTTGAGTCTGGTCTTTTCACACCCTCACTCTCTGTTTGTCAGCTGGGGCTGGTGGCTGAGACGACAAGCTGCCCATTGGTAGACTAACTCACTCTTGGGGGGTTAATTGGCGGGTCTTGGCCCTCCTGGCAGGGAGTTGGGAGTCCTTGGGTCTCTGAGTCGATGGGCCCAGAACCTGGTCTTCCGGGCGTGTCCAGCTATGGCGGAGCCTACAGGTCCTTCATCGCGGCCCCCTGATGCTTCTGTATGGTGCCTGCTGCCACCCCCACCCCCCACCCTGGACTTCAGAGAGAAGTGCGTGAATAGAGAGAATAGTATATCACAAATCTAGTCCTGCTCTTGCATATTTCCAAGTTGTATGAAGCACATGAGGTAACAATCTTAACTAAGGAAAGGAGAGCATTGCTTTTCAGTACGTCTCACAGAACCTCACAGAATAATTTTAAATGATACACTTGACCTTTAAGATAGCGTATATCTGATTCTCTTCTGAACAGAAATAAATGCAAACATGGCAAGTCCTTTTCCTCACACCTACCCTCAGTTGTTTTTATTCACAATTACATGCTGACACTTTTGATTTTTATCTTTTCTTCTAAAACAAAAAACATATTTTGAGTTTGACTGGCACACCCTCATAGAGAGCAGCAAATTAGGAACGAGCGAGCTGTAAGATATGGAAATGAAAATGGGCAGAGGTCACAGCATCAGAATGTACAATGAGAGCTCTTAAATCAGATGGGGGGATTAGAAGGGAGAGAGTGGGAGAATTTAATGCCGCCATTATTAATTCCCTCAGATTCTAATCTAGGAGCGATGTTGCATCGTCATTGTTCTGTCAGGCAGGTTACGCACCCGTGTCACTCGTGGCATAAATTATGTGCACGTATGTGCAGGTGTCTGGACAAGCAAGCATCAGCCCTGGGTGAGTCATGAAGAGAAAGCAATGAACACAGAGAGCATGTCAGTTCCAGTGACATCTGTCTCTACAGATGTGTCCTCAAACACACACACACACATATAGTTCACCTTGGTTTGATCATGTCATGTTCTTTACCACAGTGCCCTCTAGTGGGCGGCTGCAGTATTGATTGGGGCCTTCTGAAAGAGCACAAAGCTAGGGCCTGTCATCGTCAAGTGCAATAGGAATATGTCACAACCAGAGGGCATGGACTGATCCTGGAGGCACTCTAACAAAAGGTTTTCTTCTCCTCATTTGCAAGGATGATCTCTGTCCTTCAATCCCAAGAGCAAACCTGACTTCAAAGAACATCTTTGGTTATGACAAAAAGCACCAATTAGAGCCATATTTGGTCTGAATAGTGCATGGAACCTGCCATGGTGGTAAATCATGATAGGACTGTCAGTATGGAAAATCAACAGGACTGAAATATAAGAACAAAATTAAATAACTGGACAAAATAAAACTTCAGAGAGAACGACGTTAGCCTATGAAGACTCTCACAGGAAATAAATAATTGGTTTTGATGAAAGAGGTGCTTAGTGGTTTTTGTCTCAGTAGAGGTTCAGCCCGGCGAGAGTCATGCCATTTTTACTCCTCATAATTCAGGCCCATAATGCAACTGCTTTTTTTTCCTGCAGATCTTAACCCCTTCAGACTGGAGGGGATCTACACAACAGAAGCTGATGTGGATGATTCAGTAAGTTCGTGTGATTAATGTTGCTGCAGCATGGAATAAGATTTTTTAAATATACATAATTTTTCAAATTTTTTATTTAGTTTTTAGAAAACATTTTTCTTTGTGATCTCAGCCTTGTGGATCAAACTGACATTCAGAGATTACAAAAGCAGCAATGCCTGCAAGCTGTCAGGAGAGCAAAGCGTCTCCAGAAGGTCTTAAGACTGTCCACAGACATCACTGGTGGCAGATACAGGCAATGGCCTGCAAAGGGTCCACCGTTGCTCATCAGCAGAGATCTTTCACATTCAGAAGTGATTCTTACATGTCCTGAGGCATAAGCTGTCATCTAACCTGTATCTTTTTGGACTGTGAGAAAGACAGACATATTTTAAGTATTATGGACAATAATTCATAATTGAAAAGGAATCTGTAATTGTATGTAGAACACAAACAAAAATGTATAGAATACATTATATGTGCATATAGACTAAAGTGTCGACCAATACGCTCACTCATTATCTTTAACCCCTTAATCCTACTCAGGATTGCAGCTGTTGGAGCCCGTCTTGGGACACCGGGTGCTTGTTCAGGTACTATTAATATACATTAATATAATATGTGCTTTAATCATGTTTAATCAGACACCGTTTTGTACATAATAAATTGTCTTAAAATGATTTAACATTACTTACTGTAATTTCTACAAGCAGTAGAGCCGCATGTAGGCATACATAGATTCTATACAGTACAGTAGATAAAAACATGCCTTATAACATGCCTTATAACAAAACCATTTATACAAAATTAAATTAATATATTTTAAAAATTAGCATAGGTTTAGTTTTTATTTCAAAAAGTTCTGCAACTTCAAAAATGGAAGAAAAATTCACAGCAAGACACTCTCCCTTTCCTCTAGTTCAATTAGATACATTACAGTATAGTGTTTGTACAATAGTGGCAAGTCATTTATAATTTATGTTGACCAAGGCAAATGGTCTAACCTAATTAACCCAAAGTTATCTTGAGTGCAGTATTATTCACTGCACTTTAAATCAGCCTCACAAATGCTACAATGCTAAGCTTTTATGCTAAAATATTAAGGAAATTAAACAGGCTTGTTGCCACAACACAATTCAATATCACCATTAATATTAAGATCTTAAATAAAGATCCAGTAATAAAAATCAAACCCTCAACTCACTAGAGAAGCTTTGAAATGTTGAACAAATGAAGGGCTTCAAAACACCACTATACACTGCACAAATTTAGGTCCAGGATAATTTATTTCACTGAAAATTAAAAATGGCATTACAAGTTTAGAAAATTATGCATATAGCTTTCTAAAAATAAAAAATAAAAAGGGGGGAAAAGCACATGCAGAAGCTGAGATGCGGCCACCATGCTTGGTGCAAAATGGCACGCCAAATGTTACCCTGAAGCGGGTGAGCTCACACCTCAAGCAAACTGCAGTTTCATTTTAGTATGGATTAAACATCAGGCAAGCAACCACTCAACATTTCACTCTTTAAAAAAAAAAAAATTGCAAATCTGTGGATTCCTGGTCCCCACAACCCACCATTACAGAATTCTGTGTTGTCAAATGAAGTTTATTGAAACATGTTTTGTACAACAAAGTTACATGGAACTGCGCTTGCGAAAGCACAAGGTAGTCAACTTAAAAAGAAGAGAAAAAAAATAATAATAATAAATGGGAGGGGTCACCACTCATCCCGCATCATTTGTAGAGTCATCTGTCCGTGTTTGCATTGGACTGACCCCTGTGTTAAGGGTACCAAACTGGTTAAGAGTCTCATTTCAGAGGTAATCAACTAGGGAGGAGCTGCAGGGGGTGCAGCACAGGGTTAAGTGATGGAGTCTGGGGAGGAGGGAAGAGTGTGAGGGAGGGCGGCAGCAGCTTCTAGAACCCGTGGACCTTGAGCTGCTCCTCTTTCGCCAGCCCAATCTATTGAGGGAAGGTACAAAGAGGTTACACAATCTGAAGATCAGGCTGCTAGCAAAATAAATAAAAACAAGACATCTTCCAAGAAGCCCCACGCATACCTCAGTCAAAAACTGGCAAATGTTCTTGCGCTGGTCACCTTGCAGCTGAATCACCTCACCATACTCCGGGTGCTCAATCACAGTCCCATTGCAGGCAAATTTCTGAAGAGGAACACAACACCATCAGCATCCACAGACAACAGTGATGTCTGAACTGCAGACTCTTCCCCCTACTGACCCGCTTGAAGGCTTTGACTAGCTTCTTCTTGTCATAGTCATCAGATATGCCCTGGACGGTGGTCAGCGTCTTCCTTCCGTTCCGCTGTTGGATTCTTATGTGGATGTAGTCCTCAGTCCCTGCTGGGAGCCGGTCATCACCCTTAGATGCATCAGCAAAGGGGTCTAAGGGTACAAAGGGAGATTTTTTTTTTAAGGCAATTAGGGGGGAAAAAAAAAAAAAAAAAAAAAAAAAAAAAAGACGCGACCTATACATACATAAACTTACATGCTAAAAATAAAATTCAGCCCGTTGAGGTGCCATTTTAACAATTAAGATCAACCGCTCGAACGTCCATTGTGTGTCACTCGACGTTATCCATGTTAACGGCCGCTCAGCTGAAAAACAAAATGGCTCGAGGAGCTCCTATGGCGTTCCCTGTTCCCTGCCATTAGCGCTGGGAAGCGCACGTCGGCTACCCAGTGCCGCGGCCACAGGAGCGGCGCCATCGCTCGGTCCGATTAGATTTCGAGATGGTTGCGCAAACGGCCACCTGGCTAAATATAGCGCCTAAAGCTAGTTGATGCGCTGCCAGATCTGACAGGCTAACGTTAGCGAGCTAGCCCATTAATGCCTCATTCGACGACAAGGGCGAAGTATAAAGCCTAAAACTGGCGTCGAAAACACGGCGCCCAACAGAGAAGACAAATGGTGAACAACAACGTCGAGATTAAGCAAAATTATTTGATTTTCAGTCCTTAGGTCGGCAGTAAATGCGCAGCTAGGATAATTAGCGAACGTCCCGTCGCCCTCGATAATAAGATTGAAAAGGACTTAGCGAGAGCGTGCGAAACTAAACGTTAGTGCTTTTAACTGATTTTATAAGCCAAATCCAGGGCACGAAACAAAAGAAAAACCGATCACTTAAATAAGGGAGAAACATCAAGCACATTAGCCTGACTCCGCAAATATTTCGCCCTTCCCCCATCCCGCCCTTGCCGTGTTCGGTTTCGGTTGGCGTCTCCTTACCGAAAGTTTGGAGGTTCTGGATAGCGGACATACGATAAGATTCTCTTTCCTTTCGGATGATAACGGGTTTGGTGTGATGTTGATTTCACTTCTCGTAATCGTTTAGCAGAGTCGCAGCTCACGTCACCAGCAGGCTCGTCAACCAAACGCTACACTGCTCTCAAAATGGCGACTGCAGGGTGGCTGGAAGCGAAAACATCTTTATAGCCCCTCCCGCGAGCGAAGCTGCTGACGTCACGGACTCATGCCACGCCCATCTGCTTACGCAATCCTTACCGGAACTAGGGTCCAGGGCCGCAGTTTGATTAAATGTATAGCAAGACAAATGCCATTAAATACATTGGTTATTAAATCCAGAAATATTGAACCTGATATGTTCTTCTAATCTTAAAATAATTCATTGTGCACATTACTTTGTATCCAAGAGCCAAAATAATATTTATCCTGTGTTTTTTTCTAGCTAAACAGACAGACAGACAAGACAGACAGATAGATAGATAGATAGATAGATAGATAGATAGATAGATAGATAGATAGATAGATAGATAGATAGATAGATATATGGATATATAGATAGATTATTGATTTCAAAAGGAAACTATCTCTTGTTGATTTAAAATACATGGTGCTGTTGTGAATTAAAGGGGGCAGTGTAAAATATTTAATTATCATGATCGGCATTTAGCAGTGACTTATAATCAGTATTTAAAAGTCAGTTAAGTGTCTTGATCACGTACACAATGGTAGATTGGCATCACTAATGAGAGTAAGTGGGGTTTAAACCTGTGACTTTGTGGTTTTCTGGTTTATAGGTGAGTGTGTACCCACTAGACTACCACCTCCCATGTAAAAATACCTCTCTTCTGGGTATGATGACAATACAACATGTTTCTGAGCAAGTTTGTGAAAATGTCATTTAAACACGTCAAAACATGATTGCCCTTGCCGTTTTGAACACACCACAGCAAAATGTATTTAACCAGTCCACATGGCACCTTATCTCTGGCATCCAATTAGCAGTGCAGACTTCCTCAGATGTCTCAGTCTTTACTGTTCACAGGTTCATCTTACCTAATATGAGCATTAACACATGTAATTCCTCTCATTAGGGTTGGCACGACAAGGCAAGATTCACACCAGCCATAAAGAATATGTGCTTAACTTGTTAACCTGAAAATCATTTTGTATTTAGTTCCATCATATGACTGGGAGTAACCTCTTCACATGCCTCTTCACAACTCGGCTCCTCTCTCCTCGCCACCTCGTAAGACCGTTCCTGCCCTGATCGAATCCATTTCTCCTGAACTCCTTCCTCTCGTCCTGTCCCGTCTTCTATTGTACCCTAACGCGATGTTGCGGCTCACGCCGGTTTGCAGAGTAACTCGGAGGGAACTTACCTGCCTCTTTGCGATCCACCGCACCGAAGTTTTTTTATTACCACCATCATAACCTCACCACTCCACCTCGGGTTCCCCTGGCTGTCTCTCCATGAACCACATCTTTCCTGGTGATCAGGCGTGGTGTTGGAGTGGGGAGCACATTGCCATCGCCACTGTCTTCTGCCACAGCCCTACCCGTCTTCCACCTCGAATCCAGAACCAACCCGTCCTGTTTTAGATAACATCAGTGGGGGACCGTGAGCTGCTGGCAGTCAGGTGGGCACTCAAGGAGTGGCGACACTGGCTGCAAAGCCCTGACACCCCTTTTCTAGTCTGGACCGATCACCAAAACCTCATCACCATCAAAGCAGCCAAACAACTCAATCCCCGTCATGCGAGGTGGGCTCTGTTCTTCGAACACTTTAACTTCCAGCTCTCATACCAGCTCTCATATGTGCTGCACTGGGGCCATTCCTCTGTACTCTCAGGCCATCCAGGACGTAAACGGACCCTCTCCTTCATTCGCCAGGTGTTCTGGTGGCCTTCATTACGGCGGGATGTACAGGCCTACGTAGACGCCTGCGACGTCTGTGCCCTGACCAAGACTCCAAACACTCCGGCTGTTGGTCCCCTGCGTCCTCTTCCCATTCCTTGTCATCCTTGGACCCATCACCGGTCTCCCAGAAGCCAATGGAATGACCATCCTGACCATAGTGGATCGCTTCTCCAAGGCGGTTCTCTTGGTCACCTGGCATGGCCTACCGTGCTCTGCCACAACTACTGACTTTGTGCTTCAACACGTTGTCCGCCTCCATGGGTTCCCCCAGGACATTGTCTCTGATCGGGGACCCCAGTTTGTCTCAGCTGTGTGGAAGCCGTTCCACCTACAGTCTCTCCTCTGGCTACCACCCTCAGACCAACGGCCAGGTGGAGAGAACCAACCAACAGCCGGGACGATACCTGCGGTACTTTGTGTCAGAACATCAATGCACCTGGCCCGGTTATCTCCTTTGGGCGGAGCTGGCACATAACCTGCAGGTCTCCTCTGCCACTAGCAGTAGTCCCTTAGAAATCTGTTATGGTTTTCAACCCGCCATCTTTGCTCACCAGGTGCCCGCAGGTTGGGTCACTTCGGCCTGTCAGATGATCTGTGGCTGCCAAAACGCCTGGAGAACAGCACGGTCGGCCCTCGTCACCACCACAATGGAGAGTGTGGCTGTCCACCCAGGACCTTCGTCTCAGGATTGAGTCACACCTCGCCTACCATCTCCAGCTCCCTCCTACTCCACGTCAGCAAGCTGAAGCCCTTCATCCGATCCTTGGTTCATCCTTTGGATCCACCGCCGCCACGCATCATCGACGAGGGACCAACGTACACGGTTGAGCGCATCATTGCCTCTCGGCGCAGGGGTCGGGGGGTCCAGTATTTGGCGCACTGGCCCAGCTACGGACCGGAGGAGCGGTCTTGGATACCGAGTCAATTCATCCTGGACCCTTCCCTGGTGACTGAGTACCGGCAGCATTCCGCATCCGCTCCAGGGCCGCCGGGGGTCGGCCCCGGAGGGGGGGTACTCTCAAGGGTACATAATTCCATCATGTGACTGGGAGTAACACGGAAACGAGGTAACGTGACTCCTATAAATTGGCTAGATGGCTGCTGCCAGCCACTCAGTCATTGATTGATATACATCATCACGACTCGGCTCCTCTCTCCTCGCCACCTCGTAAGACCGTTCCTGCCCTGAACGAATCCTTTTCTCCTGAACTCTTTCCTCTCATCCTGTCCCGTCCTCTATTGTACCCTAACGCGAATGACAACATCTGTGTGCTGTTGCGGCTCATGCCGGTCCGCGTTTGCAGAGTAACTCGGAGGGAACTTACCTGCCTCATTGCATTCCACCGCACCGAGGTTCCTCGTCTCCAACATTTACATTTACATTTACAGCATTTATTAGACTTACAATCAGTAGTTACAGGGACAGTCTCCCCCTGGAGCAACTTAGGGTTTAGTGTGCTGTCTTGTGTGCTGTTGTTGGACATACACTCTTGGAGTACGATTTTTCATCTCACTGTATACGTGGCTGTGCACCACCAAGATGACAAAAATCTGCCCTTGCTCACTTACGCCCCTAAACCAGCAGATGGCGCCAAACCATATTCTTTCTCTCTGTTTGAGTCCTCAGTTTGAGCTCCATTGACATTGGTTCACGAATATAATTGCCTATTGTCTCGAGTCCATGTCCCTCATCTGTGTAGGTTTAATGGTATAACCCACATGTAAGTGCAACCATTGTTCATTTTGCCCCCAGAGCCTGTTTGTCACATTATGTTCCTGCCGGGCACTTGTGTCCTAATTTGTTATGTGGCAATAAGACTTTATAAGTTGGTGGGGGGTCTTGTTATATTAAATTATATATCATTTAGTTGAATCTCTTATCCACAGAATTTATAATCTATAAGCAACTGATTAGAAGCAATGGAAGAAAGTGGACTTTGTGGCTGTTCCATTGATATGCAAGTGATAGGAAATTTAATTGACTATGTGACTGTATCTGTCACTTTATTTGTCACCCCAATGTTTATTCCTGTTCATCTCTGCTGCCACAAATCAATACACATTTTCCAGTGCCATGCACCTTGGGGATGCTTCACCATGTAAAATTCATACAATGATTGCTTCCTTCCACTCATGCAAGGACACCACTAACATAAATAGTGTTTAAATAAAATAATAGTAATTAAAAGAATGGCACCACACAGGCCACTGATTCAGGAATCAGGCCACTGATTCAGGATTTTAAAATATTTAAACTGTATACTGTCTTTGAATGTTCAGCAAAGTTAATACAGCAGCGTTGTCAGTATTGTAGGAGACACAGGAGAAATCACACACATATATGGATGGGGCTCAATTCTGTGATTTCTGCTACACAAGACCAATGCTTTAGCAACTTTAAGTAAATGCATTTCCCTGCATTTTCTCCACCATTTCACAGACAATGACTTCATTGCCCTGATGTTGTGTTTTTGCTGTTTATATTTTCTGCTTTGTTTTACTGTGGCTTGCTGTTGTGGTTTTGGATTTCCTGTCAAGTCATAAAATTCGAAAATCTAGAATAAAAATGGCTGGAGCTGGAGCTGACTCTCTACTTTTTCATTTTTAAATACTTCAATATTATGAATGCAGTTGTGTCAACATTGCATATATATTAACCCAAAATTGACACCCATACCCTTCAGGATAGCTTCCCTTTGTTGCAAACACAAAAGTGGCATTCATTTCCCACAATCACAGGATTATGGCATCACAACCTCTAGTTCTGCCTCCTGTATCATTTTACTGATTCCACATGTAATTTTCATCAGCTTTTATTTCCTCTTCAAGAAATTATGAGCTAAAAGTGGAATTCCACTGATTCAGAGTGTTTTATTTTACTTTGGTCAGTGACTGAATCTGATCTGACATTCATATAGAGCTAAGCAGGCCTCTTAATTTCAGATGTGAGGAATGAGGTTTGGACTGAGGCACACATGCTTCTATAGACATTTGTGGCAAATAGGGAATTATGCATAATACCTTTTAAATTGTCATCCAGAGTGAGCATTTGTTGCCAGACTTCAGACAGTGGCATGGAAAGCAGCCCTGCAAATAAACCGATTTCTTAAGGCTGATACATCTGTTAGTTCCTAGGGGGAGATAGAGGACAAGAGTAGAGATTGTGTGCTCCAAACTAATAATAACCACATCCGTTTTTTATTAATACTATGACATTTGCTTTTTATCCGACGCCCTTATCCAGAGCGACTTACAATCAGTAGTGACAGGGACAGTCCCCCCTGGATACACTCAGGGTTAAGTGTCTTGCTCAGGGACACAATGGTAGTAAGTGGGATTTGAACCTGGGTCTTCTGGTTCATAGGCGAGTGTGTTACCCACTAGGCTACTACCACCCTCTTGACCCACACTAAACCAAATACAAACACATGCACTAGATAAAATTTGACAGTTTTTGACTATGTTTTTATTCACTTTGGTCAATTAAGCTTTTAATTCAGTTTACCTGAGGAAAACAGACCCCCCCCCACCCTTGGATCTTTTTCATCCTTGAATAGTTCCATCTTTTCCTCATTACATCTGTCACATTGGGCTCTCAACATGTTCCTCAATTATGCAATTATGTTCCTTAGGGTGACCATGATAGTGCTCAGTGACTTCTGTGGTGATGACACCATTTATCTATCAAGGATAGACAGGCCACATTGTTAAGCCAGGAACAGAAGCATTTAAATGTTAAACCCTTTTCTTTCAGTATTACGCAGTATGATATGGAATGGTAGAAAATCCTATTGCCAAAAAAATGGCATGTGAGGGCGAGCCTTAAGGGAGGTAACAGCCTCAGGAGTATGATGACAACCTGGTTTTTATGGTGTTTGACAGGGTGTTTGGTGGCTGAAAGATAAATGACACCAGCATTGGCTGGAACTGGTTGGTTCATGTTCTGGATGCTTACTGAGTTTAAAATCACAGAAAACCAGATACTCCGTAACAACAGTTTTAACTCTTTTTCTTTGTGTTGTTACAGACAACGTTCTTACAGACACAGAGGTATTTCTACTTCACATTTAGAATAATTATAGTCGACCAACATAACTGGACACACACAGACAAGCATGTGTAGTTCCATGCTTGGATATATGTATATGTATATGTGTGTGTGTGTGTGTGTGTGTGTGTGTGTGTGTGCGTGCGTGCGTGCGTGTATGTGTGTGTGTGTATATATAGGAAAAGGTCGGCTAAACTGAACACCATGCTGCCCCACTGCACAGTCCACTCCACACCCTGCCTGCCCCCCACTGAACTGGCTACACCACACCCTGAGCACGTACAACCACAAGGTGTAAAAAATGGCTGCAAAGCATTCTCTCAGTTCTCTCAGCTTGTCTATGAAGATTTAAATTTGAAAGTGTTCCTAATTTTTGGTCCTGGAGGACGACATTTTGTCCCACTGTATGCTATATGTATATGGCTTGGATGACTATAAAGCTTTATTTAATATATTTACTATTAAAAAAAAAAAAAACGTTCACTCCATTACATACATTCTGCACTGAAATTACAATTACTGCCGAAAGCAATGTTATCAAAAAGCAGCATTGTTTCCTTCACTTTCACGCAAGCCACACCTTTATACACCCTAGAGGTGAACTGGACGGCTTCCAACAGTAGCTCAACAGTGGATGTGGAACACGAATGCTACCTCCCCCCACATGCCTGGCTCTCCGATGTAGGCAGAGACATCGAAAGCTGGTTCTGCTTTTTCCACTCTGTAATCCCATTGGGATCAGCTCCAAAATGGCAGGCAGCCACTTCTCCTGAATGCTGCTCTGCATATGTAATTGCTTCCAGCTTGAAACCTTCTTTTTGGTGGGATGGCAAAAAAATGATTGCGTGTGAGTCATTAATGAGATTATACTGGGTCACTCCATTATCTGTGGCCCATTGTAGCCATGGAAATAACAAAATCATTTGCATTTAAGAGAGCATTTATTCAGTATCCAGCTGTTATTTGTGGACACTGGTGTTTTTGGACAATTTTCATGCATGATTTTGGTGGTGTGTCTGTTTATGGATTATCTAGACTTTTTGCCAGTGGGGTAATGTCTATGATTCGGCTTGCGTGGAAAGTGAAGGATCTGAAATATTCAGAGCTCACTGGGACCTACTGGAACGGGTCCGCTGAGCTCATTAGCCCCTGTGAGAATCTGTTTCAATTAGCTTATTTTAAACGTAGCTTTGTTACAAACCTGCTTAGGAAAATGCAAAGCTCTACAAAACAAACACAACCTACTCTTCTTTTTTTACTGAAGGCTACAACATCACCAAAAATGCTGCAAGACTTTCTTTCTCCGTGTCACTGTCCACCCATTCAGGGAATTTTGTGCTTTACACTGCCTGTCTTAACTTGTGCAGCCGCTGATGGGGGCTAACATACCATTTTGGTGTGGATATCAGAGGTTTCAGTTTACAAGGACTGGAGAGAAACATCTACATCTATGGAGACATTTTCTCGGTGGAAATGCCACAACCCTACAGAACATTATAGCAGAAGAATGTGTATGGATACATGTCTGGCCATGATAGCATTTGATATATTCCCACGATACTCTATATTGTGCTTTAGACAATGACTGCAGCTGTGCATTTCAGGGGGACAAATGTCATTATTCTTGCGAAATCCGATCCTGCTGTCCTTTTAGGGCAACTGCTGGAGAAGTTGTGCCATTAAATGTGCAAAGCTTGAGGGCTCTCCAAAACATTACAGTTAAATGAGATTGCGGTTTGGGCCTTGGCAGTGTAAAGAAGTTTCAGACTCACTTTGATTTATTATGCCAAAAACTCTAGTGTCAGAGTAAATGGAAATATTAGTTTGACCCCTGGGCAAACTGAAACCAGCTTGAAGAGATGCCACTCTGTAATGGGCGTTAGCCTGTGTACTGTGTGTGAATGCTCAGCATTGTTAAGGAGATTTACCTGTTTGAAATGTGGACAGCCGGAATTACCCAGCATGCCTCATGTTCGAGGCCGGCTGCATGGGGTAAGAAGAAAACGCAATCCTGGCAAAAGGGAAACCTTTTAAAACCATCAGAAAAAAAACTTCTTTTAGGTATAGGCTTTGGAGCACAGGCTTTACTCGACTGTTAGAAATCCCAGTCCTCAGTTCATTACATCCAGGTATGTTTTTCCACAGTACAAGTAATAATAGGCCATCCCATATTTTCAGTATTAATGCTTAAATGATAATCCTCCTGTAGGACAATGTATTCAGAAGCATTTTGCCTCAATTAAATGGCTAAAACTGTTACGTAAAGCCTGTCAAGAAGATGTCACTAGTGCACAATTCAGTGAAAGTTATATATGGCCGGTGACATTTTTCCCCAGGCTAGAGATGATAACACACCCTTCAGATGAATGTGGACATGTCAAAGCAAATGCTCTCTAGTACCCCTGAGGGTCTCTCTGTTGTTTCATGTTTAACCCTTTCACTTTGAGATGTATATTTAGGTTTGTACACTAAGCAAGATGCAATTTTGAGCATTGAGAAAAGTTATGCAGTGTAATCAGTCATTCACTCTGAGATAATACACTACCAGTTAAATGTGTGGACACACCTACCAGTAATCATGTAGTGGTCTTGCATTTTTTAATTTATAGAATAACAATGAAGACCCAGGACTATGATTATAGCGCATGAAAACACACATGAGGTTATGTACAATATGTACTAAAATGTCAAACAAGGCAAAAGGTTTTCCAAAGCAGGGAGCTTTTGCTGTGATGGCAGCATTTCACACTCCCGTGACCACCTTAAATTAGAAAACAGGGATGGATTTCCAACTCTCCTGAAGATTTATACTGAACATTTTCTTATTCACTCAAGATAATGAGCACCTCATGAAGCAACTTTTCATTCTGACAATAGTAAACAATAAAGGTAAAAGGTTGAATCTGAAAAAACAGATTCATCAAGCATACTTCACTTTCTCCTGCTACAAAAAAAATACTAAATATCTTTCTTGCATTGGGTTCTTCACAATGGCTCCATCACAGAGTAGGTGCATCCAAACATTTGACTGGAAGTGTAGGAAATGATATCACTGATAGGGCAGTGGTTGGCCTAGCAGGTAAGGAAGCGGTCTCATAATCAGAAGGTTGCCGGTTTGAATCCCGAACCGCCAAGGTGCCACTGAGGCGCCACAGAGCAAAGCACCGTCCACACACACTGCTCCCTGTGCGCCTGTCATGGCTGCTCACTTTAAAATCTAAAATATGTATATTCGAATTATAATTTGTCAATATAAACTGCCTTTAAAAACTTTAGGGTATTAAGAAATGGCCTTGTTTTAGATAGAAAGTAATTGTTTAGTGCATTAAAAGATCCAGTCAGTTTTAATGCTAGTTGGAAATGGCTGTTAATGGATGGACAATCTGCATACGTGAAGAAAGACTCATTATCAGTGGAGACTCATTAAAATAATACATTTTACAAAATGCTTGCAACGTTCAACTGTAACCTCTTTTAGAGGTTGTACAGTTACAGGATACTGTGCCATGTCATAGATGTCATGATTTGAGTCTCAGTCAAAAGCTAGACACTCATCTGCTGGCATTGGTGCAAAACCCAAGTGGGTAAAAACAATTGGCTTGTTTAACCAAAGTTAAGATTAACCCCCCTGCCCCTTCCCCAGCAGACTGAAACCTGCGTCAATTAAAAATATGTGTTTGAACAGTGTGCAGAAAGAGACAAGCTGACACAAAAAACAAATCAAACAAATCAAACCTTTAAATGTTAAGAGAACAGGAAGGGTGTGATTGCTGAAAGGTGGGAGAAACAACATTGTCATTATTCCCTGTCAGCTCGCATGACGACTGGAATTTAAAAAAAAAAAATAACGCCCAGTTTCACTGCAGCATTCAGCGTAATTGAATGTTACTTTGTAAACACGTTTCGAAATGTACGACCAGAGATACAACAGAGATTTAAATACATTTTTGGTTCTATCTATCTGTCTGTCTATCTATCTGTCTATCTTTCTGTCTATCTATCTATCTATCTATCTATGTGCATTCTGTTTACTGTCTGTTGTACATTTATATTAGACTAAATTATTCAGCTGAAATGTGGCCCTTATTGCTGTTTTTATTTACTCAACTAATCCTTAATGATCAGTGTTCATTACAGCTGCATGTTGCATGAACAGCCACATCTCTGATAGAAAAGCAGACAGATGGCATATCCTGGTCAGCTTCACACAGCCCTTTACTGTGCACGAATAATGGAGATGGGTCACAGGGCAGGGCCTGTGGATACCTGTGGACCATGTTCATCATTCACGTTACACCCATGCTGCAGGGCAAAACCTTTATATTCTTCCCCTCATCACTGCCCAGGCAATTTTGCAGCCAGAATGAACGATTGCAGGGTTTGAAAAGGGGGGAATGTGATCAGTAAGGCCAAAATCTGATTCCAAAAACCTTTTATTACTCAAGCACAAGCATTCAAAGAATCTGAATTGGAACAGGTTGATGTGAACATGCATGCACAACTGGAAAATTTTACAAAACACAGTAATTGTGTACAAAGTACATTTTTAAATCTTTGGAATCTGCAAAAATAGCAATGCAGTAACCACAGTATAATATATAGAGATTAATTAAGATGGGTTCAGAAGGTGTACAAATGTGGTGCTGAATTAGAATTTATAGGCAACAGGAATGTTAAAGAGTTTTGAAAGAGCTACGTTATTTATAGCTGTTAAAACTCTGACTGAATCAGATTCCCAAATTTAGTGGCATTTCATTTCAAATTGTCATTTCAAATTTCAAAGTGTTAGCATGTCTTCTTAATCTAGTGGTAATTATCTGTAGAATTTCCCTTAATTTATGCTTTCTGTATAGGTCAGAGAAGGTGAAACAGGAAGATAAAGAGTTTCAAACTCTTGCAGTGCATCAATCTTCATTTCGCCCCTCCTTGGCTTCATGCATCTTTACAGTGAAAACCTGTACAGAGTATTGATGTTGTGAGTAGCAAAATAATGTATTTACTTGCAGAAATGAAAGGCATTCGCCACTGCATATGTGTGATTGAGAAATATTTATTTTAAATGATCTGAGTAAGCCAAAGTTCTGTACATACATTTCTTAGAACCATTAAAATATGAGGATAAGACAAGGACCAAATTGTTTTTCCTGGTTCAGACTTGTCCAAAGACAACAAACATTAAGCATCCAGACTTTTTGAGATCAATAGATTATAGTCCTCTATTGTGCAATAAGTATCCAGGAGGATACAGACAGTGAATGTCAAAAGCTGTCATTGCTCTATTTTCTGTGTTGTCTCGCTCTGACTATTAGCTACTGTCTTTGGACAAGAAGGTGGCCCAGTTATGATGGGTCACCAGTGGTCATTACTCTAAACAGTGAAGTGAAGTGATTGTGATACACTGCAGCACAGCAAAACGGTACACACAATGAAATGTGTCCTCTGCTTTTCACCCTTAATGAGCAGTGGGCAGCCACAACAGGTGCCCAGGGAGCAGTGTGTGGGGACGGTACTTTGCTCAGTGGCACATTGGCGACTCGGGATTCGGCAACCTTCTGATTTTGGGGCCACTTCCTTAACCACTAGGCCACCACTGTCTGCTTCACTGTCTGCTTCACTGTCTGCTTCACTGTCTGCTTCACTGTCTGCTTCATTTTCCCATGGACTGCACCAATGTCAACTGTGAAGATGTCAACCTTTAACCTGTAGCATGTCCTGCTTGGCCTTCTTCTGAATGAGGATAGTGTAACTATCGGGTGGTAGGGTGGTAGTAGCTTAGTGGGTAACACACTCACCTATGAACCAGAAGACCCGGTTCAAATCTCACTTACTACCATTGTGTCCCTGAACAAGACACTTAACCCTAAGTTGCTCCAGCGGGGACTGTCCCTGTAACTACTGATTGTAAGTCGCTCTGGATAAGGGCGTCTGATAAATGCCGTAAATGTAACTAATGATGGTAAAATCTGTACATGAATCCACACCCAGAAAAACCCTTTGGGAATGTTGGTTGATAAGAATCTCGCAGTGTCTTTCCTTGCTCGATCCAATAAATACTTTTGTCCTCTCATGGTGTGTGCCAACTTTCACAACCCTTTCTCTGCCACACAAGCTAGAGATCCATAAAACATGCAGAGGAGCCATAAAGATTCCTTATCTCATGGCCACAATGAAAATTCAGTTTACTTTCTCATGGACCCGATCGCACATGCCTTCTTTATGTCATAACTGTATTGGCAAAAATTACAATTAAACTTGGTAGAGACAAAAGCATCTTTTGTGGAAATGATTTAGTGTCGATTAATGGTGTACTTGTTGCAACTAGGTTTTATGTGTGTGGGCCACGTGGGGATTACAACAAATGTCCTCTTTCCACTGTACCTTGTCCTTTTTCTTCAGCATGGCCCTGGGCCTTTCAACACCGAGAGAATAATGGTTTCCATTGTCCAAAATAGCCTTAAATTGAATGGTTTTGTAACACAAAGGTGTAAAACATTCATAATGAACAGCAGTGTCCTTTCTTAATCACTTAATTAAAGATCAGTTTCTAATTAAGCTTGTATCTGGAGGAAGGCAGCTGGAAAAGTGGAACAGTCTCACAATTGTGTGGTGATAAGAATTGTGCAATGACATTCCACTGAATGGATCCGGAGAGCAATGACAGCAATGTGACACATTCACACACTCTGGGTGGGGGTGGGGTGAAACGGGTGGGGCTGTTTCACGTACAGCTCTCATGACCCAGTCTGATAAGACTTTTCTAGTCATGGCAAATGAACATGATATGTGTATCCTACTGGCTGCAAGTGAAGCTTCCTTGTACAGCACCTGTCTGTCTTGATCATGTTTGCACAAAATATTTTGTGCAAGGGCCCTCACTCAACAAACCTGTATGTAAGAAAGTCAGTCAGGGCTCTTGCTAGGGGCAGTGGTGTTATGTCAAGACACAGGTTTGGCCAGTCCTTGAACAAGCTGGAACTTGCAATGAGGCGATGAACGGACGTCAGATGAAAGACAAAGAAACAAGATTGAAAAGAAATTACTAAAAGGAGAGAAAAATGACATGCTTTTTGCATGCACATCATGCACAAATGTTGTTCTCATTTGAGATAATAAAACCACAGCAGAAACTGGACTGCAGAGCTGCAGCAGATTTTTTTAAATGACCTAAATGTGAAAGGTAGTTGTTCAGTAACTTTACATTACATTACAAGTATTTTAATACACTTACATTTACCCAACTTAAACAAAAAAATTGTTAGTTGACTCTACAATCCACATGCATTGAATTGGTACTGAACTTTCATTAACAATTCAATGCATCAAAGCATGAAATCGAAACAATTAAGAAATTCTATCAGAATGAAGTAATGACACTGGTGTGAAAGAGACAAAGAGGTGGAGGAAAAAAAGTGAGATGAGACAAGTAGTTTCAGTTGTCACTTTTATTATCTTTCCTGATGGCATATTTTTGAAGTATTGCCAAGGAAAACAATGTTCTAAAGGTAGTTTTGCTCAAAGCAACTCACAGTTTGAATTATGTGACCTCTTTAAAAAAAAAAAAAAGAAATGCAAATCCTTGCACGACAAGTTTAAAATCCCATCAAAAGACTGGTGCCCACCAGCCTTTGGAGCAATTCTCTCTCAGAGAGAATGTGGAAAGACCACACAGATTCCACACGAGCACCAAACACCCGAGTTAAGCTTTAAGGCACGCTGCCACGCCACTATACCTAATTACCTGCTGACTTCAGCCAAATGTGAATTAATGGGACAGAAAAACATAAAATGCATGCAATTATTAATTTGAGATATGATCATGTGTGCATCGTCTGCAGCGTGCAGGTTGATTGCAGCTTTTTATTTTTCTGAAATGTTCTGCTCAGTTGTTAATACATCAGCCCCCTGCCCACAAAAGAGGCTTGGCAAGTCCCCTTGGGAACAGTCCAGCAGGCAAATTCCACACTGTTGCTGTCATCAATTTACCTCTCTTTCTCAGTCCAAGCATTGACATTAATTTTAAAAAAAGTTTCTGTAATCAGTTGCAGACTTCTTTACGCTTTTTCAATGGGCAACTAACAATTCATGTGTTCATACATTTAAAAAAATAATGAGGTACAGAAGCTTTGTCAAAGAAAGCCTGGACGAAACTTTTTATTGTGCAAACCAGAAATCATCCGCAAATGTAACAAATCTTGTGGAGTTTTTGGAAACCATGCCTCAGTCAAGGGATTTGAAAACACCACTGTAGATATCTCACTCACATTGATTTCAATTAGAAGTGTACTCTTGCTGTAATTTGGAGAAAAAAAATAGTTCACTTAATTTGTCAAATGAATCAGCAGTTTGTCTAGTACCAAGCACTGGTTTGTCCAGTTCTGGTTTAAGGCACTGAAGGCAAAAACTGGACATCTTACTTAAGCTTCTCTTTCCTGAACAATGGATTTAAAAGACAGCAAAGGCATTTTTTTTGAAAGGCAGTAAAAAAAGGAGGAGTGGCACATCTGCATTGTGTGTGGAAGAGGGTAAGGTTGATCCCTCCTCCACCTCAGGCCACATAGGTATCCTATTTCCGTCCCCTCCCCTTGTGAACCATCATAAAAAGGCAGCTCCCGTCCTCTGTTCTTCACTCACTCCTCTCTCCACTCAGAGCAGAGTAGCACAGCAGAAATGGCAGCCACCTACTCCACCCGCAGCTTCATGTCTTCCTCTGGATCCATGAGGGGCAGTTCCATGGGCAGCTCCCGTCTCTCCATGGCTTCTGGCGCTGGAGGCCGCGTCACCGCAATGCGTGCCGGAAGTGTGTATGGAGGTGCAGGTGGCTCTGGGGTGCGCATCTCCAGTGCTTCCAGCCAGTTTTCCTCTGCTGGTGGTGCCGGCTTTGGTGGTGGCTTCAACTTGGCTGATGGCGTTGATGTGTCTGCCAATGAGAAGGCCACCATGCAGAACCTGAACGACCGTCTGGCCAGTTACCTGGAGAAGGTGCGCTCCCTGGAGAAGGCCAACGCTGACCTGGAGCTGAAGATCCGCCAGTTCCTGGAGAGCAAGACCTCTCCTGCTGCCCGTGACTACTCTGCCTTCCATGTAACCATCAGTGACCTCCAAGCCAAGGTAAGTCTGAGCATCACTACAATGAGACATTTTACAACAAGTGTTTTAATGCATTGGGGATGTATTAATTTCCTGACATACTCTACTTTGACATGTTTACTCTATAATATGAAACATAATAAGCCAATGTTATACAAAATCTGCTAACAATAAATATGTGTTTGTATAAAATGACAAAAAGAAATATTTGCAGCTCGTAACATAATGTTTAATTGAAAAAAGTGAGTTCCAAAGGGTCCAAAGGTGCACAATTTAGGCTCCACCATTCTTATCATCTCCACTATTGAACTCTTATCTACAGCATACACTTTGGACACCTGGACAAAGAAACCATTTTTCACAACCATTGAATTTTTAACCATTTTGTTTCTCCAGATCCAGGATGCCACCCGTATCAATGGTGGAATCTACCTCAGCATTGACAATGCCAAGCTCGCTGCAGATGACTTCAGGGTCAAGTAAGTTCCAGTGCTTATAAACAATCCAAATGTTTCAGAGACATATGTACAGTTTGCATCTATATCAGCCATGGGTTGACTAAGCAGAACCGTATTTTATTCTTAGGTTTGAGAACGAGCTGGCCATGCGGCAGTCTGTGGAGGCTGACATTGCCGGCCTGAGGAAGGTGCTGGATGAGCTGACCATGGCCAGATCTGACTTGGAGATGCAGATTGAGGGTCTGAGAGAGGAGCTGATCTTCCTCAAGAAGAACCATGAGGAGGTAGGTCAATGCAATCCATGACCCCCACCCTGATATAGCACAGTTCCTGTAGTCCTGAAAATGCCATGAATCTCATCTGTTGGCTTGGCCCTTGTTTCCTCAGGAACTTCTGGCCATGCGTGCCCAGATGAGCGGACAGGTCCACGTGGAGGTTGACGCAGCACCACAGGAAGACCTCACCAAAGTCATGGCAGAAATCCGTGACCACTACGAGTCTGTCGCTGCCAAGAACCGCAGAGAACTGGAGTCTTGGTTCACCAGCAAGGTAAACCCTACTTCATTATGTTTCCCTGATATTAATTTCATGGTTGTCATTTGCCTGTTATCTAAACCTTGCCTACTTTCTGGAATGTTTTCCAACAGACAGAGACCCTGAACAAGGAAGTCGCCGTCAGCACAGAGACTCTCCAAACATCACGCTCAGAAATCACAGAGGTTAAGCGCACACTGCAGAGCCTTGAGATTGAACTGCAGTCCCAACTCAGTTTGGTAGGTGTGAACGTCAGCTATTTCTTGTGTAAAACTCATTGTGGTTTAGACTATGAAGGGGGCGCTGAACATCATCTTTTGCTCCAACAGAAAGCATCCTTGGAAGGCACACTGGCCGACACACAAGCTCGTTACTCCTCAATGCTCGCTGGCTACCAGATGCAGGTGAGCAGCCTGGAAGAGCAGCTGGTGCAGCTTCGCGCTGACCTGGAACGCCAGGGCCATGAGTATAGAATGCTCTTGGACATCAAGACCAGGCTGGAGCTGGAGATTGCAGAGTACAGGAGGCTGCTGGACGGAGAGGCTACCACCAGGTGGGTCTGAGACATCTTCAGAACACATAATACATATTGTTGATGTTCCCAGGATAAATTCTAACACACTGTTTGCTTGGTGTCTTACAGCACTCACACAAGCAGCACAACACGCAAGGTGGTGACCATTGTTGAGGAGGTGGTGGACGGCAAAGTGGTCAGCTCATCCTCCAAGTCTATCAGTGAGACCAAGTAAACAACACCCAGATCCGGAAACACCCAAAGCAAGCCTTCTGTGCCTCTCAAATGAATACAAGAGAGTTTTTAAATAAGAAATAAAAGTTTTCTGAGGTGTTCAAACTTACCTCCTGTGTGGTCTTGCTTATTCATTGCTGAAATTCATTAATCCTGGACATAAGATATATTGGTTATATAAAAATTAAATACTCCAAAGAATGTAAATAAATACATAAAGAACGCACCAAACACAAAAGATAATTGACTTCATAATAAAAAATATATAATATATAAAAATCCAACAAAAAACCAAAAGCCTAATGGTCTCCATGCCTCAAGAAAAAAATCTCAAAGGAGATGTGGTCCTCATGCTGTTGCTCTATATCGGTATCTGCCAATTTGTCAAGTTTTCAAATAGAATGGAGAGACCTGTACATGTGATTGCATGAAATAAGTATTTCATCACCTACCAACTCAATTAATCAAACTCCAACCTCTCCATTATGGGCAAGATCAGAGCTTTCAAGACCAAAGAGCCTGGGACAAAATTATAGACCTGCACAAAACTGAGATTGGCTACAGGACAATAGGCAAAAAGTGGGTGAGAAGGTAAGAGCGCAATTGTTGGTAAAAGGAAGAAACTCAAAATGACTGTCAATCTCCCTCAGACCGGGGCTCTATGCAAGCTCAAGATTATGGAGTGTCAATGATCATAAGAACTGTGATGGATCAACCCAGGACTACACGGAAGGAACTGGTCTGTGACCTGAAGAGAGCTGAGACCACAGTCACAAAGGTTTTGCCTAGTAACACACACCTTAAATCCTGCAGAGCATGCAAGGTCCCCTTTTCAAGCCAGCACATGTCTAGGTCCATCTGAATTCTACCAGAGATCATCCGGAGGAGTCATGGGAGAATGTCCTGTGATCAAATGAGAGTGAAATAGAACTTTTTGGTATGAACTTCACTCGCCATGTTCAGAGGAAGAAAGAGGATGAGTATAATCCCTCTAAGGCCTCCACCTCTGTTGAGTGAGGGTTTGTTGATTTGCACATGCAAAGCTTCCCTCAATCCTCTCTCAAACCACGTATCTTCTCTGTCCAACATTTGAATATTTTCATCGTAAATTAGAGTCCTTTATCCTTAAGGTGAAGGTACACAGCTTATTCTGGTCCTGGGGTGTTGATACTTCTGTGATGGACCATCCTCCTGTGTAGCAGCTGTTTGGTTTCCCTACTGTACAGCTCAGAGCATTGGACAGCATACACTACATTGTTCTTCTTCTGTTTTGGTATCTGTTCTTTGGGATGGACGAGTCTCTGTCTCAGTGTGTTTGATGGACGAGTCTCTGTCTCAGTGTGTTTGCTGGTTTGAAATGGACAGGTATGTGGTGTTTCCAAAAAATCCTTTTCAGTCTTTTGGACACACCAGCCATGTATGGAATGACCAGGTTCATCCGTTGGCCCTGGGATTGTTATTCTGTGGTCCTTTTCTTGAAGGAGGATCCTGCCTTGTTAAAGACCCACTTGGCATATCCACAGGTTTAAGGTCTGTCTTCAGATGCCCACCTTCCTTATTTCTGGCTTCTGTGGTGGTGGGAATGTTCTCTGCTCTATGGTATAGAGTCCTGATTACTCCTAGTTTGTGTTGTAGTGGGTGATGTGAGTCAAACAATAGATACTGGTCAGTGTGGGTGGGTTTTCTGTAATCATCTAATAAACCAAATAGAAAATCTGCAGATGTTGCCAAGCTTCAGCTGAAATCTCAAGTATCTGGAGAAGATCTGTAAGGAGAAGTGGGCCAAAATTCCTGCTGCAGTGTGTGGTCAAGAAGTACAGGAAACATCTGACCTCTAATTGTTTCAGTACCATGTATTAAGTTCTATTTTTCTATTCTATCAAATATGTATTTTATGTAATAAATTGCTAAATAATTATTTAAAAGTCATAATGTGTTTTTTTCGGGATTTTGTTTTATGTCTCCGATAAATGATTCCGATAAATGGTGACTCTCAACCACAACAGTATAAAAACTACAACAATATAAAATATAGTCTTATATCTTATGTACATAAATGACAAAGATTGCAGAAATAATACCACAAGTGTACATAAAGTGCAGTTGCAATGCATGTGACAGATGTTTAGGACGGTGATGGCGAGGGGAAGGGATCTGTTCCTGTGTCAGCTGGTCCTGGTCTGCAGGTTTCTAGATCTCTGCCAGAGGGCACCAGGTCAAAAAGGTTGTGTCAAGGGTGTGGGTGATCAATGATGATTTTCCCAGCCCTTTTCCTGGCTTGTGAGAGGGACAAGTCCCCAAGACCTAAATTGTCTTCATTTTTATTTTTTAATCAATGTTTAATCAAGAGAGTTTTTAAATAAGTTTTCTGAGGAATACAAACTTACTTCCTGTGTGGTCTTGCTTATTCATTGCTGAAATTCATTAATCCTGGACATAATATATATTGGTTACATAAAAATAAAACACTCCAAAGAATGTAAATAAATATATAAAGAATGCACCAAACACAAAAGCTAATTGACATCATAATAAAAAACATATAATATATAAAAATCCAACAAAAAAACAAAAGCCTAATGGTCTCCATGCCTCAAGAAAAAAAATCTCAAAGGAGATGTAGTCCTCATGCTGTTGCTCTATATCAGTATGGTGCCATTGTTTGACTTTATTAGAGTTAGATTATAAGGAAGTTCTGTCATAATGTTCATGGAAACTGACCCTACTGTTCAGGTCAAATGGGCCATAGCTATAAAACAGTAATTCAGGTCAGATCAGCAACCCTTTTCTTTGGTTTGCACGTGTGTAAGCACATTTCAGTGCAAAAAAAAAAAATTCTACAATTAATTTAAAAATGGATTGTGGTTTATAGCTATGTTCATTTCTGTGCACTAATGTATTTTTTGTTTGTGGTGCATAGGTTGACTTTTGGTAACAAATAAACATAAATGTTTAAAAAACAGCAAGGTTTATAGTCAATAAGTCTTTATTTTTTATTTTTTAATCAATGTTTATTTTAAAAAATCAATGTTATTTTCTAAATCTCTGATATACTTCATATAATGTACTGTCTACAAAAAACAGCAAACTATCCAATCAAAACTATACTTTCAACTTTTGTTGTAGTGACCTGAACATATGAGTTATTATGATTTGCTGTCATGATCCGGGCCGGCAGGGGTGACTCCGGATCCTGAGTCCGGACTGGAGATTCATGTTGGTCTTGTGTAATGTTCCCTGATCAAGTTCACCTGGTGTATATTTATATAATTGTATAAAACTATCCTGTTCGTGTCTGTTCGCCGTTGGGTCATTGTGCGTGTTCATGTTCCCTGTCCTGTGATCTTGCGAATGCGTCCTCCTTCATCGCCATGTCCAACCCACCCGTGACATTTGCTGTAAATATATAAAGAACTTTGACACTCCAATCTTTGGCCTATTTTACCTGACTTCACCTTATATGAGTACATGGATTTGCATATATTTTGAGAATTCTGTGCAAACATAATTAGACCCATCTGTTGAAAGAAAGAGCCACTGCACCATTCAGAATTCAAAGTTGGTAATAAAAACATTTCTCCAAAATAAAAACACTGTTACAAAAAGTTACAATCTACAAGCTACTGCCTTTATCGAGAAATCTAGAAACAATTTTCGAACATTTCCGAACACTTTTTTCACCATTGCTGACGTGGTTGTTGCAATAAGAACAATCCAATGACATGGAAGAATAATCTTGTTGGATGTGGAGGACATTTGTTTGAACTTATTTCAATAATTTAGGACATTTTAGATGAATACCCACAAGCAAATAAATGAATTTAACTCACAAAACTGATTTTCAAAACAAGAACTGCAATTCTTTTTTTCATGTAATGATACATTCAGTGTTCTGTCTGTGCTCTTTCACAAAACGTGTTATGTGCAAGATATGACCAGAAATACTTGCAGATGAAGGTTAGATGTCCTTCAGGGCTGAAGCTATGCATGGCATGTAGGATAATTGCCAAGGCTCCTGTTGGGAGTACTGGAAAGGCCAATAGGCTGAATCATTGACTCGTCAGTGTAACAATATCACTCAAATCATATGATCTGCATTAAGCGTGAGATTGCATCAGAAAAAAAGCATGAAAAGAAAAAATATATTCATCTGGATAAATCACATGCCTGTGTGGATAAAAAAAACAATCATTAAAACCTGTTTAACTTGAAATGTTACTTACACAGTCCAGCAGTTATTTTGACATATCTGTGGATCTTGGGATTCCAAGGGGTTGCTCAAGGACCCCTGGGTCCCCTAGCTATATTGTTGATGGAGAAAGCTATTTGCCTGAAGCTGTGGGGTACGCTGTCACAATACCCACCCCAGGCATCCACCTGTCCCCTCCTTCATGCTCTCTATATATTTAAGAACCTTGTCTTCTCATTGTTATTCACACCTCATCTTCTCCAGACACAAGAACAGACATGGCAAGCACCTTTTCCACTCAGGCAACAAGGAGCATCACTCAGGCTACAAGTGTGCAGAGTAGCCCAGGGTTTTATACCACGTTCAACACTACCAATGCTTTGGATGTGGCCACCAATGAAAAAGCTACCATGCAGAACCTCAACGATCGTTTGGCCAGCTACCTTGAAAGGGTGCACTCTTTGGAGAAGGCCAATGAGCATCTGGAGCTGAAGATCCACCAGTACATGGAGAGCAGGGTCTCTGTCACTACCTGTGACCACAGCTCATACATGGCCATCATCAGTGAGCTGCAAGGGAAAGTGAGTATTTACAGCTGTTATTATAAGCTGTCAAAATGAAATCATTCAAATTTCTTTTTTTATGTATGTTTTCTCAGATTCTGGATGCTACACGTGAAAATAGAATAATATACCTTAATATTGACAACTCCAAGGTTGCTGTAGAGGACTTCAGAGTGAAGTAAGTTGCTGCAAATATTTGTGATGGTGAGAATGAGTGTAATACGGAGATATTAATGTGTAATAGATTGCCTTTTACTGCATAATACATTTAGCTACAAATAAATACACAGCAAGGATGCATTTATACTGATAATCACAAATGGAGACAATCAGGAAGCACAAGGCAAGGCAAACATGAAACTCGGGTCAGGAGCATGTGGGAATCACATGCGAGAGACAAACATCCCAACATTTTTTTTTATTGTTCAGGTACGAAACTGAGTTGGGAATGGCGATGGCTGTAAGCGTTGACATTGATGGGCTGAGAAAGGTGATGGATGACCTGAGTTTTACTTGTGCAGACCTGAAAACACAGGCTGATTGCTTGAAAGATGAACTGATGTACCTGAAAAGGGCTCATGAAGAGGTCAGTTGGTTTCTAAATGTATTGACCTTTCCATTTATAACTTTCAGTACCACAAACTACACAAACTTTGACTTACATGTTTTTGTTTTTGATAGGATCTTATGTCTGTACAGACTAAGATTGGAGGTGAAATTAATGTTGAAGTCGATGCAGCTCCTCAGGAAGACCTCAGTGAGATCTTGGCTGGAGTTCGCAAGCATTATGAAATGATGGCCAACAAGAGTCGTGAAGAACTTGAGTCCTGGTTCCAGAGCCAGGTTAAACCCATGATTGTGTATTATGTCTTACTGTGGTTCATATATCCTGACAGACAGATCAATTCTGTTGTCTATTATTGTTTCTGCAGGTCGAAATACTGAATAAAGACGTTTCTGTTAGTACAGAAACCCTGCAAACATCGAGATCAGAAATAACTGAAGTCAAGCGCACCCTTCAAGGTCTTCAGATTGAGTTGCAGTCCCTTCAAAGCATGGTCAGAAAAAAAACTTCCTAAAAGGTACATATCCTGGCCTTGATATATATTTTAATTTTCTGTCTTTGTTCCTGGCCCACAGAAAGACACTTTGGAGGGAAACCTTGCTGACGTCCAGAACCGCTACTCTGTGATGCTGTCAGGATACCAGAGCCAGGTGTTGATCCTGGAGGAGCAGCTGGTGCAGCTGAGGTCTGACCTGAAATGCCAGAGTCAGGAGTACCAGATGCTGCTGGATGTGAAGACAAGACTGGAAGCAGAGATTGAAGAGTACAGAAGGTTGATGGAAGGTGACATAAGGTGAGGCTGCAGATCTTTTAATTTTTAACATCTGAAGCTCTGTGCACTGATAAGTGATGTGGGTGTAACCAATGTTGTTCAACTTGTCTTCACAGCTCCTCATCACTCAAAACTCATAAGGTGGTCACCATAGTAGAGGAAGTGGTTACAGGAAAGGTGGTCATATCGTCTTCTGACTCTTATGTGAGTAGTGAGGTCCATACTGTGAAAAAGCAGATCTGAAACCTTTCTGATCATCAGAATGATGGAAAATTTCAAAGATCCTTCAAAATAAAAGTAACAAGAATTACTCATTTTCTTGTGTTTGAGTTTGCTGTCATGATGTGTGGATACAAAATTCCAACCGATGTCCAATACCATGGCTGCATTACCTTTGCTCATATTTGCTCATAATAAATTATATCACACAACGTTCCAAAGACTCTTGTCTTCACAATTTTAACTCAAGTGATTAAGCAATGTGAATAACCTCAAAGAGTAAAATGAGTAAAAAGTCACTCACTTCATTGCTATCCATAAAGTCCTATTCCTAATCAGCATTGCTGATGTCAGAGCCCATCCCGGTACATTGGGCACAGGACAGGGACTCACCCAGGGCAGGGATCCAGCAAATATAACAGACCCACACACACACACACACACACACGCACACATATATATCATAATGGAGCAGTAAAAATGGCTAGTAACAAATGAAGACAAACAAAACATGTCATTCATTATAGCAAAATTGCAAAACCAAGGTCAGCAGCTCACAGGAAAACAGTTCAAAGTTTACACTCTCTTTTCAGATAAAACGGTTTATTGGTTTTAATATCTATTTATGACTTTAAAGTGCACTGAGACATGCATGTCTAACACTAAACAGTTTTAACAATACTGAAAAACTGAGTCAGGTAAATTGGCATCAGCTTTCAGACCAGAGCTTTGGCTCTGCCCTGCCTTTTCAATCCGTATTTTCCACTTTTGGTTAAATGCATAAATTTATCGACGCCATATGCCACTGTCATCCCTACCCTGGTCATATTTGTGATTCTCCTACATCATGTATGGACTTCTTGTTACATAAATCTTTGTCTTTAACTCTCGCAGCCACATTTTTACATTTACATTTAGAGTATTTATCAGATGCCCAGTCTCCCTGGAGGTCCACGGGCAAGTGTGTTACCCACTAGGCTACTACCACCCTATGAATAGCCACATGAATATGACAGTTGTCTATCCTTTCATTGCTCTAAGGCACCTACTATGCCTTCATTCCCAAGAGAAAAATGTGCATGCTATACAGTATTTGCCAAGACTTGAAGACCCTAGAGGTACATTTTAGTCAAAAGAGTTACATAATCTGTGAAGGTACGTCATTTTACCTTATCTGCACATAAATGGGCAAAATGATTTAATGGCAGGGGGGGGGGTTTTAACACTGTATCCAAGTTAGGCACATACAGTAAATATTTTAAGAGTTTTGGGTTAAAAATCTTCAATTAAACTGCAATCTGTTACATATGCCATTTACAAAAAGCAATTACCTGAGAAATGGAACAGAATTGTTCCAGCTTGAGATCAGCAAAGTTCAGCCAAAGGTTATTACTCAAACCACATAATATACTACAATGAACTAAATGCACAGCATGTCTGTGTTTGGCCCTCTATCACTGCAGCTGCCTTTATGCAGTTGGTTAATTGTTGTAGGACTTGAAGGTACTTTAACCACAAGTCTCATCTTGTCTTTTGGTTTAAGCTGCATTCCACTGACATTGGTATATATTTTTTTTCTTGATAATCAGTCAAATTAAAGACAGGAGCTTGTTGAATGTAAAAAAAAAAGTCTTAACTAAAAGTATTAAAACTATTTCTGAATGCTTTAAGTTTATACCAAATACACCAAAACCAGGACCCATCTGTCAGTTTCTGAAAGGTCAAGCATACATATGTATAGTAACATTTTCAGGAGATTGGATATGGGAGAGGAGATCTGCCTGCCCTGACTTGATAGCTATTTTACCCAGCAGTGACATGCTGCAAAAACCTGCACCTGTCTATACATTAAATCAAATTTAAGAGTGCAGTATGGATGTGTCCTAAATTAGGATAGAATTCAAAATGTAAATATGTAAAGTTCCTGAACAAAGAAATACAATCTGGACAATGCGTGAGGAAATCGCTAACATTTTTGCTTACATAACCCACAGGCCTGGGTTAGACCTGGGGGTTTAGGCAACTTGAAATAATTTGACTTCTGTCAGTCACTTAAGTTATTTATGAATGTTGGTCTCTTCTACCCAGAGCCACCTTCCGAGACCATCAATTTTATTTGACACAAAAATGTCATTGTGATAGTTGCCATGCACGCACACTTCACCCTGCAGCTAGATAACGAAGCTTGGCGTCTTCTTACAACGTCCTGCTAGTACAGGTGGGGTCGAGAGTTGAGTTACGGTGTTGGAGAGTATAAAAGTCCCCCCTGAGTCTTGTTCTCATCACTGAGTTCTCTCCAGTCAGAGCAGAGTGACCAGCAGCCTCAGCCTCCATCAACATGGTGTTCTCCAGCCGTATGTCTATGTCCAGTGGCTCCATCAGTGGGGGCCGTGTCAGTGCCCTTCGGGCTGGCAGCGTTTATGGAGGCGCAGGAGGTTCTGGAGTGCGCATCTCCAGAGCATCAAGCTCTGCTTCTGCAGGTGGTTTTGGTGGTGGCTTTGGAGGTATTGGTGGAGGCATTGGTGGAGGCTTTGCTGCAAGCTCCTTCTCTGCAGGTGGCTCTGCTTTTGGCTCTGGAGGAGGCTTTGGTGCATCTGCTGGTGGGGAGGGCAGCATACTCGGCAATGAGAAGTTCACCATGCAGAACCTCAATGACCGCCTGGCCACCTACCTGACCAAAGTGAACTCCTTGGAGAAGGCCAATGCTGAACTGGAGCTCAAGATCCGCCAGTTCCTTGAGAGCAAGACATCCCCATCTGCTCAAGATTTTTCGGCTTCTCAGACAACCATCAGCGAGTTCCAGTCCAAGGTGAGTTGGTGTAATTTGACAAATTATCCATTGATACATTTTTTGAAAATAATAATAATTTTCATTTAAAACTAAATGTCACACTTAGATTCTTGGTGCCATCCAAGTGAATGCAAATCTCCATCTAAACATTGACAATGCAAGCCTGGCCATGGATGACTTCAGAGTCAAGTGAGTCTAACTATCTGTTTACACTTTGTATAAATTCTAAATTAGTCTTTAAAATTAACCATAATGCTCACCAAAGTGATTGAATTCATTATAACCTGCACTGGCTAATTATTATGTTGAAGACAACATATTTAGAAATATCATCTAATGAGTGACATGACTGTCAGATTTGAGAATGAGCTGACAATGCGTCAGTCAGTGGAAGCTGACATCGCTGGACTGAAGAGGCTTTTGGGTGAGCTGAACCTGAACAAGAACGACCTGGCCATGCAGATCACTGGACTGCAGGAGGAGCTGGAGTTCATGAAGAAGAACCAAGAAGAGGTAAACATGTCCCAGCACAAAGATCCTGAACATTTTACATTTTGAGCCGTGCATCAAATTATTATTTTTTGCTTTTAGGAGCTTGTGACCACAAAAACTCAGATGAGTGGTCAGATCCATGTGGAAGTTGATGCTGCACCGCAGGAGGACCTCACTAAAATCATGTCGGATATCCGTGAGCACTATGAGACTGTTGCTGCCAAGAGCCAGAGGGAGCTGGAGTCATGGTTCCAGGCCAAGGTGGGTTTCATGGACATTTCACAATCATTGTTCTAAAATTTCATGAAACAGTCTTAATGTGCCATGTGCATGAATGTAGTCAACTGCTTAAAAAGTGACTGAAGAATGTTTTTTCCTCTAGTCTGAGACGCTTAATAAAGAGGTCATTGCCAGCACTGAAACTTTGGAAGTCAACAGAACTGAAGTCAACTCCGTCAAAAGCTCAGTTCAGTCCCTGGAGGTGGAACTCCAGTCCCTGCTGAGCATGGTAAGATTCAGTTTCAACGAGGTCACAAATAAGATGCAAAGGGCGAATCCTATACTATAAGTGTCTTAAGGGCTTTACTCGCGTGAAGGTGTGTGTCTCTTGGAAAATATGATCTCATCTTAGCTAATCTTCTGCTTGTGTCACCTCCGTTGGTGGCACTTCATTCCAAAACTGATTTGTGCCCAAACCTCAGAAAGCATCAATGGAGGGCACTCTTGCAGAGACCCAGTCACGCTACGCCGGTGTGCTGTCGGGCTACCAGATGCAGGTGACCAGCCTAGAAGACCAGCTGGTGCAGCTCCGTGCCGACCTGGAGCGCCAGGGCCACGATTACTCAATGCTGCTGGACATCAAGACCAGGCTGGAGCTGGAGATTGCAGAGTACAGGAGACTCCTGGATGGGGGGAGCAGTGCCGGGTATGTCCGATAAAATGAAGTCAGTAAACATGCAAAGCAAAACTGAAGGCATTAAATTTTAGTAAATGAGAACCTGATGTACTCTCCACAGCATGTCATCCTCATCCAGCTCATCTTCTAAGGTCATCACTGTTGTGGAGGAAGTGGTAGATGGGAAAGTGGTCTCCAGCTCAACCATGAAGTCCACAAAATCTTTGTCATAAAGCACCATATGGAAATTTACCCCTGAAGATGTGTGTGTCTTCACAGTGCTGCACGCCTTCAACAATAAAAACATCTGAGCACAACTCTGTCACTCTGTGTTGTGGAATTAACTGAGCAAATCCTCACCCAGTGTAGGCATTTATTCACAATATTTCAATCATACAGAACATTCCACTACAATCTACATTTTGCTCTGTTCGAGTTCCAAAGTCACTTAAGGCAAGTAAGAAGAGGGTGGTAGTAGCCTAGCGGGTAACACACTCACCTGTGAACCAGGTTCAAATCCCACTTACTACCATTTTGTCCCTGAGCAAGACAATTAACCCTAAACTGGGGGGGGGGGACTGTCCCTGTAACTATTGATTGTAAGTCGCTCTGGATAAGGGTGTCTGGTAAATGCCAGAAATGTAATACAGGAATGTCTATTTACTGGCTGGAGGACCACTGTATTTCATAAGGGGACATAATCTCAAAATGATGAGTGCAATCATGCAGCACAACAACAAGAACATCATTTTGGATTGTGGTATGATATCAGTCATTGTGTAATATTCTTATATGCAAATATCTCCCTAAGGAATGCACTTGGTGTTGGAATGTTTTCCAGGGCAACTGGGTCCATACAAAAAAAAGAACAGAAAAAAAACCTGTCAGGAAAAAAATAATCATCAGTAATAGTGTAGTGAAGGGATCACTGCTTTTTATCGCTTATCAAGACATTTCAGGATAATCCAAAATGTCCCTTTCATTACATTTTTCAGTTCTCCTATATTTTCTACTGAAGAATACATACTGTGCTATACTTCCACCCTCTACCACAGCAGTCTCTCACAAATAATTCACAGGTTTCAGGATTGTGTGCATCAGTGGGGTAGTGGGCAGCTGACACGGTTCTTCAGGTCATCGGCAGCCTGTAAACAAACATCTTTTTAAAAGGGTTTGGGAGGGTTGTGTCAGGAAGGGCATCCGGTGTGAAAATTGTGCTTACAACCGGACCGGTCGAACGGGATCAGCTGAAGGGAGCAGAGGACGACAGTTGATCGGTGTTCTGAAAACTGTGTACAGAAATCCAAGGGCAATCCACGAGGCATAAGTCCAGAATGTACAAAAATATGCATACTGCCCATCAGTTCTACGGTGTATATAAGACGTTCTGAGTAATTCTTTACCGTTAGTGTTTTACCTTTAAATGTTTTACATCCATTTCATATACACTATTGTTATTATTTAAACTGATGATTAATAATCACCTAGTGGCATCTAGACACTTACTAATATAAATCATCCGTTATATTCGTATCAGGTGACTGTCACGGGCAGCTTTGGTCGACTGGTTCTCAGCAACTTTCTCACTTTCAAACCAGAAGTCTCTAATATACATTGAATAAAATTGAATGGTATGCTCACAGTACTCAGTAATATTATGGCTTGACTTCACAACAATATAAAGAAATCAGTGGCTATTGTTCAGGACCCATCTGTGAATCAATGAAATATTGTTGCTTGTGAATACGGTTGACGAGAGCTGAGCCACTGCTTCATATGTACATTTGGTGTCACCTAGTGGTTATCAAATCAAGTTGTGAAAATGGATATTACCTCAGAAAAATGATTCATTAACAATGACAAGTTTTGTTTTCAATATACATATCTAGACAATTAAGATAGATGTGAATTTACAGGAATGGTCCATGAGTAGACCTTTGCAAGTGAAGTGATTGTCATTGTGAAATCACCCTTGGTGAGCAGTGGGCAGCCATGACAGGCGCCCGGGGAGCAGTGTGTGGGGACGGCGCTTTGCTCAGTGTCACCTTGGTGGATCAGGATTCAAACTGCCAATCTTCTGATTACGGGGCCACTTCCTTAACTACTACTACTGACCCTTTGCATTTGATAGTTACGGAATATTTAAAAAGTCTCATTGGATATGAAAGTAGCTCACCAATATCTGAGAGGTGAATTGCCTGTTTTTTTTTTGCCACGATTCAAGAATTGTCATTATTTATAGCTTAGCACCACCTTCGGGTGCCCTTTGGTATTGCAACCGCACTCTAGAAGTCCATTGAGTGCCATTGACTCCGGCCTATGACAAATCAAATGAATCAACCATATACATATGAGTACATTTACATAACCGCAAAATGACATATGTTGAATGAATGAATTGCAATATTCTGTGTTAGATTTGTTCATCAGGCAAAATGGAGCGTTAATGTGGTGGGAAGAGTCTTTGATGATCTTGAGTGGTCTGGGCCAGCAGAGCACTATAGTGTTGTCAAATTTCACGATGAAACTAGAGCTGATGGTGACCACAGAGTTGGGGGTATAGAGGGAGCCCGGCAGGGGAGCTCAGAATCATCTGTGCACAGATCCAGTACTGAGAGTGATGGTGCTGTACAATCCCTTCAGTCCTTTCACTCTCTGAATGCATTTTACGATTGTCATTCATATTTAAATGCTGATCATATTAAAGAGCAAAAGAATAAAAAAGCATGAGTCACTTTAGCCATTTAATCGGTTGCACACATCTCGATTGTTTGCCTTGTATTTTCTGGCAAATTTGTACATTTATTTCTACTTTTAAATGAAGGTACAAAGAGTATCTGGTAAAGTGCTTTAGAAGTATAGAACTTTTAGAACTTCTAAAAAAAAAAAGCATAACTTTTTCAAATGATATTTTTCAGCATTTGGATTCTGTTCACCATTTGCCATTTCGACCCGATGACAATAATAAGAATATCATGGCGGTGCGTTGTCCAATGTGTTCCAGGAATCAGATTTCAAATTCGCATTTTTCTTGCACACTACGCCCCCTGATGGCTGCTGGCAGCGTGATCTCACCCACACGTGGCAGGCGTTTTACAGACATGAAGCACAGCAGGCCATGCCTTCCTGATGGAGGTCAGCAGGGTTTTAATGGAATCAGGCTGCCTGACACACTTCTCTGGCGGCTGCTAAAGGGGAGGGCGTGAAGGGTTAAACCTGGTGGATATGGCGCTCACCTGAAACAAGCAGGTCTCTTGTGAGCCCAACTGAAGGGGCATAAATTAGATGCTGATAGAACCTGGGCTCTGGTCCAGTGTCATGCAGCGCACTGTATTACTCTGTGCTGATTACCATGCATGCTGCCATCTCTGACACACACCCGTTCCGCAACTCAAATCAGCCGCCTAATACCCCGTAAATGGCAAAGAGTTCAAACATTTTAAAAGAGGTCTGTTGATTAAGACAACTAGAAAACAATTTAAGTGCACGAACGTAAAAGGTTTCCAGGAATTAAGACAACTAGAAAACAATTTAAGTGCACAAACGTAAAACGTTTCCAGGAAACCTTATCCCCTATGAAGAATGTAAACCTCTGTAATTTTGTGGTTTTGCTATTAGCCTGAGTGTCCCATGGTCCAGCCAAATGATTGATTCTGTTAGTGTCCGAAAATATAAAGGAAGAATGTGATCTGTGCATCATGCATTATTACCTTATTTGCTAAATGTTACCCAATGACATTGCTTATTACCATGTATTTACATGGTATTTTAAAAAATGGTGTTATGAAATATTCATAACTTCTCTAGAGCAAGAGCATTAGGTCAAAGTGCTGATGGTAGTATGTGGGAGGATGATCTTCATTGGCTGATGGAGCGTAGGCTACAACCACACATTTTGTTGCTCGTATTCAAATTAATACCCAGATTGAATGGCAATGACCACTTTTAGTTTGATGCTCATCTTTCACCTGAAAATTGCCAATGTCACACAGCGACAAATGTCTTCAGCCAGATCATGGATGTGTTTATTAAAAAAACATCTCTTAAAAAAAAAAAAAAAAAAAAAACAATATTCATTTTTACATTAGTTTCTTTAATAAATCGATCCAGTACATAGTTTTGGAATTACATTTTCTCAGTAAATGTGTACACAGTGAGTATCTTACTGGAAGAAAGAAATTCAGAATGGCACCCAGCACAACACGTTTCAGACGACATACAATGCTTTCAGATCTCTCTCATAAACCAAAAATAAGCACTGATCCCAAATGTGAAGACACTTGCAAAAAAAAAGCAAATCAGTCACAACTGGACCCCAAACATCATAATGCAAAAGGACACAGAGGTATGAAAACATAAGGAAAACATATATATTTATATTTATTTATATATATATATATATATTGTAATATTTTCTTTTAAAAAAGGAATAATACTCTGAGAGGTTAAAAGGTTTTTTTTTGTCTGTTTTTAACTACTATCGTTACTGCGGCTGCTCCCGCTGCTTAGGTCTGGTCGTTCTCGTTTGTGGATTTGCTCGTGTGCTTTGAGGTGGCCAGACTGGCTGAACTTCTTCCCGCAGTGGGAGCAGATGTACGGCCGCTCGCCCGTGTGGATTTGCTGGTGTGCTTTAAGATGTCCCAAGCGACCAAAGCTCTTGCCACACTGGGTGCAGCCGAACGGCCGCTCCCCCGAGTGAATCTTCTCGTGCGTTTTGAGGACCCCTGAATTGCTGAACGACTTCCCGCACTGGGAGCAGGTGTACGGCTTCTCGCCCGTGTGGATCTGCTGGTGGTTCCTGAAGCTCATCTCCTTGACGAAGCTCTTCCCACAGTGTGCGCAGCAGAAAGGCCGCTCCCCCGTGTGGCTTAGCTGGTGGGCTTTGAGTTCCTTGGACTGACCGAAGGTTTTCCCGCACTGGATGCAACAGAAGGGCTTTTCTCCGGTGTGGAGCCTCTGGTGCGACCTGAGGTCGTCAGCTTTCGTGAACCCCTTCGGACAGTGCGCGCAAGTGTAGGGCTTCTGCCCCGTGTGGATGAGCTGGTGCCTCTTCAGGTTGCCCGCCTGACCGAAGCTCTTGCCGCACTGCGAGCACGTGTACGGCCGCTCGCCCGTGTGGATGCGCTGGTGTGTCTTGAGGTTGCCCAGAGTGCTGAAGTTCTTCCCGCACTGGGTGCAGGAAAATGGTTTCTCGCCCGTGGGGTTCCGGGGCTTGCGCTGAGTTGTACCGTGCCCTTTTGTCCCCGTTTGGCTTGGTTCTACCACGCCCTTACCTTCGTGGGCCGACTGGAGCTCGTAGAGGGTACCTGAGGTGAACTCCCCATCGAGCTTCCCAACACCCTCAATGATGGCGTCGGGCCGGAGCTTGTTCAGCTCTGTGCGCAGCTCAGCCATGTGAATGGACTCCAGGGCGTTCATTTCCGCCTTGAGGTGGCTGGACATGAGGTTGGGTTCGTACTCGGTTTTGATGGCACTGAGTTCGGTGGTGTAGTAACACTGCAAGTCGGCGTGCTGCTCCGACTTGATGTACTCCAGGCTGTCCGAGACGTGGCTGATGTAGTCGAACGCCAGGCTGGGCTCGTAGTGACTCTTGTAGGAGTCCATCTCAGTGCTGTGAAAGCAGTGAATGTCGCCATGGTGCTCTGACTTGATGTAATCCAGGCCGCTGATCTCCATCTTGATCTGCTCAGTGCCCAGCTCGGCTGTGCTCAGCGGCTGGATCTCGGAGAGGTCCACCGTGCAGATGGGGTCGGGGTCCGGCTCGCTCTTCACGCAGGGCAGCATAGCCATGGGTTCGGCGATCTCAGAGGCCAGGGTGCTAAGGGTCGGGGTGGTACAGTCAGATGACAGCAGCTGGAGAGTGGGAGTGCTGCACTCGGGCCGGAGCGGGTCCAGCGGCGGAGAGGCACATTCCGAAGCCAGGGTGTTTAGTCCTAGTGCCATGCCATCTGTCTCTAACTCTGCCATGGCGGTGATTCCAGCTCCACCCTCAAGCAGCTTCAGTTAAGGGTCAGAGATTGTACAGGCACTGGTGTAAACGTCGGCCACCCTGAAAACGCACACTTTGCTTGTGTCAAGGATGCCGAGCCTTATTCCCTGGGCAAAGAGGACTGCTGGCCTCTGAAGATCCTGCATGATTAAATAAAGGAACAAAACAAGAAACAAACAAAAAAAAAGGTCAACCAGGCAAAGTTTATTGGACACAGTGTCACAAGATTCTCATGCATTTTTGTTAATTTACAATCATCTTCTTTGCATCTTTTATAGGCTTTGGTCGTACAATTGCAAACACAGAGCAACAGCAATCGCTTGTCTCAATCCTGATGCTCCTAAACGAGAGGACAATCACATAACAAGTCCGCAGAACTGCAACACACGTAACAAAGTGCCAAATGAATGAATCACACGACCATGACTCACGTTCAGTCTGGCAGGGCATTTAAATTAGAACCAGAGAGGGGAGGTTAAATCATTATTTTAATATCATGACTCATTCGTTTGAAACTTTTTTTATTTTAAATAAAAGGGAAATTAACCCCGTTTAAACAACGGCTTTACCTTCTTGTACGCATTAAACAAATATTTCATGAGGCTGCAGCTGACAGCACGGTGCACAGCGCAAATCTGGGTCACAGGCCACCAACTTCCCACCCAGCATCTGTTTCTCTCCATTTCATTAATTATTAGCTGGTATACATTTGTACGTCTATACGTGTAAGCATGTATGTTAATGACCCCTGTGTAATCACAAATTAATAACCGTTGCTTGTTTGTTAGTGCATGGAACCAAGCATGGGAGAAATATTAACAATAAACAAACGACCCTCTGGTGCCGGTACACCGGCAGATAATCGAACTGCTTAATACGTTTAAAAGTATATGAAGTGGAATGGAGAGCAGGCTAGCGCAGTACGCGCAACATCTGGTGTGCACGGTGCAGCAGGGCCACATCTGGAAAGGAGCTGAGAAAGCGGCGAACGCCAGACGTGCAATCTTATTTTTTTTAAAAAAAAGTTAAAAGCAGCAGTTCCTCCACACGAAAACAAAAAAAAAATCATGATAACAGCGACAATAAAAAGTTGTGCGCCCCTTTTTGTCATAAATTTGTCACGGCCCGGCAATATATATATATATATATATATACTTATAATATATATGTATGCATTTTTTCGTATTACGATAGTCAGAAAAGCGCCACCTCGGTAGGTAACTCTGCCAGTTCGCCACGCATCGAGCACTTTTTCCTGCTGCTCGCCTTTTTTTTCTACGTCTTGTCATTTTTTTGTTACTTTAACACACTGACGCGCCTGAAAAGCGGCTTCTCTCCGCGTCGACAACGCGGTTCGACGCGTTCGCGGTGTTCGTGGGGAAATAAAGTGCACGGGGTTTTGGGGGTTTTTTTATGTACAAAAGAGCGGTGCAAAATGCCATCTAGCCAGCTAGCCAGTGGCCATCTTGTTTATTGCTAACGTCGCTGGAACGCGCTAACCGTGTAGCTTCGCCTCCCGGCCCCGACAGCAAAAGTTGTTCTTTAAAAAAAAAAAAGCGGCGCGCCGAGAGCCGCAACTTTTCCTTTTTCTTTTTTTTTTTTTGCTTCGCTTCTCCTCGAGCGTTCGCGTCTTTGATGCGCCGTCTGGTTTTGCGGCGGGATTTTCTTCTATATCCCCTCTCTCTCCATAACAAAAGACGAGATATCGTATTACGATACCTGCGCTGGGCCACGCACGTTTACATCACCGCGCAGAAATAGGTGGCGCGCGGGGGGGGGGGGAGAGAATGAGACAAAAATAAATAATTTAAAAAAGCAGTAATAAAATAAAAAAAACAATAGCTCGGCAGCGGTAGCTACCTGCCGCTCTCCCAATTCATTGCGCGTTTTATTTGGCGTCTCCGGCTCGCCGTGGCGCTGGGTACTTTGTGCCTGAGCCGGACCCGCCACGTCCTCTTCGGCCCGGGAGTCCAGCAGCCTCCTCCGCGTCGCGCACTCCTCTCCTTCCCCCTCTCCTCTCCTCCCTTTCCCCCGCTCTCTCTCTCCCTCTCCCCCTCTCTCTCTCATTGACTAATTCCGCTCGCGCTTTTGCGCTCCCGCGTCGCTCTCTCTCTCTCTCTCTCCTCCCGCCGCCTCCGCGAAAGCACTTCCGTCGCGGGGCGCGAGTGCGCGCGCAGCGCGCGTCCCACTTCCGACGAGAGTCGGGGGCGCAGCAGTGTAAGTGCACAGGTCGATTAAAAAAATAAGACAACTATCTAAACAACTGTCGCGCACACGGCGCGTGTTTTTTTTTTTTTTTGCTCGCCGGGGGTTCGGTGCGGGTGTTAAAGGGCCGCGCGGCCCGGTTGTGATTTCATCAAGATTTGACTCTGTAGCCACGCGACAGCTAACCAATCGGTGCACGGAACCCAGATATGTGGGTATTTTTTTTTAAAGTGCACTTTTAAGGGGGGACGGAGACAGATGTGGGTTTAACCCTGTAATGGCTGGGGTGGCGTGGTATGTTGGCATTGTACAGGCACCCTGTACTATTCACTGGCCAATGAAATGCTACAGTCCTGCTACCGTGACGATGATTCGGTTATTCGGCAAAACGGACATATCAGATCGTGCATGTCATACAACATGCAAGATGTACTGTACATGCTAAAGTAATGTAAAGTGCACAGTGCAGTGTGCACTAATAGTGAACCCATCATCACATTGCTCATACGTCCTTGGTTTGCATATTATACATAATATATATCACATACATCTCATATTCACAATAAGTTATTGTTTACATGAGTGCTTTTCCTATTTGCTCTGAATTTTAATTAAATAGGTAAAAGTTCCCTTTGATATTACTAATAATGTATGAGAAGAAGCTCACTTCACCCTCTCCAGCAACGCGGGTGCGACACTCATAAGTGAACAGAACGTAGACCACTGCTCCCTTGTCCAGGTCACATGGTCTTGAGGCCCAATGCAAACGTTCACGCTGGTGTCAGTGGAGTCACCTGCAACGGTCGTCTGGCATTCAAGCCAAAGCGGTGGAGGGAGTTGCAAATGGTTTGCTGGAAGTACACAATATGGAGTACACAATATGAGGTGTCATTAATACGGTGTGTGTGTGTGTATACATATATATATATATACACACTGTATATTTTATATATCATTTTATTCCCAACAGCTTTTGTAATAATGTTTCAGTGCAAAATGAAACTGTCAAAAAGTATTCTAATATTCAAAGCTTGGTAAAGCCCATTGAGTCCATTTTTGCAAAGACATAAGTGTTGTTGCCTTGTCATATGTCATATGTGACTAATAATGGATGCAACTAGACCTCAGCAAACATGCCTGAGATTCACCCTGAGACTAAAGTGTTGATTATCAAGAGGCTGAAGACCAGATCCACTGCTGATGTGGCAGACACCTTCAATGTCTCTTAGTGTCAAGTACAGAGGGAAAAAAAAAAAAAAAGATTTGAAGAGACAGGAGACGTTTTTGACAAGCCCATGTCAGGCAGACCCCGCAAGACAACTGCTCGAGAGGACAGTTTGTTGGCCCGAATATCCAAGGGCAGCCCATTTTCCACTGCAGCAGAGCTCCACAAGACCTGGTCAACTGAAGTCCCTGTGTCAACAAGAACAGTTTGTCGGATTCTGTCTCGAAATGGCCTCCATGGTTGAATCAGTACCCAGAAGCAATCACTAAACAAAAGACAATTGAAAAACTGTTGCATTTACCAAGGCCCACAGCCTGCTAAAAGGATGGACGCTGAAAAAGGGGCAGAAGGTTGATTGATCAGATGAATCTTCTGTTCTCCCACCACCATGTACACTAGGTGAACTGTTTGTAGGCATGAGGGTGTAGTACCCACAAGCCTTAGTGAGTCCGCACCCTGTGCTCAGTATCCTAGGATGGGCTCCTGCAGCTGCCACCCAGAGTAACAGGACTAAGCGTTTATGGAAAGTTAGTGAGTTTTATGTGAATATAAAATAATCAGGTTGCAAACTGTACAATAGTGACTATGCATAATTAAGTCATGTTGTCCCCTTCTTAAGCAGATGCCTCCAATCTATATTCATCAGATCTCATGAACTTCTTCCATTGATCCCGAGCCTCGTTTTCATAAGCCTCAACAACAAGGTACCATGTCGTGTCACACCACTTTTTAGGTCTATAACAGTGTGTGGAAATGCTATTAATTTCACTTTCACATGTGAGTTGCTCATTTTCTATGATTTGATGTCACCAAAAACTGATTGCAGGTAACAGACTTTCTTTTTTTTCCCTGAACAAATTAGTTCCAGTTGAGATAATGGTTCACCAGTGTCTTTTTAATAATAAGTTGTCATTTCAATTTTAGTAACATCAGTGATCTCTATGTTTTTCGTTGTGTAACTACAATTACACAACGTGACTGATCATTTAATGTTCACAGTGCACTAAACACTTAACATGAAGAGGACTTCATAAATGTAATATTACAAAATAAACTGAAACCATGGTATATTGAACAAATCAGCACATTTGGTACACATATTTTGGTTTATTTTTCTTACAATGATTACCCAGTTTCAATGTCTAAAATATATAAAATGATGCCCAAAGTAGTTCAAAACAGGAGAAGCAGAAGCTGTGACACAAGCTGTATTTAGGCTAAAGACAAGAAAGAAGAAAACATTCAATCACTATCTTTAATTTGGGTACACTAGCAAATGACAAGTGCTTCACCACCGCACCAGCTAGAAACAGCTTCTGAAACCATAACCATTTCTTTATGAAAACTAGCCTAGGTCACAATGTTTCATAAAAAGTTAATACATTTGAGCAAATGCTAAATAAGGTATTACAAAATTTCACAATAAAAAAAATAATAAAAATAGTAAAACCACAAAAGAATATACAGCTGGAAAAAACTAATGTACTCTATGTGTGTACAACTTTAAAAGTCCCTACTTTCATTGGTCAGTCCCTGATTACTCATCCTATGTGCAAATACAGGCAGGGATCATTTCATATTCATTACACCATAAACATTGGGCAAAAATGCATCATTAATCTAAGGCCCAAATGAAAACCCTATACTGATATTCTTTGTGCCTGGAATGGGACACTTGACTGACCATTACAATTCTGAAATGTTGAAAAATATCCACTTTGCTTAAACTTTTTCTTGGCTATCGGTGTTACACTGTAAATACACTATTATATTATATTCATATATTTTACTTAATCCCCACCAGTGACCAATGAATTCATCAGTCCTCTTTAAAATGAAGGTGTTTAAAATGTAAACACGTCGACACAGAGAATATAAGGACTACATCAATTATGTCACATGACTGAGGTAATGGCTGTTCAATTACCCAATTTCCTATGCACTCCATTCTGCTGCTTAAATAAAATGAGGTACTGTGGTCTATGAAAACAGACAAAATATCATCAGAGACAACACAATGCATTACATCCTGTCATATGTCAAAAAGTGGGCAAAAAAAGAGATAAATGAAAACCAATCCAATCGCCTCACTTGGAGGGGACACTACGCACATTCAAAACAGTATTGCTCATTAGGTCTACACCTTATCCTCTGTGTAACAAGCAATGGGCTCAAAGGGCCAACATGGCAGTGGGGCAATGAAAGGAAGAGTTATCAAAATAAAAACAGTGACACGTAAAGTGATGATGGAGACCAATGGGGGCTTTTAACAGTTCTGCCTATGAGATGCATTTTTTTGGTTTGCTATTTGTATACTACAATGCCAGACTGAATGAATGGAAACATCTGAAGTGAACATCTGTCATGCATAAGTGAAGTCTAGGCAGACAACAGCATTGTTGTTAGCAGGAAAATTCACAAATTCTTTGTGAGTGGTGTCAAGTATGCAAAAGAATCTGTTTTTAGCAGTGAGCAAAGTGAAGTAAAACCAGATATAACAAACACCGTGGCCAGAACTAGAAAAGCTTAAAATCGGTACAGTTTGACCTTTAAAAAGTCATGTCAAATATGTTTTCCTACAGCCACAGGTTATACAAGAATCACCTCCATCCACTGCAATTAAGGTTTGAAATTCAGGGGACATAACCTGCCAACCTGTGTCTATTCCTGCTGCAGAAACCATGCATGGCGGGGTTTAGTTATATTATACACCTACGTAGCTACCTGAAATCTTTATCTCTGAGTGGCCATAGCTGAGAAATGAAGGTTTTTTTTTATCCAGCATTTCAGCACGGTAGTAACAGTATGTGAACGTGTTTAACAGTAACCCTGTTATTGCTTTATAATTTTCCAATGTAATGAGATGAAGGCTGCTCTACAGATACGGCAGAAGAAAAGCCTTCCTCAAGAACTGAAGCAGATTGTCAGAATGCAAAAACCATCCACCTTGTACTCTGCACCTCAGCGTCGGCCTTGACAGCAGGGACTGCTACTTGTTCTTATTTATCTGAACCAAAATGAGTATTCCGAAAAAGGTATATACACGTGGATACACAACAAATCAGGAAGACATTTAAGCAGCTAAGAAGCCCCTGATCTTAACAGGTCTTCACAGAATGCATTGTGTTTATGTACATAAACCATAAGTGCAGAAAGATCCTTTGTATCCACGACGACAACTGCAACCTCAGTCTCTACCAGTGAGTTCTGGTCACGCTACAGGTGGGATGCAAGAGGAGTTAAGCCTGCAGAGAACAACACTAACACACTCTTCCCCTTTTGCTCAACTACTGCACTTAGAATACAAGTGGCAGTATGTCATTAAAAATTAAATTAATTTCAGAAGAAAACAGTATGTAAATATTTCAATTTATTCAAACAGGACCGTTTTAAAGTCTAGGTCAGAGTTGCCATGACCTTTTAAAATAAACCAATAAATAAATTTGTCTCTGTAAATCAGACTTTACTTTGTACTCCTGGCCTTAATGAAAAAAAAAGTTTTATGGGGAAAATATTTAAAAAGGCGACTGTTGTGTTGTAAAGACTGCACTGTCCCATGCTTCTGTTTACATGGATAGTACATGATCAGACATTTCACTTTCACACCAATACCCAGAATTTACTGTTATGTCCGGCTGGCTTCAATTTCAAACAGTAGGTAGTATGACAACCCCAACATTAGTGGAGGTACCTTGATATTTAGAATACACTCTCAAATTTTCCTGACCTGACATTAAAAAACATTAACTGAAATCTCTATATGTAGCCTATATTAGTTCAGTGTGCATGTAATTGAAGATTTAATTGTAATATGAAAATATAAATGGCAGCCTGTTGTTTTGAAATTGATTCTTTCCCACTTGGGTTAGGGTTAGTTTATTAGGGTTGGGACTAATAGGGATTATGTTATCTTATAATATATAACATTACACACAGACACATTGAATTCTTGTACATAAATAGATTTCAGTTTTGTATGTACATTAATTAAATGTGTGTGTTTATATATAAATATACACACACACACAGAATGAATGTAGTATATCTTTACATAATGGTCTAGTAGAATTGTCGATTCTGATTGATTTCTTGGTTTCTTTATCCTGCAAGTGAGGGTCTTGAAAAGCGTTTTTCATTTTATCATCTGGAACAAACAAAAGTTCAGCCAGAAGAACAGTGTGCCCTTTATAGTTAACATTATTTTTTGACAAGACCATGGTAAAAGTGAGATCAAATCAATCCAATCACAGGTGTGTGTTAATTATTTCCAATTTATTAACAAAACACCTCACAGTGGATTATCCCACACATATACTGTAAATCTAGTATTTCATTGCAGATAAGGAAATACAAGATATGTGAATAGGAGTTGGGAGTTTTGAAGATCACTATCTGTCCATAATGATCAGTTTGAGACTTTTTGTCGTAAGTGCCTCTACACTGAGATGGTTTTTCTGGGGCTTTATTTGGGTCAGGTCAGGTGGTTTTCCCAGCATGTGTCCGTAAGTGAGTTTGCAGACGTGCTATCTGCGTGAACCTCTTGCCGCACTCAGAGCAGCGGATACCCGGCGTGCTGTGTGTCTGTCGGTGGGCTTTGAGCAGGTGCGCCCTGCTAAATTTCTTACCGCACTGTTTGCACACATGCTGCTTTTTGCTCTTTGCCTTGGGGGAAAAGGAGCAGTCAGAATCATCGCTTTTCTCCTCTTCATCCTCCTCCTCCTCTTCATCGTCGTCATCAGCCTTATCATTACCCTTTGCAGAAGTTGGAGAAGCTGGGCTGGTTTTTTTATCAAGCGCCAGAGGGATGTCCGCATCACATGGTGCCTCAGAGAGAGATGGGATGCCCTCCATGGATTCCTCCTCACCCTCCAGCAGCTGGGAGGGAAGAGTGAGGAGCCTGTGCAGCATCGACGGGGATTTCATTTGAGACTCGTCACCTGTTTTGGGAGGAAGACAAGAGGGTTACGCCCTGGTTACCTGGTTACGCCACAGTTGTTCAATGCTTGGTACAGGCTGCTTTTACTCATTACAATACAGTACACAAAAGCGATACGTCTGCACAAGCAATGGTCTTTCAAGAGATGATTTAACCCTGGATGCTGTGGAAAATCTTTTTTTTTTTCTTACACAGCCGTTCAGCATAGAAAAATAATCAAAATAATTAACTGAGACGTTTGTAATTGATTTCCTGAACCTTGGGTTATTCTCTCCATCACATGCACAATTTTCACTACACAAGTGATGCATTAAAAAAAAGGGATGATACGGGCTGCCTCGGGGGTAAAGAGCAGACAAGCATGTGAGCATTCCACTTTTGACAGCCCCAGCGCTGGGAAATGTGTTGGTTGTAGCTGCAGATTCAGTCGATCAGACTCCGCCTCAGTGTACACACCCACCTGTGTTGCAGACCACTGGCTCCCCTTGAGAGTTGGAGGGTGGGATCACCACTTTCATGGGCTCAGTCTCCAGCCACTGCAGTTTCTCTTTGTCGGTCTTGGCTCCTGGGGGCGGTGGGTCCAGGGTCTCCCTGATAAGAGCTTCCATGTTGGGTGTCGGCCCTGTGGCCAGATCTGTGTTGTCTTCGGCTTTTACTGCTTTGAGTTCTTTGATCTTCCAGAGGTCACTGCACCACTTCTGTCCAAAGACCTTGTCCATGATTGGAACCCAGTCCTGTGTGACGTTGAGGACCTTCTGCTTGTCTGGCTCTAGTGATTAAAGGCAGAAAAAAGGAACATGCATAAGACGCAAAATTGGAGGATATGAAGAGCGCCCCCGAAAAATAACAAGCTGTTGATAAATTACTCGCTCTCAGATTATTTATGGAAATGTTTGGATCTGATCTCTTAGGAAACTGCCTCTGGGGAAAATTCAGAGTGTGTAATGAACACCGACAGGAGGTTTTGTCATTTTATTGCCCATGGCAATATAGAAAACTGTCTTTAGAGAAAAAAATGAATGAAAATGTTAAATGGAAAATCTCTGACAAAATATCACAAAGTAATATAGAAACACTTCATAAAGAAGTCACTTACATTAGTGATGGCTACAGAACAACAGAGACAAGTCATCATTAGTGTTGTATTGGTCAACAAAATGTATGACTAAATATCTTAGTCAGAAATCTTTTTTGACATGATAAGGATGAGACGTAAATGCAGATCATGTGACAATAACGAAATAGATCATGAAATAATGTTGGAGAATAAAACCGGACTAAATATTGTTAACATAAGATAAAAACTAGATGAAAATGCTTGGTCAAAAAACATGGAAGAAATCAGAGTGAGTGTCTTCCATGCCTGGAATGGATGTAGAGTATTCTTGTGTCTATAAGGTAACAATAATAAAATAATAAGATAACTTTGTTTTAATTATGAAGTGGATTTGACTAAAAGAAAATTTTGTTTTTGTCTGTTCTACTAGGTAGTTGTACTATACTAACTGGGTTAAACATTGCATTATTTATTAAATTAAGTTTAAGACTAAAATTTTTTTTTTTTTCTGGATTTGGTGTGAACTGATATGTGAGCCCCTCGTTGTAAATCAAAGGTTGAAGTAAACAGGGTAAACTATAACTGTGTGCATTAAAGAGGGTAGGGAAATGGTCAATACCGTTCATGGTTTCACGTGACGTCGCCTGCTCTTTTTTCTCCAAAACCTCTTGCTTAAGGTTTCTGCCACCAAACAGTTCCTGTCTGGCTCTCTCGGAGCTGCCAGGGGAGTCGGAGTCATTGTCACGCTCCTCTACTGCAGCTGCAGTGATGCTTCCCTTCCTTTCCTCCCTGACATCTTTCCCCCAGGCACGCAGTCGGTCCCTCAAGGCATCTGTCTCGCTGTCTTTTTTGGTCAACTCCAGGAAGAGATCGTCGAAGCTGTCCTCAACAATCTTGGTGAGTTCACACAAGGCAAACTCCAGCACCTGCTCCATCACCACTTTCAGCTGAACTGCAGGGCGGGGAACACAAAATAAATAATTCAGTCTCATTTTCATACTATTCAGTCCTTTACATTTACAGCATTTATCAGACGCCCTTATCCAGAGCGACTTACAATCAGTAGTTACAGGGACAGTCCCCCCCTGGAGCAACTTGGGGTTAAGTGTCTTGCTCAGGGACACAATGGTAGTAAGTGGGATCCACTAGGCTACTACCACCCAGTCATATTATTCCATATACCATATAATGGTATTCATGTACGTGTGTGCTTTCTTTCCTGTTTCAGAACTGGTATTGTTTCTCTGAGAGGAAGTAGACACCCACACTAATAAAAAAAAAGTAAGTAAAAGCATGTTTCTCTGGAAAATAAAGGATTTTCATTTGAAAAATTCGAAACACACATCCTCTACAAATGTGGAGAGTTCAAATTCTGGAAAAAAGTACAGAACACAATGGAGAATGTCCCTGAATATCAAAACTGGATAATCGCCACTCGTCACAACAGACGCTGAAACACTCAGACATCAGACAGACAGAGATATACAGTTCAATTAAAAAAAATTATATAAATTACACGCTGCATTTACAGGTGTGCAACATGATATTCATATACACCGTCATCAATAACACCATGACAAGCAAAGTAAATACCATGGCAGGTAGCAAGGGAACATTTGCACATTGACGGTGTGCTGTGGACCGCAGCTCTTCCTGGTAGAATAACAAACCTGGACCACGAAACAATGGGAATAGGTGTCCTATTCTGATGAATCCCAATCCCTTTTACAGGAGAAAGATGTGGTTGATGCTTTGTGCAATGTTCTGCCAGGAAACCTGAGGACCTGCCTTCAGGTGGATGGCACTTTGACACTTGCCACCTACCGAAACCTTGATGCTGACTAAGTCTACCTCTTTGTAGACACAGTGTTCCCTGATAGTGTTCCTTTACACAGACTAACATGACCCGACACAACAAGAACACAACAGTCAGTTTGATGTGTTGATTTGACCTCGGAATTATCCAGATCGCCATCCAACTCAGCATCAGTGGAATGTGCTGGGAAAATAAGTCAAAAACAAGGAGGCATCATCTCTCAACTGTCAAGATTTAAAGGACCTGATTGGTTTGCGCCCGACACCACATTCAGTCCAATTGAGTCCATGCTATTATTTTGAATAACGTCGTAATGTTATGGCTGCTCTAAACAGTGACGTGCTTTATACAAAAATCTGGGCACCCTTGCATAAAGAAGAAAGAATGAAAGAAAGTAAAGTGATTGTCATTGTGAAACACATCACAGCACATGGTGACACTCTCTGCTTTTAACCATCACCCTTAGTGAGCAGTGGGCAGCCATGACAGGCGCCCGGGGAGCAGTGTGTGGCACCTCAGTGGCGGATTCGAAATGGGAGCCTTCTGATTACGGGTCAGTTTATTAATGCTAACATCACTCACAGGTACTGTGTTACTTAAGAGCTCTTTTATTCTGCTTCTGGAAATATGCTTACGTTGGGTATTCCAACTGTATTTGCATTTATGGCATTGGGCAGATGCCCTTATCCAGAGCAACTTACAACGTGCTTTCATGCTGCCATCAACGAAGTAGTCAGTTCTGGTTCACTAGGACTCTAACCATGAATATAATAATTTTATTCACTCTGTTGTAGTTGTTTCTGGCATAAGTGAGACTTTAAGAAAGTTACAAGTTAGTTAAGTACGCTCTAAAGAGGAAGGTCTTAAGCTGCCGTTAGAAAATATTCAGTGACTGTGCTGTTCTGACCTCGAAGGGAAGTTCATTCCAAAGAAGAGTATTTGACACAATTATCTACAAATTTGGTTATTTAGTTGTACTCTCTTATCATTACATAGAGAGAATGGACAATTTAGGAAATGTGTAGGCCAAAGCCATTTAGGGGCAGTGGTGGCCTTGCGGTTAAGGAAGCGGCCCCGTAATCAGAAGGTTGCCGGTTCGAATCCCGATCCGCCAAGCTGCCACTGAGCAAAGCACCGTCCCCACACACTGCTCCCCGGGCGCCTGTCATGGCTGCCCACTGCTCACTCAGGGTGATGGGTTAAATGCAGAGGACAAATTTCACTGTGTGCATCGTGTGCTGTGCTGCTGTGTATCACATGTGACAATCACTTCACTTTATATTTATATACTTTATTCCTGAACAGGAGGGAAGTTCAATATGACCAGAGCAAACCCTAGACTACTAGTTAAGTGCACAGAGGAAGAACAAAGGATGCATATTTTTTTGCACAACGTTGTGATTGAAAAAGGCAAAGTTGAGGCCATGCAAAAAGTCATGAAAAATAAATCCACTGACGCTCACAGCAGGAGCAAGAACACAGCAAATGGTTTCCAGGTAGCCCTTCCCTCGCTTCATAATGTTACTGAGATTTGGTAGTTCAACAGTAACGGTGGAAGTCCGGTTGGGGTTCGGAAGATCAAGGAATCTTTACAACAGTCGTAATTATGATTTCCGAACTTGACCAATTATTTTGAGCAATTAAGAAATGCTACTTTTGCCCAATCTGAATAGTTTTTTTTTTGTGAAATACTGAAATCACCGGCCGACTAACACTCCGGGGGTGAAAGCTGAGCTGTTCCAAGATTTTGCTTTGCAGCTGAAATTATTTCACCGACTGCAAATCACTGCATCTATCTAATATTACCAAGCACTCCATTTCTGCAAGCTCTGCAACATGTTGGTTTCTCTTTTTTTTTCCTTCTTCTCTTAGTTCAGTTGAGATCAGCACACTTCCCTTTGGTCTGCGCTGTGCGTGACAAGGCTACATCCTCCGCGCCACGCGGCACGGGTTTGGCCGTCACTGCCTTCTCGCCTAACCACAGAGCCACTAGTTTCTCTGAGAATGTATCATTCGATAACGCATAAAGAGACAAGGTCCCCCCCCCGCTGATCAAAGCAAGGTGCGTCTTAATTCGGCTAAAAAAAAGCAGATGCACACCCCAAATAACAAAAACACGTGGCCAGTGACCAGAAGGTGTGACCAGTGCACCCTCGGCATCTGCATCCATGAGAGGGCGTGGCCTTCCATCTCTACTCTGATTGGTTTATTATTAGAGGAATGGCACCTTTTTTTTTTTAAATGTGCGACAACAATGTCGTCAACACCCTGACCACACACACACACACACGTCTGAGGCTGTTTCGTCTTCACCATTCGCCCACTTCCCCGTGCAACAAACCCAACAGACGGCGTGCAGTGGAATGACCTGCCGTTGCGTCACTTTTATTATCCATCCCGCGGACGACGCAACGAACTGCAGCTCACGGCCGTCCTCAAAAAAAAAAAAAAAAAAAAAAAAAATCGGACATTTCCCCGACTAGCAGAAAAGGAAACCATTTTTTAAAAAAGCGTCGGCGACGTTCGCGCGCCATTCATCCGAGGTCCGTCCTCAAAGCGGAAGAAAGTGCGCTAAAATAAGAAAGGTGCAGCGATCTGCGACCGCCTGCCCCCTCGTCTTCCTCCTCCTCCCCCGATATTTCTGGCATGAACCCACTGCGTGTGTTTCGCGCGACCGAACACGGAGGTAAACAGCCGTGTTTTTTTTTTGTTGTTGTTGTTGTTGTTGTTTTGACGCCGCGAAACGGCGGCGGGGACGTAAAACGCGGCGCCCCATGGCGGATAACCTTACCCACAGCCCGTCCCTTCTGCTCCAGCCGCGGCGCGCCCTGGCGCACGCCGCGCTCCGCGCCCTCGGCCCGCGCCGCGTCGCACTTCGCGCCGCCTTTCGCCTGGAGCCGCAGCCGCAGCCGCTGGTTCTCCTGGTCCCTGGCGGCCGTCTCCAGCAGCAGCGCGTTGAGGCTGGCGCCCACGGTCTTGGTGATTTCCTGGACGGCGAGTTGCACGACCTGCTCGAGGGCAGACTCGAGCTGACCTTGGAAAAACGAAATGTACAGCGTGCCGTTCATGTCTGCGTCCGCTCCGCCGGAGGACCGCTTTCATTATTTGTTTCCCCACCCCCCTCCACCGGAAAATTTCTTTGGGAAACAGACACAAGTCAACGCGCAAGTGACTGAGACGAAGCACTACCTCCTCTTTCAACGCATCATGTGTACACCCCTTGGATGCTACCGTAATGGCGGCTGTAAACACGCAAATTTAATGCGCAAAAAAAAAAAAAAAACATTGCACATTGCTCAGACATGTGAAAGAACGAAAGCTTAACTTGTTGTATAGTTTCTCAGACGGGAGCCAACTGATCTTAGAGTAGGGTGGTAGTGGCCTAGTGGGTAACACAATCGCCTATGAACCAGAAGACCCAGGTTCAAATCCCGCTTACTACCATTGTGTCCCTGAGCAAGACACTTAACCTTAAGTTGCTCCAGGAGGACTGTCCCCTGTAACTACTGATTGTAAGTCGCTCTGGATAAGTAAATGTAAATGTAAATGTAAATCTTGACGTCCGAACACGCATATCGCGCGTCATTGTCCATGTTACGGTTACTTACCATATACAAAAATTGACTGAGCGTTTTGGGGCGTCTTACAAAAGACACGTTTACTAATATTTTTGTTTTCTTTATAATTTATGCGCCTCAGTGGATCCACGTGTCAAAACCCGACCAGATTATTATGATTATTAATATGAACCTCTGCTCTGTGTTTAATGAAACCTATCCCGTTTTAACCACAAAATGCATTTTGTTATTGATATTATTTTTGTCAAAAGGCTTAGTTGACTCAACTGTTGACTAATTGCGCTAATAGAAAAATAATGGAACCATTCATACTGAGAGAGAAGGTCTTTGCCACACGGGCGGAGCTGCGCTTCTGCTCTGCTGACGTCACCGACCCGGACACTCCCCCAATACCAGACATTCCTGGCGCGCGTTCGATACGCCATTACGGTAAAATCGAAGCGCTCGACACCATGTAGCCGGGAAGCGGGCTGTGATCATGGTAGATCCCCGCACAGTCCTTCCTTTGTTGTGTGGCGCTTTCGACTTTTGTCCGACTGCGCTTCCCCTCCCCTGTTTTGAACCAATTAATGACTCAGAATCTGGCGATGTTTTTGTGTTTGGTAGAGTTACTGTCACGCAGCGGCGGGCCTAAGCCCACGCGGTGCCACATGTCGCGAAATAACGCGAGACCTGACCACGTTTCCCCAACGAATTGGCACGGAACGGGGTGGAACTCGGTAGCTAGCGACGTCGATCGCAAAAAAAATCCGCTTCAGGCGAGTACAATGACGGCTAAGCGAATGCGTAATTAAAACGTCATTGTTGCTTTCGATTTCGCCTTATTGTTCTCTAGCTTCATTTGACGTTGTATGTTCTTTGAATATTGATTAAAGCACGAATGAATCAACCATTAAATTAATGCCACTGTCTCGCCAATTGCTGCAAAAGAAAAATTCCACTACGTACATAGTATTATAATACTAAACTAATATCCTGCACATTATCAAGGAAAGCTGTGCCTGGTCATTTAAAGAACAATTGTTATCGTGATTATTAATGATAATGTCGTGTTCAAACACCCTGTGCAAACTGGCGAATGTCCAGTATAATTTAGTTACGTACCAAATAACTTCTGGCTGTTTGTAAATATTAATATTATGGTGGAAACAGCATAAATGTCCATCACACAAATGCAGTGATATACATAAAGATGGGGAAGTGGTGGCCTAGCGGGTTAATAAGCGGATTCGTAAATAGAATGATTAGGGTGATGATCACCAAGGCACTATAAAAGACAATGACTGCTCACCAAGGGTGATGGGTTAAAAGCAGAGGACACATTTCGTTGTGTGCACCGTGTGCTGTGTGGTGTTTCCCAATGACAATCACAAAAAAATATGCAATGAAACAATCCATCTGGTACTTGTCTCTGCTTCAGATGTTTATAATGAAAAAATAACTGTGACTGTAACTGTATAAAAGTTATTGTAAACAATCATTTCTGATATACAATTCTATAGCCTTAAAATATACCATTTATTTAGTCAGTTTAGGTTTGATTAAAGTATTGTGTCAGGATTTCTTCCTGATGCATTCATGTCTTGGCCACCAGGTGGAACAATTTCTAATACTGGCAATCACAGGACTGATGCAATTTCATATTTAGCAGCCAAATATCATGGATAATAAGAGCCCTAATGGTTTTCCACAAAACATAACATTCACAGTTAGGACATTTAAAACACGTCTGTCCAATAGGAGTGCTCTGTACCCAACCATGTGACTGTAATCCTGTACAAAATGTAATATATGTTCAGATAGATGATTAGTAGTGTACTTACTGATTTGTTGATATTACATTTTTATGAAAGATTGTGCAGTCGTTGGTAATACTGTGTATGGCTGCGACAAAGGAGATCAATATTGATGTGGGGAGGAAGGAGTGGGATGCTTACAATGCAGAGCACAGTGATGCACCACTGCACTCCCCGGCCATGTAGAGTTAAACACCCCCATCTGCAGCTGTGCCTCCTGTGAGAGTCGTTAAACTAAGATCTTTCAGGACAAGATTAATGCGGCGACCTAATCGGTTGATTCCGAACCTTCAATACAGTCCATATAATTAAGTATTATAACTGGTTCTTTATAAATTCATGCCAAATAACAACAACCCGATCACAGGATCACAGGGGTAAGTTTGTTAAAAGGATTGTTTCCATGGCCAAACCTTTTCACAACAGCCTTTTTTTTCAATGAAGCATGATTGTGCAGAAAATGACGCAGGATGACTAATGCCATCTGAGGCATGGCTGTTCAAATTGTGTCACGGTGCTGCAGACACCCTCTATAGACAAAGAAGTGAGGGGGGACTGTTAATCTTGAGTTATATTTTCTCCCCCTCTCCTGTCCTAGACCCCACAGGTCCTTACTGCGGACCTTCAGCTTTTCACTGCAAATTCAGTGTCCCCCGGACTGAATGGTGTTCATAATACAAGGAGAGTGTCCCCTAACAAGCATCCTCATCCGCAGGCAGACACGAGGATCGATTCTCTTCGGTCTTTACAGAGAAAGATCCATTGTTTGTTGGCCTTCAATGCAATTAATTCGTTCAAGTCACCCAGTTTGACAGACAAGTGCTTTGATTCATCTTGAGCGAAGATGCAGCGAGAGTCCTCACCCGCGTGGGGATTTTAAAAAGCTGGTTATTCCTCCTCGCTTACTGCCGTGCACTCGCTGACCTTTTGCGTGGAAAGAGGCGCGAGGTGCAGCATCCTAATATGAAATTGCTACAGCTTCTCAAATGTGGGGGAGGCACCAGTATTATTAGTAAAGTCAGACAGAGACTTAGTATAGTTCACCACTTTATATCGGATCCAGGTTACCATGCATGCATTGTGAAGATGAATGTTCATTTTTTCATTCATGGAAGACCATTGTTTTAGTTATAACTTGGACACACAAATAGTGATTAGGATTGTGAATATGAAAGACAGCTTTTTTTTTTTTCATTTTCACATTTCTTTATAGAAGGTGAGGGTATAGAGCATAATGCAGCTGGGACCTGACAAGAAGTAAGGAATGAGTGGTTTTAGGAGCAGATTTACAGCCCGTATGACCTGTAGAAACAGGATCAAGAGGTGATACAGGAACAAGTGCATCATTAACCTGAGAATATGACAATGAATAGCATCATAGCTAAATCACTGAGAATTTATGGAATTGGTGAGCGGAGTGTGTTGCTATTTCAGATATGGTATATTTTGTCTTTAATTTAAAATAGTTGAATAGTCTTCTAGATTATATCAACAGATAAACGTATCTACAGAACACGACAAATAAATACACGTACATTATGTTTTTTTTAAATATTGTAGTGCAAAAGCTCCAGAATTGCAATGGTCTTGGCTTGATGCATTTAGTGCACTAACATGCTAAAATAATGAAACCATAGCCATGTCAACATGCCTGGGATAGAGGGCCTGACAATGTGGTGTTTTGTTCTAGTTGGAATCATAGATTTTATAGTGCCATGTGTGGTGTGTTCATTTCGCCCTGAATTATCAATATTGCTGCATAGCTGAACAAGGCTGAAGACAAATCTACAGTAACTGGATCAACAAAAGATTCTGAGTCATGACCTTCCACTTCCTGCGGCCAAGGTGAAAACTCCGTATTTGGCATTTGCCTGAGCTGCTTTAGCATATGCAACCTCTAGGGGGGACCACAGCCTTCAGCAGCTTCATGAATGCGGTCAGCTTGGTTATCCTAAAACAATGGAAGTGTCCATGCAGAATCCATTAATGAGGAAGTCTAGCCTGTAATGGCTTATGCTAAACATCTGTCAGGTGTGTTTTTTGACATTCAAGTACACTCCAAAGGAGCTGTATGTATTTTTATTAAGAAGAGGCTTTCTTATTTCTCATGCCAATGTAGTCTTAATGTTTATTCATGTGAGGAGAGCGTGTGGCATTATAATGAAGGCTTGTTGCTGATGGGCAGTGAGCACTATCCAGGGTAATAATGGAGGTATGTGGTTTAGGGTTTTCTCAGCCATCTCTGCCTGGGCTTCAACCAGCAGAGTATAACACAGTTCCACTTTTGGTGCTTAATATCTGTGATTTAATATCTATATTTTACTGTAGCTATGAGATAATATGCAATATGAAATTCTGCTGATGCATTATGATCATTTGTTATCTTCATTTTATTTTGCTGATTTATTTCTTTAATCCCATGAGCCCCACTTATGCAATTATATAATTAAAACAAATGCTATTTTATGTGTCATTTTACTCATACTGGTATGCTGTGTTTGTCTATATTCAGCATAAATGAAAATAAATGTTATTTATTCTTTGGCCTAAACAGGCTCACACCATCAGACCTCAGCTTTATTATCAGCAATATGAAAATTGAATAAGCTGCAGCTGACTAATGCACTTGTCGACATGATGCATGTTTTCTTCAGACTCTGCATCACTGGCAAACAATCAGTCTCACCGGGGCACAGTTTCAAGAGGCCAGAATCTCAGTTATGGTTTAATATGGCATGTGAGCCAGAACCCAGACAGCCCCCAGGTCTGTGTTAAGGAGAGATACTTGGTGTTCAGATGACATGGTTTGATAAGTGCACTTCCATTGTCATCTGAACAACATCTTCTGTGACTTACATCCCTATCGCTGAACCATTTCCTGTTGATTATGGGCTCCAGTGCCTCTTCAGATATCAGTTAAGATAACAGCTTAAAATAGAATGCCCCCCCCCTCCCAGTCAGCAGAAATGAGCCTGCATGAGACCATTGAAAGCTCCATTGTGAATGGAGCAGGCACAGTGTTGCCTACATCCCACAGGAAAAGGGGAAAGAAGTCATGCCAACAATGTATTGGCTTAAACCACACATATATTTGGGGGGGGGAAAGCCATTAAAACACACATTTCCTAGAGCAAGTGGCTCTTGGCTGCTTTCTTGCAACGAGTCAGTTTCATCTTTCCCAACCCAGTCTTTATATTCCTAGCGTAATGCAATCAGCTCGTCACCTGTCTTCTGACTTTGAGCCAACGTCTCAATCATCACCTCAAACATCTCAATCTGTCCACCCTGATCAGTCTCCTGCAATACCCTGCACCACCACCACTATAAACAGATTCACCCCTGATCTCTTCCCTGTCAGTTCTCGTGCTGGCCTGACCAGTGTTTGGCTGGTCCTGTGCAAGTTACGTTCTAAAGTCTGCCTGAAAGTCTACTAATGTTCCCTTCTGATTCTGATACCTGTTCTGTATTTCTATACTAGTCCAGTACAGTCCCTGAAAAAAGTCTTGTCGCTCGTGTACAAATTGACCTCAAGTGCCGCTGAAATATATTTCTAATCAAGATTTTTTTTTCGAGAAATGGCTCATTTTATTCCCAACAGCTTTTGTAATAATGTTTCAGTGCAAACAAAACTGTCCAAGTATTCTAATATTCAAAGCTTGGTAAAGCCTATTGAGTCAATTTTTGAAAAGACATAAGAGTTGTCGCCTTGTCATATGAGCTTGACCTGTGACTATTAATGGATCAATTAGGTCTCAGGTGTGTATACAAAGAACCCCAGTACACTAGACCTTCACATCAACTGCAACTAGACCTCTGCAAACATGCCTAAGATTCACCCTGAGGCTAAAGTGTTGATTATCAAGAGGCTGAACACCAGATCCACTGCTGATGTGGCAGACACCTTCAATGTGTCTCGGCGTCAAGTACACAAGATAAAAAAAAAAAAGATTTGAAGAGACTGGAGACGTTTTTGACAAGCCCATGTCAGGCAGACCCCACAAGACAACTGCTAGAGAGGACAGTTTGTTGGCCCGAAAATCCAAGGCCAGACCACTGCAGCAGAGCTTCACAAGACCTGGCCACCTGAAGTCCCTGTGTCAACCAGAACAGTTTCTGTCTTGAAATGGCCTCCATAGTCGAATCCAGAAGCCATCACTAAACAAAAGACAATTGAAAAACAGTTTGGCATTTACCAAGGCCCACAGCCTGCTAAAAGGATGGATGCGGGGAAAGTGGTAGAAGGTGGATTGTTCAGATGAATCTTTTGTTGAATCACACCACAGTCGCCGTAAATATTTCAGGAGACCTACTGGAGCCCACATGGACTCGAGATTCACTCAGAAAACAGTGAAACTTGGTGGTGGAAAAATCATGGTCTGGGTTACATCCAGTATGGGGGTGTGTGAGAGATCTGCAGGGTGGAAGGCAACATCAATAGTCTGAAATACCAAGAAATCTTAGCTACATTTTAAATTCCCAACCATAAAAGAGGCCAAATTCTGCAGCAGGATGGTGCTCCATCACATACTTCCATGTCCACATCAAAGGTCTTCAAGGCGAAGAAGATCAAGATGCTCCAGGATTGGCCAGCCCAGTCAACAGACATGAACATCATTGAGCATGTGTGGGGTAGGATGAAAGAGGAAGCATGGAAGATGAAACCAAAGAATATTGATGGACTATTCTATTCCTGATGACTTCATCAATAAATTGTATGAATCTTTGCCAAACCGCATGGATGCAGTCCTTCAAGCTCATGGAAGTCATACAAGATATTAAATTTGGATCTCACAGCACCACTACTTAATTTGCTGACATATTTTTGTATTTGCAGTAAATGTATGCAATTTCTGTATAAGCCACAAATTTTTTGTCTTGACAAAATTTGACGTTTCTGTCTTGATTAAATGATCAATCTTTTTTCAGTGAAACTAATTCATTTCAGTGCATTAAACATAATTTGGTAGGATTTTAGCTTTTCATATGAGCTATTTCAAAAACACCAATTGATTAATTAAAAGTCAGGTTAATAGCAGGTGTTCGATAAGCAACAAGACGTTTGTCCGGGACTGTATATGTCAGGCTGTCTGTGTTCTCTCTGAGCCAGTCCATGTGTAATTTCTATTTGTAGAAATGGGTTCTCCATTGCATGACATCAAGACATGAATTTAAGAATCTACGGGAAATATCCTCTCCCAAAACAAAAATGGCAATACCCTACATTTTATCAGATACATCATTCAATTGAGTACCTTAACGTTAAATGTAATTTCGCTTGGGTTAAGTTAATTTTTTGATGGTGAAAAATCAGTGTCCTGTATTGGACTTTTTTCTGTATGTCCATTTGCTTCCACACCACTTCTGTTTATGTGGATTTTTAAAAAATGTACAGCTATCATCCATCCATCCATCTTATAAACCCCTAAATAGGGCACTGGTCCATTACAGGAAATATAGGAAGCACAAAGCATTTCTACTTTGTCAGTTTAATTTAAATATTTTAATTTATAGTCCTGACAGGCAATAAATTAAGCATTTGTGACATTCTACGGTTACATATAACCAATGATCCTTTTCTTTTTTGTAATTCAGAACATGTGATTTGATATATAATAACAGATAATGTGTGTCTTTATTTACTGCATAAGTTATCTATTATGAGAGGTGCCATGCATGGTGTGTCTCTTTGAAAGGCAAATAAATATTGCCTAACAATCCTTTAAGCAATGAAGTTGAAAATGAGTCTGATGTCAAATATAATTTCATAACCAATAATTCTCCTTCTCCCTGGCTTGGTAATTTTAATCTTCTCCTGTTTTTTTTTTTTTTCGTGCACTTCCTCCATGTTTCCAACAGACAATTGCTATCCCTTTGCGTCTTGCCATACCCTGGTGTCCAAGGGCTCTGGCAAATGAAGACCAACTTACCAGAGGGGATGTAAGCAATTAGACTCTCTGTGCGGCATCAAGACCCTGAAACAGCAGCAGTGAACAGCAGCCTTTCCAGCACTGCAATGAAGGAGTGCCATAGACAAACAAATCGCCCAGCAACAGCCAAAGCGTGAGACCACATCTGCTCTAAAACCAGGACTCCGTACACACTGCAAGCCCTCCAGTCAAGGGCCATTGTTTGATTCTGCTCAGCAAGCTCCTCTACCTCAGTCACTTGTAAGTCAGGGTGTGACTAAAAGAGATTTTGTAATTTATTCATTATGGCATGAGTGTTTGTCACAGACATGCAATGAATGTTAAATGAAAAAGAAAACTAACTAAAAAGCGTGCATCACATCAAATGAATACTTGTATGAATTGCTTGGCATCAGTGTGCTGGCCACAGCCACACCCTCTTGATACAAGTTTAGTTTACACACTTTATTTCATTTGCAGCCTCTTAACATTCATCACAGCAAATAATCAACATTATGTGGTAGGCATGTATACTGGCAAATGAGGAAGTAGGATGCTCTCCCCATCCATGGCTAATATTTCATGAAACATATGCTTACTGGCTGGCCAGCCTGTGAAATAAAAGATGGATTTATGTGCAAACTGAGAATCAGCAACTCATGTAACGTTCTGCTTGTGAAATGCATTACGTTAGACCATTTCAATTAACATACAACATGTTATTTTAAAAATAATTTTAATCTACCATTAAACTAATGTCTTGCCCTGTGCCATGGTCTTATGTCACAAACAATTAAGTTGTGTTATTTTGGGTAAATTGTACAGTATATCCCAGTCTTAATAGTTTCTCTTCTTACTTGAAGGCAGGACACCAGGTCACATGAAATGCAGGTGTTGAATCAGTGGGAGGAATTCCAGCAGTGGAGTTTTTGTGCCCTCTGTTGTACATCACTTGGACTGAATAAGGCTAGGCCCTCAATATATGAAACATTCATCTTTAAAACCGAAACCCTTAACCCTTGAGCTTTAACCAGCATGACTCGTTTTATTTTATTCAAATTATGTATAAAACTAAACATATTTCTGCACATTTTATATATGTGGGCCAGGTGGCAGTGCAGAGATTTGTATGGCAGCCTCACATTTCCAACGTTGTGAGTTTGTGTGTTCGGAAAAGTGTATTCAAATCCCACTTACTACCATTGTATCCCTGAGCAAGTTGCTCCAGAGGGGACTGTCCCTGTAACTACTGATAACTACTGTATAAAGGCGTCTGATAAATGCTGTAAATGTAAATGTGTGTCCATGCTCTCCACGTGTTGCTGTGGGTCTCCTTTGGGTTCTCCAGTTTCCTCACGCATTTACACTAGGTGGATTAGTGACGCTAAATTGGCCATAGGTGTGGGAGTGTTGGGACTCAACCCACCCCGGGATGGGCTCCAGTACCCATAAGAACAATGCTGGTGTCGTCCAGGACCCTGTGTTAGATGATTGAGAAATGACCCAACTATCATGTTGCTACACCAGAGTCTCTGTTGTACACTTTCAATGTTGGCACAGTTGAAAAAAAAAGTCTCCGATCAAAGTAATGGAATATTCGTCAGCCTGACAAATCTGCCATCTTGGATGCTCAACCTGCATTGAGGTTTTAGTATTCAAGAAATGGCACACTAGTTAATGCAATCTACGCCCCCACGCTGACCTTAGAACAACAAGGAAAACACAAAAACTGATGTTTAATTCAAAACAGCCTTTGCTGGGAGATGTACCTTCTCCCTTTTCATCTTCTCTGCAGCAGGTTCATTAGCGTATATCAAACACATATAAAAATTCCACCGGTTGAAAATAATTATAATAGCCTTTACACTGTACAAAACATCACACAAAAAGGAAAGAAAGAATGTCACTGAAATAGTCTAATGAAGCATAATTAGACATTTTGAGCAAAATACAGACCCAGGGTCAGTTCCACTTGCTCCACCTGAGTGTAGATTATTTATTCAAGACACATCCAGCTGACTCAGACTGGGGAAAAGCAGCTGCCACCACAGGAATGTGTGTGGATGGGTGCAGCCACATACGCTTGCTTGCTGGCCTTGTGGAGCTTGACAGGCCATAATGCTGTTTGCTGCCTCCCTGTGGAGGCTTCAGCCAAACTTTCTTTTGAGTCAGCAGTGACACAGACTACTGCAAGAGGGTGAAGAGGGGTCACCTTCAGTCTTATCAGGTCCTTTGGATGTAGCTGTGAGATTAAGCAGTAAAGGTAAATAGCTGGGCTTACATGATATATTATAGGATGTGCAGGTGGCCTGTAAAATACTGCTTGTGCATCTGCATGTTCTGGTGGGTGGTTTCTGCAATCTGGCAAAAAGAGAGGCAGGAAGCATCAAGACCTGTAAGTCCAGAGCGTTTTCTAAAAGTATCCAGAAACATGTATGGCAAAACAGAAATGGTCCAGGAATAATGTTCCAACAGGCAGAAAGATTTATATTCAGGATGTTTGAAGGTTTAAATGTTGTTAAGGTTAAGAGTTTCATGAGATGGTCACAGGTCTGGAAAGTTTCAATTCTCAGATGACATCTTCTGAAAGGAAGAAAGTCCTAGTTCTCTATTGCTTGATTTTGCACTCAACTTTTATTGGTGGATCAAGTCATGTGATTTATTGGTGGATCAAGTCATGTGAAATTCATATGTGCTATAGGTCCCTTTCACACGTTGACCAAACAAGAAATGAAAGTCATGCAGGAATATGTGACCATAAACCATTCATAACACTGAAACATGCAGTGGAAACTATGATTAATGTCCCTCAGACTAAAGTGTTGACTTTATTTGAATCCCCTGCAAGTCCAAACTAACCACTGTGACTCTGGTAGTGTAGTGAGCTACAGATCTCCCTTGATGATTACTTCTCCAAGATAAATGGTGATGTCAATGTTTTTGGGGAACCAGGGAAGTTCTGGCCTCATGATCTGGAACAACTGGCCTACATGGAAAAGTAGGGACTGCGGATCTTATATTCTCATGGATTCACAGCTGAACCTTTTATTATCATAGACTGACAAACCATATATGTGCCTCTGAAAACTTAAATAAATTTTAATAATCCATTACACGTAAAATGAATGTGGAATTCCAAATTTCTATTTTTAGGATGAATATTTATGGCGTGACTTGCACGAGACCATTTGAATTATTAAATTTAAGTACGTATTTTTATGTATTTAGTTATTATATTTAGTGGGGTGAAAATCAGGGGGGGTTGACACTTCACTAACCCAAAGAAACGTGAGCATAGCTGGATCTGAATTACTGTATTAATTTGCATATATATAAACCATTCACACACACACATATATACCACACATATGAAAGATATTGAAGGACATTGCAACCATGCAACAGCAAGAGTGTCTATTTGCAGGACATATGGTCCAATGTGTTTGGAGAAAAACCCTGTGTTCTCAGGCACCCTGAGAAGGCGATGGATGAAATCATGGATGAAAACGTGATATTGGTTAAGCTCCTGTGAATGTTGCTCTCACAGGTCTCTACATTGTAATGCTATGTGGACACAAAAAGACATCATGTCAAATATATAGAATTTATTTCAGTGGACAGGGCTCAAGTCTGGCCGCCCCCATGAAGCTTAATGACCAATGGACTGTAGATCAGTCCAGTCAGTTGGATGAAGACGTGGAACTATTGATGCAAACACAGACAGGGCAAGTGGGCGGGTGCAGCTGTCCACTGCTGCAAGACCGGAAATCAAGAAAGCAAGAAAGGGTGGAAAGTAAATGTGAAATATGCCATAAAAAATTCCAGTATCAGTTTTGTATTGTTACTTTTCACCCGAATTCGATCAAATTGAGATCAATGAGATCTTTCTGATCACAAAACACTCCTACTTATTAATACTAGGAACTAGCAGCCATTCCTGTATGCTCAACTTTTTGTTTTACCAAGAGAACATTGAGAGTGTTCTTAGCATTTTTGGATATGCCTTTTACAAATTAATTCACATTTTAAAAAATCTGGTTCCTCGCAGTGACTAATGTACCTGGAAGTGCAGGCAAGGGGAATTCCGTAGAAATCAGGAATTGACACTTTCATCTGAGCAGACGTGAAATGCCTTTTATCTTTTTCATTTTTTGAGAGGAAAAAAAAAAGGTTGCTGCATAGTTCAACTGACTATTCAGCAACTCGACATTTCATTTCCCTGTAGGGCTTCCCTACGCCGGAAACAACCTAATCTCTCTAATCAATCCACATCTTTCTTTCTGCCTACTCTTCCCCGAGAAGAAAGTTGACAGCCTTTCCTTTACTGCTGGGCAGGCAGCCAGCGTGGATGAGGTTAGAGTTACCATAAAACCTTTATTTGAAATTACTTTGCACCTTTGCACATTTTATAGAAGAAGCCATTGATCCCCCATGCCATCGTTCAGCATGCGGCACCAAAAATTTATTGTGACAGTTGTCCTCTGACTCTTGTCAGCTTTATTTGTGTGTGTGTCTCATAATAAAGATTTCATCAACATAATAATAATCAATTATGTTGATAAGTGTGATATGATCAACATTATGTTAATTAACTCAATTCTGGTGTATGCAAGCTTTTGTGATTACTAATAAGTTGCGGTATTATATACCACTTCCCTGAAAGTATGATATGATTTATCGATATAGTTATCGAGTCATCGATTCCACCTGCTATTTTTTAAATACAGGCCAATGTGATAATATAGCAGAAATGCAGCGATGCGATATTTATCTTCCACCCGGTCGTGATTCATCGCAATTGTGCGAACGATGACAGGAATGATCGGAGACGCTAAACGAACGTTCACGTTCTCAGGCCGCGTCCACGGCGCAAAATCCCCCAGCGCGTCCGGGCCCGATCGAGGGCGCCGCGGGGTCGCCCGGTGCGCCGGAGCCAAATTTCCGTCCGCCCAGAACAAACTACAGCTCCCCGGTTGGCATGGAGAGCTTACGCGCTGCGGAGAGGCGGCGTGAGGCGGGGGAAGGGCGGCAGGTGGAGTGATACGGATGGGAGCGAGAGGGGAGGCCGCGCATGCGCACCGCCGCCCCGTCCTCTGCGTCGCTTTTTTTTTGCAGCAGCAGCGGCAGCGGCAGCGGCAGCAGGCGGCGGCGGCGACAGCGGCAGCATCAGTACCGTGTGCTCGAATCGCATTCGTTCGTTCGTTCGTTCGTTCGTTCGCTGTTTTGCCGAGCGCGCTGCGGGGCGAACGCTGCACCGCCACGGAGGAAACGGGACAAGGGGGACCAGGACGAGACCAGGTGCCGCAACGGGGATACGCAACGCCGCCCCCCCTCCCGCGCCAGAAGAAGAGAAACGCCGAATAAATCCGAGCGACTTGGGGTCCGTGGAAATAAGAAGACCGACAAGGCGGAAATCGATTTAGCCAGCACGGCGGGGGAACAATGAAGGATCGCACGCAAGAACTGCGAAGTGTAAGCCTGCCTACGTTCCTACCATTTTTTGCCCCCTCCCTGGTCCTCCTCCATCCTCCTCCCTCACCCTCATCACCGCAGTCGGGCGTTAGCGGCTGACATCTCGCCGCTAGCGTGGAGCCGATAAACCCACGTAACGCGCCCCCGTTTGTTTATTTGCTTTAGAAGGTAAAATAATTTAAAAAAAAAAAAGACGTTTCGCGCTTGCACGTCCATTTTACGCAGTGCACTGGGCATCATTACGCACGTATGTTCCTGCGTTAATGGCGGTGCCCATGCGTGCACCGTTACATGTGATTTATGCGAGATTTTTATATTTTTTTAAACCCGAGCGATCACGCAAGACCTGGCCACGTACCGACGAGGAATCGATGCGCTTCCCGCGTATGATTATTAGGGTTCAATTCCCGTTACTGTGACGGACCCCCCACCCCCCCCCCACCCCCCACCCTGTCACCCTCGACAGCCCTGGGTTAAAAAAAAAATCCCACTGGCTGCTCGCATTTCCATTTCCCCGCTCGGTCGCCCTCGGCGGCGGTATAAAAGGAGCGGGACGCGGGGCTGACAGGCGCTGGGTCGGGGTGGGCATGCCGGGGTGGGTACATATGTCAGACCATCCGCCAGAACGAATGGTGAATGAGCGCCAGCGCGTGGTTTTATGGGCAGAGCTAATCTCTCTCTCTCTCTCTGTCTCTCTTCTTCTTCTTCTTTTTTTTTGGATGGGGAGGGGGCAGTCTGGACACCACGGCACCATTTTAATTCGCAGTCTGATCCGTGCAGGTGAGCGAGGCCCTTTTCCAGGCGCGCAAAGTGAGCCGAGGTGTATTCCCAGATTCCCAGAACGTTCCCGACGCCAACGAATTAACGGAATAAAACGACGTGGTGTGAAACCGACGCGAGGCCCAGTGGCTTTTGGGATCAATAAAATATCAGTGCCGCCCTGGACCCCCGCCCACCCACCCCCTTGATTTAAGAGATCTGAAACACCCCCTGCTCTCTCTCTCGCTCTCTCTCTCACACACACAGATTATCGCTCATATGAATTCAACAGTAATGAAACTAAAAAAAAAATCTAAGATGGCAGTGACCGTAACGCCAGCGATGTCTGGACCGCCCGTAGTTGGAAGCAATTAATGTTTTTTTTTTTTTTTACGTCACCCTGCGCCCTCTTATTCCTTCCATTCCTTCTTTCTTTCTTTCTTTCTATCTTTTTAGATTGGGAGCATCAGGAAGCGCAATTGCCCCTAAACGATTAGACCCGGACGACCCCAGCGCGCCCCAGAAACGCGGGGACGCGTCGCGTTGCGGGCGCGCGTCTTCCCGCCGCGATCGCGCAGCGGTGGCGCTTTATGTAATCGCCAGCATCACCGTGACGCGTCGGTCGCGCTGCGTCGTCCCCCGGAATGGGGTGGCGGGAGGCGGTATAAACCAGAACCCATGAACCGGAAGACCCGGGTTCAAACCGCACCGTGTCTCTGGGCGAGACACTGAACCCCGAGTGTCTCCCTGTGACCACCGATTAGAAGTGCATACACGGCGTCTGGTAAATGTCGTAATTGTCTGTTTTGGTTGGGGTTACGGAGTGCATGCATGCTCTCACTGAACCTCAAACGGACACAGAATGGGCCAAAGCAGCCAAATATGTAAATTCATATCAAGCATTAAATGACATTTTGTGGATCGTCAGTGTACAGCGTATTTCAGATAGTGTTAGTGATGGTGGTGTTGAATGGACTTTTATTATGGCGACTGGTTCTCCGTAGGGCTGTGTGTGTGTTTTAAAACCAGAATGCTTTATTGCATACGGCAGTGAGTTGAGCGTCCCGTTGATCTAATTCAGTGGTATTCCTCCAAATCAGTAGGCCTCTGTCTTTCAGGCCTTGGCTTAAAGTGCATTGAGCTTGGCCAGGCACATTGTAGGACGAAAATTGAACTTGAATATATATAGCAGAGCCACTCGACGGAGCGAAGAGGTCAGTTTCAGATATATATCTGCAGGTGAAGTAGACTGTACCCGGGTATTCATAGGTAATACGTATTCCCGACTGAATGGGTTTTGCTTCAGGAGGGATTTACATGACAATGTTTCAGGAATACCACTCACCTCACACCAGTCTCAACGGTACCCCTTCATCAAGCTCAACAGAGCAAGAATGATGGCCAACGTGTGGTGGAGAACAACACGAGTAAGATTATTCATGTAAACGAACAATTAAGGATCCCTGAGGAAAAATCAGATGAAGGTAAAATGGTCTGTTTTCGGAATATGTTATTGGGAAAAGCTTGATGCAAAGTCCAATAAAATGGACCACATCGTAAGAAGTCTTTTTAAGTTACAGGAAAGCTTTTTTAGCACTGTACAGAATCAACAGGGTTGTGTAACTCTCGTAACCAGAAGGAGGGTCAAAAAGGTTCGATAAAAGGTTCTCACGCCGCAGTTGGGAGCTTTACTGCATCATGAACCGTCCTTGAGAGGAAGGGGCAAACATCTCGCTCTTCTTTCTCTGAATAAATGAATAAATTGTGGTTAAAGTGGGATTCCTGGTGTTTGGATGGAGTTTTAAACACGCAAGTGGATCGTCTATCAAACTCACCTGCATGTCACCGTCGGCAGTCACTTTGCAATGTACCTCTGAGCGTCCAGAATACAAATCTGCAGGTTCTGGCATGGCAGACATCACAGCCCTTGATTTTTAAATCGATTTGATTACAAAACGGGGAAATATGAGCTTGCATCCTCGTATCGGTCGGAGATTATCACTGACCCCGACATTACCGATACGCTTGACGTGACCGCGAATGCCTCATGGTCTCCCGGTCCAGGCTGGGTCTACAGCAGAGGGCATGGTTTGCAGTGTGAGGTCATTAGATGCCACAGGCAGCCATGGCGACCCTATTTAAAACCTCAGAGCCGCACGCAAACCCGCAGTTTCCCCCAATAGGATTTCTCAGGCGAGCTGGAGGATGGACAGCGAAGCCGGGAATCCCGGCGAAATGTATTGCAGTGGAACGCCTTTCATCTGACCCTGGCATCAGCAGGCTCGCTGTTCCTTGCAGACTGAGAAATGTCCTTGGGACGCTAATGCAAATTGTTGCCGTTTAACCGCAATTGGCATGCCAAGCACACACAACACAGCGGAACGTCGTTGCGAGGCATTCGTCACCGGCTCGTCACGACGACTGTCGCCACCGGGCCACAAATGAGGGTCCCGGCATTGTTAGGCTTTAAACGGAGCCGTTCACGTAGTAACGAAGCTGGGTGATGCCTTCTTGATTTCAGCACATAGTTAATGTTTCAAGCTTGTCGGTGCTGTTGCATGTGCCGCTTTTTGATCCTTTTGAACCTTCCGGAATGAGTCAGCACAACGGGATGCGGCGCGAGGTTGGAGAAGAGAGGCGGCATGCACAGCTTCGTGGACATCTTCTGGTAGCGTTCGGAGTCGCGCTCAGCTGTATTTGTGTCATGAATCCGTTTATTCGCTCACGGCCGGCCGTCAGAACGATACCCGGCGCCTTTTAATTAATGTCTGTCCACCGAAGGAACATCTTGTCATGTAAACGTGAGTTGTAAAAATCTGCGGGAGAGCATGAAAATGATTTAATACGTGAGCTTTCTCCCTTTTTCATTGAGGCCTGGGTCGTGATTCTTGGTTCTGGCGTCATTAGTCTTGAGGGTGTTGTCAGAGGCCTCAATCACTGCCATCCAAGCTGAAAAGAGGCTAAAGCCCGCCGCAAATCAGGCACGCTACGCTCTTTTGCCAGGTTTTTCAGGGGCAAACGGCTGTTTCGGGGAAACGTCCTGCCCTTTGAATCAAAATTGAGGATGTGTTCCTGTGCACTCGATAATTTGTATGAGACGTAAGGAAATGTATAGTTTCCGGTATCTCTGCTAATTAGAGAGAATAATTTTTTTAATAAGTGGCGCGACCTGTAAAGGAACTTATGTCATAAATCTTTTTTTTTTTTTTCTGTTCTACAAGTCAGGAAGCAACCTACATGCAGGGAAGGGGCTAATTAATAATGTTTTAATAATTAGGTTACAATCCATGAAGCGACAGATGATTTCTAGGATGTGGTGATTGAATTAGCAGTTGCTCTGAATGTCTCTTCTTAATAATAATAATAATAATAATAATACAACCATTGCAAGGTAAATTTTGATTTGATTTAAAAAAATGTATTTAATGCAATAAATGTTAGTTTTTGCAGTTTACCAATCATGCAACGGCACCATAACTATATATATGTATGTGTGTGGGTGTGTGTGTGTGTGTGTGTGTGTGTATATATATATATATAGTCATAAAAAGGTTTTGATACGTCTTGGATATTATTGCATTAATGTGATTAATGTGAACTGTATCATACTGTTTATATGATTTTAGGATTTTAGGTGATGGAACAGGCGATTGAGCTTTGGCTGGTTCTGCCGCTGTTGTTCTCCTGCCAGAGGAGAACAGAGCCACATGGATAGAGAGTCTCGGCACTGATAGCATTATCTGCAGCAACAGGGGAATTTACTGAGACAGCAGAAAAATAATTTATCAATCGATCAGTCAATTCAGCTTAGTTTCCCTAATTACGGGGTTTTCACTAGGCAGGAGGGATAAATTGCAATGGTAACAGAATACTGAAGACCTGCTTGTAAATGTTGGCAGGGTTGGCCGGTTTCAGCTCCTGCGACTACTCAGACTTTTTTTTTTTTTTTTTCGCCCAGTCATTCTCAAGGCGGCGTATTGATCACTCCTGTACCGTCTACAATGTTTTTCTCGCATGCTTCAGGCTAGCAACCCCCACAGCTTTACTGTAACCAGGTGACTAAGACGTTCCAGAACAGGGTGACTTACGTGCTGTCTGGGACATGAAGGAACACAACCCGAGACTGCACTGTGGATTGCCTTTAACATGTTTAACATCTTTTTTTTATGTTACAATCTGTAGGACTCACTTTCAAAAAATCATTTATTTCACTACACGAATTTAGTTATTAAATTGTTAATATAAATGTGTAATTCCTTTAAAACCTTCCCCTATCACATTTTTTCAACATAGTAAATGAAATCAAATGAACAATTTCTTGAAACACATTTTGGGTGTTTAGTGGCATTTAACGTGTTTATATTGTATTGATACAGGGACATGAAACATCAATATTTTTAATACAAATTTAGGGGGTGGTGCTGTCGAGTGTTTTCTTTAGTGAGGTCAGCAGAGCAACTTCAACCTCCACGTCTGCAGGTGGCGCTGTACAGCTGGGCATTTCAGGCAGAGTGAAATCGCAGAACATGACAGACCAATTTTCAGCATCTTGTACTTCAGCTCTGTTTTTACATTTTCAGTGAACTGTATAATATCACATAATGCACAGTATCACAATATATCGTGATATATAATCATACATGTATCATGTCATGAGATCCTTAACCGCTAGGTTACCTCAAATATCTTATTTTATATTATATTATAATGATTTTATATTTTATATTATATTATAATGATTAAATCATAATTAGTTAGAGATAAATAGATATGACCTTTTATTACAGTATGTTCCTGAATCATGGTCATGAGGCAACTGGGAAGCAGCAGTTGTTGAGGAAAGCCCTTAGAATTGGTCTGAGATCTTAAGACAAATTGCCCTAGAATTAGACAGAAGGTCCCAGGTCAGGGGCCAGGTTTAGCTGCAAGCTCTTATATCTTGACCTTGTGTGTTTGTCCCCCGTGATCCAGCTGACTCAGACTCCTATTTCTCAGACATCTCTTGTGGTTTCCCACCATTACGGCACTCCAAATAGGGAAAAAAAATAGCCTTGGAATACCACCTTCAAAAGCGAACAGGGGCTTTTAATATCTGCCAAGGCCTGTCCTTGGACAGAAGCAAAATATTCCGACTTCAGTAAGAACATGTCTGTGTTGGGCCCTCCAGTTTTCGGAAATGGCTCCGCTGCAGAGCACCCGTCCCAGTACCTATCTGCTCGGGTAATTTATGGGCAGACATTAGCGAATGTCAGTAATTGCACTGGTCAGGGAGAGGAGCGCCAGCGGCTCACGCCCCCTTTCTCAAATTCGCCGCGGACGGATAGTGGCCCCGATGGCATCCGCATTCATCCCCTGCACCTGAGACCACCGGGCGCTTATATAACACATAAAAGTGGGCATCAGCGGCAGGAGAAAATAGGACGTAGGGGCGCTGGACATATAGGGCATATGTGGTGGCTGCGGAGGGGCGGGGCTTGGAACAGCGCCTTAAATTAGATTAGAGGCGATCTAGTGAAAGGTACGTTGACTTTTTGTTCCCGGTAACAGATGCTGCTTAACCTACATCATGTGCCCGTCTGTCTCTTTTTTTCCCCTCCCCCTCTTCGAACACTCCCTCGCTCACTCCATCTATGGATATTCCTACCATCCCCCACTCCCTTTATTTCTCCCCTCCCCCACAGCTGCACTCTCTCTCTCTCTCGCTCGCTCTTTTCTCTTGACCCACTCCCGTCTCCCTCACTCTCACTGTCACGCCCCATCCTACCCCATTGCTTCCCTCTCACCACTGGCCCTGTCAGCCCAAGGCCCTTTTTTCTGTGGGCAGGGGGCACAGCCGGTTAAATAAACCTAATAAATATTCCCGCGAACACGCGTGCAGGGGCTCACATGTGTGTAGGCATCTCCCGCCCTCTGCCCGCGCCCCCTGCGCGCCACGCGTCCTACATGGGCGGCCAGCTGTGCCGCGCCGCGTTCTCGCTCATTTCTCTTGCGTCCGTCCTCGCCTGCATCAGGCTGGGGGTTAATTCAATAATCCAGTGCTAACTTCACCCCACCCGCGTTCCTTCTACCTCGCCAATGAAATGTAAAGCCCAATACCTTCCCTGCCAGTTAAGGGGGCAGCTGTTTCGGTTGTCACATGCCCCAATAAATATATTCAATATTTACTCTGCATGCCGCACAGCCTGCACGTCACACTGAACAAACATGATATTCTGGGATACACTCAAGAACAATTAATAAATCACACTGCAACATTGTTTTTCTGAACATACATTAGTCATTCTGCTCTGCGAATTATGAATTATAGTATTTGTCCTTGCAGAGCTTTTTATAGTTTATTTTTGTTCTCATTACACGTTCAGCTTTTTAAAAGGACGTTGCGACTGATCTAGGACGCTTATAGAAAATTTTGGATGTGGCTTTTTGCTGACTGCGGTCTTCCATGAATAAAGTATGAAAAGGTCCATTTGGAGAAGATTTGTGAGCATCCCTGGATAATCACTTCAGTGGTGAAGGCTTCACTCTCAGCCATCGAAGGTCTCAGGGATGAGGGCGCTGAGGCATCTAGATTATTTAGATTCGGTTGTTTTGCATTACAGACACATTTCTGCGTCTATACATCACTTCAATATCACAGGTATTATAAAGGCTGTGCGGTATGACCAAAAATATGCTTAAGGATTCTCATTAGCTATGTTAATAAAATTTAATGTAAAAATTGGTATATCTTACGTTCTCAAAACAATTAGATGGTATGAATATTGTGATGCCAATCTTTTATATATTATCTGACCCTGTGCAGTATAATGCATGGCCTAGGCAGTAATAGGCAGTGTAGTTAAAGGAAAGAAACAAAAAAAATAAATTGCCATTATTCTGAGTGATCTCCAAAAACCTCAGTTACTTATGTATTTGCAGAGTTAAATACATAATATAATGTACCAACTGACTATATTTGTATCTGCTTTACACTTTTCGAGTATATACATTTATGTAAATGTTCCTTAAAACCCTTTAAACGGCTCTCCAGTCCTCACAGTTAATTACTCCTTCAGTAAAGGATCTTAAGTGCATTAAGATCATTTCTTGCATGAAGCTCTAGTCTGAAGGCCATGGTTAACACTGCAGCTCGGTGTTTATTACACTGTCCAGCTTGTTTCTGAGGGCCTATCCTTCTCTTCAGCTCAATTTCGTCCCCTACTGCCTCAAGCCATCGGCGGAGCCGGTTAGTTTGGGGCCAGGCGCCCAACCAGGCAGATACTAACCTTGCCGTGACCCTCTCTGAACACCGACAAGACTGCATCAAAGTGTAACTGTTTAGGTTGTCTGTGTGCGATTTGCATGAGAGAAAATGCTCTTTTTTTTTTTTTAAATGCATTTGACCCGGCGCTTTACTGACGTCCTTCTGAGAAATATCAATATTGTCAGAGAGACATGCCGCGCTATTTTGTGTTTTATTATTCCCTCCGTCATATCATGCTCCACACTGGCCTTCCTCTTGTCCTTGCTGCAGAAAATCTTGCTGTGCCGGCCTTTGTGCGACTTCATAGAAATCATCCGCCTTGGACCCGGAGCCTTTGGCGGCGGTACAATGGGAGCGTGCTAAACAAGGATGGCAGGAGCTTGGAGGAGGCATGTCTGCCTGTTGGCAAGCAGGAAGACAGGGCCACACTGTCACTCCCCATGGGGTTATACCGGATGCAGGTGGAGGCTTGGGAGGGGTGAGAGTAAATGCCAAAAATAGCAAGAGGGGAGGTAGACGTTAGAAGCCCTGATTGGAATACACGGCATGGACTCGCTGTCATGCGATGCTCGCCGTCACCCACACCGCCATCGGCTTATGGAAATGCATGGAGTCAGGTGACTGCGAGGCCAAATCAATGAGAGACAATCAATAAAGGAGTAGTGTATATTGAGGGCCGACTGCTCACTATTTTACTATGGTATTTTCAGCTCTGCTGAGCTATAGAGGGCAGTTGGGTCATTGCAAAGACATGTTTCCAGTTTTAGTGTGTACTGCATGTCAGCAATTTATACGGTTAATTTACATAATTTATTGAATATATATGGCCTACTTCCTGCATTGGAAGCTTATATTTCCCACCAATATGGTATTCCTTATGCATTTCAGGATACTGACTATATATTACATAACAGTAAAATGGCTGCCAAGGCATCAGATTACTTTGCTGGTTATTTTTACTGTATTTAACATTACTGTAACTTTTTATTAATCTAATAGATTGCTACTTAAAGGGAAGGGTCTGTCCTAGACCGATAGGGAATGGTTTTTGTGCAGTTCAATTATAGTGTGATCTGTCTTTGTTAGAAATGTAAACACGCCTTGTACAAAGGCTAACCCACGCATGTACACACACGCGCACACACACACACACACACACACACACACAAGGCCTGGTGCAGAGTGATACCGCAACAACCATATGTAGCCATTCACCTCGCAGTATTTATAGAGGTAGCCATTTACTGACAAGTCAGTATTTCTGAACCGATAAAATAAGGATTACATTTTGGCAAATAAAATCAGAAAATAAGAAAATATTTTATTGATGAGAAATCCATTTCCTGAAGTAATGGTGGTATCTCCTCGTGAATGGAAATGATTCACAAGGTCTTATGTTTTTTTAAACAGACCATTCACATCCCCGCCATAAAAAACACCATTTTTAATTTGTGTTTCATCATCTCCACTCCCCCATTCACCTATTGATTTACTGTCAGCAGTGAATGGGTGTCTGTGTATGTGCGTTTGTGTGTGTGTGTGTGTGTGTGTGTGTGCCCTTGCATATGTATATTTGGATGTTTGACAGACTTCATTAGTGTTGTGCCAATACTGGATTCTTCTGCAACAATAATTTCTGCATTAAAAAAAACTTGATTATCAATAACATCTAATTAGGGCAGAGCAGGAACATGATTCTTTTTTTTTTTTACCACGGCTGTACTGTACAGGGTTTTCAATAGGTCAGTGTGTCATTGTTGCAAGTAATGAACCACGTGGCCTCACGTGTACCACAGTACTGCAAAATTAATGATGGATTTGTTTGTTTTTACTTTTCCATCAGATAACATTGTATAATCTACAGAAAGTAATTATCTGCTGCTGCCCATTGGAACATGAATGTTCACTGTTAATGCTGTTGTGAAGAATACGTCTATATGGAAAAATACTTCAATAATCGATAAAATGGATTTTCTGTCCAACCGTAGTCTTCACTGTCCATAAGATACCATTTGCTGACTAAGGGATAAGTTCTCATTGAATTTGACTGCACAATGGCTTGATTGCCATTTGGGGCAGTGGTGGCCTAGTGGTGGCCCCGTAATCAGAAGGTTGCCAGTTCAAATCCCGATCTGCCCAGGTGTCACAGAGGTGGCACTGAGCAAAGTACCGTCGCCACACACTGCTCCCCGGGCACCATTCATGGCTGCCGTCTGCTCACCAAGGGTGATGGTTAAAAGCAGAGGACACATTTAGTTGTGTGCACCGTGTGCTGTGTATCACAATGACCATCACTTCACTTTCACTTTGTGATTATACTAAACATACCCTATAGCGTGTTTGAAATCTTACCAAACCTGGCCAGATCTCATCAGATATAACCCGATTTGAGTGCATCGGCTGTGCAGTGCCCATGAAGGTGGTGTGCAATATGCAGCAAGGGCTGTTTCAACTCATGAATTATTGATGTCCAGATAGACATATTCAGCCCTGGAAAGAAAGAAATCTGGGCAGTGGATCATGAGCACCACAGGAACTACAACTCATATGTAGAATGATTTGCAACATGGGGGCGTTAAAATCGTGGATGCCATCAGTGCTCTTGCATGCAAATAAAGCACAACACCCATTCCCACTGTGACTTCTCTGAAACCAATAGCGATGACACAATATGCTAAAAATTGTTTTCTTCCTTATTTTATTGACTTGGTTAACATAATACAGTATAGTAGTCTCTAAAAAAAGTGGGTCACTAAGGCACTAGACCAATCAGAGAAGCAGGTTTTTGCCAGAATCTATGGCTGAGCAGAATTAATTTTTACACATTAGGTAATTTTTGCCAGCCCATGCCCTAAATATACTTCGATTGTGTGAAACTGTTCTTCTTGTTCTGGATTTTTGTTCAAAGTGTTTTTAAAGCAGTAAAACACTGTGCTCTGATCTGACTACACCACAAAAAAAAAAAGTAAAATTGTTACGTATTGTGAGCAATATGCATTACTGACTAGCATGAACAAGCTTTAAACAGTCCATCTCCTCTTCATGTCATCATTCCAAGTTAGGAAATGTAAATAAGGGCATGTTAATTCTGGCTTCCAGTGATGATACAGTAACTCGTGATTGAGCAGGAGAACCACTGATGCCAATGTAGTTTTATTTTTATAGCAATTATTAGAGGCCGGTTATGCGAATCTAATTAATGTCCAGCCAGCAAATCTTGAAAATCTGTTTACTGAAATAATTCCCCATTCCAGTACTTCAAAGATCAAATTTTTTTTCAGAAATCTCAAAATGTATTAAACTCTGTGGAAAAAACATGTTTAAATACTGTTTAGTGCAAGTTAGTGCAAGTTACACAATAAACCAATGCTTGGTTCATTATGTAAAACGTTTATTTCATATACTTTTGTTATATACTTGTTATATACGTTTATTTCATATACTTGTGTAGTAAAATGTGGTACATTTTTCAAAACCACATCACATTACCAGTGCAATGCATGGATACTACCCCAGATCATAGTCAGTTGTCAGTGGTATGCAGTGTTGCCAGACATACGATAATTATTGTATTTGTACCATAATACATACACTCTGTACAATGTATGATCAATAATCCCAAAAATCCCATAATGTATGATAACTTTACCCCTTAACTTTATTTAATTAGCGTGGCCAGGTAAAGATAACAATGTGCAGACATTCTTGGCTTGTTAAGGCACAGTTGTGTCACGTGCCTTTACAGCCAATCAATACATTCAAACTCGTCATTTAATATAGATTTATTATAATGACCTGACAGCACTGATAGAACACAAACTTCAGGTCGCATAATGCAATGCTTCAGTTGTCTTGCCGAACACATGGCCACGCACAAAGAAATCAATGAGTGATTTAGGCGCAGATTTGCATGGTGGAGTAGCAGTTACGGAAGACGCAAAGGGTAAACATATGCAACATCGTCATCAGACTTGGACATTTCTGAATGTAAGAAAATCCCCAGTTTTTAGTTAGAGGTGCCATTCTACCCAGAGGTGTTTTACAGTGAAAGTGAAGTGAATGTCATTGTGATACACAGCAAGCACAGCACACGGTGACACAACGAAATGTGTCCTCTGCACTTGACCGATCACTATTGGTGAGCAGTGGGCATCAATGAAAGGCGCCCAGGGAGCAGTGTGTGGGGACGATACTTTGCTCAGTGGCACCTCAGTGGCACCTTAGCGGTTCAGGATTTGAACTGGCAACCTTCTGAATACTGGTCCGCTTCCTTAACCGCTAGGCCACCACTGCCCCAATCCTTTTACAAATGTTCTGTAGGTAAAAGTTGCAGTATACACTATAATATGCACAGTCTATAATAATATGTGTTATTGAAGCAGATTTTCTGAGCAACTTCAGCATTTAGATCTGGCAACACTGGTGGTAAGCACATTAAAGGTCACATTTATTGAAAGCGATTTTTTTTTTTTTACACGGACGTCCCTATGGACTGGGGAAAAAAATTGTCTGTAGACTTGAGATGGAAAACGAAATGTCCATCGCTGTGTATTGCTCGTGGCACAGTCACTTTGAGGACAGGACAGCGCATGGCTGAAAGGCGGAGCTGCGCATGACCGCGAGGGCCCACGCTCCGCAGCTGGAGACCGCGCCGAGTTAACTGTCCGTTACGATCAGGGCAGCAGCGCTCAAGCTCAACACCCAGTAACGCTGAGCCTTGCAGTTAATAGCGGCTATTTTTTCCCCCTCCCATATGTGCATATTTAAAAAGCATTCTCTCCCTGACACACTGTCTGGCATTTCTCTTGGCATGCTGTTTTTATTCTCAGGACTAAGTCATCCCATTGTCGGGCCAAACTGAGACGTGTGCCCTGAAAGCAGTGGGCAAAAGGGTTCACTCAGGATTGTTGAGGATTTACACCCAATATGGCTGCCATTTTGTTCCTGTCCATTCCCAACTGGCTGCAGAAGGCCATGTTTATGTGTTTTGCTCATCCCAATGTCCTATTATTAGCCCGTAGCCTGAAGAGGAAAAAATCGACATAGAAGATGCAGTGAAGGCATTTTTGCGAGTGTGGGGGGTGGTGAATTTCATCTCAGGTTGCTGGCTGCCTCATCCTTGCCAGCGTCTGCTGTGAAACAACATGGCTGACGCCAGTGCATTACAAACACAGTCCCTTTTTATTCCATATTAACAACATGAACTGGTACAGTAGCAAATGTATGAGTTGATTTTACTGTTTCCAATTTGGCACATGGTGTTTGGAGCTATTAACAGCAAATGTTTAGGATAAAGTCTGGTCAGATGTTGCTTTATTAGCTTCCAGACTAATAAAGTCTTGGCTGAGCAAGGCAAGGGTAGTCTACATTTTCAGCTCATTTTGAGATGGTATGTAAATTTCAGAGCTTGGTTCATGGTGTCAAGGATGGCCAGGTAATATGTTTGATAAATATGAACCTTCTAATTGTCACCAATTTGAATATAATGACTGTTGTTATTAGCCTGAACGCTAATGCCCAATTGCTAATTTGTCAAAATAATTTATCTTGTTTGCATGGGTCATGTGTTTTGGCCTCATTAATGATTCCTATCAAAAGCTATTATTAAACCATGTGTATTTTATTGTGGGGAAAGAGTGGGGACTGTTTCATGGAATGAAGAGCATGAGCATCTCACAATTCTAACAACTGTTCGCTCTGTCTCTCTTTTTATTTTTGCACCGGCCCTCCTGAAGCAGCTATTAGCTTCTACAGGCTGTAATTTCGCCACTGCGCTCGGTCGCCTTCTGTAGACCCTGCCAACACCAGGCACCTCTGGCCCCCTTTCAGGACTATTGACCATTTATCAATGTCTGCAGTCAGGGGGAAGTCAGCAGCACAAGTTTATTATTTTAACGCAGTTGGTCGGCATTTCATGGGCCTGCCTGACAGTTCTCAGTAAATCTCTTTCTGTCGGCACGCTTCTCTTCTCTCGCTCCCGTCTCTCTCATGACAGCTCTTTGAGAGGGGCACCGCGAGGGGGTTATAGAGATGCCAGCCAAAGACCCCCTTTATTAGTCACCAAGGTCAGCACTGCATACCCTCAGGGTCAAATCTGTAACTACAATAGGAGGCTGATCCTGCCCAGCTCCATTTTGTACGAGTTGATACACTCACTGCAAGATTTTTTTTACCCCATCACTCCCCGACCCCCCCCAAACCCCAAAACCTAAAATGGCTGTGAAATAATTCCTCAGTTTCGTGAATTTGTCTGACACAAATGAACGCAAATTTACATTTACATTTACAGCATTTATCAGACGCCCTTATCCAGAGCGACTTACAATCAGTAGTTACAGGGACAGTCTCCCTGGAGCAATTTAGGGTTAAGTGTCTTGCTCAGGGACACAATGGTAGTAAGTGGGATTCGAACCCGGGTCTTCTGGTTCATAGGCGAGTGTGTTACCCACTAGGCTACTACCACCCAAATAGCAAATGCTATTTTTCATCACATGATTTGACTTTAATTAATCATTTTTTAAGTATTCACATTTGTATTGTTGTCCTGTTGCAGGCTAAGGACAGCGACGATGATGAGGAAGTTGTCCATGTTGACCGAGATCACTTCATGGATGAGTTCTTTGAACAGGTGAGATGCTGAAAATCATTAGAGAACACTGAGTAATCCAATAATTCCCAAACATTTCTCATAAAAATAACCATGGAAAAGCTGTTCTTTACCTCCAGAAGCTACATTTAAATGAACCCAAATACTACATGGGATCAGGTCGTAGAATGAGAAATCGGGAGTTTTATAAGGATTAAACACTTTGGTATTTGAAATGCTTTTTAATACCATGTGGCATTTGTGTGACATCACAATAACAACTGACTGTAATTTGTTGTGTAACTTCCATTGATTCAATGTGCAGTTGATACAGTCAGTTGATGACTGTGTGTTGCTGTTGAATTAAAAGGCCTCAGCTGACTTGCTCAGGTTTGTTCTAGAAGTTAAATGGGGTTTTCAGGGGGTCAGCACAGCAGATCCAACCAGTTAGAAATCTATTAGCAGGTGAAGTAAGACAAATGAGGTTGAACACTTGTTTGTTACAGCTTTACTGTGATGGATGCATTTGAGTTCCAGCATGCATGCAAGCTGGCTCGGCTTTCACTGTTTTCCCGAAATGCCTGAATTCCAGCCATTTTAAATGATTCTTGTTGCAAAGCAGAGTCACAGGTGCCTCTTCAGTTTATGTACTTCAGTTGTGGTTGCAGTACCTGATGGGCTGAAGGGAAATCAGTGGTGGGCAGTGGGCAGTGGTGGCCTAGCGGTTAAGGAAGCGGCCCCGTAATCAGAGGGTTGCTGGTTCGAATCCCGATCTGCCAAGGTACCACTGAGGTGTCACTGAGCAAAGCACCGTCCCCACACACTGCTCCCCGGGCGCCTGTCATGGCTGCCCACTGCTCACTCAGGGTGATGGGTTAAATGCAGAGGACACTGTGTGCACCGTGTGCTGTGCTGCTGTGTATCACATGTGACAATCACTTCACTTTTTTTTATTTTTTTATTTTTTATCTCTGTTTCCCAAAACTGAACCCAACGAAATGGTCCTCCAAATGACCTCAGATGCAGCCATCAGCTCCAGTGTTGTCTTGAATTGTTTAACGATTGTAAGACCAATGTTAATTTTCTGCTCTGTATCAGACATACGAAACACTGGGTATTGCCGGGTTTAACTATGACTAATGACTAATTGATTCGTTAGGTGGGATTCTCACTGTGACCACAGTCCCATTGCAAAGCTCTCTGTGCACTTCCCTTCCTCTCCCTCTGAAACCCTGCCACACATCGCTGGAGTGAGCAATTTAACCAGTTCATTTTAAATGATGATTAGACCAACCATGCAATCAGCAAATTGAGTTAATTGAAAAGAATGCCTGCAGCCACTGCATTCCCTCAGGACCAGCACTCAGCTTTTCGCAGCACTGAGGAGCCGGGCGATAAAAATATTTGTCATTGAACTCCCCCATAAGTAAGACAGCGAAGCAAAATGGTTTCTACAGAAAAAGCACCCTTGCTGATGGAATTGGACCCCTATTAGGAAGAGCAGCATCATGCAGGGGTAAGTAGCCTAGTAGGTAAAACACTATGAACCAGAAGACCATACAGTCACAGGTTCAAACCCTAAACTACCATTGTGTACTTGAGCAAGACACTTAACCCTCAGTGTCTCCAGGGAGGGACTGTCCCTGTACCTACTGATTGTAAGTCGCTCTGGATAAGGGCGTCGGCTAAATGCTGTAAATGTAAATGGGTTTGGTGTTACGTAAGCGAGGGGAATGGGAGGGTGAAATGAATACTGAGTGGTGTGGCTGGACTGCTGAGTCGGTTGGGGACGCTGCGCCCTGTCTGTGGGGGCACGGTGGGTCGCTCCGTGGCACTCTGCATGTCCCGGCGATGTGCAGAGAAGCACTGTAACACAGTTCCACCGGAGTAAATTGTCTGCTATTTGATATGTTGCCTTGCACACATTTCAGCTGATCACAGAGTGTGCCTGTTTGTAGGTGATATATATGGTGTCTGTAGAGGTTGAGGTGTCTCGGTATGCGTCACACTACACCAACCAATCAAGGCTAGACTTTCTGGCTCAAATCCAGGTCTCCCTGGATCTGCTCTTTTCCTCTTTTATCATTTATTTTCTTTTTGAACATAAATTGTGTTCAGCCAGGAATGTAACTCAGTTTCCTGAATGCTCTGAATTTGCATGGGGTTTAATATGACCTTTCCTTTGGGAGAGGTGAAAGTTGATTCTGGGACATTAAGATGAAATGATAATTCTATCCAAAACATAATTCACAAAAATAAACTGAAATAGAATTGCATCCACATACAAGTAAATGTACATTTCAGCTGAATGTGAAGGATGGACCTTCAACTATTGTTGCTTGTCTTTTCTCTATCTTTCTGTTGTTCTCACCCTCTCAGGTGGAGGAGATTCGCGGCTGTATAGAGAAGCTCTCAGAGGATGTGGAGCAGGTCAAGAAGCAGCACAGCGCCATCCTGGCGGCGCCCAACCCTGACGAAAGTGAGTCCCCCCTAGAAAATCAGATCTCATTCTCTCCTTTGTGTCTTTAAATATTAATGAGGTGCTCAATAACGATACTAATCTGATCTCAATGAATGCAAGAGTTTCCCTTTTCAGGGTAAAGCAATTAATGTGTAATGAAATCACTGTAACATGGAAAGGTCCTCATGCTTATTACAGTTATTAAATTCCATGACAGTCAATGCAGATTTACATTTTAAGGCATCTTGTATATCTAGCTTGTGTAATTTCTTTTTGGCTTGATCTTTTTACCCCACATACTAAAATCTAGCAAGAAGCGAAGGTAGCTAATGGCTGTTTTGAAGCTTTGCTGAGATTTTGAGATTAACATTTACACGTAATATGTTGTTTGACAGAGTAACTGTAATCTAAATGAAAAGAATTGTAAAGGGCCTCATTACTGTTCTAAAATCTGGAAGTCACTCAACAGCCTCACATCCGACACTCTAGATCACTTGAAATCACTTTTATGATGCTTTTGCTGATACATTCCCAGGAAACCAAGCCTGTAATGTAACTAAATTACAATGAGGTGAAACCTGTATGTATTAAGGGTTATTTATAACATATGAAAATATATGAATATTATTTCAGATTTCATGATTAATTTTTTGTTTTTCATCTAAGAGATGTACTCAAAATAACACCAATATACTAGTGTATTTATTTTTATGGCTTTATTTGCTAATATAAACCAGTATGTGATAGATACTGTTTTATGTTGATTATGTATGACAGTATAGTCAATATGGGGGAAATTCTAATATGCTACAGTATTCAATTCTTTCAGATGCACCATTGTATGCAATATTTTGTGTTGTTTGGCTGTAATGATGTAAGAAAGGTTTAGATGAAAGTACCAAGGGAAAAACACGCTCCAGCTTAGTATCTGCGTGGCAGACCTGCCAGTCGTGATTTTTTTCTGCCCTGTCACTGCAGGCAGAGGAGTTGAGGACAGGGATCTAATTGAGAAATTGCGAGGCAACAGTGTCTATCCTGCAAGGCAGCGTTAGGCTGCCCACGACTGTGTGTATACTGTACGTCCACCCCCACACAGTCACGCATCATGTGAGGTCTCGCCTACCACCCCACACCCCCCCACACACACACTCACGCTCCCTGCAATCTTATGCCACCGTCCCTTTTATTGCTCTGCGAGCCCACCTACACAGATCTGTGGTTCCTCCTTCTAGCATCTACAGTTACCCACTCATGCACAGACTTAGGGGATAGGTTAAAGAAACCAGGCACTTTCATCATATTTATCCTCAGTAACCTCCAGCTGCTCTGTCTGTGTCACCGTTACCCTTGTACTGCCATTTCATAATGTCCTTTGCATGCAGTATATTTTTAGTGTACAATTAAATGTCTCTGTAGGCACCAAATTACCCGAATGCTGACAATGGGAGCTGTGCTCTAGAATTCTCAAAAGTAAAACTGTAAAAGTACTTTTTTGTTAGTTTATATGGGGTCATTTAGAAATTTCCTAGTTTTTTTTAGAAAAAATTAAACTAAAACCAGCGGGATCAAATATCCTGTCCAGATCTTTTTACTGTTGTAAAATGACTATGGTAGATGGAAATGACTGTTAATGAATGGGATATCTGGATAAATTACCATAAAGAATGACCAAGGTTCATGAAACTATAATTGTTACAAATGTAGTTTTTTTTAAATAAAGTACAATTAGAAAGAAACAATTATTATTATTATTAGCCATTACAATGTCCATTTCTATCGTTTTGTAATATTTTCTATTCAATGTCATTTGCTTTTTTTTTCATGGAAAAACAAGGACCTTTCTAAATGACCCTTAACATTTGAACTCTAGCATATATAATTTGCTATCAGTGTATGCAGCTGAAGTGGTTGTTTTCTCCACAATTCAGCACCTCAATCACATCATTGCCGGGAGACGGCATCCCCGCCATGTTTGGGCCGTTCTGTTGTATCGAATCAGTGAGTCCTTGTCAAAAAAAACGGTTCTGCTGAGTTCTGGAGAGGGGGAGGTGGGCAGCGTCTGCCTGAATGACTCGAGTGTACTGAATGAATTTTTCATAGCTGATGCGTTGGTGTGTCAGACAACCTTTGGTCTGGGCTTAGCGAAGGGCCTTTGGGGTTTGGGCAGCACCTTCCTATGAGACCAAGGATCCTGTTTAGATTTAAATCATTCTGCCTGCATGTGTTCACTTGCATGTTTATATTTTTATGCATGAGTCCCATGTTTAAAGATTTGCATGTTTGTGTCTAATATTTTGTTGGAATGCCCTGCCCTCCTCCTCCTTCCCTCTTTTTTTCTTTACCCCCTTTCTATTCTCCCTTTCTTTTTGACCATGCACCATGAAGGACTGGCCCAAGGAGACTGGTTGGAGTGAGCAAAGATAATACTGGTTACCTGCTGCTGGTGGGTAACCAGTGAACATGTGATTCCAGTGCTGTGTTTTGTGTGTCTTCCTTTGTGTTTGTCCATTTTTAAATTGATTCCCCTGTTTAGAATGGCAGCTCTTTCCTTTTGTTAAGAATGTGAGTCTCTACACCCAAAAATGCCTTTTTTACCTACCTGTCAGAGCAAGGAGGCTGTCTCACTCACCACAGAGTGCCGATGAAGTCACTCCTCGAGAATCTAGCACAGTGTCAGTCTGATGCATTGACAGTGGCCTAAATGGGAAGTTAAGTACATATCACCACAGTAAAATGAAAAGGGCCGTTTCTTGCTTTTGTGTGACAGTAATGCATACAGATCTTAAATATGCAGAAACACGCAATTGTGCAGAATTCATCATCTTGCCTGGAGAGGTCTCCTCCGTGCTTCCATCTGTGGCCAAGGGGAATCTTCCTAATGCATACATGTTGCACAGCAGAGGGCCCGCACCACACATATCGCATTACACAGAGTGCTACATTTACTACTTCAGAAAACAAACACACTCCCAGAAAAAAAGTGCAACACTCTGCCTTATAGCTGTCAGGCTCTGGAGTGTGTGTTCTGTTTTAGACGCGGCAATCGCTCGCCTATTGTTTACACCCTGTGTCGCTTTCAGTGTATTCAGTTTTGACAGATATCCTTGTCCTCTTCGATAAACACCAGCACAGCTCTGCTGATCCTAGACAACTGCGTTGACCATGAAGAGCTGCTGTGTTCAAAATATAAATCTGCCTAATCAGTGGTATATGATACATTCGTCATGAAGATAATCAATAGACAAACACCCCATAATGTAAATGAGTGCTTGTTTATTTCGTCCTCTAAATGTCATAAAAGGAACAATGCAATTGTTAAGAAGAACAAGACTGAGAAACATTATCTAATATTTTTTATCAATAATGGCATGTGAATTAATTTCCTACATTTTTATTACAGTTATACATCGACATAGAAAGGTGTAAAATAAACTGTTTTGGTACTATAAATACATTACATGGTTACAAAAATAATTGCCATGTGTAGCATATATAACTACTTACAACTAATTAAATGTAAAGTGTTACCTGTGATTGTAAATTAAAGGCTAAGTCTTGTTGAGAAGACTTTGCAGTTTGTAGATGTGTCGAGGGCCTATGCGAGAAGACAACACAGTGCTGGCAATTTAGTCATTAATTACAGCTCATTATGCACAGTAGTAATTAATTGGTCATAAATAAACATACTATGCATATGGAGACGTTTGTGATGGCAAGCAAGGTTGCACTAGCAGTGTCGCTTTTGTACTTTTGCTGCCGTTCCTCCATTGCTGGACAGCAGTGTCAGAATCCCTGAGCAGGAAGCGGGTAGAAAGGAGAGAGATGGAGAGGATGGAGGGGTGAGGAGAGGTGAGTGGGTGGGCAGGAGAGATGGAAAAGGCAAAGCTCCTTTGTGGTGACTAAATAGCACTGCAGCAGCCATAAATCAGGGCTACAACTGCCGAACACGGACACACACACACACACACACACACACACTGCTGAAAGTGAACCTAATGCCCTCATTCAGCGAAGGCAGTCTTCAGTTGTGTTTATTATTGGCATTTTAAAAAAAGCACGTAGTACAGTGCAAAATGGTAACATTTTGCATTTAAGTAATGTAGTAATTTTTATTTTTATTCACTTGCCTGTTGTTCCATTTTTAATATGGACATACAATTAAGGTTGGTCTTCTGAAGTGATGGGTCTTTATGGGTAAATAAAGGTAATAATACTTTATACTTTCCTTCATGTACTTCATATTTTTGTCAAATGCACTAGAAACGTATTTCTGAATGTTATTTACAAAACTGCATGATGGTATATAATATATTGCATACGTTTTGTGGATGAATGCAGAAATACAGTAGCTTGACATTTGTAGTTGTGGGTGTGAGGTTGTGGCTTTTTCTCATGCTGGGAGACTCTAGAAACTTGTTTAACCGTCACCTTGAGCGAGAAGCGACACTATGACTGTCTTCCTCGTCATCTCTGTAGCGGTCTGGCGGGGAGCCTACTCTGCTTCGAGGTATGCACAAGCAACTAGATCCCTCAGCGTTGCCCTGGATTCAGAAGCACAAAACAGGGCTGGTTGGCAGATTTCAGAGATGTCATGTGCAAATCCTCACTCTCGCGGTTTATTGCACCTAATCAGTCCCTCATTAGGCTGAATTAGTTGTTGTGTTTAACAAAAACATTGAACAGCGGGAGGCCTTCGCAAGAGGTTTGGGATGCAAACGTGTCTCCTTTTAGAATTAGAATTCTATTTGGATTGTGATTGTAATTTGTAATTGGATCGTTGTAATTGGACACTTAAATCTAAATGCAGAATGAACACAGAACTGAGATCTTTCAATTTCATGATTCTATCCTGTATTCACTGGCTTCCTGCATTTCTCTTCTACCTGCCACAGAAACCAAGCAGGAGTTGGAGGACCTTACAGCTGACATCAAGAAAACAGCCAATAAAGTGCGCTCAAAATTAAAAGGTACAGTTATTGCTCTTTATTTATTTGATTGTTATTAATCAGATATTATCATGAGACATAGTCACTTCCTTTTTAGAAAAATATTATAATTCGAGCTTCGAGTGGTGAATGTTTTATGTTTTTTTTCTGTTGATTATACATTTCGAAACTAGTCACAAGTACCTTTTGGTACCAACTGCTCCTGTTTTCAGTGTGTTCATTTGTTTTTTCTTTAATTACATAGTAATTGTTCTTTTTATCTCAATCTCGCCCAAAATGTCACTTACACCCATATGTAGTTCGCACTGCTCAATTTGATAAATGGTATTAAATATTTTAAATGCTTTACATTTTATTCTATATCACAAATGAATGTTTTTTCCTCTATTGCAAATGAAGATGACCATAAACATTTACTGTTCAGAAGCGCTAGGGAAATAATCTCAGAGTGTGGGACAGCTCACTGGTAAAATCTCATTATAATAAATAAATACTGAATGGATTCTAAATAATGCATCAGTATTAAATAATTCATATTAAGTGAGCTTCGCCACATAGCCACTAGTAGAAATGCTGTACAGGTCAGTGGAACAGTCTGGGCCACAGATTCTACAGATGTGGTGATTATGTCTGCTGAAGGAAAACCATCCTCAATTTAGAACTATTGTTCAGTTTTCCGAGTACATTTATTTTAGAAGCTTTAGGTCCCCTTCAGAGCATTATCCCACATTATTAAAAAATATATACTCACTCTGCCAGGGATCTACACTGATATAGTGATATTAAAATGATTATGAAACAGATTGATATTACAATGTCTGTTTTTCTGGAACTATATATATAAAATATATATTTTAGATACTGCATGAAGGAGCTGTAATTTGTTGTCGTTGTTCGTGATACCAGTGATTTGCAGTTAGTCCAGTTTAGGAATGCTGAGGTGGGACTGGGGCAAATTTACATTTAAACACATGACTGAGACCATAAATCGGAGTGGCTGACGCACCTCATGCTGATTTATCTGTGTGGGACGATGCTGGTCCGGAGCACAGCTCGATATTAGTCACCAGATTTATGGCCATAATGGAGGCCTCACACTGGTCACTTGGTTAGTCTGCTGAACGGCAATATCACAGAACTCTCCGCAGTTGTTTTTAATAACCGACAATTACTGGCCTTGGGGATTTTGCTTTAATGAAAGAAAGAATTACAGCAGAAGGTTGCTGTGGGTAAACTGCCGTGAGCTGCCCATGGGGTTCAAGGGCAGGACAGCGTTGCTATGGATGATGGAACCATAAATCTATCCTCTTAGGACACCGCATCCCCTCGTGCAATACAGATGGCGGATATCTCACCCACTTTTAGCTCTAGGGCTGTGCCAGTCAACACCCAAGTGCAGTTCTCTGCACGAGGCCTTCCTTGCTGCACTAACCCCTCCTCGTCCCATTATTTCTGCAATTTGCCTGGAACAGTCGACTTGAGCCTAAGCACACGGTCCTGCCAGTCATTTGCGAACACAGTGGATCTGTGGCTTATCTACCAGCCCGGCATGGCAGGGGTCTCGGGCTGTGAATGTGAAAATATACGGTCTTTGGCTGTACCTGAGAGGCATGCGGAGGGGAAAAAAACAGCCCCGCTGTGCCTCTGACATCACTGCCATCCTCTGCCCGCAGCCTCTCCTTGCAGACTGGCAGAATGTCAGGTCACATCTCAGTTTGTCCCCATAACCGCGGCTGCTGCCTCCCTGCTCCCAATCTCCACCAGTGCCTCTGCCGCTAATAAAACAGAGAGGACATTCGCTGATTTATAAAGACGACACTCGAAAGCAAACCGTATAAATCTTTCACTGCTGTAATTAAATATTATTCACATTGTTTCACCCATGACTGTTTCCTAACGGGCCAGTGTGACATATGTATGAACTCTGCACTGTCTTTTTGTAGTAGAAAGGAAATGATAAATTTTGCCTTAGACAACTTTTGATAAAACATTACAACATCAGAGAACTGTTGAGCAGTAACCTCCCTTTGAGGTGGTGCTAATAATATGCATCCTGTCTTTGCTGTGCAATCCGAAGTGAGAGAAAATCCCGCCTCCACCAGCAGATGCATTTAACCAACAAAACACTTATGGCTGATCAATGTCCTTTCAGCAGCCAGGCACAGTATTGATATTTACTCAAAGGCGCACCTTTTTTTTGTTATAAGACCACATTAAAGAGACCCCCCCCCTCTTTGGCATTATGGCAGAAAGTGGCTGAGTCATCGCGAAGGAAAAAAGACCCGGCAGTGGACCAGATGTAGAGGGGGGGGACTGTAAATTGCTGCAGACCTTCTCTGCATAGCTTTACTGTCACTGCTGTCACACAAGAAGTGGACTGCCATGCACACACTGGGCTGTTTATTGGGAGTCTAGAGTTGGTCTGCAATAACACATATATTGGTTTGATTTATATTATATTAATTGGGGGGGGGGGGGGGGGGGGGGGTGTTTAAAAAAAAAAAAAAACATGTAAAACATCATAACTATTCTTGGGGGGGGGTTTTGTATGTCACTAGCTTCAGTGGTACGTGGTACCAAAAAATGCTGAACCTGTAGGTGTTTTAGGACTGATCTGCTTTTAATACCCAGGCACTGGCTTTTTTTCTGCCAAGACAACCCACATGTGTGGTTGTTTCCTCCACGTTGCATCAGGAGATGATGCCAGTGATACCGCTAATGAACAGTTAGAGATGTGGGCATGTTGATGCAAGGCGGGAAAAAAAAAATCCTCAATTTAGAACTATTGTTCAGTTTTCCGAGTACATTTATTTTAGAAGCTTTAGGTCCCCTTCAGAGCATTATCCCACATTATTAAAAAATATATACTCACTCTGCCAGGGATCTACACTGATATAGTGATATTAAAATGATTATGAAACAGATTGATATTACAATGTCTGTTTTTCTGGAACAAACCCATGAAAAGAAGACAGAAAATCCACCCTACCCCAGGTTTCAGCAATCAGAACAGGGGATCATATACTGGGGAAAGTAACTGGCTTATGGTTAAGATCATTAGTCAACTTCTCCAATTGCTCTGTATCATTTTTGTTGTTTTTATTAAAACTTGAATGCTACTATTAAGCATGTAATGTAAAAATGTTCAAATGTCTAATATTTGTAGTTGTATAAAGATGTATACCACAGTTAGTTCAAAACTTTCATTTTGATTGGCTGAGAGGACTTCAGGGACAGACATTGTCTCTCAGCAATCTTGCTCTGATGCACCTTATTGCATTGTTTATGATAGTTGTGTCATGTGACATGCTCGTAGCTTAGGAACATGCTGACGATATAGATATGGCTGCATAAAGTCACCACATTTGTAATAGCATAAAGTGACATTGCGTAGCTTTATTTTTGGGTTCACTCAAAGGTAGAAGAGAATCTGCTGTCCCAAAAAGACTCATTTGCACGTGATGATAGCGCCTCTCCATGCTTCTCTGCACTATTGATTTAGCCTCCACCTAAATGTTGGTTTGAGGTCCATGAAACATGCGTCTTTTTATCATACGGCATATAACTGGGCAGGGTCATAGGGAGTTTCAGCCCATTGTTACGATATTCCACATCTCCCTAAGGGTATTGAGGGAATTGCATTTGCTCTGGAGTGTTTCAAACCATTTATGTTGAAACAACACCCATGAGGTCCATTCATTCAAGCCGTTAAAGCAATTGCATCTGTTCCAAAAGATGGCAGAGGAATCCTGTTCACTCAGACAGATGTCTTTGCTAAGAAAGGTTTTGAGGAAACCTCAGCATTTCAAGGGTTCATTTAGTGACTTAATTACAGAATTATCCAAATGATAAACTGAGGGTGAACAGGGAGTCTGCAAATAGAGACAGACAATAAAGTAAATTGAATAAACAAGAAATGAACCAAAAATATGTCAGGAATATATCAGGACTGGAAGTACCTAACAAAGGTAAGACTGGTTTAGTGGCATAAACAAACAAAATGAGAAATGTCATTTTTCTTCCTCAAACATGGTTTTCCTTCCACAATATATTATGGTGAAATTTGTGTGTGATTAATTGTGTGATTGTTGTGTGCAACTGTACACATCTTTAATTCAATGGGTGCATATGTGTGCACTCCTAACTAACACTATGACTGATTTGATCCTTTTTAAAATAATTATTGACTAGCAATCATTTTGTTATTAGAGCATAATGCAATGAATATTACAAAATAGAAGAGCAGAAACATAAAACATTCTATACTTAAAAATACATCATACACACATATATAACATGGATGTCAGACTTCATTTCATGTCAATATATTCATCTCAACCAATGAATTCTCTTTGCTAGTGTTCATGTGCCCGCAGTGTATTCAGACTGTGAAAAATACCCCTGCTGGCATTCCATTTTCACATTTATGGAGTAATGCGCTGACAAGGGAAACCAAAAACTGTCCAGGGCGTGGCTCACCAGAACTAGAGCTTAGTCTACTGACTCACCTTGAATGGCATAATGATATTTCATCCTTAATATAAACACAAAGTCATTAATATGCAATGAGGATTTTAAGAAGTGTGTGCAGAAATTAGTGTAATGTTTGTATGGTAATTTTAAGGGTTTTTTAAAATGTTGTTAAAATGTTGCCATTTATTTAATGTATACAGATGATATACATTTATACATTATTTGAGCATAAGTATAAGCTGACTACAGAGGGAGTGCAGGTTCATTGTTGCAGAGCTGTTATTAATGTCTTCCCTCTTCTCCTTTAGCAATCGAGCAGAGCATTGAACAGGAGGAGGGGCTGAACAGATCATCTGCAGACCTGCGAATCCGCAAGACACAGGTGAGCTGACAAGTCATTATATTCATATGAAAATGGCTGGAAACTATCCAGCAATAATTTCTCAACACTCGTAAAATACATCGGCGGGTCCAGAGGGTAGTTTGAATTGTCTATGTTGGTGATCCCTGGAACACCTGACAACATCTGGAGTGGTGACTGAGGGCATTGGATACTGGATCCTCCCCCATTCCAGTATCCAATGCCTTCTATCCCCATTCCATGGTACTGTAAGTGTGGAATGGCTACAGTTGTCTTATATCCCATTTAATTTATATGTGTAGCAAAAAACAAGAGTGTTCCGAGATCACATGGGGGGACAGCTTACAGATTCAAATTCAGCGATCTCAGTGGTGCACACTTAATGCATAGCTTGACCGATGCTCAATTAACACCGTGACTCAAGCTGACCCATCTTAAAATTCTGAGGTTTATGCTGGTCCACATTATCTCAGATGGTCCTCTCAGGGCCCAGAGCAACTTTCCACATGCTTTTTAACATTAGTGTGAAAGATGAAACCTTTTTTAAGAAGAATTGAACTTAGGGGGTTTTGGTGTTAAATGCATTTTTAAAGCCATAGTGACAGGAAAGCACAGGCTGTTCTTTGCTTCTGAGACTGGGCTTAATGTTCCCGTGATAAGTTCAGAAACCAGACTATGACACGATACAGACAGTGCAGCTCAGCTCGCCAGTGCCGAAGGGATTGAAAGTGAAAGGGAAGGGATTTTTTGTCATTGTGAAACACTGCAGCTCAGCACATGGTCCACACAACGAAATGTGTCCTCTACTTTTAACCCATCAGCCTCGGTGAGCAGTGAACAGCCATGGGAGCAGTGTGTGCTTTGCTCAGTGGCACCTCGGTGGATCGGGATTCGAACCGGCAACTTTCTGATTACGGGGCCGCATCCTTAATCGCTCAACCAACACTGCCCCATATTCTGATCAGAAGACATAAAAAAGGGACCTTTTATAACACTTCCAAAGTTTCCAAATTCAAACAAAATCACTGCAATCGCATGATTCATCTATATTATTTATATTTGTATCTATGCTGTTAATTTTAGGGTATCCTTGAGTTTTTTCCACCTGTGTAATACACACAGATGCTCATCTGCCCCATCTGGTGGCTGGCGGCTCTGTTATGGCCATTGCTGGTACTGCAGCATATGCAGCTGAAAACACTGTGATCGGAATTTGTGATGCACTGATTTGATATTCTGTCTCTTGAAGTTGATCAGTTTAATTTCTGACTCATTACTCTCCATCTTGCTGCTTTTCTTTCCTTCTCTCTCCTCTATTTGTAGCACTCAACGCTGTCGCGCAAGTTTGTGGAAGTTATGACCGAGTATAACACCACACAGTCCAAATACAGGGACCGCTGCAAGGACCGTATCCAGCGTCAGCTCGAAATCAGTGAGTGATTTTGCAACAAACAGACTTCAGTAATGCATTTACTGTGTATGAGATCAGGTTTTCTTTCACACGATCCATGTCTGAAGACACTTTTAATGCTGAGTTGTCTGATTTAGATTAGTGTTGGTTGTGGGATATTCACTGTGATCCTTTTCTGCATTGCACAGCTGGGAGAACAACCACCAATGAGGAGCTGGAAGACATGTTGGAAAGTGGCAAACTTGCCATTTTCACTGATGATGTAATAACTGATATCCTCTGAAACATTATAGCAATGCAACACATATTTTTCGGCAAGTGTTGTATAAACCTTTCCTTTTCTTTGTGGACAATCAGATCAAAATGGACTCCCAGATGACCAAGCAGGCCCTAAATGAGATTGAGACTAGACACACCGAAATTATCAAACTGGAGAACAGCATTCGTGAACTGCATGACATGTTCTTGGACATGGCCATGTTGGTGGAGAGCCAGGTAATAGGGAATATAATATATCAGAACAATCTAACATTATATCAAAGTATCATGGATCTATCTTCCTTTCAGAATTCATAGATGCAATAGAGCATGGAAAAGTGGCTTTCATGTATTTTCCATTAGACATGCAATACAAGCAATTTGTTTATTGGATAAGAGGACGTTGGTTGAATAATGAAAGCATAGACCTGCATAATTTTCCTTTATTCTTCAATCGGACTTCCCCAAATTCCCAATTTCCCCACTTACGTTCACATGACAATAGACCATAGATGTAAAAGCTTTCTGTAATATTGAAAACATAAACAGAATTTATTGAGAAGTGCTTCTGAAAACAGTCTGAAGTGCTTTTAAAATGTGACAAAACATTCTGTGAATGGACACTTTTTTTGCTTTGTTTATATTTAGGAAACAGAATAATGACTTCTGCAGTGCTACTACACAACACGTGCATTGTTCCTTGTACATGAAATTCCTGAGCATTGTGTAATCCATCAGAATGACCTAATTACACAATTGCTTCTGGGGAAGAGGGGAATATGGTGTCTAAATTTAGCACTTGTGCTATAATCTGAGATAGTGAGGCGGAGAAGAAGTTAATCACATCTTCTATCTATGTATCTCATGAATGGCATTTCATTAGATAATGCGAAAAATAAAACATAACAAATGCATGTGATTTCAAAGAATCGTACAATTCTGCAGTATAATAATTAGGTTGCCCACACTTAACATTTTGTTTTGTTTTAAAAATTAGACCAATCCACAGTAAGGAATACAATGATGTGTGATGTGTGGTCACCATGCTGCATTGTACTGCATACAGGGCGAGATGATTGACAGAATCGAGTACAACGTAGAACACTCAGTGGACTATGTGGAGCGGGCAGTGTCTGACACCAAGAAAGCGGTCAAATACCAGAGCCAGGCCCGCAAGGTACACGACACAACCACTCACCTGGCCAAACATATGTACACACGTAGACACAAAAATACACAATATTTTACATGAAATATACATACAAAAACCCCTAATACAAATATACATACAAATGTGCCTCCTTCTTGCATGACATTCCTCTGAAATCCACTATTTCTTGGTCTTGTTTCTCCTTGCAGAAGAAGATCATGATCATTATCTGCTGTGTCATTTTGGGAGTCATCTTGGCATCTAGTATTGGTGGAACCCTCGGCTTCTAGACAACAAAGAACGGCGAACGACAAGATATATAAAAAAGAGAGAAATATATCAAATCCAATACGAGATAAGGAAACCGTTATAAAGGGGTTGGGTGGGGTTGAAAAAACAAAGACAAAAAAACAAAACAAACTGACATTACCTAATAGCTGACTAAATAGATACTGTATACAAAAACGTGGGTACAAACATAATATTTACAATGTACATGTAAATGTATTGAACATAAGAAACAGCACATGGGTTAGCTACCTGTAAAGAAGTACGACATGCATTTTTAATTTACTTTTGTTTCTTTTTTAAACCATTTCTTTGTTTTTTTTTATGTTTGTTTCTTTGTTTGTTTGTTTTTTTTGGGGGGGGGTCTCAAGGACAGTGTCAGAACCTGCTAAATTGTTTATGTTTTATTATTATTATTATTATTATTATTATTATATTTATTTTTTGGACTGTGATCTAGTGTGCTTCAATGTACAAACTGTAGAGGATTGTGAGAACAGTTAAGCTAACTCCATAGGAAAACAAAAAAATCAATAATGTTTCGTTGGGAGGGATTTCAGCCTTTTAGGGACTGCTCACTGGTGATATATATATATATATATATATATATATATATATATATATATATATATATATATATATATATATATTTTTTTATTAAATTGTTAATAACAGTTAATAACCAGCCGTGGAATCTGCTGGTTGGCAGGACAAATCCCGGTGGTTGTTTACTTTATTTGACCAAAGGGAGTTTTTCCTTTTTAAACACACACCCTGTGTAAGAGTTATAGGGCAGTTTTAAATGCCCACCTTGCAAAGACACCAAACACCCCACAGGCCTTGCAGTCAGCCTAAACCCCTCACTGCACATGCCCAGTGGGGACCCCTCGGCCCCGTCACCAACAGCCTCAAGGCAAGGCGCCGCCTCCGGATTCGGGCCTGACCTGACGCTCCATGACAGGAGAGAAAAACACATATCTCGGAGGGGGGGGGGAATCAAACACATGGCAGGCGGGGTGCAACACCGTGCCGACAGGTTGAACTATGCAGATCGGCACGAGCTCTCCCAGGAGCGAAAAAAAAAACTAAACAAAAGGGTTTAGGAGGTGCTTTGGTCAGAGCTGTTGACGCTGTTCTAAAGATTTTTCTAAAGATGAAGAACATGTTAATATAACTAAAAAATGTACTGAAGAAAAACTTAAGGAATTTCAAAAACCTGAGAAAAAAATGTGTTGGCTATCCTGGGTGTAGTCCTACATAGTCTTGCAGAGGTGGATAGTTCTGCTGTGGTCGTGTAGTGTGTGATGTGTCCTGTGACAAATAGTCTTGCCTCAGTTCTTGATCCATTTCACACTTTCCATTTTTTTTTTCATCCATAATACCTCTACTGAGGTTGGGTAATATTAAAGTGATATTTTGAGAATTGTTATAAATATATAACGCTCCTATAAATATTTATTTTCTATTTGAAAATGTAGTAGATCTAAAATGAATATACTGTATAGCCAGCTAAGAAATTATTATTTATGACAGTATATTCAGAGGTGAATGACAGAGCGGAGATTTAAAAAAAATTATAATTATTATTTTACTAATCCTTATAGCTAAAAGGCTTGCTTGACTTCATCCTGGTACTACATTGTTGTTAACAATATTCGAAAAATTGTGTTGTTGAAACATTGAGACATTTTCCCTTTTTTTCCCCTCTGATCAACAGAGGTTATGTTTATAATGAGACGGAATATAAATTGAGGGTTAGGAAGCCGGTTGGAAGGAAGCTGCTGTCGGGGCCTAGATGCTGGTCTGTGCTGCGCTGCCACAGTATGGGATGGTGAAGTAAATGCAGGCGGGAACCGAGTGAGTCAGAGAACCACTCCTGAAATCACACTTAGCCTGCTGGGCACAGTAGAGGCTGGCGAGTGAACTGAGGCATCCCTTTTTCTTTTTTTTTTCCTTTTTTGAGGCCTCAGTGTGATGGTGGCATTGAAAATGAAGGTTTTGAATATTCAGTATGAATTCATTTGAGCAAAAACATCACTGCCAGCAATACCAGTTTCTATTTATTTATTTATTTATTTATTTTTGCTTGAGATTCAATCTTAGATTTGGCCTGTGGCTTGATCATTTAAAATATATATATATTTAAATATATATAATTGTATCATTTTTGTATGCTATGTTGAACCTGTTGAAAGTTAATTGTTGTAATATGTGTTGGATATTGTTAGTTATTTCCAAAACAAGCCAGCACCGTTATTTACAGCTTATACAAGGGCTGAAATTCCTAACCAAAACACAGCTAGATTGCAAAATTATCCAACCCAGTTCTAGTTCTAGATATCAGTAGAACATACCTGAGGAATAATGAATTTACTAACAACCAAATCGTGATTGTACAGAAATGCGTTTCTTTTTCTGGGAGCTCTTTGCAAGCACTTCAGGTTCTAAAAGTTGACCTCAGGCCGTGGTGGTTTTTGCAAATCAGGCATCCCAGTAGCCTGAGCATTGAGCCCAAAAATGGAAGCCCTCCCTGCGAAACAAAACATTTAATATTAGTCAGTGGTAGCATGGTGTAAACCGGTTTGGAGGTATTATGTTCAATACAGTGGTCCACCATGAGGGCACTTGACTGTTGTCCTCAGTCATTTTCCGACAACAGCCTAGCATGTTTTCTTTGAAGCTTCTGTGTATTTAGTGTCCAACCACTTACATGTATGGTTAAAATGGGGTTATATCTATTATATCTATGTCGTTGTAGTTTTTTTTATTTTTTTTTAACCTTTATTTATTGTTTGATTTTTTTATTTTTTTTTTTTTCCAAGGAATATGGCTTGAGAGCCCTTATATGTTAAGGCATGCAAATTTCGGCTTTGTGAGTTTGCATGATGGTTTCTGCTCTCGATCATGTGTGCACTTTACAATCAAAGAAACCACTGTCCCTCACCATCACACGATAGGAACAATTGATCTAGGATAGATACATTTCAGGGGTGGGGTAGGTCGGGAAAGATTCGTTTTATTTTGTTTTCAGGTTAGTTTTTTCTTTTCTTTTCAATCATCAGACGCTGGTGTCCGTCTTATCGCGAACTCATAAGGACATCAGAAGGTTGCCATGGCCCTCCTCAGACAGCTGAGAAAGACCCAGACAATGTCTGTCTGAGAGTGTGTGTGTGTATGCGTGAGAGTGTGTTTATCAAAGTCCTCGGGATGCTGCAGTGGTGCTGTACATTAGCTCCGAGTGCTCCACCCCAAGGATCCTCACCATCGACAGGGGTCACCGGTAACCATTCCAAAAAACATTCCTCTTTTCGTCCCACCCTCCCCATCCTCGCTTGTCGTGTTTCTCTGGTGATACGTGCGTATTCTTTTGTTTTTCAACCTTCTTTTTTAATTTGCGTGAAGGATAAAAACTCTTTATCGTGCGTCTTGAGCTGCGACTGTGACTTGTGAGCTCCGAGGCCTTGTGCGTGACCTCCAAACTCCCATTCCCCCAACAAAAGCGATGTTAGTGTACGTGTGAGCATGAGCATATCCGTGTGTGTGCGCTTGTGTGTGTGCATGTCTGCGATCCAGGCGTGTTGTTGACATCACTCAGCAAGCGAGCAGCAGCAGCAGCAGGTGTCAGAGCTTCCTGGGTCCTGCAGGTCCATGGGTCGCGGCTGTCCAGTTCCAGATTTTGTACCGAAAAATACAAACAAACAATATGACACAATTAAAGCCAAAGCTTCCTTCCCCTCCCCCATGCATCCATTGTCAAAAGTATCAAAGAGCACAATGCTGTTTTCTCAAGTTTACAAGGACAATTACTTTCAAATGAATTAAGAGCCCAAACAAATTGCTATACAGTTAAGTGCATCCCCTCTCCTTTTTCTGAGCAGACCCAAAATAGACCTTTAGGCTGTTTATCTACAATATGTAGATGTTTGAGAAAAGAAAAACGTTCATTACTGATATAATGGTTCATTTACTATTGATTTCCATATTATATGGGCTGGTAAAAAAAAAAGTTATATATACATATACATACATATATTTGTATGTTTATTTATATATACATTCATGTATACCCCCCCCCAATGACTTATCTATGGCATACATAGCTTTCTTTGTGCTGGTAACACATTGGACCATACTGCACCATGGGCGACTTTGGTGAAATTAAGGGGCGCTGAACCCCTATGAACCAAATGTTCTTTTTGCGTGCTGATTTCTTTGGTTTGAAATGTATTAAGAGTACAACAGAAATATACTCAGTGGGAGGAACTGACACTTAGAGAAAGTGTGTGTTGCAGGAGGGACGATTTGATGGCAAAATAAACAGAGCACCAGCTTTGTGAAGGGTTTGTGTTCGTTGGGGTGGCCGAAAAAAGCCTGTCAGTGCAGCAACATTTGAAGAATAAAAAAAAAACATCTTGGAAGGAAGTGGTATCACCTTTTTCTCTCTCAGAGTGGCATTCTGGCAAAATGGGACAACCTTTGCCTTTTGCAACCCAGACACCTCCTGCAGTTTTGGTGAAGGAAGTGCTATGCCTTACATTTTCATAGGTGAGCAGATCACCTAGACTCAGCTAAGGACTATTTCATTGTCCGGCTGCTCCGGCAAGAGCACGTCCCCAAAAACCTCCCATCTGCCTCTGTAGCTGAAGATGGAACTCTGTTGTTTTGCAGCGGCTTGCACTAGAGCGCAATGGGCAACCCCGAAACACAACCCCTTCCATTCGCTTTTGTTTTGAATTCGTTTTTTCCAAATATCCACCATTGTTCACCACAGTATTCCTTTTGTATCAGTGTTAGAATTTGGAGGGGGGGTGGGCAGTGTAGAATGTGTGCTCAGATTTGTAGCTCCAGAACGAGGATTTTAACAGCAGGATTATGTGGCTGAATGGGAGACGTTGCATTCCCTATTAAAAACATGGAAAACCGAAGTAACACACACGAACTGGAAAACTGAACGGTGGAGACTGCAGTGTGGTGATTCATAGTCATGAAGTGCAAGGGACTATATTCCACAAATCAAGGGGGAGTTGTGTTATCAAAATAATACTAGTAATATTGAATATTGAATGCTCGCAATTTTGTCAAATTGAACTGGATCTTTGTGTCTTGTAATTATTGTAAATATTTCAAAGAGAGAAAAAAAATGACTTGCATGTCCATGTATAAATACAACCAAGAAACAGTTCCGGTCAAAGCTCCCAGGCGGTTTAATCGCTGCCATTATCCTTCTGCTCCCCACGACTGCTTGCTTCCGACAGGGTCTTTCACATGCATGTTGTCTGTGTTCAGTAAACCAAAAAATGAAAGAGAGAAATGGAGGCAACCACAGCCATCTATCAGTTTTTTTGTTTTTTTTTACTTTTGTTTGGCTCAGAGGGGGCTTCTTGGCTCTTGTGAACTCTGAGGAAAAAAGTGCTTCCCAGCATTGGCAGTTCAACAAGGCTGTCGGAATATCTCATGTCCACTGAGGTTTCTTGCTTTGCTTTTTTGGTTTCCAGGTATCTAGTTAGCCTACAGTAAGGATGTTCATTTGTTCACCAGATGGCAGTTTGCCCTGAAAGTGTCATCAAAGCTTGCACTGCGAAATGGTTTGTGCTCTTCTGCTGCCTACAAAGAAAAAGGCTATGAATTAAAACTCAGCTCCGTAGCATTAGGATTTTGGTAGAAATGGCCTGTCTTTAAAAAAAAAAAAAAGGGTGTCTGGTACAGCAGCAGAGGGAATCAGAGCACCACAGAGACCTTTTCGTTGTATTTGAGACTGCAGTCTCTGGCAGCCCAAAGAAATCTGGTTGCTTAAAACTAGTGGTGGATTAGATGGGGTGCGTGAAGTAGACAAAATTCACTTTTCTGTGCAATACTTAGACAAAAAAAGGGCTTTCTTAAATGTGAAGAAGCACGCTGATGGACTGTGACCACATCAGAATTACAAAATCAAATACCATCAACAGCATTAGAATTAGCATTAATGAGGATCCAGCATTAATTACTTTTTTTTGCAAACAGTTCTATCAATGGGTCTAAACTGTGAGGCCAAATTGGACAATAAAGGACAGTGAGAAACCGAACAATAGGACTTTTTGGAAGACATGGCGGACGGTTAAACAGCCATGTGGCAACTTTGACTGGAATTGCAACTTGTGTCCCTTCCCCCATGCCCCCTCTTTTTTTTGTGTGTGTGTATGTGTGCGTACTGTATTGTAAAAAAAGAAAATTAAGAAAAAGATCTGTCCCTCTCTCTCCCTCTCTTGTACTACTGTTTGCTGTTCTGTTTAGTTAGTGTGACGTGCCAGTATTCCCCCTCTCCCCACCCCCTCGCTATCTCCGCCCCCCCTTCTCCCAACGCTCTCTCTATCCCTTCTCTCCATGGATCTTTAAGATGACAACTCTATGCAGATGCTGTCTTTTATAAGTGTCAAAAAATTTTAATTTAAAATGAAAATTAAAAAAATTAAAAACCCCAACAGACATAATGAAATGAAAAAAAATAAATAAAGAAAAAGGATTGTTCAGTGTACCCTGGCGCTTTCCTGGTCTTCTCTGCTTTTCTCTCTCCTCTCTTCACGAGTCACATGCATAGTTATAGTAGTATAACATGCAGTGAAATGCATCCTGAACCACCCTGTTTTGACTGTGCATAGTTAAATAAATAATAATTAAATAAAATATAATACAATAAAGGGAGAATAAGGCATATAAAGAAAATGTAGATATTATGTTCAATGAGAACATGAGACACAGACATCCTGGGTAGTGAATATGTATTCTGTTTAAGTGCATCGTGCATAGATTGTGCAATGAACAGTAACAGATTGCAGTAACAGCAGTGGACATTCAGGTGGTCAGGGTGTGAGGTGTGGTGGCATGTCCTTGTTATGGTCTGAGGATAGAAAGTCCTCCAGGGTCTCTCAGTCCTGTCCATGATTCTTCAGAGTCTTTTGCCCATAGATTTGTTCTCATTTACAGGCACGAAAAAGTTTGGGAAGCCCTCTCAGCCTGCATAATTGATTGTACTTTCGTTTCCCAGGGTCATCTGAGTACAGGGGTGTTTTCTGATTTATAGTAAAGAAGTATTTAGTTCAAATGTGAAAAAACTGGCTGTGCAAAACATTTTACTGATTTGAATGCATGTAAATGCTCAATACTGACTATTTGCAAACAACAAATTGGTTGATTTTGCTCGTTAAGATTTGAACTACATAGACAAGTGAGTCCAATCATGAGAAAAAGGTCATTAAAGTGGGCAGTTACAAATTGTGCTTCTCTTTGACTCTCCAAGTAACAGCATGGGATCTTCAAAGCAACTCTGAAAATCTGAAAACAACGATTGTTCAGGTACAAAGGCTACAAAAAGCTCTCAAAAGTTTAAAACTTCAGTTGCTTTTAAACCCAGGCAGCAAATGCAGAGGATTGCGTGAATTGTTACAGACAACCCACAGATCACATCCAAAGACCTACAACAACATCTTTCTGCAGATGGTATCGTTCTACAATTCAGTGCAATTTGCACAAAGAACATCCGTATGGCAGGCTGATGAGGAAGGTCCTTTCTGCACTCATGCCACAAACAGTCTTGTTGCATGCAGTCAGATTAATTCTGGAACAAAGAGCATTGGATTGACGAAACAAAATTTGGTCATTAAAAAATGTGGCAGAAGCAGAATGCCTGCTACCTACTGTCAAATGTGGTGGAGGCTCCATCATGCTATGGGACTGTGTGGCCAGTTAAAGGATTTGGGCCATTGATAAAAGTTGAGGGTCTGGTTTATTCAACCAATCATGTAATGATTGAAAGCTATACATGTTGAGTTTCAGGTTTACTTATTGTAAGCATGAATTTATGTTGTTCTCCACTGGCAGTGTTTATATAATGACAAAAGAAAAAAAAATGAAAAAGTTTTGGCAAATTTATTACAAATAAAAAAAACTGAGAAATCACATGTACATAAGTATTCACAGCCTTTTGCTCAATACTTTGTTGATGCAATTACAGCATCAGTTCTTTTTGAATATGATGCCACAAGCTTGGCACACTTACCCTTGGCCAGTTTGGCCCATTCCTCCCAAGCATCAGTGCACAGCTATTTTAAGATCTCCAGAGATGTTCAATTGGATTCAAGTCTGAGCTCTGGCTGGGCCACTCAAAGACATTCACAGAGTTGTCCTGAAGCCTCTCCTTTGATATCTTGGCTGTGTGCTTAGGGTCGTTGTCGTGCTGAAAGATGAACCGTCTCCACAGTCTGAGATTCAAAAGCGCTCTGGAGCAGGTTTTCATTCAGGATGTCTCTGTACATTGCTGCAGTCATCTTTCCTTCTATCCTCCCAGTTCCTGCAGCTGAAAAATATCCCCACAACATGATGCTGCCACCGCCATGCTTCACTGTAGGGGTGGTATTGGCCTGGTGATAAGCAGTGCCTGCTTTCCTCTTACATTTATGCCATTTGGCAATCGCCCATATCCAGAGCGACTTACAAGGTGCTTTCATGTTTTTTTAACTTTTGGTTCACTAGGACTTCAGTCTTTCAGGGGCCAGTCAAAGGTCCAGTCAACTGTTTTTTTAATTAGCTGGACTCCAATTAAGCTGCAGAAACGGCGCAAGGATGATCAGGGGAACCTGGAGGCAGCTCAGCTCAATTTCGAGTTTCATGGCAAAGGCTGTGAATATGTACTTGTGCTGTCTCAGTGTTTTTATTTTTAATAAATTTGCCAAAATCCAATTTGGAATATTGCTGTAACATAAAATTTGGAAACTTTTCAGATGCACTGTATATAGGGATAATGAGAATGGTGAGACGCTTTACAAGTTATAATAAAACAGCAGCATATTTATTCTTTAAATTAAGTAGTTTTAACATAACACGTTACACAGCTTCTGAGGACCAGAGGGCTTCTAATATCTCAGGTAAGTCCTGAGATATTATATAAATATAAAAGATATTTATACATATATAATATTCTATAGATTTTTTACTTACCTTAATTTATAAATATTAATGCAATTGTTCCCACATCTGTGTTTCTGTTGCATTATTATACCATAGCATTCATATTTCATCACAACTAAATCTGTGTTTCCTACCACCATTTATTCTAGCCTCCAACTCACCTCATACATAATTAATCAATAAGTTACTGGCTAAGAAAGGGTGGAATATTAAAAAATGGACATGCCACTTTACCTTGAGATCATTCCTTTATATGGTGTGAGGAAACAGGTGCAAGCACAGTGTATCAAAATTAGGGCTGCAACAACGAATCGATTGAATCGATAAAAATCGATTACTAAAAGAGTTGGCAACGAATTTCCTAATCGATTCGTTATGTCGCGCGACGTGGAGACGTTTGATTATTTAAAAAAAAACTTTATTTGAGCGCGGAGCGGAGTGAACACACTCGGTCTCTCTCACGCACAGATGCTAGCAGAGTTTGGCGCCTCATGGACAGCGAGGAGCAAAAAAAAACCGAGCGGAGGTAGAGGACAGATACATGGCGGAGGCAGAGAAATCTGCGCGAAAATCTGCAAAAGCGACATGGCACCACGGCAATGATCCTGCACCTGAAACGCAAACATGGAGAGTGTTTGAGGAGGAAGAAGGGAGTTCAGCAGCAGGGTAAGTCACTACAGAATCCTACTTTTGTTCCGTTTTGAAGTGAGGAACGTAATGTCCCTGGTGCTGGTGTTTAACTCGCCGCGGAGGAGGACTAGACGGGGACTTACAGCGCCACCTACAGGTGTGGAGGGGGGATGAAACAGCATTCGGACTGTTCTCTGCGTCTCCGCGTGGACGACTCGCCTATTGTGTCCCTGAGCAAGACACTTAACCCTAAGTTTCTCCAGGGGGACTGTCCCTGTAACTACTGATTGTAAGTCGCTCTGGATAAGGGCGTCTGATAAATGCTGTAAATGTAAATGTTTACCCGCCATCCAGCTTGACAAGCATGATAAGTTAGCGTTAGCGCGTTAATAACAGTAGTAAAGCAGGGGTGCTATAGTTACTTTGCATTAAAAGACTAAAGACATGTTTTTATTCACTAGCCTTTTTTGGACCATTCATTTTTCAATCTGTTGTCATGTATAGCTACACTGCAAAAAAAGCTTTTCTTACCTTGTAATTTTGTCTCGTTTCCAGTCCAAATATCTAAAAAAATCTTAAATCAAGTTTACTAGACAAGAAAAATGGCATGAGAAAATTAAGTGATGCTTAAAACTTCTGTTTGAGATTATATCTCGTTAAGATTAGTTTTCTTACCCCATTGGCAGATCATTTTGCTTGTTTTAAACAATCACTTAATTTTGAGATGTTTTATCAGAAAACAAGCCATCATTTCTTATGCTATTTCATGTGTCTAGTAAATGTATCTTGATTTAAGATTTTGGACTGAAATCAGTACAAAACTACTAAGTTAGAAAAGCATTTTTTGCAGTGTGTGTGTGTGTGTCAGTGTGAGAGTTTGTGAGTGTATGTGTCTGCGAGTGTGTGCATCTGCAGTGTAGTGTAGAGAACAAGTTTTGACATTCAAACAAATCCTGTTAAATTTTCTGATTTGTATTGTTCTTTATTTTTTTATAAATTATTTATCGTTCTGGCAGCTCAGGTGGCACTTTATTTAAAAAAAAAAAAAAGTATATTTGGCAGATGTAAAGCATACATGTGTATGTTTTTTGTGTTAGTCAATTTTTATTTTATTTTATTATTATTATAACAGCTCAAGGAGCAACATGTTTGTGCACTTTCTAAAGATTTTGGTTCTGTTTTTGAATAAAGGGTTGGAAATGAATGCTTTTCTTGTTTTTTTTGTTTTTTTAATCAGATTCTACGATTAATTAATCGACAGATTAATCAATTATTAAAATAATCGTTAGTTGTAGCCCTAATCGCAATCACTTCACTTTCGCTTTCTAATATACAGATACCTGACATCTATAACTTACTAAAACCGAAAAGTATGGCAAGTTGTCATTTGTGACATCTAAAAAAAAGGTGTGCTAAATTCGCAACATTACATTTCAGTACATGGGTCACAGAAATCCATTTTAATTGGAGCCTAAATTAATTTTCCTTATCAAAAACCTGGTGATCAAGATGAGGTTCACAAAGTACTACAGTCACATGGATTATCCTACCACTGCTATGCCGACGACACACAACTCATCTTCTCTTTTCCTCCCTCAGATCTACATGCTGCTTCCAGAATCTCTGCATGCCTAACAGACATCTCATCTTGGAGTGCAGCCCATCACCTCAAACTCAACCCACCAAAACTGAACTAATATTCATTCCAGCAGATTCTTCACCACATCTTGCTATTTACCTGGACAACTCACAGCTCTCTCCTTCTACAACAGCCCGCAACCTTGGAGTAACAATAGACAACCAACTCTCCTTCTCGACTCACATCAGCAATCTTTCCCGCTCATGTAGATTCCTTCTCTACAATATCAGACGAATCCGCCCTTATCTGTCAACACAGGCCACCCAGACCTTAGTCCTTAGTAATCTCATGACTGGACTACTGTAACTCCCTTCTAGCTGGTCTACCACTATGTACCGTCCGACCTCTACAACTCATACAAAATGCAGCAGCGCTACTGATCTTCAACCTTCCCAAATTCTTACATTTTACAGCATTCATCAGACGCCCTTATCCAGAGCGACTTACAATCAGTAGTTACAGGGACAGTCCCCCTGGAGTACTTAGGGTTAAGTGTCTTGCTCAGGGACACAATGGTAGTAAGTTGGCTTTGAAACTGGGTCTTCTGGTTCATAGGTGAATGTGTGGGTTCATAGGTGGTGTGGGCAAAATTCTCCCACACCACCCCTCTGCTACGTTCCCTCCACTGGCTCCCAGTAGCTGCACGCATCAGGTTCAAAAGACTCTTCTCCATCTTGGCCCCTCGGTGGTGGAATGAACTTCCCCTCCAGGTTAGAACAGCTCAGTCACTGAGTATAGTTAATCTAAATATTTACAGAATATTTAGATTAACTTGTAAACTTCTTATTGTCTAACTTATGTACAGAATCTACAAGAGTGAATAAAAAGATTGTATTCATAGTTGGGGGTCCTGGTGAACCAGAATTGATCACTTCATTGATGGTAACATGGAAGCACGTTGTAAGTCGGTCCGGATAAGGGCGTCTGCCAAATGCCTTAAATGTAAATGTAAGACTGAGGAACTTTCACTAAAGACATTCACCTTCTCCATGATTTGATTTGCACATCCTGTTGAATGCGTCAAGTGAAGGTTTTTGTCATTGTGATACACAGCATGTGGTGCACACAACAAAATGTCTCTGCATTTAACCCATCACCATTTTTTGCCAGCCATGAGCAGCAACCTAGGAGCAGTGCGTGGGAACTTGGACGGTTCAGAACCTTCTGGATATGACTCCACTTCTTTAGCCAGACTACCAACGGTCCACAAGATGGCAGTCCTGCCTACGCAAGGTATCTTTTTAGGCATCCACAGCTCTGTGCTAATTGTGGAGATGAAAGATAACTTCAACAGGCTTTCCACATAAATGACCCAAAAGAAAATCTGCCACTCTACTGCACTGCCTTCAGATTTCATCCATTATGTACACCTTACTTCCAGATCCACCAGGGCACCTTTTTCAGGTGGGCTTAGTCATAAATATTCACCTCTCATAATAAAGTTGTACATGTTCCTGCATGATTATGCAAATAAAAATATATTCTGGGACACAACACAATGCAGGGCAATGAACTGTCCTACCATGGTGAGTAGCTGTATTTACTGCAAATGTTCATCTAAATATATCTTAAGACTTATTGCAGTATTCATGAAGTTTTTTTTCACAGTGACATGCAAATCACATTAATCTTATAAAGTCACTGAGTATGGGTTGGTAGTAGCCTAGTGGGTAACACACTGGCCTATGCACCAGAAGACCTGGGTTCAAGTCCCGCTTACTACCATTGTCCCTGAGCAAGACACTTTACCCTAAGTTGCTCCAGGTGGGGACTGTCCCTGTCACTACTGATTGTAAGTCACTCTGGATAAGGGCGTCTGATAAATGCTGTAAATGTAAATCATATGAAGGCAGACAGCAAAATTATACATCAGCATTTCACTGCATTCAAATAGATTAAGAATCAGACAAACTTTTTAAGCTATTTATTTTCATTACTTGAGAGCATTAAGGTTATAGTCCAAACAGTTTCTGTTAGGAAATGAATTATCAAAATGTAGTTTTTTAAAAAAAGTGTATATTCAGCATCACATATATATGCATGAAGGAGGGAGGGAATGGGGTGGGTGGAGTTAAAACTTAAAATACATATTTATATTCATACAACGTAAAACCTTTGAAACTAGCCATCTTTGCAATTTGGAAGTGTTTGTTTCTTTTCTTTTTTTCTTCAAACCATCCAAGCAGGAACAAATCGGCAAGTTCTTGAATACACAAATATACAGTCTTCCTGTGCTCTATGCATCACATTACTCCTTAATACATCACTGTCACTCAAAATAGATTTGACTTACTAGCACCAGTGCTCCCAGTTACAACAGGTTCACATTGAGCTTCAAATAGTCAAACGCAATTAAATAAAATACTAATAAATACAAGGGATACATTAAAAGTGTAACAAAAAGGATAAAATATGGTAAGAATTATTATTTTTAATTGTTCACAAAGCTATCCCTTAAAAGTGTGATCTTATAGCATGTAATAGAACAATTCTGCTCAATTAAGATGAAAAAAAAAAAAAAAAAAACCTGGGGGTGATTGAGGTTGGGGGGTGTCACAACATCACATGTGAGAAGGCAAAAACATTACAGTGATCTCTTAATACTCATCTTACTGCAATCAACACACACATTAGAATGGTTCCCTGTTTATTGTACAAGAGAGACAAAAACTTCTTATTCTTTTCAAAGCATATCAGAGTTGAGAGGAAAATGGAGAGTACAGTCACTGTAACAAGTGTTCTTTAAGAGTCCATCCTTGACTCCATGTCAATTGTATAATGGTGTATGCCACAGGAAGAAAGTAAAACTCGGGGTAGGTTCGTGGATTGCCACAGCCCCTAGACTGAGAGGACCTAAAACTAACGGTTCTTTTTTTTTATTTACGCGTTTCAGTTGCAAGTGTTAATATAAATAAAAATGCTTTCTACAGTGATCTTTTATAAAAAAAAAAAAAAAAAAAAAAAGTCGTCCTGCAAATAATACAGTGAGTGTGTAAGGTAAAACCAAATGCTGGCACAAGCCTATCGTTATACAAAGTTTTTTTTTTTTCTTCCTTTTTATTTTAGCACGACCTACTGTTTCTAAACACTAACTAATTAGGCGCAGGGCTTAAAATACAGGTACTGAGCAACATATTGAGCTTATGGGGGACCGCCCAAGTGTGATGGCACAAATTAGCGAACCCATAACGCACAATGCTGTCATCTGCAGAATAATAAGGTTTGAAGCTCATCTTCGTGCTGCAAGAAACACACAAGTTAGAAAACAATTAGATCAAATCAGATTACAAAAAAGGAAAGGAAAAAATAATAATCTACAAAGAGCAATGTGATTCTTCCAACCACTGCATTCATTTTTAAAAACACACTCTGTACAAAGTTGAATACCATTATTACTAGCGCCTACTGTTTTTTTTGTCATTTGTTAGCCATTGACAAGATTATTTTGTATTATATATAAATATATATGTATATACATGTTATATATATATATATAATAGTAAACACTTTGTGCACAAGGCCTTCCTTGTTAAAATAATAAAAATTTAAAAAAAAAACAGGGGTGAAATGTGTACAGACAGACACATTCTAGCTGGACGTTCAGTATGGATTTAATGACAGTTAACTATCAACTATGCTGACTTTCTCTCGCAGCAAAGTTTTTCTTTTCCCGCTTTTTATTGTTTTTACCCTGTTTATAGTTTTTTTTTGGGTCTTTGAGACCAAGTTTAGCAATCAGAAATATATCTGGAGCAACATGCGAGATACTCTGGCCTTTGTAATGGTCTTTGTCAGGGGGCAGAAACCAAGAATATGGCCTAATATCAGTGTCTCTGATCAGTACGATCTTGACGGATGAAATGGAGTGGAGGGGCTGCTCTGTTATGGTTCACAGTCAATCCTCTAGTGGGGAATCCACTAGACTGGACTTCACGGACGCATGTACGGAGATGTACTAGCACTAGCTGGGGATGGGGGGGTGGTGAATGAGGAGGGCAGGTGGAAAGTTAATGTGGACTGGCATTTTGGCACCTCCGAGGGGAACAAATAAAGAACCCTGGAACATCTCCACCGTTCATTCAAATTCTAGAAAACAATTTATAGAAATGGGCCCGAGGGCATACCCATGTAGTTGGTGGCGCCCATGGTCAAGCTGGTGGTGGTGGGCGCCGAGTTGTTCCAGTGCACCTTCTGGTGGTGGCGCAGGTTGGACTTGCTGGAAAAGCGTTTGTCACACTGCTGGCAGGAGAATGGCTTCTCCTTGGTGTGGATGCGCCGGTGGCAGATGAGCTGGGTGGAAACCCGGAAGGCTTTGCCGCAGTCCAGACACTGGTAGCGCTTGGGCTCGGTGTGGATGCGCTGGTGGTTCTTCAGCGCCATCAGGTTGGAGAACTCCTTCTGACAAGAGTTGCAGAAGTAGTTCCCCATCTTGTGGCTGTTCTTGTGGTTTAGCAAAGAGCTGGCATGGCGGTAGCCGCGGCCACACTGGTCACAGATATGCGACTTGCGCACCATTGAGTCCCCCCGGCCCCGGGGCGGGGGCTGCTGCCCGGCTTGGCCACTGCCTCCGGGGCCATTCAGGGACGAGGTGAGCTTGGGGAGACCATTGGGGTCCAGTCCCTGGGCCTGCATGAGAGTGATGTCCAACCCAGAGCCCCAGCCAAGGTCTGTACCTCCTGGGACCATGGAGCTCCCTAAAGTCTGACGTTGCTGTTGGGCTGCCTTGCGGCTGATGCCATGCTGCATCTCCTGGTGGAGGCGGAAGCTGGCCGGGCTGGAAAAACTGCGCTGGCAGTGGGTGCAGGCCAGCTCCCGCTCCTTGAAGTGTATACGACGGTGGCTGTGAAGCTGGGAGGAGACACGGAAGGCTTTGCCACAGTCCGAGCAGCGGTGGCGCCGAGTCTCTGAGTGGATGCGCCGGTGATTCTTGAGTGCAAGCAGGTTGGAGTATGTCTTGAGGCACACGGCGCAGTGATAGATGCCAACAGTGTGGGTGTTCTTGTGGTTGAGGAGGGAGCTAGCATGACGGTAGGAGCGGCCGCACTGTTCACATCTGTGAAAACAGGAATGAGAAGGGGCAAAGGGGTGGGGCAGATAAGAAAAAAAGGGAATGCTCTGTTACTCGGCATCCACGGCCATCTTTCCTCTCTCCTACAATACCTCAGATTTTGTTAGTAGACCCCAAACTGACTACGTAGGGCTTCTCATGTTATTAATGAACCTTGATTCACCTGAATGCTATAGTCAGCCTAGCCATTCATCATATTATTTAATTGTTAGATCCTGCCTGGGAATGGAGGAATACAGGTATATGATCTTGAATCCAGCTGCCCAAACTCCAGTACAGTCCTAATTCGGACATGGGGAGGCAACACTAAAAATAAATAATTCGGTTTCAAATTAGTTTTGATCATTAAAACCCTAGTTTTACTAGTTTTGCCACACAAAACACAAAGTGGAAGTAATGATTAGTTAACAAGTCAGTTCACTAAGCTTTTATGAATATGGGGTTCGTCAATCAGTAAGCTACTGGAACTTGAATGATAACCGCTTCCATGTAAAACCAGGTCACAGTGAATGTCCCATTATCTGACGGACATGAAGAGTTAGGCAAGACAAGCTCAGCAAATTGTCCAAATCAGGACAGTAGCTCACTGGGCTGTGAAAATAAGCTGTGGTTTATGCAAATTAGGCTAAATCTAACTTTTGGTATATTGAGGGAACGCTGCACCTACTGATGTGTGTAGACAGTGTACTTTATGTAAACCCTAACTGCCTATTACTGGAACCATAAACATTTGCACAAATAATACGGGGAGGGAAAAAAAATAAAGGCCTATCACACAACAGCACACTACACCATACAGTCAATCGGTATCAACAGACATTGTTAGGGAGGGAGACATTGGGCTGCCTTCATTTTGATTTTCATAAATGTTTAAAAATGTCAAACAGCTATGCAAAAACATTTCAATCTCCTTTATTATTATTATAACCTAGAAATCTAATACATATTTCTAACTGAAAGCAAAGGGGGGTAACTTATCTGGTCTCCACTAATCAAACTGTCCAAACTTCAGAAAAATCCGAATTCCGGCACGCGTATGGTCCCAAGGAAGCCGGATTGGAGATCATATACCTGTAATAAGACATGTAGAGACCTGTGATCTTTACTAGTTCACTTCAAGAATCACGAACAACAGACGTAAACTCACGTGAACCGGCACTCTTCTCCCTCTCGTGTGCTTGGTGCGGCCTTCCTCCTGCCCTCGTTGCCTACCTGGTTCTCCCCACAGCGATGCCGGGCCAGGCCAGACCTCCCCTGGAAGCTCTTCCCGCAGCTGGGGCAGCCGAAGCGCGTGTGGCCCTCCTCATGAACTCGCTGGTGGTTGCGCAGGAAGCGGGCCAGGCGAAACGCTTTCCCACAGGTGTTGCAGATGTGCCGCTTCTTCTGCGTGTGTATGCGCATGTGGTTGCGCAGAGCCATGTAATTGGAGTAGGGCTTGTCGCAGTAGGAGCAGCTGAAGTTGCCAGTCTTGTGTGTGTTCTTGTGATTCAGCAGGCTGCTGGCATGCTTGTAGGAGCAGCCACAGAGGTCACAGGTGAAAGGGCGCTCATCGCGCTCTGGGGAGCCCAGGTCGGCAGTGTCCATGCTGAGGCTGGAGCTGTTTAGGGAGGCTGAAGAGGATGGCATTTGGGCTCTGCAATTGTGAGTAGTGAGTTCTGTGGAGGTACCGAAGCCTTCACCACAACCGTTGCACTCATAGTCAACTGGGGCAACCTGTACGCTGGGTCCTGGCAGATCTTTGCACAGCTGGTTGGCAGTGTGGGTGTCTAGCTGCCTCTGGGTTCGGAATCCCCTTCCACAATCGGTACATGTGTACTTCTTTAGCGCAAAATGCATCCGCAGGTGGTTCTTCATGGCCAGCCGGTTGGGGTAGGTGGAATTGCACACGTTGCAGTGATACTCGCCAGTCTTGTGCAAGTTCTTGTGATTGGCCAGGCTGCCGGCGTGGCGGTATGTACGCCCACACTGGTCACAAGCAAAGGGACGCCGGCCCTCAGGGTCGTCAGTCTGCTGAGGCCTTGACGTGCCAGGTCCTTCATATGGCTTCTTGTAGGTCTGGTGCTGCACATGCTGTCCATGGTGCATGTGCTGGGTGTGCTGGGTGTGTTGAGTATGTTGGGTGTGTTGAGGGTGCTGGGCGTGTTGAGGGTGCTGGGCGTGTTGGGGGTGCTGCTGCCCATGTTGGCTATGTTGTCCATATTTGCCAGGATTCTGGAGCTTAGGGTTGACGCTCATGGTTTGGAGCTGGGATGGTCCTCCGTCAAAAGTGCCGCCGTTGGGTTGGAGTCCTTGGATGCGTTGGCCACTAACCTGGGTCTTGGCACGGTGTTCTTCGTGAAGCCTCAAGTGGTTGATCAGCTGTTTCTGGATCTTAAAGGCCTTTCCACATTCCTCACACTTGTGCCTACAACAAAAAGAAAACAAAACACAAGCTTCCGAATTAGACATGCGAGTAGTCTTACAACCAAAACACAGTGCATAAAGAGCAGACACCAAAAAGGTATATAAATGGCAAGTCAACAATGAAATACAGATGTTAGGGGAAATCTCACACATTCAAGGGTTTGATTTTGCATTGTCATCAACACCCTCCCTGGAACATCACATTTCGGAAAACATTTTAGGGTGTTTCACATCCACCATTCTGCTAGAAGCTACAGGAGGACTTAATGTTTAAACAAAAGAGAGCGATGTCAACTGAGACGCACACATACACAAAAAGCCCAAATGAAGAAAAAAAAAAAAAAAAAAAAGGCACATTAAAATAAAACAAAACCAAAAAAAAAAATTGTTTCAATGAAAAAAAATGAACACATGCAAAGATGGCTAACCTTTTAAGGTCAAAGTGGGTCCTCTGATGGTTCTTGAGGGCCAGCAGGTTGTAGTAGCGTTTCTGGCAGACGAGGCATCTGAATACGCCAGTCTTATGTGACTTCTTATGGTTAAGCAGGGAGCAAGGGTGTCTATAACTCCTACCACATTGATCACATCTGTGAGGCCGATCAACATCTGGAATCTGCTGATTGTCTCCAGGCAACCCACTGCTGGTTCCAGCTCCACCAGTCATCCCTTTAGCTCCGTTCAAGCCTTTGTTCAGTGCACTGCCTCTTGCCTTTCCTGGACACAGGTGAGTGATCAGGTGATGGCGATCTGCAAAGAACATGCCACAGTCAACGCAAATGTGGTTCCTTCCATCCATTTTTCCATTAGCATTAGAGCCGCTACCCCCCATGCCCTGGCTAGATGCGTCAGGCCGGGGTGGGCCGTGAACCAGCTGGTGGTTCAGCAGGTCTTGCTTCCTGGAGAAGCTCTGGCCACAAGTGCTGCAGATCATTAGGCCCGCTTCACTACCCTCTTGTCTTCTCCTCCATTCCTGCTCCCCGGTCACCGAGAAGGCGGACGGCCCGGCCACTTGGCTGGCGACCTGGATGTTGCTGTGGCTTCTTAAATGGCTCCTTAGTGCCCTCAGGCTTGCATAATGATTTCCACACACCGAACACTGGTACACCTCCCCATCGTCATCGTCGTCATCCTTGGTGTCCATCCTCTTGCTGCCGCTGCTGCTCTGAGGGGTCCCATGGGAGTGGCTGCCGCTGCTGTTGTACTGCATCTGGTCTTGACCACGCCGCTGGCTGCTTGATGCTTTCTGTGTGCTGTTGGCTGCCAAAGAAGTGCTCCCTTGGCTGTGGAAGCCCATGCTCCCTATGAAACCGTTGGCTATGCCGCCCTGTGGTTGCCTGCGCTGGGGGCATATGTGGGATTTTATGCCCGAGATGTCAGAGTACATTTCCCCACAGTCTGCACACATGTGCCTATCTGCTTGCCGGTGGTTCTGCGGCACTGGGGAGTGGCCAGAGTTGCCCTGAGCGAGAGAGCCATCGAACCGGTCATGGAAGTCCAGAGAATCCAGGCCACTACTGTGTCCACCGTCAGGTACAAAGTGGGCGGCGTCCCCGAGGTTCCCAGGCAGGGAGATGGGGGTGGCCGCGGCGCTCTCCTGGTCCTGAGAATGAACGAATCCTTGCTGGGAATCCAGCGTTAGAGGCTCAGACGAAAGCCAGTCGCCCTCGCTACCGAGGGACTGAGAGGACGGTCGGGACTTGTGGCTGCGGAGGTGGCTGTGCAGAGCCGCTAAGTGGGGGTACTGCTTGCAGCAAACCGTGCACTGGTACTGGCCCGTCTGATGGCAACGCTTGTGATTAACCAAGCTCCCCGCGTGACGATAACTCTTGCCACACTCCTGACACTTGAACCTGCGGTCGGCATCATCAACTGCAGAAGACGGCTGTCCTCTGGAGTCACTGCTACCCGGCGATGACACGGAGGGTTGGGAGTTGGAGCCCAGCCCATCAGAGTTCAGGATGGACGGACCTTCTTGGACATGAGGAGGTGGGTGAGGGTCGTGAGTCAGGTAGTGAACTTTGAGACTCTCCAGGTCTGGATGCCCAGCCCCACAATATGCACAGGTGTACATAGGGTTATTTAGAGGGGGGCCGAGCATCTGGTCGTATCGCTTGTCAGGCAGCGGGGGTAATGGTAAAGGGTCCCCCAAAGCAGGTGAGTATGGGTGGACACCAGAAGAGCGTACAGTGCTGAGGTTGTGCGGGACGATCCCCGGGAAACCCCGAGTTAAACCAAGTGAAGACGAGGCTGCATTGTGCAGCAGGATGTGCTCCTGAAAGTCATTTTTATTTGGTAAGGCCACCTGACACAGGTGACAGTAGCAAGAGGTCATGTCATCATTCTGTGTGGCAGAAGGCCGAGTGCCAGTAGAAGTTTCTGACATCGGTCCACTCATAGACAGTCCGAGGGGCTTGAATTTCGAGTGGGTGCGCTCGTGAGCATTGAGCGCAGCTAAGTTGCTGAACTGTTTGTAACAGATTGTACATTTGAATGCCCCTTCTTGATGTGATTTTTTGTGGTTGACCAGGCTGCCATGATGGCGGTAAGTGCGATCGCACTGGTCGCACTTGAAGGGTCTGTCCCAGGCATCCTCAGATCCACTGGACTTCTGCTTATCGTTCTGACCATCGTGGTCATGACCCATCATCCCACTGTTGTGTATGTGACCCCTGAAGCCTGTGTCCGAGAGGTCCTGGGCCAGACTGTAGTCCCTCTCGTCTTCGGCGCCGTCTTCGTTCTCCTCCTCGGCCTGCGCGCTGGGGGACAGTGTGTGAATGCGTAGATGGTTCTTCAGAGCCACGGCGTTCGGCAGGGTCCGGGTACAGACAGGGCACTGAAAGGAACCAACCTCATGTGACTTTTTGTGGTTAGCTAGACTATTGGCATGCTTGTAGACACGGCCACACTGTTCACATTCAAATCTGCCGCTCTCCTCCTGCTGGTAGTGGGCTTTCATGTGTTCCAAGAGGCTGGGTGTACTTGGGCAAATCAAGTCGCATTCTTTACAAGGAAACCCCTTGGCACGACTCATATCATGCATGGCCATGTTCAGTGAATTGAAATGGGAGGGGGAGAAGTCCACATAAAAACGATCCTCGAAAACAAAGAACAAAAGGGGGCAACGAATGACTGCTCAGCTCTCAGCCTCTGTGGTGTCAGCCATTTTGTTACCTGATTCACAGATATTCTCTCCTCTCTCGGCATTCAATTCCAACCCCGTAAGAGCAGCTCACTGAGTGGGTGACGGCAGCGACCGGATACTAGGATGAAAACTGTGGAAATATAAAACAAGAACAAAAGAAAGTATTCATTAGTATTACGAAATCTAAGGATAATCACACCATGTAATAATAGATTTATAAATCACTCAAATAATTATCTTTTATGAAACTGGTCCATTACTGATTACATTTTCAGAAAAATAATTGACGTGTCCTTTAAAAGCTTTCCTACCCAACATATTTGCAAGATAGAAGTTAATACTTTAGTCAAACTGCACTGACACTAACGTAAAATCCTAAGAAGCCTGAGGGTTGGACCCTGACCCATGGGCACCGATGCCAGACCATCTGGATGTGTTAGCCTCATCGGGGCTGTCAAGATCTGTGTAGCTACATGCCAGATGGGTCCAGCATCACAATAAGCATTTCCGCTACACTTGTCTGTCATCTGCAGTTTACATTCACAGGCAAATGTATTCACAGATATTTTCCATGCAGATATTTTCCAGGTTGTTTGTGAGGAATATTTTGAGGAGACATTTCTATTTTCCAGGTTTGCCAGCATTCAAATTAACCATTCCAGTAAAAGGGAAAAGTTAACCACTTTGACACAAATGTGTTTTATCTAAACCTGTTAGCTAATTCATTTAACCCTAATAATGACCTAGTGGGACAGTCATATTAAGCAACCAAATGTACAAACAGCACCCAACAAATTTGAGTAACACACTTATTTTGTGCTGCACTTATCCACTTATGTAAAATAAAATCTTACCTGTGAGTTCTACAGTTTCTATATAAATATATAATTAATATGTCTAAGACATTTATTAAAAGTTATTTCCTTATGCTTCAAATAAAACAAATCTAGATTCACTTAATCGGTCAAGTTAAACGATGCGTTATTTTATTTATTGTCAAACTATTTTGTAAACGAACTACCTCTGCATGTAAGAGGTGTAAGTGGGCTGCCAGTTCATCTTCAGCAGCTGTTTCCACAGGTCTGGAATGGCGGCCATTCCACGCAGTGTGCAAATGAATGCATGCTCAATATTCCTGGTCCAAATATCAGTTTTTAGAAATCAATGCCCGTCCGTTTTGCTTTATTAAAAAAAAAATAATAATAAAAAAAAAACGGGCTTCCAACAACAAAAAAAAAACCCGAAAGCTTGAGGGATGATTAGAAATATTTATCTGAAAGGTTCTGAAGTCAGAATACGTTTTAAGCAGTAACCACTAATGATGCACCGAACTAATTCGTGTAAAAAGGTAAATAAAATGTCGTTTCCCGACCAGCTCCGCTAACGGCTAACAGCTAAGCTGGTCAAACACTTCGACAATGAAAATGGATGGCGAGCCCTTTTCCGCGTTTCACCTCAAACAGATTTAATAAGATCGTTTTGCCGGACCGCGGCTCGTCATTCTGCCGCTGTTCAAATTTACTGGGGACAAAAGCGAGGGATGATCGCCGCCGTTCCGGGCCACGTTCCGCGTTATTTTTCCGCTGAACGACTCCCCCAAATTAGGCAACGTCAAGGCCGCCGGACCGAGAGAACGCGCCTCCACGTAAAAAAAAAAAAAAAAAAAATTAGCGTAGAAGGGAGACGTTTACAGTGTGAACTTTCATCCGTCCCTTACAGGCCAATGGTGCAAGACACATTTTTTACCTTATAAACGCGCGTTTGCATTACTAGCTGTGTAAACATTACCGAGTTGCTCGATTAACATGCTACACGGGTCAAGTGTTTTTCTTTCAAAACATTTGTTTTTTAAAGACCGGAATCTATTTTGCTTTTTATCTGGAATGTGTCTGGAAGCAAAAAAAAAAACTACGGCATTAGCGCTGCGATGCTAGCAGGCTAGCGCGCTAGCCGCCTCCCGCGATGCTAAGCGAAAGGAAAACGGAAGTCGGAGACGAGCTAAGCACGAATTCTGCAGGCGCAAACCAAAAAAAAAAAAGGAGAGCGCGTCCGACGCGCCGACGAACACAAAGGACACAAAAGATCTCACGGAAGACGCATCCGCGGCGCCAATAACACAAATCGCCCCGTCAAGCGCGACGCGGCGCCCAGCTTTGCGGGCTACCGGAGCTAGCGGGCTAGTTAGCACGGGATCAACACAAAGATCGCCGCGAACGAGCGGCGGCCGACGGACGGACGGACGATCATTGTGTGTTTGCGTCGCTTTTAAAACCCCCGCTACTCACCGTTCGCTGTCGTTGACGACGGGACTGTCTGGCGGCGTGCACGGGAGCACGAATTCACCACTGGCCAGCCATTTAGAGTGTTTAATGCCCCCGGATCGGCAGGCGACTTTGGCTCCAGTCGGTCTTTTTTCCTTCCCACCTCTTCAACATACTTCCTGCTAGCCGAATGAAGATGAGGCTGCGGACGCACTTTTGCGCGTCACGCTGCGCAGAATGTGTTGGGGTCGCCACGAAATATCGCGCCGGCTCGCGTGTTGCTCGGACGTTTTGTGGCCGTAAGTGTCCCTGTGCAATTTGACAGCCGACTCGTGTCCAAGGAAAGAATCCCGACTCGATTCAAAAATTTAGGGGAAGCGCAATGGTTGCGTCGTGGACCCCGAGGAGCTGACATTTTGGGGTCAGCCTAAGCTGTTCAGTGGCATTGGTCAGGTTTGAAAACAAAATAAAAATAAATAAATAAATCATATAATGACATTTTTAAATCGTGACAAATCCCTTAAAATATATCGATTAGGATTCATCTGCCTGGGTAAATTTGGAGCATCCTTTCCAGTGGAGTGACCGTCACCTTTCTCACATGACTGCAGAGACCCGCAGAACAATAAGCCCGTATCCTATCTGAGCCGAGCCAACCAAGGCTGATCACTTTCTTCACCCTGGACTGATTTCACATACTGACCACACCCATTGGCCACAAATTGCAAACGCAGAGTTGTTTGTTACTTTAAAAGGTGAATCTTCATATAAAGAACAGTATTAAACAGAGACTTCTATATATAATTACATTCCAAACAATACAATACTACACTGCTCAAAAAAATAAAGGGAACACTTAAACAATAACTCCAAGTCAACCACACTTCTGTGAAACTGCCCACTTTCGAAGCAACACTGATTGATCAATCAATTTGACATATGGTTGTGGAAATGGAATAGATAACAGGTGGAAAATATAGGCAATTAGCAAGACATCCGCAATAAAGGCGTGGTCCTGCGACCACTTCTCAGTTCCTATGCTTTCTGGCTGATGTGTTGGTTACCTTTGAATGCCGCCGGTGCTTAGGTGGGGGTTGTGCTTGTAGCAAAACACTGTGCAGCGTCTTTTGCAGAAAACCCCAAGATTGGCAAATTCGACAATTCGCTCTTCACAGATGAAAGCAGGTTCACTCTGAGCACATGTGACAGAGTCTGGATGTCTCGAGCAATCCACCAACGGCACATTGCACTGTCCAGGATTTGGTGGATGCTTTAGTCCAGTCTGAGAGATCCCTCAGGAGACCATCCACCACCTCATCAGGAGCAGGCCCAGGCGTTGTAGGGAGGTCATACAGGCACATGGGGGCCACACTGGCTACTTGTTATAAGTTCTCATCACATTCAACTATGTAAAGCACAAAGTATTTAATAAAAATATTTTGTTAATTCAGATCTAGGATGTCTTAGTTGTGTTCCCACTTTTTTTTAGCTGTGTTTGTATATAGAGTTCACAAGAAGTATAATAAAATTAGGTCATAATAATACTTGCAATGTAATAAAATTATAGTGATAGTAGCTATCAGCCACAGAAGTGGTTTTGTCACAGAGATCCAATGAATCTGGAAAGCTGGTTAGCTTCAGGCCATTAGTTGTAACATCACCTGACAGAGGTAAACATATAGTGAGTCCCTGAAGGGACTGGGAGCGACTGATAAGTTGCATGGGTTCCATCCCAGTACCATCTCTCTTTGAAAACTTGCAGCTGCAGTTCTCACCCAGCCAAATGGATGGATTTTTTAATTTGCATGTTAAAAGCTGCAATAAATGTGGTCTGCATGGACTGATTGCTCAAGATGTTGTGTTACCGCACTGGCCTTCTGGATGTGTCTTCTGTTGATGTCTGGACTCCCACAGGAGGCTGAGGTTTCCCTCTCTCTTGTGTTCTGGTGAGAAACTCGATTCTCCCTTGTCTTGTGATATGACATCTTCTCTGTGCCCAGTTTGTAGAATGTGGATGGCTTTAGAGTGGGAGTAACATTTATCTTTCTACTGTTAGGAAATGAACCCATAATCAGAAGGTTGCTGGTTCAAATCCCAAGTGCCGATCATGGCTTCTCACTGCTTACGGAGGGTGATGGGTTTCATTGTGTGCACCATGTGATGTGTGTCACCATGACAATCACTTCACTTTCATTACTATGTGATTTAGTGAATTATCTCAATGTTTGCAGTTTCACTTCTGTGAAACAAACTTATATATTCATGATCAAATTCAGATTGTTTTATGGATTTATATTAATAAATTGGACCAGAATATAAATTTGGGATTTGTACAAAAAGAAAAACGACCTACTGCAAAATTTGTGGATATAGCAGGACACAATTACATTTATAGCATTTATCAGGACACATGAAGTGATGTCATTCCGTTTTGTTTTTTTGTAAAGTTCGATGCGATTTTTCCATAGTTGAATTGTTAAAATATCTGAATGTGCATTTCAATTGTGTCGTGGCAGTGGCCCCCTCCACACCGCCAGGTGGCGACGTTGCCTCCTCGTTTGTTATGGAATACCAAACGTGCCCGAGCAAAAAGAAAAAAAAAAAAAGGAAAGGTTCGCGCATGCGCCGTGCCTCCATATGTAAATGTTGTTGATATGCAACTGGAGTTTATGTTGTTTTTTAGCGTTTGGTCCGGCCGCCTTGTCACTTTCTTGCCCCGCGGGCTTCTTAATCCCCCCACCCGCGGTGAGGTAACAGCTCTTCCATGATCGGCTGATGGAAAAGGCCCGGGACCTGGTGAGTGAAAGGGCACCGGTTGCTCTGCGGAACGTGAGAGGTGGCCGCTACTGTTTCTCCCCCCCCCTTTGTTGTGGTGTCAGCCTGCGGCGGCTACGCTAGCGCACTAGACGGACTCCGGCCCCGCAGCCTCCGGCGCCGCGGGCCGGCCGAACTCTCTCAGTGACGGTCGACGTCACTTGGAAGACGTGCGAGCTTCTGTCCCCCCCGAACCCGGCTTCTGAAGCGGCCGCTCTCAGAGGAACGTACCTGGCGCGGCGCATGTGTTCCGACTCCTGGAATCGTATAACTTTTTTTTTTCTTACTCCTCTTTTTGTTCATGCTATAACCACGTAATATGATTGGCAATTTACTAATTTTCTAGTTGCCTAATAGGTCGTGCTAAATAGCAGCGTTATTGCTTGAGCATCGCCCCTCAGTGTTTTGGTGTGAACCGCTGTGTTTCTCGGTATTTATTATTCAGAATCAGAATCGTGTTTATTGGCCAAGTGTGTTCATGCACATACAAGGAATTTGATTCCAGTAGATGGTGTCTCTCAAGTACAGTGTAAAAGAAAACAACAACATCGACAACAATGTGCAAGGATGTGTACAAAGTGTTATTTGTACATTTACATTTACAGCATTTCTCAGACGCCCTTATCCAGAGCAACTTACAATCAGTAGTTACAGGGACAGTCCCCCCCTGGAGCAACTTAGGGTTAAGTGTCTTGCTCAGGGACACAATGGTAGTAAATGGGGTTTGAACCTGGGTCTTCTGGTTCATAGGCGAGTGTGTTACCCACTAGGCTACTACCACCCTGTTTGTACAAATTGTTTTATGTTTATACTGTTTATAAATATATATACTGAATATAAATATGTGTATGAGTGTACATAGGTCTATAAGTGTGTACATAGAGTGCAGTGTGCAATGTTGAAGGTGATTTGTAGTGTGACAGTTTCAGCTGTTTAGGAGGGAGATGGCGAGGGGAAAGAAACGGATGAATGGATGAAATTAAAAGTTTATTTTGTTTGTTTCATGTCCCCCTCCACATTGTAATTTCTGGCTTTTTAGTCTTTAATATGGGATTCAATGTGTTTTGTTGTATTAAAGACAAACGCCAGCGTCTGTGCTTCTCCGCCATAGGCCGAACGCGGGGCTCGCTCTGAGAGGAAAAGGCGCGACTCGTTCGGGATGTTTGATGGCTACGACAGCTACAGCGAGGACTCAAGCAGCAGCTCCAGCTCCGAGGAGAGCGACGAGGAGGTGTCTTCTCTCCCGTCCACCCTGCCCATCATCAAAACCAATGGCCAAGTGTACACCTACCCTGATGGCAAGACTGGGATGGGTCAGTCTCTTATTCATATTACTGTACTAACAGAATTAACTCCAAACCTGCTGTGTATTTGGGATGATGAGCTATATTCAACTACCTTGTTGCAATAAAATGTGACGTGGTTTAATGTCGAATTCCAACTTGGTTTCATTCCCTAAATGTTTAATTTTACATTTTCTGAAAATTTTATCAGCCACATGTGAGATGTGTGGGATGGTGGGAGTGAGAGACGCTTTCTACTCCAAAACCAAGCGCTTCTGTAGTGTCTCCTGCTCTCGCAGCTACTCGTCCAACTCAAAGAAAGCCAGCATTCTTGCCCGACTCCAGGTACTACTGTCCACCATTAACATCCCCTAATTAGTTCATGGCTTCAGGGTGACTCAGTTATTAAATTTGATACATTTTATATGATTTTCATCAGCAGTATTGTCTGTTCATTCCTTCACAGCCATAAAACTCACAATTGCAATTTTTTTTATGTTAGGGCAAACCACCTACGAAAAAGGCCAAAGTACTACAAAAACAACCGCTCATGGCGAAATTGGCAGCTTATGCCCAATACCAGGCTCACCAGCAGAGTCAAGTGAAAAAGGCCGGTGAGTTTAACAAGTGTTTTTATTTACACACAAGCACAGCATGATGGTTAAATGTTCACTATTGAAATCTACCTTTCACTTAGCTGTGCCTGTGGAGGGCTTTGACTGGGGAAATTACATTGGCAACGGAGAAATGGTTGGGGCACCTGTTAGCTGCTTCAAACATGTAAGTGAGCTACGAAGTCTTAGATATTATAATTACTGTTCATCGATTTTCCATCTGCTTTTAGTTAAGGACCCCAGAGGGAGCGACAGGGCATGGCATCAGTCCTACAACAGCTTATAAAAAGATTTTTAAAATATTTATTATGATGGCTAATAACTCTGATAATTATATTTATTAAAGTTATTTGTTTAGCCAACAACTGAGGTAGTTATATTTAATGAGACCGCAGTAAAACTGAGGTCTGTAGTTAAAGCATGCAAGTTTTTTTTTTACTGCAGTGTCGGAACATGCTTTGCTTTCTGTCCTAGGTTCCCATGGGAATGTCTTGGGGTGACATCGCAGAGGGAGTTCGAATAGAGGTGCCCAATTCAGACAGCAGCCTGCCCATGAAAGTATATTGGGTAGCAAATATCATCAAACTGGCAGGTACATATGAAATATAATACATTGGTTCTTTGTTAAACCATTTCATGGCCTCACATTCCTATGATCACCGCATAGAAGAGTCAAAGGTCAATCAAAGGTCTTCTACATCAAATTTGGCACATGCCTTCACTTATACTCTTGCATGGATTTTGGTCACGGTCACTTTTTTTTTTTTTTTTTTTTTACAGTGTGGAAAGACCTGAAACTCAGTTGTTTTGCATAAGCATCTTACCGTACTTTTCATTTTCTATAGGCTTTAAGGCTTTGTTGCGGTATGAGGGCTTTGAGAGCGACGCTGGCCAAGACTTCTGGTGTAACCTCTGCAATGCTGACATTCACCCAGTGGGTTGGTGTGCGTCTGGATGCAAACCCCTAGTACCCCCTGAATGTGAGTGCTTTTACAGAGCTCTGCTTGATTAAATTTTACACATTTTATATGATTTTTATCAGCAGTATTGTCTGTTCCTTCCTTCACAGCCATTCAGCACAAGGTTAGCAACTGGAAGGCTTTCCTTGTGAAACGCCTCACAGGATCAAAGACTCTTCCCATAGACTTCGCTGTTAAGGTGACCTCCCTACCCTCTTTCTCTCTGTCTCCTATTAGAACTGAGTACACACCCTGAATGTGCTCTGAATACATATCGGCCTATAGATTTTTTTTACTGATGTGTAAACAATTTCAAATAAGACTTTTTTTTTCAGTGTTCTTGAAATGTCCTTGTGTGAGAGCAGATTTAGAAGTGTCTTTGAACTCATTTGAATTTGGTTAGAAGTTCTCACACTTCTGTGACAAATGCAGCCTGATATCCCCAAATGAGTGCACTCATAGTTTTTTGCCATCTTATTTGTGTGTGTGTGTGTGTGTGTGTGTACATGGGTACACACACACAGATACACACACATATACACTCACACACACACAGATATAATCACTTTGTAACATAAATATACTGCAGGCTATGTGTGGTGCCAACATGCCTTGAGGTAGGGGGGCATCTAGTATGCCTTCTAGTCATTAAGAATATGGATCCCAAGAAAAAAAAAAAAACAGAACTACCTCATGGGTAACAAACACAATCAATTGAGAATTAGTCACAGGATCAAACCTTGTTTACAGTCGGTATGTCCCTGAGGAAGACATACAATCGTGAGTTTCTCCACAACTGCCTGCCAACAGGTGCAGCAGAGCATGCAGTTCCCTTTCAAGAAGCTGATGCGGGTGGAGGTGGTGGATAAGACGCATCTGTGTCGGACACGCGTGGCTCTGGTGGAGCAGGTCATTGGTGGGCGCCTACGGCTCGTCTATGAGGAAAGCGAGGATGGCTCGGACGATTTCTGGTGTCACATGTTCAGCCCCCTCATCCACAACATTGGCTGGTCCCGCAGTATTGGACATCGTTTCAAGCGATCTGGTCAGTGGTGGACAAAATAAAAAATTGAAGCAGATGAATAGATGGGAAATTAAACACATTTTATGATGTAAAGTTTTCTTTGTTTAAATTAAAATGATTAATCCTATGTCCACATGTAAGATTAAAAATATATTAAGTTTAGTACTCCTTTGTATAGTGCGTTTTATAGTGTATTTAGTAAAATATTGTATTAATTTCACAGCAATCATTTACATTTTACCAAATTAAAGCACTCTTTGAATTTAGGAGACAAAAAGGATTAAAATGATTATGTATATATTATGTAGAATGCACTGACAATAGCATATAATTTTAGATGCAACAAAGAAACATGAAGGACAAGTAGATGCCCCTGGACAACTGTTTGCAAAGGTAGGAATAAATATAATCTCACAAATAATTTGTGTGATTATTTCTCAGATTTGTTCAGTGTGATCTTCTGAAGTGTGTTCAGGAATTTAAAGCAATTTGTGAATTATTTGTGAATTAATTCTTTTGCCGAGTAATATGTTTATCTTAACCTGATGCACCAGATGCTTTGTGTTTCCTCAGGTGAAGGATGTGGACCAAAGTGGGGAGTGGTTCAAAGAAGGAATGAAGCTTGAGGCAATCGACCCCTTAAATCTTTCTGCCATTTGTGTGGCTACAGTAAGAAAGGTGAGGTGGATTGTGTGATTCTTTGAATCCAAGCCTTCAGGGACCATGTCCAGATGTGAAGACATTTCATTGAACCAAAATATATTAGTTAAGAACAACCTTTGGATAATTGAAAGGGTTCTGTTCTAGATGTCATTTGTGGTGTGCACAACAAAAAAATCAAGTTTGGGAAAATAACATGCAAAAGAAAATGCAACAATAAACACGTTACAATAAATTTGCAACTGGGAACAAACTACAAAAACATTACAATAATATAAGTCTGATGCCCCTAATCATATTATAATAATTTATTACGCTGGAGATCACATTTTAATATCAAATGTCGCAATGTCTCAGGTTTTGGCAGATGGTTACCTTATGATCGGAATCGATGGTTCAGAGGCAGCAGATGGCTCTGACTGGTTCTGCTACCACTCCACGTCTCCATCTATCTTCCCTGTTGGCTTCTGTGAGATCAACTCCATAGAGCTCACCCCACCACGCGGTAGGCACCACACCCAGATTGGTTTGTAATTATTTTGACTGTCATCTCATATGCCCCAACCCTGAATGCAGTAGGCATACATGTGATTTTGTCCTGTAGGCTACACAAATCTTCCCTTTAAGTGGTTTGACTACCTCAAAGAAAGAAGTTCAGTGGCAGCTCCCGTGAAGCTCTTTAACAAAGTGAGTCTGTTAGCCTTCTTTGCACAATGTCAGCATTCCTTTTTGGTGTAATAAATAAATATACATGTTAGAGGGTGATGTTTTCTAACATTATCGTAAATCTGCAGTTCTGATTTTAAATAATATATGTCATAGTAACTTTGAATCTAGGTTGCTTAAGTGCTTCCTCTTCGTTGCACAGGAAGTTCCAAACCATGGTTTCCGGCCTGGCATGAAGCTCGAGGCTGTTGACCTGATGGAGCCTCGTCTGGTGTGTGTCGCCACAATAACACGGATCGTGCACAGGCTGCTGCGCATCCATTTCGATGGCTGGGAGGATGAGTATGACCAGTGGGTGGACTGCGAGTCACCTGACCTCTATCCTGTGGGATGGTGCCAGCTGACTGGCTATCAGCTGCAGCCTCCTGCTTATCAAGGTGAGAGATTTTTTGTTTCCTTCTTCAGGCAACCTAGAACTACCTACTTGAAGGCTTAAAATACATTATTGGGATGAATACCTGGCAATACTCTTAATACCCAGTTAACCAATTTGCAATAGTTTTGTGGATTATGTATCTTCAAATCATCTTTCCACAGAAATGTGGAAATGTCCAAAACTATGGCATTTCTCTGTTATGGAATCAAATCACAGTTTGGCGTTAGGAATTTGTCAGAAGTCTCAGAAGCAAATTTTGCACTTTTTTTTAGCAAAGAAGCAAAACATTTCAGAAATGTAGGATGTTTAGACAGCTTGTGACCAGGGTGTGGCAGCAAACTGGACTGGCTCTGCGTCTTTGCCTGGATTACAATCAAATACATCCAAAAAATGATGCCGTATAATAAAAATTATGGCCAGGAATCTCCCCAGGCAGGATACACCATCCACAGTGGAGTGGATGGTGAAGGATAGAGAAAAGAGAAGAATAAGTTATTGATGAGAAATAAACGACAGTAACTGAACATTTTATGTGGCACTAACTACTGCAGCATTACTATTGGTGTTAAAGGCTAGACTGTATAAGTAGGTTTTCAGCCTGGATTTAAATACTGATACTGGATGGGGACTGTTCCAGGGCAGGGTGCTAGCCCTACACAAGGTTCACACAGACCATTCCCTCACACCTATATTTAGTCACCCATCCACGTAGTGTATATGTCTTTGGATGGCCGTAGGAAACCAGAGAACACGAAGGAAACCCATGCTAACACGGGGAGAGCATTCCAACGGCATACACAATTGTGCGTTCAATTGTTAGCCTATGGTAGTGTAGGTAGATAATAGTGGGGGAAAAAACAAGCAAACCAGTGGGTCTGGTGCCCCTGTAATTTTTGGGTAGCCCTTAAATTATCTTGTGGCCAACTTTTTGTCTGTCCCAGCAGCTTCCAGAGAGCACCCGTCAAGTGTGACAAAACACAAGAAGAAATCCCAGCAGTACAAAGGTCAAAAGAAAAGTAGGTCAAGTTTCTTCTCATTGTCACTTGAGATACTTGTGGGTCAGTTGGGTTCATTTTTCTTAAATGTGTAGGATTCCTAATGATTTGAGATTTTCTATTTGTATTTGCTGTTCAGAGATTCCATCTACTAACTACTACTTTCTACTGATTTCGTGCGCTCTCTCTCTCTTCCTGTAACAGTTATAAACAGTTAGTAGAAATATTTGTGCCCCATTTATGACTTAATTAAATCATACCCGTCATCTTGGGGATATGACATGACATTTAAGAGTAAGTTGCCATTTTTAAAACTAAAGAGACACCTTGGAATGAGTGATCTTCCTGTCCATCTGGGCTTTTCAGAGCGGAAGATTCCAATAGGTAAAAGACCAATAAGTTTGCTGACGGGGGTGCCACGGGGGAACCATTCAGGAGACGAGAACATGATTACCCCTCCTGATTACCCCTCCCCACCAACACCAGCTATGGCACATGAGTCCATTCTTCCCACAGCCATGCATCAGGAGCTCAGTCCTACCCAAAAATCAGGTAACACTATCAACATTTTTGCACTTCTGTCTGTTCACTTGCAGGATTGGTGTACATCATCTGTGTTGCTGCTGTGTATGGCCTGACAGCATTATCATTTTCTAATATCCATCCAGTTAGATTTTTTTTTTTTTTTTAAAGGTCCCTTGAAATGAATTTTTTTTGGTTGTTTTTATATCAGTCTTAGTTGTCCCCTTATCCTGTAGCTAAAGTCTCTTTCCGAAGTTGCAAATTTACAGCCACTTTCAGCCAGTCCCACAATGAGATTTCCCCAGGACGCACTATTTCGGTGTGTATAGCTTTAGATGATGATGATGAGGAGTAGGAGAGCGGCCTACAGAAGATGAGGGGGCAACACCATTCACCAACCACAATGTTTGGTGCGGACAAGAAGTAGAATTTTTCCAGAATAAAATTAATTCCAGATCTGACCGCCTGAGCTGCCGCTCTCCTAACGGCGAAGCAAAATGACCAAGCAGGGTCAGAAGACCTTTTAAAAAATACCCCACCATTAGGGGGAGTAGGGGGATCACATTTCTTTATCACTTAATGTCTTTTTTTTTTGCATTTTCTCTTACTTCTTTCAGTGGCAACACTCCATATGAAGGAGGAGGAAACATCAGAGACTGACAGGTTCACCTTCCCGCAGGAGGCTACTGAGCTGGACAGCAATGGCTCAGACAGCTTCTACATCAAACAGGAGCCCTGAAGGGCCTGTCACTGGCCACTGATGAGGCCATTGCCTCCCTTTACACAGCCTCAGACCTTGGGTTCAGGACACCACAACAAGGATTAACCCGGTGGCTGTAAGGAAGGCATGGAAACTTTCTGTGACAATACTCCTTTTTTTTTTTTTATTGTACTGCAAAAGAAGGTTTTATATACAATTTTTCATATTTGTATCAAGCTGAGGGTGGGTGGGATACGAGATGTGGGTAAATAATTGTTTTTATATTTTGTATTAAGTGTAAATTCTATTCATTGAGATTGTCAGTAATGTGCAGTGGATATCAAAGTCTAACTGAACTGTATTATTTGCAGAAATCTAGTTACATGTCATGCTATTGTAATGACCACAGATATCAAATTCCATTTGGTTTTTTATTTTTTTTTATAAATATGACTATCAAAAGCTTACTTTTGATAGTCACTGTATGTGAGTCTGTATTTGGGATATTTTCAAAACAGGGTGCATATGGTTGATAATGAATATATGTTGATTTGATCTTACTGGTGTGAACAATCAAGTTGCAGAAGGAAACTAAATTTAGCACTGGCCTGCCAAGGTAGTGAATATATGAATATATCACAGAACCGCAGTACTGTACTCTTATCGGTGTCTCACATTATGTCTGTCAAAATATGAATGTCGAATGGAAATGTAATAAGGTAGAATCCTTCTATATACTTATACATATATAGATATACTGTATATCATTGAATGTCAAAGGAGTATAATAATTCAGAGCCATAATATAAATATATTGTGTAGGAGTACAAAATAATTTTACCAGGGAAGTTTGTTATGCTGAGACCTACCACATAGCCATTTTAGTGGCAATCACAGCTTACAGAAACATTAGATTTTTATCGTAAATGTACCTCGCAGGAGCTAGATAACTGTGTCTATGGGGGGAAAAATACAGCGATACAGGGAAGCTACATATAGTCAAAGGGCAGTTTTGAATACCTGGCACTGATTAAATTTGTTCTACCTCTCTAGAAAATTGGAGTGGTGTGCAAAAAAAAAAAAAAAAAAAAAGCTCTATTTAAAAAAATTGCTTTGGATAAGAGTGTTTGAGGGTGTGCATGGACGTAATCTGTATGCGGTCCCTCACTGTGGGTCGGATGTTGAGTTCATCACGTATATCTTTACGTCCGTGGTCACGGACACATATTCTAATTCAAATTTTTACTTTAAAAAATGAACCATAAATGAACTATATAACATTAGTAAAATAGAGGTGCATCGGTTCGCCAATTTACATGCAAAAGTATATGTTGGAAGAGGTACACATACATCTGTAAGAGGGAAATATATTATTAAAGACATTTCTGTGGTCTCACTGTACATACCAGTAAGACTGACTTATTTACTCTCAGGAAAAATGTACATTTTGGATTGTAGGCTTTGTTGCTGGTTAACCTTAGTGTGAGCCTCTGTTTTACTCTTGTTGCTCAGTTCTTACGCTACACGCTTTTCCTGTCTGAACTCTCACTAGGCACAACCTTGCAAATCCAAAAATATCCAATTTGAATGTGGAAGACCCTCTTTATATGTTTTTTGGCATCTGTGTTTGTCTTGTAAGGTTGTACAGTTTCAGTATGTATATATTATTTGTGTGTGTTCTTATAGGTGTCTGTGATTATAATTGACCTTGATCTGTGTTTACTGTGCACACGCGTCATTGTTTTTTGGGTGAGGAAACATGGTATGCCAATTATTGTGAAATGCACATTTCATGCACAGGTTGTTGAAAACCTACGCTGGGGACCTGAAGTTCACATAGGTCCCTGTCAAGCAATAAGGTCCCACTGTGGTATTATTTTCATTTGTTACCTAACAATGGTACAATAAATTTACATGGGCCCAGCTTCACACGAAGCTTTCTGTCCAATCAGCCTAATGTTGGCAACTTATGTCAGTTTTAAAAGAACGTGAGAAGCCAAATTCACTGACTTTAAACATGGTGGTGTCACATGGCATGACTGTTTTTAGGCATTGCATAGCCTAACGTAGCGTTCTGTTTTGTATGTAAGACTGCATTATTGTATCTGCAAGTTTAAACCAGTAGAGAAAAGTCACAAATGAAGTCCACAGGGTTCAAAAACAAGACAAATGAGAGCCAAGCTCTTCAAAACCAAAATCTGGGCATGCTCCTGTGTGAACATAAGTCATTTTATGTGGCCTTGGTTCAAACAGATAGTCTTGCATTAGTCTGGTCTTCAGACTCTTATGCAGGTCTGTGTGTAAGAGTGTTTTTATACATCAAACTCCCTGTGTATGGTGTACTGTCTTTGTATTCTGGTGCTATATATTTGATAAAGTGATTGACCTTTTTTCATAAGGATGGAATTGCTTTCCAAAACTGTGACCATGGTGGAGAAATGTAGTTCTCTTGTATTTTTGGATACAAAGGGTTAAAAATTTGTATGTTTAAAAACACCCCTCATTTCACTGCATGTCATTTGAGGGGCTTTTTTTTTTTAATGGTATGTTTTCCCCATTTTTGTTTCCATTATAATTGTGCTGTAAATCTGAGCTTTCCTCTTAAAAAAAAAAAAAAAAAAGTCATTTTAAGTGTCCATTTTCTGCAGCATGGAAATGTCAAAGCATTACGACATGTAAAAGTTGCCTTTAAAACACTGAATAAACCATAAACTGTTGAAATTGTGCATAGGATGTTCTAGGCAGTTTTTAATCACCTCCTGTACAGTAAGGAGATGACAAGGTACCACAATAGTTGGCACTTTGTGGTCAGACCAGATAAGGTCTACTTAGTCATGCGCTACACAACAGAAGTCACATTTGTGCAATAAAAGGGCCGTCAATACAGCTGTGACCCATCTCAAACCAACATAAATGCTGACCTAAACCTAATATTAAAATAATCAGTTCATTTAAAAATAAATAAAAATCCAGACACCATGTTTTGACACCCAGCCAACGTTTTATTGTTAAGTGCTTCAGTCACCTGAAGGACCGTAAAAAATACCCACAGCATTCAGGATGGAGTTGATAGCGGTGCAAGTCAGGGGTTCGAGTTCAGTTACATGGTACGAGATGTTTTTACTCATAGATTTGTTCGGCGAGGCAGCTCTTGTAGGACACCATTTCCTCTGGTTTGAACCACAGGTTAATCTCCTTGTTGGCGCTCTCAATGGAATCACTGCCGTGAATGATGTTCCTGCAACCAGTCAAGTAAGCGTTAAATTCTGACCTCATGCTCAAAAAAAAAAAAATAGAAAAGAACTTGTCAAATTTAAACCTCATGGGAGGAAAGTGGAACGGGTCCTAAAAACGGTTATAAAACAGGGCATTTATATGGAGGGGGGGGGGGGGGGGGGGGAGAGACGACGACACTCACCTGCCAATCTGGATGCAGAGGTCTCCACGGATTGTGCCAGGCTTTGAGTCTGCAGGATTTGTCTCACCCAACATCACTCTGCTAATCTTCACAATACTTTGGCCTTCCCAAACCTAAGAGACATTTGTGAATTTTATATATATATATATATTATATATATAAAAAAAAAAATTCCTGAATTGCAAACAGATCTCAGGTAAAGATAAAGGCAACTTACCATGGCAACAACGGGGCCGGAGCTCATGAACTTGACCAGTCCGGCGTAGAATGGAAGAGCCTTCAGGTCAATGTAGTGCTCCTTGGTGAGATCCTCAGATGGCTGGAGGAACTTCATGGCCACCAGCCTGAAGCCCTTCTGCTCGAAGCGCTTGATGACCTCGCCGACCAGTCCTCTCTGCACGCCATCGGGCTTGACGGCAATGAAGGAACGTTCCTGGACACCGGCCATTGCACTTGGAGATCAAAAATTAATACCAAAAATAAATAAATGGGAAGGGTGAACTTGAAAGTGCTGAGAAACAAAAAAAAAAAAAAAAAAAAAAAAAAACCTTGCGAATAGGTGCCTAACTGGTAATTGGAGCTCCGGACGCCCCGTTTCGCTCCAATCTCGGCACCGACGCGCCACGCAGGGACTAATTTGGACAAGCGGCGGCTCAGAGGAAGATAAATTTGGAGAGATGCACGTCCACACACGACCGGTGCGATCGGCGCGCGGGGGAGGTGTCGATATCAAGTTCAAGCCGCCGGAGTCAAGGGCGACGACGGAACGCAGAGCCCGGCCGCCAGGCCGGAAACCGACGTGGAGGCCGACCGGAGCCACGCCGCCGGGCCGGAAGCCATGTTATAGCTGTGCGCCACATGTCCCGAGCGCTGAAACAGCACAGGTCAGGCCGCCGAGCACATTAAGGCGCCGGCACGTCGGGAATTAAGTCGCCCGGGCGGCTTTTTCGGGGGATTAGCAGCACCGGTTGATCGGTTTAAGAGGAAGCGTGGTCGGCTTAGCGCTCAGAGTCGCTAGCCGGTGTCGCAGAAACCGAAAGGCTCATTAAAGAGCGATTAGAAACCCAAGCTAACGTGATAGTGTTAGAAGAAGAAAAAAGTTTAAACTTGGCCAACGCCTCGCTCTAAAGTATACAATTCGGAGACTTGCGTTTCTGCAAACAATGGACCTTTTAAACAATGGACGCGTTGACGCGCCACAGACCGAATGATTATTGCAAGACAAAGAAATTTTATTTACACACACTTACATACGTACCTCGACGTAGACGACCAAATAAATTTGACAGAGGACAGATGGGTGAGACCTGCAGCCCGGGAGACCAGACAGTCGCCGACACCGAACGAGGTGCCGGAGGAGGCTTATAAAGGCTGCGCGGAGGGGGCGGGGCCAGGCGAGTGACGTGTGCGCGCCTCGACCCACCATTTTTCACCAATGGCCATTGATTTTCATCGCGATGCTGCTGACTCTTGCTGTCTAACGAACTCGTTTCAAACATTGTGATGTGCAATGTTTGCTGAATGTAAAAATGAATATTCACGTTTTTACAGCCAAAAAAACAAAAACTGTGACCAGTGGAAAATGTGGAAACACTGAACTGCAAGAAACTCGCATTCAATCTACAAGCTGCGGCCTTGATTCTGATTGCATCGGTTGCCATTACAGTGTGCATAAACGTATGCAAACAATTGTACATTAAATTGCTTTTTTAGTCATGTTACTCATATTCCTTTTGCAGACATGATCTGCTGTACTAGTAGGGTGCAGGAGAGGACATTTTTATTTCAGGCTATACAAACTATTAATAGATTGAAGAGATTGAATAGATCATCTGCTTGGCTAGGTAGTTCAGTGCCTCAGATTTCTTTGCTTGAATTAGAGACTCGTGTAGCTGTTTCACTTTAACATGTGTGACATGTGCATGACAAGAATAGACTAGCCAATCACCACACACATCTCCTTTCTTTTTGAAATTTCAGCAAAAAAACTGTCAAAGACAATGTCATTTTTGCCTTATTATGCAAACGCATACTTTGCATAATGTGGGTGTGCATGTGCATGTAAAGGACACTGTAGGAGAGCGGGAACATATCGTAGGAGAGACAAAAAGTGGTCGAAATAATCTAAATACATTTAGAACTACAAATTAACTTTCTTCTGTCGGTTCTTTTTTTAATATCACAGTTCCAACCCTCATCCTTATCCAGACCTGGGACCAGCAAATGTGACCAGTGTCCATATAGCAGCAGTTTTTGCATAAACTCTACATTAACAATTCAAATGAACAAAAAAAAACAAAACAAAAAAAAAAGAAAACTGTCTGTGTCAATGTGAGAAAACGATGCCCTTCTACATACACACAGGCCGTGCTGGCTTACAGAAAGAGCGGCCTGTCGGCATTTTGGTCAAGGTCCTCTATGTAAGGTTCAGCTACTAATGGAACTGGCTTAAATGAGAGAGCAGCTGATGTGGTATGGAGTCTGCGGAGTTTCCTTTTCACCACACTCATCTGGCTGAATGCTCTCTCCACTTCAACACTTGAGTGGGGCAAGGACAGCACAGACACAGAGGGTCTGTCTCTGTCAGCCATTGTCTACCTCTGCAGGGGAGTAGGCAAAGAGCTTGGCTATTTTTACTGTTTCTCCAGGGTTCTTATTGTGCTTTAGCGTTTCCTCCACGTAGACATCTGACATGTACTGCAATACTTCAGTGTTGTCTGGCGAGCTCACCTTCAACTCATTTTTTGAGTACATCAGCATTTATTAGCAGATTCAGCACCCTAACAGACTTCATCAAGCTAACCAAGCTGTCGAATAGCTTATGAGGTTCTACCTGCTCTCCCTCAAAAGCCAACTGTTCCTCACCCAGCACAGGCTTCAAAAAAGTCGAAAAACAAGATGTTTTGAGGATTACTGAACATCGAGTATAAAACCTTAGCCATGTAGCAGTGGTCCAAAATGGCTGAAAACACTGGTTCAATGGAAATCCAACATGTGGCGCAGACCTTGGTTATCTGTAGGGGTTTCTCCCCACAGTTGATGGTGTTATATATGGCCTTGAATGACTCCCTGCGCTTTGGAGACACCGAAAACCAGTAATTAGTCTCTCGTACCAAGTAATCCACACTAGGGGGGGGGGGGGGGGGGGGTCATTGCAAACATGACTGCAGAGCTGCAGCGAATAAGAACCAGATCTCTGAGGTCATGCTCCTCCACTTTATGGACTCGATTATCAATCCCCCACTGTCCCTATCCCCAAGGAGTTTCTCAACATCTCCTCCCTCCAACTCAACCAGCCCCGGAACGGTTGACACAATTGTCTGTTTAGTGTCACTAAAATACCGAATCACAATCCCCAGACACCTAGAGAAAACGTACATCTGTGGACCCCATCTAGGAGGAGGCTGAAACAATGCTCACCCACGTCTGCGACCAACCTTTTTAGAAAGTAGGGTGCTAGAACACCATTGATCATTCCTGTACTCTTTGTCCTGTGCATTGTGAAGTGGGTAGAATCGCATGCCAGCATAGAACAGTGTTCAATGCATAGCCGGCACCACGGCAGAATAAATATTCTAACAGTTGATGGCAGTGTGGTTTGGGTGGAACTGTTATAAGGTTTTACCTTTTGAGGATGTTTCTGAGTTGTCAGTACATTGCTAAGTTTGGCATAGAAGTCAGCCTTGCAATACAGGCAGTATGTAGCCTTCAGCCAGCCTTTGAATTCGATTCCCACTGCTTTCTGTGTTTCTGAAAGTACAGTTTAGACCGAGGCATGATGCATCTTCGGTGTCACAGAGAGGCGTGGATGAGGGTGGTAGTAGTCTAGAGGGTAACACACTCGCCTATGAACCAGAAGACCCAGGTTCAAACCCCACATACAACCATTGTGTCCCTGAGCAAGACACTTAACTGTGAGTTGCTCCAGGGGTGGACTGTCCCTGTAACTACTGATTGCAAGTCGCACTGGATAAGGTAGTCTGATAAATGCCGCAAATGTAAATGTGGACGAGGGCAGCATTGTGACTGAGGCTGCGTGAGCTGAACCGGTGATTTGTTTTGGTGCAGTCGTTTATTTTAGATTTCTAATCCGCGGCGGCGTCGCGCATGCGTGATGCATTTGCAGTCTGGACGCGGAGGGGTGAACGTGTCATGCCCCGACTGCAGCGCCAGGACTGGCCGCCTGTGGGTGCATCGCGACGGCGAGGAGCCCACGGAGGCTCGCCAGAGTCTTCAAAAGACCCCAGTAACACCGCAAAATTGGTCCCTAGTCGCTTTTGAGAAAACGAGTCGCTGGAGGGTCTAAAAACTCGCTAAATCTAGCGCAAAATCGATAAGATGGCAACAGCGCCACCAAGTGTCACGGAATTAATGCGGCTGGAAAAAATAACATCCGAGTTCGGAGTTCACAGAACCGGAAGCACATTGCTTCCCATGTGGCAAACGTTGACCGTGTTTGCCTGGACCCACTGTTAATAAGTAATTGCGATTATGACAATTTTGCTTCTACTTTGATTGAAGTACGATTAACGAGTCTGTACAAAATGGAAGCATTCATTCCGGACGTTAGAAAAAGCAAGAATCGCACGAAGCGAGCCCCGGCGACGGACCTGAAAAGAGAAGAAGTCAAAAGACAGAAACATGTGAAATTAATGAAAGCTCTGGGCGAGGAGGATGAGTCCGTGAAAGAGCTTGAAAAGCTGGTGTTCGGTGGTGAAGAGGACCTGGTGGAAAGGCTAGAGGTGAGTGTGTTGTTCGTTCATTCTGCATGCAGATGCCTGTAGTTCGCAGCCGCCTTTTCAATCTCACGTTGCTTGTTTTCTGTATTATTTGCTATTAATTATAGTCAAGGTTTGAAATTAAAGCATTGGGGCACCCTTCGGAGCGAATTATGGAATGTCTGCTTAACAGAATACAGCATAGATGATTTCTGTCAATAATAATAATAATGCCTGAAAGTGAAGTGATTGTCACTGTGATACACTGCAGTACAGCACACGGTGACACAACGTCACCGTCACCCTTGGTGAGCAGTGGGCAGCCGTGACAGGCGTCCGGGGAGCAGTGTGTGGGGACGGCACTTTGCTCAGTGGCACCTTGGCAGATCGGGATGCGAACCGGCAACCTTAATCGCTAGGCCACCACTGCCCTGGTCGCTAAATACTATAAATGTACAAAATGTAATACGTGAAATGAAAAACATTTCTTTGCAGGATAGAGGTGCGAGTTTGCTAGAAGATGATGAATCCAGTGCTTCAGAGGAGGAAAACGAAGCCCGGCTTCAGCTTCCAGAGTCCAGAAAGGCAGCATGGGAGGATGATGATGATGGCGCCGATGAAGAGTATGTGCTTATTTTTGTCTCCGTTGAAAATTTATTGAGACTAAAATGCCTGAATGAAATGAAAAAACATTTTGTAAAACATTTACTAATCTAATGGTCCACTTGTGGATCCTCCAGTGCTGCCACTTGACATTTTTCCTCCTTGTGATGCAGGGTAGACATGACACACCGCTTTCGCAGAGACTTTACTAAAAGTGATGCGGAAGCAAAAATGCCCAAGCAGAAACTGCAACAAAGGCTAAAGGAACAGTAAGCAAACCAGTGCTCTTTTTAAAATTATAAAATTAGCTCTTAGAGTTTTAGTCATTGATCATTTTTTTTTATTATTTAAGATTTCAGAAAGCTATGGGTGGAACTCCATCTTGGGCAGAGACGAAAGTTAAGAAAAACAAGAAAAGAGGTAAACTATATCTATGTCATAAAGAAACTGCTCAAAACTGATTCCATAAATAAGTGTTGCCAATTCTAGGAGGCCATGAGTATGAGGACGACGATGATGATGATGAGGAGGAGGAGGATAGCTTGTTGCAGAAAACTGGCAACTTTGTGGGAACCTCTGAGAGTCTACCTAAAGGAATTATCAGGGTGATGTTGTCATTAAATTAATAATCATTAAATCTATGAAATAACATTCTGCTTCAATCATTTAATCAACAGTTGAATGCTAATTAGCTTCCAAACTGAAACCCATTTGCACCATCTAGATTAAAGTCATATTCAGCATGTAATAAAATTTTTATTTGCGGTTGTTCAGATGAAGAAGTGTTTGAACGCTAACAATGATCGTCCAGCCGAAGATCGCCTGTCCACTGTGCAGTTTCACCCCTCCGCCCAGGTCGTCATGACAGCAGGGTTGGACCATTCCATCTCACTTTTTCAGGTGTGCTTACTTTGCCGTGTATGCGCTCCGTTGGTGGTTTTAAATCTCAGGCTTTGAGATAATGAATTTGTTGTTTTCCAGGTTGATGGCAAGACTAACCCCAAGATCCAGAGCATCCACTTGGAGAAATTCCCAGTGAATAAGGCCTGTTTCAGTACCAATGGTGAACAGGTAGTGGCGACAGGCCTGAAGAATAAGCTCTTCTACATCTATGACATGATGGAGGGGAAGATCATTCCTGTACCCACAGTCAGAGGTGAGAGAGGCTTGTCAGAATAACATGTTTTCTCTTTCTATATATGCTGTGCATTGTGAATGCACAGCATATATGTGTGCATTCTGCTCAATATTAAGGGGATTTTCCTGTTTCATGAGACTATGATAACTTTACATACATGTGCTTTTGGAAGTTGGACACACCCCTCATGATATTCTGGGTGTTCATTTTGGAATAACCTCTGGTGGAGATTGTTCAGTGTGGCTGTTGTATGGTTCTTCAGGTCTTAATGAAAAGAGGGTGAAAGAGTTTGAAGTTTCTCCAGAGGGAGAGTCTCTCCTGTTCACTGGCTCCGCAGGATACCTTCACTTGATGACCATGAAGGTATGACTGTGCTACTGATTTTAGAATATTAATAGCTGTGATGTGTATGGGATGCACTCCTGATCAGTATTAATGATTGATTTCATAACTTCTCTCAGACTAGAGAAGTTGTCCGTACAATGAAGGTGAATGGTTCTGTTTGTGGAACAGCGTTCTCTGCTGATGGCAGCAAGATTTTTTCCAGCACTGGTAAGGCTGACTGACAAGGTTCCCTTCTTGCAGTTCAACATAATAATTCCATGTTGATGAAGGGTTGCGCTTGCTCTGCAGAGGAGGGTGAAGTGTTCATTTGGGACGTCAGGAGCAGCAGATGCCTCAACCGCTTTGTGGATGATGGCTGCATTAAAGGAACTTCCATCGCTGTCTCCCGAGATGGACAGTACCTGGCCTGCGGGTGAGTCTCTCCATACTCTCTCCACACACCTGTCCAGTCAGACCTGCCTGTTCTCTACTTCATCTGGTCTCTTCTGTCCTCCCAGCTCCCAGTCCGGGGTGGTGAATGTGTATTCTCAGGCATCCTGTCTGACCAGCTCACAGCCCAAACCCCTGAAAGCCATCATGAACCTGCTGACCCCTGCAACCTCGCTCCGCTTCAACCCCACATCTGAGATCCTCGCCATTGCGTCCAGATCTGATGACGAGGCCAATCGGCTGGTGGGTGTCCCCTAGTTTCCCGTATTTTCCTTTTTATATTTCACCAATCTCCTGTTGTGGCCACAAATGTGGCCAATTTGACAGCATATTTATGACAGCATGTTTATTTGTTATACAGGGTTCTTTAAAAACCTCATGGAAATTTGAATTTCCATAATTTGGGAATTATGTAAAAGTCGTTTAAATCTGACACATGAGTGAGTGAATGTGAATGAAAGTGATTACAGCACAGCACACAGTGAAATGTGTTCTCTACATTTAACCCATCCCCCTGATGGAGCAGTGGGCAGCCAGGAAAGGCGCCCGGGCAGCAGTGTGTAGGGACGGTGCTTTACTCAGCTAGGCTAACACTGAAAACATAATGTATGTATAATGTAATGAAGTACATCGTTCCTGAATTTTTTTTTTTTTATATTTTCAACTACAATGTTTACAACTAGCGTAGGTCTAGTACCTTTGTGTAGTGAACCATGTCACATGGTGCTGCATGCATTGCTTTCATATTCCAGCACCTCCGCAGCAACACATCTCCCTTTAAAAGTCATGTAAATTACAGCTGATCTATGCTGGAACCTGATTGGGGCACGGGCTACTCAAACTTGGAGGAAGACAGTTTGTTTAAGTTAAGCTTTTCAGACTTGTCAGAAGTTACATTTTAGTAATTTTCAGGTAAATTTGGACTTTTGTAATATATAATTTTTTCACCAGCAGATTTGCACAAAAATGTCAAAACACATATGGTCATGAAATTTTGCCAGTCATTGTCATGGAAATCATGGAAATTCTTTTCTAGAACCTTTTGTGTGTGTGTGTGTGTGTGTGTGTGTGTGTGTGTTTTCTTCTCTCCATCTATATTTTTTCTTTTGCGGCATTGTGACAAAACAGACAGTTAGCTTTTACTGCTAAAATGCCTTTGCATCACAGTGCTATGTAAAACATTCTGATGTTTTTCCTCTCCTCTTTCTAGGTACATCTTCCCAGCCTCACAGTCTTTTCCAACTTTCCTATGTTCAGACGGAAGACCATTTACCGAACATTCTCTCTGGACTTCTCCCCTAACAGCGGCTTCTATTCTGTCGCCAACAACAAAGGTGACGCCCTTCTCTTCAGGTGGGTGAAACAAATGTGATCAGGTCTGCTGTTGTAATTAAAGAAGCTCAGTATGCATCATATCATAAATGTAACTATAGTTCACATGGCTGACTTTTTTTTTTTTTTTTTTCTCCTGACTTCCATCTGGATCATCCAGACTGCTGCATTATGGAGATTTCTGAAGAAACACATCATCTGCAGAACTGGGGCATGCATACAACATCCATTCACCCAGGGAAATGTCGGTGTTTTCATGCTGTTCTGACTGGAAATATTCTGCATTGAGTTTTTTTTTTCTTTTCTTCAAGAATACATACAACTTTTTACCCTTTCTATTTCAATGTATTTTATTCAGCACAAGATCACATCACAGTCTATGTATGTAATGTTAGTAACTTGCTTTGAAAGAAAAAAAGTTACTGTAAATGATCTAATGATCTAAGCCCAATGCCCTTTTTTTTATTTCTTTTGAGCTCATGCCCCGAGTGCTGACATTTCAAACAAACGTGTTATTAGAGAACCACACGCCTGTTAATTACAACACCTTTTAGTAATGTTATTGCTGTACAGTAACAGATTTGGGGGGTAAACCAGTGGTTTATTTTGCTGTCTTGTAATGAGGACTGTACAGCCGACACTTGAATAATGCAATAATTAATGCAGATTCAGGCCCAGAAATTCTGTGTGACCCTGTGCCTTTTCACAAACTCCCAACAATAACCTGAACATGGCTGCTACATATGCTTACACAATTAAGACATACACAAAGGTAGCACAAAAGCAAGGCATCCTGGACCTGAATTAATTAAATATTCTTTGTAAAGAACAAAGTTTTTAATTAGTTGAATGTGCTGATGACAAAATCAAGTAAAAATTATCTATGCAAATCAAATTTAATCAACCCATGGAGGTCTGGATTTGGAGTCACACTCAAAATTAAAGTAGTAAAACACATTACAGGCTGATCCAACTTTGATGGAGTCAAAATGAGGCTCAGTAGTGTGTGTGGCCCCCATGTGCCTGTATGACCTCCCAACACGCCTGGGCCTGCTCCTGATGAGGTGGCGGATGGTCTCCTGATGGATCTCCTCCCAGACCTGGACTAAAGCATCCGCCAACTCCTGGATAGTCTGTGGTGCAATGTACTGTTGGTGGATGGAGCGAGACATGATGTCCCAGATGTCCTCAATTGGATTCAGGTCTGGGGAATGGGTGGGCCAGTCCATAGCATCAATGCCTTCATCTTGCAGGAACTGCTGACACTCCAGCCACATGAGGTCTAGGATTGTCTAGCATTAGGACCCCAGGGACAAACTGAACCAGCATATGGTCTCAAGGGGTCTGAGGATCTCATCTTGGTATCTAATGGCAGCCAGGCTACCTCTGGCAAGCACATGGAGGCCTGCGTGGCCCCCTAAAGAAATGCCACCCCACACCACTGCCAAACCAGTCATGCTGGAGGATGTTGCAGGCACCAGAACATTCTCCACTTCGTCTTCAGACTCTTTCACGTCTGGCACTGCTTTCATCTGTGAAGAGCAGAGGGTGCCAATTTGCCAATCTTGGTGTTCTCTGTCGAATGCCAAATGTCGCAATGTCTTGATCTGTAAGCACAACCCACACCTGTGGCCATCCCTCGTCGGGAGGTCATTTTGCTGGGCTCTGGCAGTGCTCTAGTTCCTCCTTTTGGAGGTAGTGGTCCTTCTGCTGGGTTGCTGCCCTCCTACGGCCTTCTCCACATCTCCAGATGTACTGGCCTGTCTCCTGGTAGTGTCTCCATGCTCTGGACTACGCTGACAGACACTGTCACACTGGTGTGCCATGGATGAGCTGCACTACCTGAGCCACTTGTGTGGGTTGTAGACACCATCTCATTCTACCACTAGATTGAAAGCACCGGCATCATTCAAAAGTGACCAAAAGTGAGAAGTGGTCTGTGGTCACCACCTGCAGGACCACGCCTTTATTGGGGATGTCTTGCAAATTGCCTATAATTTCCACCTGTTGTCTGATATGCGATTGACTTGGAGTTACATTTTGTTAAAAGTGTTCCCTTTATTTTTTTAGATATATAATGTCATCTTTCATCTGAAAGACTTTCCAGTCACTCACAAATAGGACAAAAGATGGGTGGAATGCACCCATCTTTTTCCCCTGTTAAAAAAATGCAGGATTTATGTAGGGTTATGTAATGGACAAAAAGAATAATAAAACTGTCCACAAGGTAGCGCTGCATTTGCAGTCCTGAAACAAGACAGGCTTGTAATTTGTCCTTGTACACAACTAATTCTAATGCTAACGTGACAGTAAGGCAGCCAGGAACGGCAACATTTGTGCATGTGACAGGTCAGGTGTGCAATGTAGGAATTCGATTTGTTACCTGACGTTGTATAAATGCTCAGTTTATTTATAAATCAAGAACAGAAGAGAAATGTGAAACAAAATCTTGGTCCGAAACCTTGGCATACGCTGACTGGTCCATATTACATCTTCCTGTTGTTTTCTTAACAATTTGTTGTGCAGAAGCATGAGCTTCCAGGCACCGAGCAGCGATACAACTTCAGATAACAACTCGACTCTGTGTTCAGACATTCCACAACTGGCCCATCCTCTCTGAAAAGCCCACAGGATGGGGGTGTCACAATGATTAATGAGCCCTACAAAAAGGCAGCTTGGTATTTCACCAAGCCACTTTTGAAGATATACCAGAACAGAAAAAAAACTGTCTCCAAAGTCTAAGCTTGTCTTTGAATCAAAACCAAATACAAAACAATAAAAGGAGGAAAAGATTCGAAAGAATGAATGATGCGTCCTATTAGTTCACGTCATCTACAGTGTACAGTTGTGGCCTAAAAGTGTTGAGAATTACAGAAATACTGGTTTTCACAAAGTTTGCTGCTTCAGTGTTGTTAGATCTGTTTCTCAGTTGTTCTCTGTAGTGTATAGAAGTACAATTACAAGCATTTTATAAGTTTCAAAGGCTTTTATTGACAATTATATTAAGTTTACGCAAAGAGTCAATATTTGCAGTGTTGGCCCTTTTTTCACAAGTCCTCTGCAATTCGCCCTGGCATGCTGTCAATCAACGTCTGGGCCAAATCCTGACTGAAGGCAACACATTCCTTCATAAATCAGTGCTTGGAGTTTGTCCACCCGCTTCTTGAGGATTGACCACAAGTTCTCAATTGGATTAAGGTCCGGACGGGGTTTTCTGGCACCCCAATCCCGCATCTGAATTATCTCTAGGAGATGCTCCTGGTGCTTGCTGGCCACCCTGAAGCCTTCTTCACAACACCTGAACCTCTCTCCTTGAAGTTTCTTGGAGCAATCTTAGTAGCAGCAATATTCTTGCCCGCGAAGCCCTTTTTATACAACGCAATGATGACTGCACGTGTTTCCTTGCAGGTAACCATGGTTAACAGGGGAAGAACAATGATTTCAAGGCATCACCCTCCTTTTAAAGCATCCAGTCTGCTATTCTGCCTTGTGCTCCTCTACACTCTCATTTGTGTAAATGAGAGGATCACTGAAATTATCTCAGCAGGTCCTTTTGTGGCAGGGCTGAAATGCAGTGAAAATGTTTTTTTTTTTTTGTTTTGTTTTTTTTTGGGGGGGGGGTGTCAAAGAGGGACTTTGCCATTCATCTGATCGTTTTTCATAACATTCTGGAGTATATGCAAATTGCCATAATTAAAAACGGAAGCAGAAAACCAGTATTAGTGTCATTCCTAAAACGTTTGGCCACAACTGTACTTATCAGCCACTGTGACTGCTGTCAAGTCTACAAAATGACTCACTACGATTGTACGACGATTGTACCAAACAATCGTCGGTCCAATTACTGAACCTTTTGAAGCACACATTTAAGTTTAGTGTGACGGCATGATTTTGCACTTCCTCTCAGGGGACACTTTCCTCCAACTCAGCTGCTGCCAGTTGTAATGACAAAGCTCTGAGCCTTCCAGACATTCTTTTCTCGCTTTTCCTCCTGTCGGCTTTGTGCGCACACCCTAAAATTACACCCTCGCACTCTCGCACTCCCACCTCCTACTCTCAGACCGGCTCTGACAGCAGCTTGCGGCTCACGGGCACCACACGTCAGCCTGATCTGCTGCGGTTGCATAACGGGTCTCAGCGGCACCAGCAGCGCATTTCATTTACTCACACACAGTCAGAGCTGCAGGTCTTTAACTAGCTTATACCCGGATTCTCTGAGGTTATTATTAATATTCGCTGCTGCTGTGAATAAATGAATAATGTCCTCACTGGCTGTGCATTTGCTGACAGTCAATAATTGATGATCGCGTCATCTTATTCTTCTTCTTCCTTCGGCTGCTCCCGTTAAGTGTCACCACAGTGGAATGTGTGGTCTTCTGCACAATCAACTTGGCAACAGTTTTACACTGGATGCCCTTCCTGACGCAACACTCCTTTACCCGGGCTTGGAGGGTGTACTGATCTGGATGAGTTCAGCCAGATGAAATGGGGAAGGTTACAGGCAGCCTTCAACGTTTCAAAGTGCAGACTTTATTCAATGGGGAGCCACTGACGTTCTTAAAGGAGTAATATGGTTTAGAGGAAAGGGTTCTGATTATAATGTAGGCAGAAGAATTCTGAGCAGGCTGAAGTTTATGTAAATACCGGGGAGGGAGAAGAACAGGATGTGACCATGTATGGGTGTGAGTGATGGGTGGGATGGGGTGAAAGGAGAAGTGGGTGTCATTGGGTGTCATCTGTGGAAATAAATATATAGTGATGGGAAGGTGCACCAGGACAGGACCCTGGGGATGCCGTTTGAAGCTAATAAAAGCTAATTTGTCAAGGAGGATGATGAGAGAAATAAGAAATAAAACAGTTCTACTGTATTTTAACATCGGTCATTTTGGCAGTATACTTGGATGGCTAAATATTTTCAAAAGGACCTCTGCAAAAGAGGTTCTTGTGGCTGACATTTTGATTCTGGAGGGGCCGTGCTGGCCCAGGAAGCGGCCCGTAATCTGAAGGTTGCCGGTTAGGATCCCCCAACCACCAAGGTGCATCCGAAGTGCCACTGAGCAAAGCACCGTCCCCACACACTGCTCCCCGGCTCCTTTCATGGCTGCCCACTGCTCACCAAGGGTGATGGTTAAAAGCAGAGGACACATGTCAACGTGTGCTGTGCTGCAGTGTTTCACAATAACAATCACCATAACATCTGTGGAAATAACTATATAGTAACTGGGTCACTGAGTGCTTCCTTCTTAGTAAGGACACCATGGAGTGACACAGCAAAATGTAAAGATGCCTTACAGCTACTGTATGTCTGCAGTGCCATTATGAAACACACATGGAAGCCTTGTGAAAGAATCGCTTGTGTCAACAACTTGCTTGACTCACTTGACTACTTTGTGTGCCTTGGCCGGCCCTGTTTTACACGCCCAAGTCGTAAAACGCCACACAGAGATAAACCCGCAAAGCCAGAAGGCTCAGATCAGAGACTGTCAGGTCAGGAACGACAGATCAAGTCAGATCATTAGAGTAGCACATCCACTACTGACAACAGAAGGGGGGTGAGGAAATTGAGCAGGGGGCTTAATCAATCGAAGGTATGTGCATGTCAGTTCTAAATGCTTTTTCATATTTTGCTACAATTTAAAAAAGATGACACCTTAATGTTTAATGTAACCTGACTTCAACAATCAATAATCATCTTTAAATTGGGGGACAAACTCTGCTTCCGCTGATTGAACTGCCTTCTAATGCATAAAAAATAGATTTTATATTGATATTAAAGTTTTATGCAGGTTCATTCATGAATGAACATTTGTTAATTTAGGTACCAGTAAAGGATAATTAGTACCTAGCTTTTGTGCAATTTATATCCATTTGAGCATTTTTGTAATATTAAGGATAATTGGCTTGTTACAGTGGGTGGCTTATCTGTCATTTGTGTATACAGTGACCCTTGTTAACGTGTATAGATATTCGATTGTGTGTATCAGTAGCTGCGGTGGAGAAACTGTTAAATGATATCTTTTATTATCATAAACATCTCATGCTTTCTCTGCCGGAGCAGCAAGGGCCGTTCTCTTTTAAGTAATGTAGTATTTAACATACAGCACACATTTTTGTAAATGAATTATAATAACAACAATTTGCTCATTGTTCTCACATCTGTTCCTAATATACTGCAAATAATATTGATTGGAATAAACGAATACACCTGGCATGCAAATCCTCCAAATTTGCCACATAAATTCTTATCAGATACAGATCACACATGGTAATGGAAAACAGACAAACATCTTTCCATTACGCCAATCCTCTGCTTGTCTGAATGACTTAAAAAACACACAATCATGTCAACACCGCAAGCAGCGCATATTAAAGCTCTGTCATGGAATGCAGAGGGACCAGCTGTCCTTTTTGAACTGGACTAACAACATTCTGAGCTAAGGAGGATCTAGTGAGGGTGGAGTTGGGCACATTGTAATCTCCATCCATTTCTCAACTGTAAAGTGACAGAACGCTCTGCTTCTCAAGGCAAAGTTGAGGAAATGAACCATAAAGAACACCTTGAACATAATTTTTGAGCAGATATGTGGTGAAAGCCATCAGCAAACAAATCTTTGTATTTACCCTTGACTCAGCTCAAGGGGACAAGAAAACAGGTCTGCATTGACGATTAATGTTAAGTTATGAAATATGTTTCATCTGGCATTCATTAAATTGCTGGAGGTGGAAATTGGTGACTGGACTGTTGTTTTAAGCCTTAACACACACGTTTCAACCTCAACTGTGTTCGGACAGACCATGAGGGAAATCATGCAGGCAGGCCACATGTTCTTCAACACAACACTATATGCTGCCAGTATATAGTCTGTTTTATTGGAAGATGCAGCCCAATTTACTAAACATATTCCTTTAATGGAGGTGAATTATTTTGCATGCAACTGTGCCTTTCTCCAAAGCTTCCTTTAGGAATTTATTCTAATTGGCCCCAATTAGATGCATCATACTATATAAATTGCTAACAAGATTCCCAAGGTTCACATTCCCAATTTGCAAAGTGGCATCTATTCACTTGCATGCTTATAAATATGTAAGTTGCATAGTTAGCATCAGTGATTGGGGGAAACATAGTGCAGCTCTGTGTTCTTACATCCTGCTTTGCTCAGCGAAGCATTTCCTCTTCCTCCTTGTGCAACTGGTCATGATTGGGTTCAGGTGTCTGGCCTGCAGCGTGCAGACAGGGTCAAACTCATTAGTGCAACAAGAGCACATAAACATAGACAGGGTTCCGGCCTTCTAATCCCTAATCTACGCAGCGTCGTTTTGTGCCGTAGGTGCAAGAAAAAAATGGTTGCCTTTTTTTTTTTTTTAGGTTAATGTTTGAAGTGCTTTGAATGTTTTTTGCTGTTCTCAAGTAGACTTGTTTTAGCATGGCCTGGGGGAGAAGTGCACAGTTGGCCTCATTTGGGTATTGTGTTAAGATTTTGCTTCGATTCAGAATGTGTGCTAATGCAGTGGCGAATGCATGATGCAAAGGGTAAATGGGGTTTTTGTGGATCTAAAAGGGCACACTTCATACTTCAGGTTCAGCTATAAGTGAATTGGATAAAGATTTGCTTGTTAATGCAGTGGCCTTGTTAACGTTTACTGCAATTTACACTGCATTTAAAATTTGCTTGTGTTCCAGGTCTTGCGGAATAGACCTGAGAATGGCTGAGGTGGTTGGTGATCCGGAGCTCTTCTCTGAGTTTGAGCTGACCTGCTCCATATGCCTTGACCTTTTCACTGACCCTGTCTCCACTCCCTGCGGCCACAACTTTTGCCAGGGTTGCATTGGTGGTTACTGGGCCTCGAGTGAGGTCTGCACTTGCCCACTGTGCAAATACGTATTCGAGGAGCGGCCAAAGCTCAGCATCAACCGTGTCTTTTCTGCAATCACCCAGAAGTACAAAGAGAAACAGTATGGTGCCCCACCCGTCGCTAAGCCCCGCCTCAAAGTATTTGGAGGCGAGAACTCTGGTGCCGCCCCCTCGACTGAAGATGTGGTGCTGTGTGATGTGTGCACTGGAAGGAAACAAAAAGCTGTCAGTTCCTGTCTGACATGTACAGCATCATACTGCGAAGAACACCTACAGCCACACAAAACCACGGCCTTCTACCAGGACCATCGGCTCCTAACCCCCATGGAGGCCCTCAAGGGCCGCACCTGTGCCACTCACGGCAGACTGCTGGAGGTCTACTGCCGCACTGACCAGACCTGCATCTGTGCCATCTGTGTGCTGGGGGAGCATCGTACCCACAGCACAGTGTCTGTGCAAACCGAGAGAGTAATCAAGCAGGTGGGTGCATTCATTCAATAAACACTTTATCTATCTATCCTATCTATTTATTTATTCATTTGGTGCCATCGTTATCTTTTTTGCACATTACGTTTGTCATAAGCGAGGTTTGAAGAATCTTTCCCATTATGTTATTGTAATCCAGTGGGCAAGAATGCTTTCCATTTTGGATTGAGCCTATTCTGCTTTCGAAAATTTCAAAAGTGAAGCTGTTTATTAAAAGCAAGCTACTTTTATAACGTGTTTTTTAACATGCGGTACACACCATTTAGTTTCTGAAAGGTATGGGAAGCAAACAAATTAAAACATTTTGGAAAATCAAATTGAACCACTACTTGGTGTTTACACTGATGTTGAACTAAAGTACATTCATGAAGTAACAACTACAGGTCACTCAGTTATTTGACAAGCACAATAAACAAGGTTTCTGATCAGCTTTCACAATCCACCAGTTGATTCTGTTGCCAAGCGGGATCATATTTCACATAATACAATCACGTTATGTTTTAGTATAGAATTTTTTTTTTTTTTTTTTTTTTCCCCACACCTGTAATAATTAAATTAGAATAATTCATTTTAATGACTTTCTCTTGGTCTTGTCTGAAAGTTCATTTCACAATCGATCAGTCTGACTTCATCTTAACAGAGGCTCCTGGGAAAGACTGAGCTGGACCTGCAGAGCATCATACAGCGGAGGAGCCACAGACTTGCTGAGCTGAAGGAACGGATCCTCACCCTGAAGGTGGGTGCTCTGTTCCATTTCTGTAATGTGAGCTGTGAGAATTGTGATATTCAGGCACTTGTAACAAACAATTCATTTGACTGGAGGTGTTGTGGGTTATATTATAGATGTACATTGAGATATTGTAACACTCCCTGCTTCAACAGCACTACACCCAGGCGGAGCTGGCAGAGGTGGAGCAGCTCGTGGGGGATGTGACCCAGTCAGTGGATCGGATTCACCAGGAGCTGGTGGGCGGGATCCGAGATAAGGAGGCCTCTGTGATTGGACGTGGGGAGGAAATAGTGAATCGTGAAGCATCGGAGCTGACTAGGTTGCAGGAACGCAGGGCCCGGCTGGAGGTCCAGGCCACATCAGAGGACCACATCGGGTTCCTTCAGGTATGATGTAGACTTCATGGTCCAGTGTTGTGTGTGTGTGTGATATGGGTGAATCTATGCTCTAACACACATCCTCCTGGCAGAGTAAAATGTAACTCCATGGCCATGTTTCCTAACATCACACACAGAACTGGAGAAATGTCATTATTAGAAACCCTTTATGTATAGGTTAAAATAATGTGCTTAACTTATAATACTAAAGCAGTCTTAGATTTTAATCGTCTGGTTTGTAGGTGAATTAAAACAAGTGTCTAAGAGCCACCCTTTACTTCAACAGTTGCATTTTCTTTCTAACCGAAAAAACTTTTTATTTATTTATTTATTTATATATTTTTTTTAGAGCTTTGATGCGGTCAATGCACCGGTACAGGCTGAGTTGGAAAGGCATTTTGAGGGACCAGAGGTTGAGCTGGAGCTGCACTATTCACTGGACGATGTGAAGACTGCTCTGGGGGAGATCAGAGAGAAGCTGGACTACATTCATGGTGGGGGAGTGCGTTACCGGCACTCCGGTGAGTAATGGTAGTGGGATTTCTGGAACCAATAAAGGATTCTTATAGCTCTTATCTTGGTGGTAGCTTGGGGAAGGCCAAATTGTGATTTTTAAAAATTTTTTTTTTTTTTTTTTTTTTTTTGGTTACTGTCCAGTGATCAGACTGTTCCAATCAGTGTTTTGGCCATAGGACCATTTATCATAACTGTGTAGGCAATGAGAGGGTGGATTGTCATGCAATCTGTTTTGGATCAGTTACATGTGAAACCATGAATGCGTTTCAAATAGTACTTCCTCCACTGCGTCAGATCCATTCAAAAGGGAGGTTCGAGTTACTGGATGAACGTCTTGTGCAAGAGACTAACATTTGAGTTATGCAGATCATATTCATTTCCCAATGACTGACCTTCCCTTTCCAATAAACAACCCTGTTTTGTTTTGTTTTTTTTTTTTTGTTTTTTTTTCATACAATGAACATTCATGTCATGTCTACAAAATGGTACCTTCGAATAATAACTTGAGTGAGCAGTTGTGTAGTAAAGTATTGTTACATGTAGAAATCATTATTGATATACATTTTATTTTTTTTTTTTTTTTCTCCCCAGTATCATCACTTCCTGAAAGCGAAAGTATGCTGAGTGTTCGATCGATGAAAAGGAAAGACTGGTCCCTGAAAGGTAGGACTGAATGTCCACACTTTTAGGTGAACTTTGCTGCAGTTATAAACATTCGAGATTCAGTGGAATCAGAACTGCTTTTAAATTCCAATGTATGCTGTTTTTCTTTTACAGATTTGAAGAAGTTAAAGACAGGTGTGTAAACCAGAATGTTGATTCACATTTTTATATCCACCAATAAACTAAACAGAAGCAATTTTTTTTGTATAAACTGAATCAATATGTTTGTATGTATGCTTTAGTGCCATTCAAATAAAGCCGCCAAAAAGGTTTTTAGCACCTCAGACCTGACTGGAGGATAGATTTTGGAGTCCTGCTGCCTCATTGTCAGAACGTGTCTGTCTGGAGATTAAGCTTTAGGATTTTTGGTAGACTGTTTAAAGTGTAGACTGTACATCTGGACACTATGTTGAACAGCTTTATCATGAATTGTTTCCTTTGGTTCCTTTCAGGGTATAAAAAGGTAAAAGGATATTTAGGTGAGTCCATTTTCTGTTTTATGTCTCAAACTATAGACAAGGCAAACCTGATATGAGATGTAACATCATTGGCCCCAGCGGTAAACTGAGGCTCACTGAATGCTATGGTTGTTCCAGAGGACATAACGCTGAACCCGGTGACCGCCTACCCGTTCCTCATCCTGTCTGAAGACCGGAAGCAGGTGAAGCGAGGCGAGAAGCTGCAGTTCTACAGGACCAGCTCACAGCGCTACGACGTCTGGTCCTGTGTCCTGGCCAAGGAGAGCTTTAACTCCGGCAGGCATTACTGGGAGGTAATCCACTAGGGTTTTTCAATTTTATTTATTTTTTGGGTTTGTCAAAGATTTGTTCCCTGCATAGATGTAAACATACATAGATGTATCATTAAATGCCCACGCATGGTATTTAAACAGGAGATAAGTGGGGGGCTGGTAGTAAGTCACAGGTTCAAACCCCACTTACTACCATGGTCTCCCTGAGGAAGACCATGGAGGAAGACACTGTCCCTGTAACTACTGATTGTAAGTCTCTCTGAATAATGTGAGATTTCCTCCCTCTTTGTCACAGGTGAACGTTGGTGAGAATAAGGACTGGAAGCTGGGCGTGGTCACAGAGTCAGCTCAGAGAAAAGGCCTGTTTGACATGAGTCCTGCGAATGGTTACTATGTGCTTTGGTGGGGTGGAACCCACTTGCGAGCCCTCACTGCCCCTCCCGTTGTCAAGGTGAAGTTATCAGGACGCCTGCGGCGGGTGGGCATCTATCTGGACTGTGAGGAGGGTCAGGTGATTTTCTATAATGCCAAGACTGGCAGCGAGGTGTACGCGTTCACCACCCCCGGGTTCAGGGACAAGATGTTGCCACTCTTAGGCACGGGTGATAAGGAAGTGCCACTGGTGCTCATGACCACACAGGTTGCTGCTGTCCCCGAGTGAGAGGAAAGTCAGGAAATATTGCGTGCATGTGCAAGAATGAAAAGCACTTTAAAACCAAATACTGTGCAAGAGGACTGTTGTAAGACAAAAAATAAGGAGGTGGGGCATGTTGCTTGCAGAAATTCTGCATTTTATAATACACATTCACGCTGTTCACAAAAAAAGTAAATTGCAATTATATTTTTAGGTAATAATTTAATTCGCACCAAGAGCATTTTTCTCTGAAAGAGAACCAGAACATGTTGACTGCTGCTACGTTCTCACCTTAGATGAAGGAGTTCCACAAGTGATCTGTGGGGTGCAGAGGGCTGCATTTTCTGCTGTACTGTTGTGTGACACTGTTTTCTGTTTTTCCTTTTTTGTGGCAATATCTATTTAATTATGTATTTGACTTCTGGAAACTCAACCGGAACTCTAATAATTTAAACAGATAAATTGACACATCAGAAATTCTGGTTCACCATGAATGCTAATGTTGATAGTGGCAAGTTCTGTAAAAAATTATACATTTAAAAAAAAAAAAAAAAGTTTTTGTAAAGTTTTTTTTTTTTTTTTTAAATGGTCACGCCCCTCCCCAAGACATGTAATGTGTGATTTACAAAGGCTCTGTACTAAATGTCCTTGTTCTATTTACAGCATTTTTTTTTTTTTTTTTTTTATTAAAGTTCAAGGTTTAGACACCTGGTACAGCGAAAATGATTAACATGATGCAACATGATAAATTGTCATATCTATATGTTGATTGTTGTGTTTGGGGGAAAAAAAAATAAAGTGCAGTGCAGCAGTCATATCTAGAATTATGACCCACATAGAAAGTGAACAAATGCACCATACTGTCAGCTTGCCGCACCTCCAGTTCTCTGCAGGAAGACGAGCCAATCTGGTGCAACTTGCTATTCCGCTGCCCGCCACAGGATGTCACTAAAGCCCAGAAACGCATCACCGCCTGGATCTGCTCAGTAATAATAGTTGATGACGTCATAAATGATAAACATTCCTGCTCAATAGTAGATGTTGGCACTCAAATTAAATTAGAAGGGCTCTTTCGCTTGGCATACGACCCAGCTCTATAGTGCATTTATTTTTTTTTGGCTGGACTGATGCACAGGCATCGTTTAATCCAGCGCGGCTTCAGATTCAATTCTGAAAGCAATAAAGTAATTCTCATAACTTTATCAGTAAAAGTGAATGTACGCTTCCCTACCTTCAGCCCCACAGCTAAATGAATAATTCATGTGCCGCTATGACGTTACAATAATTAGTACATCAGTTTTTGGCTGTCCAGCATGTGCACCATTTCAAGAAACGGAAACAAAGGCACATAAAAACAAACCCCTTGGTTTTTATTTCATTTTTATTTTTACAGTAGTCATTCTAGTAGCTGCCTTGAGTTGTTTTCTTTTTGTTTTCATTTTCTGTCTATCTTTTTTTCTCATTGTTCTGCTTTACTTCCCATTTTTGATCAACATAATGGAAGAAACCATGAACAAAACATTGAAAACCAAAAAGAAGAAAAGAAACGAATACAAAACAAAATGCCCCTGAAAAAAAAAATGGAATTTTGGCAAGAGATGATTATAGTGATTGTGAACATACTGATCCAATCCAGTGCGTACAGTACATCTGGGTGCAGTGCTGTCAGGTCCCGACCCTACACGAGGGGGGACAAGGTGAAGGGTCAACTACAATCGGAAAGGAAGAAGGCAATAAGAAAAGGAATATCACACGAGCCCAACATCATTTCTGACGCTGCTACTTCAGTCAAATTACGCTGCAGTCAAACACAGGCTCTCCTGTGCATTTTTACTTTTTTTTTTTTTTGGGGGGGGGGGGGGGGGGGGGGGGGTTGTGGTAACAGCAGGCACTCCGAGTCTGATCTCCCACCCTGGTCCTTGGGATGCTCTGATCGAGCAACAATATTTGACAATGCAAAGAAAAAGGGAAATAAGGTGAGGGAGGGCGTCTCACTGACGGTGAGCAAAACGGCTGCAAAGACTGATACGCTGATTATTACCTAAAGCGTTAAGTAATACTTGATTTGACTGTTCACATTCGGCTGGACTGGTCTTTGATCGTTAAACTATTTGAAGAGCACTCAACACAAGCCGCCATTTAATATCCTCCTTCTCAGAGTTTCAAAACACACAGAACAATTTATTGACTTAGTGCCACGTAACATTTTGTCTGTAGTCTCCCATTCACCACTGAAGACTAATATGCACATCAGACATCAATTTGTCAATATGACAGTTAAACGTTGGACATGCAATAAATTATATATAGAAAACAAAGGGGTAGGGGGGAGCAAAATTTTGGTGTTAAACATCAAAGTGGTCACAAAAAAAAAGGCTGATGTAGACTAGAACTTCTTTTGGTTTGTCGTGTTGCCGAATGATTGCCCCGCTGCAGTTGTTTGTCAGAGACTAAATCTCAATCGAATGTGTCAAGCAAGGACCTGCTGAATAAAAGGGGAGACGGGTGGGGAGAAATAAAAACTGAGAAGGTCTCATCTGATGACTTTGAGGCTTTGCATTCTGGGATTTTGCTTCCCAACTCTCACGCCGATGACCGAGGCCAAACGCAGCCAAAACAGGACGGGCTGGGAGTAAATACACCAACACGAATCTCGTACGCCGCCAGCACACTTTGATACCTTATAATACTGGCCCTGGGTCCCCATGTTCGATCTGCTAAGAAACCAGGGCCACAGTGCGATGTGTCCAACACGAATACTACTCCTGTTGCAGCGCCTCAACTGATATGTGCGACCTGGTCAATGCTGACCCCTTGTGAGATCCCCACAGCCAATTCCATCTCAACAAGGCCTGATATGGTCAACCCGGCTCTCTGTCTGTGGGTGTGGCTTTTGTAGGAGTCATCTAGCACAACTCGTGGACAACAATGTCCTTCAACAATGTCCTTCTTACTGAGAACGCATGTAGAGATTAATACTGAGCTGGTCTTTGGTGTTGGGCACATCACCATAGTGTGTCAAATTTGGAAGAAAAGTGGATTACAGGACAAAACATGGTAATTATTAGCTATGCTCATATCATATCAGTACTGGTGTATAAGAAGTTGAAGCCAGGACCAGCTGAGCAGCATCGGGCCTGACAGGAGTGCTAGTGCCAGCCGGGGCAAGGGGAACCGGGTAGACAGCCGCTCAGTTTTAAAAGGTGAGCAGCTTGTTCCGACTTCAGGGTCGACCCACCCACCCCCTATCCCGTATTGGATGCACTAAAGAACTTTTAAGGGGGGACGAGGAGCCAGTCGCCAGAACACGAGGCAGAGGTCAAAACCGTCAGCGCCCCCCCGGAAATGCCCAGTGCCCCATGGCAGAGATGGTTGGGGCAGAGCTGACAGGAGTGTAATTTTCAGCCCTACTCAGTGCAGCACCGTGGCGGACCCTTGATCAGGGGTCCACAGTGTAGTCAGCTTTAGGGCACATGGTCTCAGAGTGCTGGACCCCGATGGTCCGGATCAGTTAAACGGTTGCATCATGGCTGGTTCCTACTGTCCACACCTTAACCAGGCTGCAGTGGAGCAGAGAAGTGGAAAGTAATTCCTTCTCCTGATTAAAAATGCGGTGTTACTGAAAAGGAAAGAAAAAAAGAACAGAAGGGGATCGCAGGCTCCAGGTGAATGGCACATTGGGAGGGTAAACAAAAGGGAAAAAAAAAAAAAGAGAGGGATGGCACATTTGGCAGATGGAGGGCTGGACAAGTCCCTGACAGTTTCTCCGTCGTCCACTCGTCTTCTCAGGGACTGCCCAACATTCTCTGCCATGTTCACAACCATTGATATAAGCCATTCCCTGGGCTCAAAGAATAAAGGAGCTGCAAGAGATGAAGAGACAGAGAAAAGGGCATCTCCCACTTGTTTATGGTCACATTAACACTGTTAACCTCTATCGCACATGTACACACACACACACACACTCACTCACTCACTCACTCACTCACTCACACACACACCAACACCGGCCCAAAGTCTGTCGGTGAATCAGAGCTGGAGCTCAGAGGGACGGCCCCCCTCCGGCGTTCAGTACATTCGTTGTAGTCTTGCGCGTGAGGAGAAGGAATCGGGCAGGAGTGCTTGTCCGCTATGGAGTGCAAATATGCAGGAGTTGGTTGGAGATGGTCGGCCGCGCGTTTGCCGGGATGCAACGGTCACGGTAACGGTCAGGAGAAAAAAAAAAAAGCAAAGGGGGTGCAGGCGGGATGGGAGCGGCAGAGGGGGAACTTGCCCCCCCATTTTCCTTAGCGGTAGCGGGCGAAGCTCGGGCTTGGTGAAGGCGGGGAGGTGAGCAGACAGTGGATAATTTATAGTAAACTACATTTATATACACACACCCATTGTACAGATACTGAATATGTACATGCTAATTTGTCGTCGTCCCTGCTAGGTGTCCATTCACAAGCCAGGTAGCTCGTCCAGCCCCTCTCCTCCTGCGTACGTCCCGTACTCTCCAACTATGGCTCGCGCCTTTGCCCTCCGCGTGTCCGTCTGTAGTGTAGGTTTGAGCTGCAGGGCCCTTAGCTGTTCTTCAGCAGCGTTCTGTCGAGGGGGAAGGAGAGGAGCTGGCCGGCCTCGGGGGCCAGCAGGCCGCAGGAGCGCAGGTCCACGCTCTGCAGAGAGGCGCAGCGCCGCAGTAGCGGAAGACACTGTTCAGTCACCTTCACGCAGCCTGCAGGAGGGGGGGGGGGGGGGGACAGGAACAGAAAAAGAAACCAAATTGATGGAGAGAAGAGAGAGATTGGGGGGGGGGGGGAGAAATTAGGCCAGATAACACACTAAGCTCTTCCCCAATGTGCGGAGATTCAGAGGCTGTCCTCTATATAGGTCTGGTGCATCAGCAGAAAATTCGGGCACACGCGAGAAAGCAAAGTAGCTGTCTGGTTGATATATGATTAAAAGCTTGCCCAACGGCAAGAAAATGTTTTTGGAATTTATCATTCTTTCAATAAACTAACTATAAATAAGGAGCACAGGAGAAGTTATGCAACTACACTGCTCAAATCTGACTGGCCGAGGTACAATTAAATGTATATGGCTATAGTGAACAAAGCAGCTTTTTCTGACAAGTTGCAAGGCAATCGCCTGTTTATTAATTATTTGTGTTTATTATCTTAAATCAGTGACTGTATTCATAGTATACGAGAGTCCCTGATGTAAAGGTGTCACCATATTATGAATGCAATAAAACCACTTGAAAGCGTGAGTGAGCGATTAGCCTCTTGCTGATTATTACCTTAATTTCACCCATTAATGAAAATACACATGCACTTTGTTTACAACAGACACAACATTAAAAACCACTGACAAGTAAATTCAGTAACATAATTCATCTTGATTCAACAGCACAAGTAAAACAGTGCTGTGCTCTAGGTCTGTACGTCAACAAGCAGCCAAATTGAGATGGTCTATACAACTAGACAAATGATCTAAACAGAGATGAAGAAAAAGTCTGGATCATGAGCATCCAAGACTCATGTTAGCTGTGAAAGTTAGCCTGTCAGGTCTAATCCAACAGAACAGCTGAACACTAAATGACAAGAAAGGTGTCCGAACATTATGCAGCACATCTTTGTGCACACAAACATGGTGACCCCTGTCCACTGCCACAATGACCACATCGAAACTGGTCCAAAGGAGAAATGTGTCCTTGTCTGAAGAATCATTTTCTTTAAAATTGTGTTAATTATTTAGTGCTGCCATCGCAATAGATGCTCTATGGGAGAGAATAAAATATGACAGAGGGAGTGTGACGTTCTGGGCAATGTTCTGCTGGAAAATCTTGGGTTCTGCAATTCGTGACAAATATCACCTACCAAAACATTGTTGCAGACCATGTTTGTACATGTAAAAGGTATTACCTGAAGGCTTCCTTCAGGAGGGTAAATGTGCCCTGTCATAACTCAAATATTACTCAGGAGTGGTTTGAAGTCCAAACAAGAGAGTTTGAGGCGTTAACAAGTTCTCCAGATATCAATCTAACCGAGCATGTGTGGATTGTCCTGGGAAAACAAGTGTTATCCACGGAGAAACCAACTCACATCTTACCGGACGTATAGGATCTGCAGCTAAGATACCACTGGACAAATTGAAGGGCCTTGTGATGTCCGTGCCGTGTTGATGGGACGAGGGAGACCGATTTAATGTTTTGTGCAAATTTGTGCATTGTGGGTCTGTACCTGCCAAGTTGACGTGTGTGAGGCTCTCTCTCAGCGGGGATATCGGGGAGGTCAGTGTGAGGACGGTCTGGTCTGTGATGTTGCCGCACTGACTCAGGTCCAGCTTGGTCAGGTGGGGCAGGTAGCGCACTAGCAGCCGTGACATGGCGTCCGTCACCTCCAGCCCAGCCAATCGCAGCTCAGTCACATTTTGGAACCGCCCCCCTCTGCTCTCACCATGACCTGTATTTTGAAAAGGCAAAAATGCTCACTGCACTCTCGGATGAACCAGATGTGGGGGAGTGTAAAAGAATGCAGGAAAGAGGAACTGGAGTCCACTGTCTTCCCCGCCGCTCAAGCAAAGATGTTAACCATACCTAACACACCCTGAGCGGAGGCTCAATGATTTAAAGCCACTCAACACTAAAGCATCTACAGTCATTGGCAACCCATGGCCACCTGAATCCAATTCAAGTTAGTCATGCCTGTGTAGAAGTATGACCTCAGGGTCTACAAATTGTGGAACCACATACATCTTCTTACACCCCTTTTCCACTGCTCTGGTTTCCATGCTGGTTCCCAATTTTTGGAACCAGTGCTGTGCTTTCCCACAGAAAAATCTTGGTGCCGGTGCCCAAAAGCAAGCACTGAACTGGCCCCTTAACTTTGCTGGTGTAGTAGCGAGAGCTTGTGACCTAACGTGGCATCCGGGGGAGTGGTGGCTTAGTGGTTAAGAAAGTGGCCCCGTAATCAGAAGGTTGCCGGTTTGAATCCAGATCCGCCAACGTACCACTGAGCAAAGCACAGTCCCCACACACTGCTCCCCGGGCACCTGTCATGGCTGCCCACTGCTCACCAAGGGTGATGGTTAAAAGCAGAGGACACATTTTGTTGTGTCACTGTGTGCTGTGTTTCACAATGACGATCACCTTACGAACAAGGTAGCTTTAGAAGAAAATGGTGGACAGCTTAAGTCCAGAAACATGGAGCGCTGAAGAAATTAATTCTAGGTATATGGATTCCAAAAGACTTTTGTTACGATGTAACAAAATTAGGTGCTGGCGGTCTAGTGTAAATGCGACCAGTTCCCGGTTGGTTCCCAGTTCAGTACCGGCCGAGCACCAAAACCGACACCTGGCCCCAGCCCCAGTGTAGTGGAAATTAGGCATTAAGAGCACCTCCCCTGCCAATGCTTTAACATCATCATTCACACTACTTACTTCATCTCAATGCATTACGTTGTATTAAAAGATTTTGGCACTTATGCTCATTCCAAAGCTCAAATATTGAATGTCATTCTTCATTTGGACAGAACATCTGCCAAATAAATGCAATGTAATTCAATGCAGTTTGTAGGGTAAAATCAAGCGTCTAGCATGTGTTTTAAACCAATCAACAGGTGAAGCAAAGCAAAATGTAGTCAGTCAGTAGCAGCATGCACCATAATTACATTAGTTGGCCAAAGCAATCAATCAAGACTAATAACAGATGATATACAACACTGGTGTACCTCTTCAAACCAAACACTCACAGGGAGCCATATGGGGTCTCCGATCTTTATAGGACTAGGGTAGGAAACTACATGCAGGGCTCCTCATTTGGATAATATAAATGGGAACCTTGATGGCCAGGTCTGACTGCGGACATTACAATAATCCAGAATAACAGATTAAGTGTACTGTATAGGAGTCAAACGGCAGTGGTAGCAAGCATCTGACAAAAAAAAAAAAAAAAATGACATTACTCACAGCTGCAATTTTCCCTCCATATAAAGAAAACACATATCTGCAACAGAAATAAATGATAAAGAGAAACAGTGGGCTGCAACTACGGTTACATACAGGTGACCTACCTGACCGTGTGTCGCCGGGGGGCGGAGCCAGCAACTCCCTCAGGTGGGAGTCTTTGAGGTCTTCAACCCGACTGAGGTCAAGCAAACGCAGGCACGGGCACACAGCCTGGCACAGCGCCGACACCGACGACCATGGGCATCCCGACACATTCAGCTCCAGCAGTCCTACAGAAGAACATGGTAACTTTACACAGAGAAGCTGAACTTAACATAAATACATGGCTGAACAGATGTTTTTCGTGAGATCTTGCTGCATTGGAAGCCCATCTGCAAGTCCATTTCCCCCTGAAGGAAGCGCAGCTCCAGCAATTCCTTTCTTTGAAAAATGGCAAGAGATTTAAAAAGCCCATGACTTATCACCACTATAGCTTTTTGGAGCTCTAATTGTAAGAATATGATTTATTCGGCTTCCTAGTAAACAGCGTATTGACAAACTATCAAATGCTTGAGCAGCAGCGGCTGTGAGCCAGGTCAGAGAGGTGCTGTAAACTACCTGTGAGGTTGTCTTAATAAAAGAAAAGAAAAGTCTAAATACTTCGAATCCTCAGCCTTTCCCTGATCACTTGGCTGGATGTCTGTACAGCACTCCGGGCCACTTTTTTTTTTTTTTTTAACGAAAACTGACTGGAAGGCTGAAGTTGCCATCTTTCAAAAGCCAACAGAATAACAACGTGGTGATTATGAGGAGGCAGGTCTGCTGATCCGCGTGTCGAGCAGCCATGTGTGAACACTAGCCTATGTCCGATAATTAGCTGTCAAAAAAAGCAAACATGCTTTCCGGCTGACTTCCACAAAAACAAACACCGCAGAAGACCACTGTTGGCTAGTATATCACCAGAATGAGATATACCCGTGATAATACCTTCAGTTCTACTTTAATCTAGAAAGATTGCTAGGTGATCAAGAAAGCACAAAAAAAAGTTCAGGAAATAGAGGACATCACACAATTTACATAAAATTTTTTTTTAAATGAGAATAAATAAATAATAAAGAATTTACAGCGCATCACCTTTTCCGCATTTTATGTTATAGCCATATTCTGAAATTGATTAAATGCATTGTGCATTTGTGTTGTCCATAACGACAATGTGAAATTTATTTAATAAATGAATAAAAACACTAAGAAAATCACATGTACATAAGTGTTCACAGTCTTTGCTCAATACTTTGTTGATGCACCTTTGGCAGCAATTACAGCCTTATTGAATATGATGCTACAAGCTTGGCACACCTATCCTTGGCCAGTTTGGCCCATTCATCTTTGCTGCACCTCTCAACCTCCATCAGGTTGGATGGGAAGCGCTTTTAAGATCTCCCATCTCAGAGATCGCATTCAAGTCTGAGCACTGGCTGGGCCACTCATTCACAGAGTCATCCTGAAGTTACTCCTTGGCTGTGTGCTTAGAGTCGTTGTCCTGCTGAAAGATCAACTGTCGCCCAAGTCTGAGTTGAAGAGCGCTCTGGAGCAGGTTTTCATCCAGGATGTGTCTGCACATTGTACGGATGATTGAAGCCACTGTGCTAATTGGGAAAGCAGCAGAAATTTTTCTGTAACCTTTGTGTGTTCTCTGACATGAACAAGCATGATCAGGGGAAACAGGAGGCATCTGAGTTCAATTTTGAGCTTCATGGCAAAGGCCATGAATACTTATGTTCTGTTTCATTTTTTTTATTTTTTAAAAATATGCCAAAACTTCAAGTAAACTTTTTTTTCCACATTATCATTATGGGGTGGTGTGTGTAAAATTTAATTCTGTAACAAAATGTGGGAAAAGTGATGTGAGGTAAATACTTTTCGCATGCACTGTATCTTGAGTAACTTGGTAAGCTTCCATCTCAAATCTATAAGTTGCCATAAATGTAAAACAATGGCCAAAAAGGCAGGTTTGGTGGTATGGCATACAGAATATTTTGAATTAAATCACTCTCTCAGTCAGGTTTCCTAAGTCTTGGCAAATCTAGGATTGAGATCATTTAAAAAATATCATAACAATCCTTTTGGTCAAACTTATCCATTTGAACCTGTCTAGTCATATTAAATTATAATATTAACTTTTTCATCACATAAAATTCAATTAGATGCAATTTAATTGAAGAATCAGCCCATGATCATGCACAATTTAAAAAGCACCATCTTGTACCTTGTAAGCGATTGATGAGCCACATGAGCTGCTTCTTGGAAATGTTGGTATAGCCCAGGTTGAGCGAGACGGGCTGCCGACGGATTACTCCACTAAGTATGGGAGGGGTGATTGAGCGCTGCCGGCTCAGGTCAATGCGGGTCCATAGCCTCTTATCACAACACCTGCAGAGAGGGGGAAGAAGTGGATGCAGTCAGCAAAGTTACAAAAGTCACCAAAAAGCAACAAAAACAAACTGAACTTTTTTGTGTAAGCAGCTAAATCGGTGCACTGACTTAAGGGTAATTCCCTTCCCACTGAATTTTTAACTGCAGTATTAAAAGTGTGTGTGTTTGTGTGTGTGTGTTTGGGGTGGGTCATTAAAGCCTTTGTCATCACTATTTTTGTCGTTATGGAGAATATCACAGCAGAAAAGAGGAGACAGGTCAGTCGTGGCCCAGCGGATAAGGAAACAAACCCATAATCAGAAGCCCGAATCCCGAACCGCCAAGGTGCGACTGAGCAAAGCACAGTCCTTACACACTGCTCCCCGGGCACCATTCATGGCTGCCCATTGCTGGTTAAAAGCAGAACACACATTTGGTTGTGTCACCGTGTGCTGTGCTGCAGTGTTCCACAATGACAATCGCTTCACCTTCACTTTCACTAATGACTGGTAAAAATTCTCAGAATAGTTTATCAAACACATACAGGGCTGAGCAGTATGATCTAATATTTAAATTACTGATAAAGCATGCACTTGAATTCTTTTTGGTTAATTTGACATCAGAAATTTATCATGGATATATGATATTTTAATAATTGCAAAAAAAAAAACTATTTGTAGAAAATGGTTAAATAATTTAAATAATTGGAACTGGAGGAAACTGTAGCTACTCAAATGTTCTTTTATATTAATACTGGCAGATCATCAAAACATATTTCAATATTACAGAATGTAGATGACAAATACCACTCAAACTGGACTGCACTGATTGTGCTGCTATTAAAGTAAAGTGAAGTGATTGTCACATATGATACACAGCAGCACAGCACACGGTGCACACAGTGAAATTTGTCCTCTGCATTTAACCAATCACCCTGAGTGAGCAGTGGGCAGCCATGACGCCCGGCGAGCAGTGTGTGGGGACGGTGCTTTGCTCAGTGGCACCTTGGCGGATTGGGATTCGAACCGGAAACCTTCTGATTACGGGGCCGCTTCCTTAACCGCTAGGCCACCACCGCCCCATTAGTTTGATGTGTTAAATTGGAGATGGTGATTTTAAGGTTAAGATTTCATTCAGCATTTAATTCACTGCTAGTTACAAAGCCGAGTAATGCAGCAATGGGGTTTTATGCAGCCGTAAAGTCTTTATGACAGCATGGAAGATTATTTCAACATGTGAGTATGATGAGGAGCTGCCTGGTGTTTGACCTTTAACCCCCAAAGCAAAGCTCACCAGCGGCTCCAAGTGCGACAGACGCGCATGCAGACGCAGAGCTCCCTCTGGGTGAGATGCTGGAAGACGCGCAGCCACACGTCTCTGGGCAGCACGTGCGAGGTGCCCCCATCCAGCAGCAGGCAGTGGGGCTCGGGGCAGGCGGGCGGCGGCCGGACCAGGTGCCGCTCCATCTGCATGGGCCGCGGGGGCGAGGGCACGGCCGGCGGGCTACGCTTCATCAGCTGCGAGCGCTGCGATGGCGCCAAGCGTGAGGGCTGGGAGCGCGGGGATGCGGCCAATCCCCCGGCTGGGTTGCCCAGTAACAGTGCCCCGCCTCCGTTGGCGGCGCTTGACACCGCACCCCCGCCTGTTCTACTGACTGGCGCAGGGCTGCCGGTCGTGTTCTGCTGGCTCTGGCGGTTGCCGCTGCGGATCTTGCTCCCGCGGCTCCCCTTCCCCGTGTGCCGGTGGTTGGCCAGCCCTCCTCCGCTGCTTGTGTTCTCCTTCTCCTGCGTTTCACGTCCACCGGCCCGCGTGCGTCCATTACGTGGCTCCTGGCCATTACTGCGTTTAGCTGAGGAGGACGATGAAAAACCATCCTGAGTGGGTGAAGGTCCACTGTGGCCTGAAGAAGGTTGTGATTGGCTGGAAGAAAGTGGCGAGGGTGGGGGCAGAGGTGTTGGCTTGCGCCCCCTGTCCCCGTCCTCATCTTCTGGCTCAGTAAGAGTGGTCTTTCGTCCGCGAGGGGGTGGCCCGTCCCCCCTCCGTCGGCCAGCTTTGTCCGCAGACTCGTCTATTCGTTCATCTCGCTCGTCTTCTCCTCCACCATCGGCCTCGGAGTCCTCGCTGGCGCTGAAGCCCAGTGCCGCCAGACGCCGGTTCCTCTCTCGCTCTCGCTCCCTCTCTCGGGCACTGCTGTTGCTGTTTCCGTATGCGACAGGGGACGAGGGGGGGTCAGAGGCTGCACCGGCAGATGGAGAGTCAGAGTCTGATTCAGAGTCGGACTCAGAGCTGGAGGAGCTGGAAGAGGTGGAGTCACGGGCGCGCTCCAGCATCTGGCACATCCGCTTGAAGCGCTCCAGCTTCTCCCGCTGATGTGACCGCTGGTCCTGATTGGCTGCTGAGGCTGTGGATGCTGTGGAGTTGGCCCCTCCTCCTGACCCCTGACCCCCAGTGGAGGATGAGTTTGGGCCATTGGTCTCGGAGGCATCAGAGCTGGGCTTCTGTTTCTGAAGAGAAGGGGGAAAAATATAAAAACTTCAAAACGAACATCAAAAGAAAAACCGCGCCTGAACGACTGAATGAACAAACAAACAAATGAATGAGCATCATTCAGTAGGTTATAACTTCTTGTTCAACCGGAGAACAACCGGAGAATACAGTTTTCATTATAGCACTAGATGACACCAGCACAAAACACACAATGTTCATTTTAAGAATACCCTGTTACCAGTAGCATCTACCAAATAAATAGATCTTCAGTTCCCAAACTGGTGGTACTTTTGTCCGGTACATCAAGAGATTATTGCTAAAATTCATTGAGCCAAATATTTTCGAGGTGATACACTTCATGAAAAGTTTGAGAAACACTGGTATAGAGCCTTGTCTGGTTTTAACAGTACATGTCATAGCTTCCTTTTTTTTTTGTTGCCAGAGGTGAGGCAAAGATTAAAAAAAATCCAGACCAGAGTTCAGCAATGGTGGCAGAAGCACAGCTAGAGGGAGGGGGACCGCTGCAAGCTAGTGCTTCAGTTACAAAAGACCTGTACCTGTACTGCACCCACAGTACATATTCAAGGTGGACAGGATTCAGGAACAGAGAACGATTTTATGAAGCAGATGCAGTTTGGAGACCAACTGATGCTGATTGTTGCCTCTTAAAAAATAAAAATAAAAAACTGAACTAGGTGAAACACGTCTCATGGCATTATGGCAGGACGGGGGGAATGGGTAATGGCATTTGATGACGCAGTGCCATACCTTTTTCAGGTGTTTTTCACGTGCACGCTTCATCTGTAAAAAGGGAGAAAGCGTGGAGGAAAAAAAAAAAAAAAAGACAAGCAAGAGGAAGAAAGAGGGGGACCAAAAAAAAAAAAAAAAAAAAAAAAGGCCAGTATTTCTCTGACATTTTCACCTAATATCAGTGGTAAAAGCGGACAGAGACAGCTTGACATCTCATGTCTAGCCCACACTGGCTGACAGGGACACATCTCTCTCACACACACACACACACACACACACACACACCTTTTTCTTTGGCCCACTCTCCTGCGGAAGGTCCTTCTCCTTCTTGCGTTTGTGGCCGTCCTGACGAACTCCATCCTCCAGCGATGGCGGCTTCTTCTTGCTGGGCGGCGGATCGTCAGTCAGCTTCCATCGACTCACCTCCCCGTTGTCTGTCCGCTTCTTCCCCTGGCCGTCACCCTGGTCCTGCAGAGTGTCAAATGAAAACTAAACTGAATGAGGCCAATTATTGGATAAAATATTTATTTCACACAGTTCCATCACTTCTACCCATGTGAGGATATAACACCTTACCTTACTGGTCTTGCCCTCTTTATGGCACTTGGGGCACTCCCAGCAGTTGGGAATCTCATCGTTTATAATTCCCTCCGCTTTACCCATCTGCAGACAGAGATCCATTCAGGTCAGTCGGCAACGCGGACACACAAATGCAAGACACGGACTCCATGCATCCACTCAAACATAATAAACTGACGACCTTTTCTCACACGTGCACCTACCTTGAGGCAACTGGGGTGGATGATCTCGTTGCAGATGGTGCACTCCATCAGGCAGAGACTGAACTTCTCCTCCTCTGTGTCCACCGTGTCCTCCTTCCCCGCTTCCCCGCAGGAGAAACACACCGCCGTGTGGGGCAGCACAGGCTGCAGGGCCGCAGACATTGAAAACGGGGAAAAAAATTATGCACTGACACACAAATGTTGTGCTGTGAGTTTTCATAAAATAGCAAGAAGCTGACTTCATCTGAATCATGTGGACAAGACAAAAAAAAAAAAAAAAAAAAAAAAAGAAGCAATAAATCTTCCAAATGGACAAGTAAGAAACATTTCAACCTCAAATTATGCAAGGTGTTTTTTAACGCAGTGTGTCAGTCCTGTTCTGCTAGTTTGTCATAAGCTTACAGCACTTAATACTAAAAAGTGTAATGGATAATCCATGTTATTATGTTGCTAATAATCAAACGTTGCTAATAATCAGCTTGTTGTACATGACTGAGTAAGTTAGGGTCAGGTTTGTGTCAGCAGACTGTGGCTGCATTCAGCAAGCTGCTATTAAAAAAAAAAAAGGCTCATCAGTAAAAGTTAAAGCTGTTGGATTTAAGAGGAAAAAATCCAGTATTCACGACTGAAAGTGAAGGCTGAAAAGGAGCTGTAATGAGTAATGTGAACTCGGTGGGCTTTGCAATGTCACCTAGATTCTTTTAACCGAAAAACAGGCCAACATGACACAGCATGACAAGCATTCCCTGCCTGTATTATATCAAACCATAACAGTGGAGATCATCGGCCATTCTGCACAACATACAAAAAACAGCATTCGGGAGAAAGCTCTCCTTTCAGCAAGAAAGAGCAGAAGGTCACTGCTCGAATGTGACAAGCACCAAAATGTGAATCTACTACAGAATCCTGATCTCGGTCATATTATGAATCAGTCCACAGGCAAGCATGAGGTAACCTGCCTGGCAGAATAGGCAGCATCCAACTCCCACTCTCTGTTGGCACATACTGTAAAAAGACCCTGCAAAAGATGCTTCACCACAGAAGAATCAAGAGAGAGCAGCAGCTTTAATGGGAGGTGTTGGGCTCATACTGGATTGATTATTTCCAGATAAAATATATATCGTTCATAAAAGTCTCGGATCTAATCATATGAGAGCCTCCGCCTCAGTAAAACCTGTGGTGATTATGCCAATTTTTGGCAGTGCTGTAAGGGCTACCAATTCTAAAATTGGGTTTCAGACACGTCACTTTCATTCTTACAAATACCTTTGAGACATCCTGGTCTTATCACATGACTGCAGGTGAAAAATACACACATACAAACCAAACAGATAACAACGTGTGGCCCAATCCAGATGCAGTTTAAACCCAAAAATGTGAATTTTAAGAGCTTTAATAATATTTAATAAAATTGTATTGATACACTTGTATTCCAACCTTACAAAAACACCATTGACGCTTTGTCAGGTTCAAATCGTGGTCGTTTTTGACAAGTCACCCCCTCACTTCCTTCGCCAGCACTGTGCCGTTCTGGTGTCGGCCTCCAGCCGACAGCAGAGCCACGAGCGTGAAGCAACGAGCCCAGAACAAATGGCTACACTACTTCTCTTCCCAAACCGCAGCGAGGTGCTGCGTCCTGACCTGACACATTTCTCCCGGCTTCCTCCGCTGTGTGGAGAGAGCGCGCTCTCTCCCCCTCTCGCTCCGCTGTCGACCATTGTTATTGGCTATTAGTCACAACAGATGCAGGGCTTCTTTTGACAGCAGCTCAAAGCCAGTATCAAAGAATAATAACAAATATATATATATAAAAATCTGTGCTTGCCAAGAAATTTTTTTTAAATACAGCAATCACGTTTGAAGTTTTCAGGCAGCATTCTTGAAAGGAGTTGCTTTAATCTGCGATGCTGCAGCAAAACTAAAAATCTACCATATAATTTCAGTGTGTGTAGAGCGCTGGTAAACAGCGTGCCTGCTAACAACTTACAGAAATTCTGCAGACAGTCCAGGTGTAACCAAAAAAAAAAAACCTAAAAGAGCGCTGTTTTACATTTCTATAATTATCACTGCACTGCTTAATGAGAATAAAACTAACCATGCAGATACAATCTCAGGTTGGCCCCTACACACCTAATATAATTATATTATAATACTATAATAATTATAGTATAATTACTATTACATATCAAATATATAATGATATTTTTTCATATCCCTGCCATAAGCATTATAATCATTCACAGAGAATGGATTCTCATAGCCTGATTGTCATTGTGAGTGTGCGTATTGAGGAAAAGATTTCAAACTGCTGTAGAAAAAGCCAATTCTCGTGACATTAGTACAGTTTCTAATCCATATCATATTAGCTCATGGCAGGCGAATCTTTGTTGTTTTGCACGCAACTGTCAGCGCATGCAAGGTGAGTGAAAGCTAGTTTACTGGTTAAAACAGCTTTCCTGCTTTGTTTGACAGGGATGCAGGTCAAGGCATGTCAGCAGCCTGTTTGGAAACGCTCTGCTTTCACATCCATCTCACACCGGCATGGCTAGATTTGTGTAACAGGTAACATAAGCTGAAAGGCCGCCTTCCATTTTGTGTCGTAAATACAAAAGCCAATCCGCAGGCGTATTTACCTGCAGTTCTTTTTTGTCTGCAGAGACAACAGCTTTCATCACGTCAGTTGCAAGGCAGAGGACCATTAAACTCAAACTGAGCATTGCTGATGGGGCATAAACTTCATAAATTGCTGGCATAAGGAGGCATATATCGAAAACAGCTTTTCACATGAATATACATAAGCTATTCAGGATCCTGATTCTGCAGAGATACCCCCAAGGATGGGTATGAGTATCATAATGCTTGTTTGAAAGTGTGTTTGAGGTTATGAGTGTGACCCCCCCCCCCACACACACACACTCACTCACCGCTGTGCACTGTCGCAGGAGGCATGACTGCTTCATCCGCCCGGGGCCACCAAACTTCTTCATGTCCTTGCAGAAGTGGCACTCACCGCACTCGGTCCGCTTGCAGGCCTGACAGCGCCGGCAACGCGTCCGCCGCCGCCGAGCCCCCCCACCCAGAGCCTTACTGCCTGACATCCCCTCTGCAATCAACTGCTCCAGAGGCATAGGGAGAGAGAGGAAAGAAAGAAAGAAAGAAAGAGAGAAAGAAAGAGAGAAAAAAGACAGAACGAGGGGGGGGGACCAGAAAGCCGAGAGAGCAAAAGTTTGAAGGATCATTTACATCACATGCTTTAACATTTACATTAATGGCATCAACTAGTTTAGGAGGGTGCAAATAAAATGAAAATTAAATCTTCATCATTACATTTAAGACTCCTTACATATGACAGCAACAGAACTAATGAAGGTTCCTAAGATGCATTAAAGCACCCAGTGCAAAACCTGAGTAGGAAGCAAAACCGGCCTTGGACACAGAAGTCCCAAAAGGCCCTTTTATAACCCTGAGGTCCACAGATGTGGGAATTTCTTCTTCATTAAAAGAAATAGTAAGGAATCACAGCATTCTTCTTCCAAAAAAAAAAAAAAAAAAAAAGAGGCTGGTTTGCTCTTAGCCAGGGCCCATGTGACAAGCCCTGAGCTAGTTGCATAACTTTACACAAAGCCCTGGAAACTAACAGATATTCTTTCTTACCCCCCCCCCCCCCCCTTTTCTTTCAGCCTATTATCACTGCAGGCACTTTAACATTCTGCATGAATCACCACCATCCCATAACTCAGATGTAGCAAGTCATGTTAAGCATATGACAGGTATTTGTTGTTTTTTTCCCCATTCATATGCAGCAACACAAAGAATATAAAGTACATATGAAATTGCTGCTTCCTATCTGAGGGTGGATAAGGAACTAAAATATATAGAGAGCAGCAGGATTGTTTGGGTTCATGTTGCGCAATGACACTGCAGGCCAAATGCAAAGCATTTTTGTACTGTTTGTACTGTACATTTGCTAACATTTGTAAAGCTCCAAAAGCACTACATATGCATAAAATTTTATATATAAGATAGAATCACTGGTTATTCCGGAGCTTTAAACCAAATCACTGTTTACAAAGCTTTCTTATTGTGGAAGCATACTTAAGGAAGGCGTGGCCTGACATGGACAGTTGAGAAGAAAGTTCTTCCGGCATTTTTTAAAAATTATTATTACAGTCGTGTTAGTCTCAGGATGACAACACTGATCATTCTGCGATAACTTTCCATTAGTGAACATCCAGTGACTGGGTGCTTTTATACATGTTGAAAGGAATCCTGATACATACGCAGCAAAAAAAAAAAATTTACTCCCTCTGTAACACACAATTAATTTCCCCTTTCAGATGCATTTCAGACTAAGCCTTGCCGATAAACTGGGAAGTCACAATTGTTTTCTTTCATATATTTAATGTAAAGAAGAGGTTATTAAGATGACCAAACAGATTTACTAACAGTTGTGAGGCATGTGACCAATAGAATGATAAATGAGGTTACATATTTTTATAAGTTTCCGATGATACAGAATATTGGATGTGATTATGAACATGTATTTGCGGCATGTGTTCCAATCAAATCACTAACAAATTATTTAATTCCTTAGCAACAAAACAAACGCAACAAGTGATGGCTCTGCCAAATCTGTAAAAAAAAAAAAAAAAAAATACCACAACTGTTTATAGAATGAATGTCAAGGACTGCACCATACACAACTCAGCAAGGTGCATAATGAGCAGAGGGCCAATTAAATTTCGTGGTTAAATTTGTGAATCATAGTAGGAGGGAAAGGCTTAACTGCTGCAAACATATGCACTGGAATTAGGTTCGGACCACTTATGCTTGCTAATTAATGTTTACAATAAAAAAAATATTTTATTAGTGAGCAGAAATGGGAGGGCCAGTTCAGGGTAAAATTGAGTTTGTGGGTTATGGTTAATCTTAATGGTTAAATCAGGACTTTGATAGAATACATGTACTGTGGGGACGAGGTTTTGCAGGAATCTAAAAGATGCAACCACGTTACACACCCCTGGGCCTACGAAAACCATAAAACAAGGGGTTGCAAAAAATCAAAATCAAAACAAACAGCTCCTTTCATTAGGACCTTTAACTGGTTAATCCGTAATGAGGAATGGGTGTGTTCCGGCTTGCTAAAGTTAGATTATATTTGTGGCAGCCCCTTATCTTTAGGAAACAATTTAATTAAGAGCCTGGCTCCTGTTCGCGAAGCAAAACAAGTCAATCTGACAACAGTTGCTCCAGGAGCCAGGGCTAGATAGTTAGCCTACAAGCTACTCACACAGCTGCCCAGCTGAGAGGGAACTGCTTTTACGCCCTCGGTGCCAGTCATCTGTCACGAACAAACACGCTAACAATGTCCCCAAATAAATTCTGGTGTTGGGCGCACATGGGCTTGTTGGCAGGCACGGCGGCGCAAAATTCCACAGGCTAGCTCGCTAACGAGCTAGCTGTCCACCACAATGATGATGCGTAGATAGCAAACACGGGACTTGTTTTAGCCACTCGGCTAGCAACGGCAGAGGCACCGACCAACAATTGTTGCTGATTGTATATACTCGGCGGAGAGGGAGCGGCGCAAATTTGCGCAGTTCGGTCCACCAACAGTCACCCCGCCGTATTTTGCCCTCATGGCTTTCCCCGTGCAACACGAATTTACCACCACCACCCCCCCTCTTTCATAACATATTATTGCTCAGCATCTTCTTAACCCCAAATGAGCTAACCAGCTAGCCAGATGACTAGCTAGCCTGTTAGCTGCGTTAGAACAAGCAGAAAACGATTCGGGGAGCCCAGCATTGTTGTTGGCTACTAACCTCTTGGTGCCCAGTCGCATGCTCCTTGGTCGCGCATTAGAAATAATATTTGACAACGGGTCAGCCTGGATTACAGCAGCAGCAGCCAATGCTCGGCGGTCGCTTCCTTCTTTCTTCCTTTCCTTGTTTCTTTCTCCTTCTCCCTGGGCTCCCAACGCGTTCACATGCGCACCATGTTGATACAAGAATAGCCAGCCACCGCGCTGGCTACCCCTTCAAGCTGGGTTACTAGGTTGGGCAGATGTATCGATTGTCAAAATGGCTAGATAACCAACAGTATCTTTCTGGTCGCAAGGCAGTGCGATTTTTCTTGTGTGTCATTCAGTGATTTCTGTGCCCTCTTCCTCTTGCCCAGCCTCAACACGTCTTACAGCGTGTTCCTGAGAGCTCTTAAAAAGCATGAACGATTGCACATGGTCTCAAAACATCGCTTCGTTAAAAAAAAAAATAATAATCACAACAATGCAGTTTAGTGTCTAATGCAGGTTCGGTGCAATTCCCCAAAGAAACGTCCAAAACGAAACAGAAAAGACTGAACAGACGGATGAACGTGGCTATTGTTCTCCTACTCTATTGTGTGGTTCTTGTTTCATTATTTTCGTTAGCATATCGATATAACTTGGTACATCAGTACGAAATGTTTGATCGTCCGTACGCTCTTGCAAACATGTAAAGCGCCGTCGCTCTCCATTTTTGTCTCGAAAAAAAAAAATGAAATAAATAAATAAATATAGTAAATAAAATATGGGGGGAGATGTTGTCCCGCCCCCTTTGTCGTCATCGCTCAGCGCGGCATTTTGGGATACGTAGTGCTGTATTAGACCCCAGAAACGCAGGGACCTCGTTTTTACTTTGTCCAACTTAGCAACACGCAATTAAACACCAAATCAGTCTTTATTAAGATCATGATTATGATTCTGTTCATTTTACAATGGCTGCACCCAATGTGTATTTTCGGAATCTAACCTTACCATTGATTCAATCATAATTCATATTAGAAATCTATGTTAAGTAAGTACAACTTCAAAGGCACTCGCAGAAAAAAATACATTAGAAATATATAATAGTGCTTTAATTATAATATGACAATTTGTATTACGCTCATTGCTTCTAACTTGGGGATGTATTTCTATAAAAGAATAATATTATGGGGATCGATTGTGGACTCAATTTAAATACAATTTAACCTCTCAATCTTAATTTCGCTCAAATTTCATATTTTGATATTTCACTGAGGGAATGTCGCGCTGTAAACAAATATATTAGATCAACACATCTAATCGGTCATCGATCCTATCGCACGTGTATAAATATGAACATCATTACAATGGACACGGTGAGGGCTGGGCGAGCCATTCCAAACACCATGCATACAGGCAGAAGCGCCCGATTTGAAGGCGCAGCGGAGAGCTCCCTCCTCTCTGTGTCTCGGGCAGGCAGTCCAGGGCTTCGTTCACAGCGTCTCTTCCTACCCCGTAGTTGAGCCGCACCGGTTTCCAACATCACGGTGCATTTTTTTTCCCCCCACTGAGTCAATTCCTCTCCCTTTGAAATTCAGGACGAAAGCAACTTAATACCTTAGCCGCCGTGCGACAGAAGCCCGAGTCGCTTGAAGTTAATAAATCATTGAAGATGATTAAGCTTTTTTCTTTAAAACAGCAGAAAAAAGACGAGGAATCCGCAGGAGGAAATAGAACAGGAGCCGGGGGTAAAAAGGCAAGCGCGGCCCAGCTCCGAATACAGAAAGGTAGGCTAGAGAGGCTAGCTAAGCTAACCAGCTACGTGTCTCTTTTGCTGCTTCGCGACGCGCACTTGTCGTTTCTTTTCAAAACAACACCGCTGGCCAGCGGCGCCGTGTAACACGCCCGTGTGCACCGTGTGTAAGCGGCGGAGGGGGGGTCTGCGCATTTCACGCTCGCAGCAAGTAGAAACTTAAGTTAGCCGGCTAGCCGTTCTCCACGAAAACAAAACATTGGACGTCGCACGGCGAGGGCAAAGCCGCGGCGGCGAAAGTCCGCCCGACTTCGCGCAGGAACAGTGTGACACCCAGGCCGCGAATTTCGCTCGGTTCGTAAAAAGGTCGTTTACGTTCACGAGACGGAATTGGCGGACGTTGTCTGTATGACGGGGAGATCTAGCAATTAGCCGGCTAGCTAAAAGTAGGACGAAACTGCGTGTAGGGCAATAGGAAATGGCCTTACACCCGCTAGCTGCCTCTGAAGTTGGCCTCATAAAACGGCCTGGGATTTTCGGAGCGACCCCCCCTCCCCGAACACTTGCACCTTCAAGACTCCCCGCCGTGCCAGCTATGCGACGGGAGATGTGATTGTGCTGTAGTCGTTTCCAGCCTGTTTACTGTTACGTTAGACCAGGCACTAACATAACAGGGCCACCGCAGGAGTTGCCATTAAAGGCATGATTTCAAGAAAGCTGTTCATCGCCACCCACCTTTTTGGACATACGTGAACCTGCAGAAATGCTGCATAGTGTATGGTTTCGGGTGTTCGCTAATATTAAGTCATTAACTGTTGACCAAAGATCATTTGCCTCACACACCAGGCAGGCTATGAAGTCATGTATTGCGCGACGACGTACAACCAGTAGTTATGTCCCCCCCTGGAGCAACTCATTTCCATTTGAGGCGTTTGGCAGACGCCCTTATCCAGAGCGACTTACAACGTGCTTCCACGGTGCCATCATTGAAATCTGTTCTGGTTCACAAGGACCCCAACTATGAACACAAATCATTTTATTCTTTTAGTAGTAGTTTTCCTTACACAAGTAAGACTATAAGAAAGTTATACGTTATACGTAAGTATTTTCTAAAGAGGAAGGTCTTAAGCTGTCGTTTGAAAATACTCAGTTCTGACTTTTGTTCCACCAAGACGGAGAAGAGTCTAGATGAGTGTCTTCCTTGTACCTTGAGAGGTGGAGGGACCAGATGAGGAGTACTGGGGGGTTGGAAAGTGAGGTGCAGTGTGAGGTATAATAAGGGCAGTGAGGTAGGATGGTGCTACTCCATGTTAAGCTTTGTAGACCAGTGGAGGGAGCGTAGCAGTGGGGTGGTGTAGGAGAATTTGGGAAGGTTGAAGATCATTCGTGCTGCTGCATACTGTGTTAGTTGTAGAGGTTGGGTGGCACTCAGAGGTAGACCTGATAGAAGGGCGTTACAGTAATCTAGTAGTAAGATTACTAGGGACTGAACGAGTATCTGGGTGGCCTGTGTTGTTAGATAAGGGCAGATCCACCTGATATTATAGAGAAGGAATCTACATGAGCAGGAAAGATTGGTGATGTGAGTCAAGAAGGAGAGTTGATTGTCTATAGTTACTCAAAGGTTGCGTGCAGTTGCAGAAGGCGAGACCCGTGAGTTGTCCAGGTAGAGATCCAGATTGGAAGAATCTGCTGAAATGAATATTAGTTTGGTCTTGGTCGGATTGAGTTTTAGATGATGGGCTGCCATCCAAGATGGAATGTCAGTTAGACATGCAGAGATCTTGGAGGAAGCATGTACATCCGAGGGAGAAAAAGAGAAGATGAGTTGTGTGACGTCAGCTTAGCAGCTTTAGGATAACCCATGTGAGGGTTAAATGAACCAGAATGGTAGTAAATGGGGTTTGAACCTTCTGGTTCATAGGAGAGTGTGTTACCCGCTAGGCCACTAAAACTACCACCCTACTTCCATGCACTCATGTTATGTGCTCTCTTTTTGGCAAGACCCTAAAGAGATTATAAAGATGTGACTAACCTTTTTGATAGTTTGAGGCGTGTGATAATGCAGTGGTTTTGTGGCTTGCTGCAAAAGCATTCATGCTAATGTTCTTCTGTCATTTAGACATCAACGAGCTCAATCTCCCAAAGACATGTGAGATTGTCTTTCCAGACCAGGATGATCTGCTGAACTTCAAACTCATCATCTCTCCCGATGAGGTAAAAGTACCAAATCTATGCTCTTAAAGCAAGACTTGACACTCTCTTCTAGAATGGTGATGGCTGCAGCTCCATGATTAGATGACCTAGTAGACCACTGATTTGGTGAGGAGTATATCACATGAGATTGACCTAATGGCTATTGCTTAAAGAATCGCTCTCTATGGATAAAATGGGAGGCCCAACAAAGTCATTATCCTATTGTGCCAGTTTGGTTTGCTTGCCATTAATGTTTGACCGTTTCTGAAAGTTTACTAGAAACAGTCTACCATTGACTAGAATTATGTGGACAGTAATATTCTGATGTTAACTGAAACAGGGTTATTTTCTGAATAAGTCACTGCCATGTAAACTGCAAATTTTAATGACCTGAATTCAGTCACATTTGATATGTGGAATACTACCAATCACATTCATACTATGCAGATATGAAAACATCTTATTTGCAAATTTCTTAGTAGTAATTTTTCTAGCATTCTTTGTGACACTCATGGCAACGGTCACCCATTTTCAGTGGCACAGGTGTATGATTCATAAATCTGCTTCAGTACATCTATAGGACATTGGCACCATTGAATTAATTTAAACGGTTCTCCGGAGTTAATTCAGTCTCAAGTTTATCGCCAAGGCATTAAAAAACAGCTGATGGACAAACAACGCATTGGCTTGGTTTGTATTAATGTAGAATTCAATAGAGTATAAAATGGGAGTTTGCATACATGGAATATGCTTTAAATGGTTTGGAATTGCATTATGTTTTTTTTTGCTGCTATTTTATAACACCTAATTGATCTGTGTATTATAGTTTTTTTTTTCTGTTTTTTTTGCAGGGTTTTTACAAAGGGGGAAAGTTTGTTTTCAGCTTTAAGGTAAGGATATTGCTGATTTGATTCATCTTGTGATTTATTTAGTGTTCACTAAATAAATTCCTATGAAAGTCTAAAATGGTAATTGTGCTCCTGTTTATCTCTCAACCTTTTTTTAATCCTTGTTACTCACAGGTAGGACAAGGGTACCCTCATGATCCTCCAAAAGTAAAATGTGAGACGATGGTATATCATCCCAACATAGACCTGGAGGGCAATGTCTGTCTAAATATTTTGAGGTAAAGCAAATTTAAATACCCATTTAGCAATTGACGAATGCAATGTTGAAAATATCACACATTTATAATCTAAACTACACTATTAAGTAAAACATTGGTGAGGTATTTCAACCAAGAGGTCTAGAATTTTGGCTATTGTTTTAGCCCCATTTTCACTGGATGTTACTGTTGTTTCAGCTTGTTTCAGAAGAAGTGTACACCTTTCAAGATGTGGTGGATATTATGAAACACCTTCTGTAACATTTGTGTTTGTGTTTGCAGAGAGGACTGGAAACCTGTGTTGACAATAAACTCCATCATATATGGGCTACAGTATCTATTTCTAGTAAGTGTTTTTCTTAAAACTGTCTTCCCATTTACTATTAAATAGTAATTTTGTTTAGTATGCCCTCAATACTACTCTTTCAGAATCACCGTTATCTCACGTCTCACCATTCCACCGTGTTCGCAGTTTCTTGTGCGTTTTGTGTAATGCAGACAACTGCAGTGTAAACATTAAAAATAAATATGTTACTGTGATTATTTCATGTAGACGTAATCCTTACATTAAACCTTACAGTATTGCATGCATCAACTATTTTAAATAATGTATTCATTATAAATGGGGCAGTGGTGGCCTAGCGGTTAAGGAAGCGGCCCCGTAATCAGAAGATTGCCGGTTCGAATCCCGAGCCGCAAAGGTGCCACTGAGGTGCCACTGAGCAAAGCACCGTCCCCACACACTGCTCCCCGGGCGCTTGTCATGGCTGCCCACTGCTCACTCAGGGTGATGGGTTAAATGCAGAGGACAAATTTCACTGTGTGCACCGTGTGCTGTGTATCACGTGTGACAATCACTTCACTTATTATTACTTATTAAATGCCAATTCATGTTAACAAATAATGAAACAAGCAGAATTTAGCCTCGGTCTTCGAGAGAATGATTATATTGTGATAGTTCTTCATTGATATAATTTCAAATAAATCATGCCATTTGAATCTAGGTGGCCTTTATTGTCCACTCCTTTGTTCCTGGAAACATAGGTGTATTGAGAGACCTTATTTAAATACAATCAAATACCTGATTAATATTATTTAAATGTATTATCTCCCTGTTCCTCTCTTATGCACACCCTATGCTTGCCACAGGAGCCAAACCCAGAAGACCCGTTGAACAAAGAGGCAGCCGATGTACTGCAGACAAACCGGCGGCTGTTCGAGCAGAATGTCCAGCGGTCATTGCGTGGCGGCTATGTGGGCGCAACCTACTTTGAGCGGTGTCTCAAATAGTCCTGCTCCATTCCCGACGATAACTGCTTTCATCCCAAGACGCAATTACCGTTTACACAACCTGAGACACTGACTGAGGCATAGACTGGAGAATTTTTTTTTTGGGGTGTGGGGGTGGGCAGGGGTGAGAGAGCAGCAGAGAAGGGGTGGGAGGGAGGAAGGGAGGGAGGTTATGTGGGAGGTTGTTCTCAGAATGAGAAGGGAGGGAGGGGAGGGTATTTGCAAAAACAACTCTGAACAGTCGGTAATTGTCGCTCAGTGAATAAAGTATCGTTATATGCCAGTGTGCTGGTGCCCAGGTTTTTATTATTACTTTTCCCTCTTCCCAGCATCAAAAGCATCCCCTGAAGGATTAAAATAGAAAGACCCACTAAACAAAACAGCATTCATATCAGTAGCCATGAAGGGTCATGAAGCACCTTTCTATAAATGAAGGGCCACAGAGTTTAAATCAAACAGGATCTTCAGCAAAAACCGATCCATACATCTGCACACGCAGACCCAAACACACCCGTACACACTGGACCCCTGGCAGATTCCCTCTGATGAAAGGCTTCCACACTCCGATCACTTAACAGAATCACATTCAAACTGACTGGCTGACTTGCACCTAACAGATGATAGATGAGGGGCTGTAGTGAGATTTTGGTGAGCCCCCTTGCGTCCCTGCCCCCTTTTTTTTTTTTTTTTTTTTTTTTTAAATAGATAATAATTTTGTGGGTGGGAGGGGGTTGTTGTGTTGCCATGATTAAGGGGTCGGGTAGGGTGGTGGTTAGATGGAGGGGGTTTTAAGATGTTACAGTTCTATTGTGTATATTGAAATCCCAGCTGTTCACAATGACTGCAATATGAATTATGTTAAATAAAATATGGACTTGAATGCTTATGCTTAGAGTAAAATCATTGTGTTTGACTAAACTGATATTTTAAATTAATGTAATTGCTTGAATATTGTTGACCTTAAGGTTTTGGCCAAAGGTGTACATTTCATGTTTAGAACTTAACTGGTTGGTTTGGAATCTCTAAACCGTAGAGATTCCATATGTGCTACACGGTTCAGCAGTTGTGTTGCTGGGATTGGAGGATGCTGCTTTGGATGGCTGTGATGCTTGCTTGTTAGTTGTTGATTAAGACACTTTCCCAAAATGAATTGGGTTGAATCTCAGTGGCACCTTGAGGTTCAAACTTGTTCTGTTTCCTTATCCACTCAGCTGCCACTGCCCCAGGTGAGCGCAAGGTATGGATGACGGTAAAACATCAAGGTGGTGTTGCCTTGATTTTTTATGTTCTAGTCTTCAGACCTCAACACCAAAGCAGCACCTCGAGTTTTGGAATGATCTCCATGAATGAATCCATTAAGTTCACAAGACATTATGGGGTGCTACAGCAGCAGATGGATTCTAGATCATCGGTTAAGTGAAGAAGTGAAAGTGATTAGTTGTCGCGTGACACAGCACAGCACCCAGTTCACACAGTGAAATGTGGTCTCTGCATTTAACCCTTCGCCTGAAGGAGCAGTGTGTTCAGTGGCAGCTCTGGATTTGAACCGGCTACCTTCTGATTACCAGGCCGCTTCCTTAACTGCCATTAATAAGCAAAAAGGACACCATAGGTTTCCATACATTGCAGCACACAACGAAATGCTTTTAACCCATCATGCTTGGTGATCAGTGTGCAGTCATGACAGGCGCCCGGGGAGCAGGGTGTGGGGACGGTGCTTTGCTCAGTGGCACACCTTCCATTCCTGCTATGGCACAGCTGACCCCATATGTTTAATTCTGTTGGGACGGTCCAGGTTTATTTCAAAGACCATTTCAAGAAGTGGTGAAATTACTTCACTGGGGTTAAATCCAGTTCCAGCAACTGATTTGAGATGCCTCATTTAGTATAAAAAGTGGTCTGACCAAAACGTGGATGCCCCCATTAACAACCCTACTAATTGCAATGCCTTTTACAGGGAGTGCAGAATTATTAGGCAAATGAGTATTTTGTCCACATCATCCTCTTCATGTATGTTGTCTTACTCCAAGCTGTATAGGCTCGAAATCCTACTACCAATTAAGCATATTAGGTGATGTGCATCTCTGTAATGAGAAGGGGTGTGGTCTAATGACATCAACACCCTATATCAGGTGTGCATAATTATTGGGCAACTTCCTTTCCTTTGGCAAAATGGGTCAAAAGAAGGACTTGACAGGCTCAGAAAAGTAAAAAATAGTGAGATATCTTGCAGTGGGATGCAGCACTCTTAAAATTGCAAAGCTTCTGAAGCGTGATCATAGCGTTTCATTCAAAATAGTCAACAGGGTCGTGAGAAGCGTGTGGAAAAACCAAGGCGCAAAATAACTGCCCATGAACTGAGAAAAGTCAAGCGTGCAGCTGCCAAGATGCCACTTGCCACCAGCTTGGCCATATTTCAGAGCTGCAACATCACTGGAGTGCCCAAAAGCACAAGGTGTGCAATACTCAGAGACATGGCCAAGGTAAGAAAGGCTGAAAGACGACCACCACTGAACAAGAAAATATCTCAAGGGCCAAGAAATCTCAAGACTGATTTTTCTAAGGTTTTATGGACTGATGAAATGAGAGTGAGTCTTGATGGGCCAGATGGATGGGCCCGTGGCTGGATTGGTAAAGGGCAGAGAGCTCCAGTCCGACTCAGACGCCAGCAAGGTGGAGGTGGAGTACTGGTTTGGGCTGGTATCATCAAAGATGAGCTTGTGGGGCCTTTTCTGGTTGAGGATGGAGTCAAGCTCAACTCCCAGTCCTACTGCCAGTTTCTGGAAGACACCTTCAAGCAGTGGTACAGGAAGTCTGCATCCTTCAAGAAAAACATGATTTTCATGCAGGACAATGCTCCATCACACGCGTCCACTCCACAGCGTGGCTGGCAAGAAAGGGTATAAAAGAAGAAAAACTAATGACATGGCCTCCTTGTTCACCTGATCTGAACCCCATTGAGAACCTGTGGTCCATCATCAAATGTGAGATTTACAAGAAGGGAAAACAGTACACCTCTCTGAACAGTGTCTGGGAGGCTGTGGTTGCTGCTGCACGCAATGTTGATGGTGAACAGATCAAAACACTGACAGAATCCATGGATGGCAGGCTTTTGAGTGTCTTTGCAAAGAAAGGTGACTATATTGGTCGCTGATTTTGTTTTTGAATGTCAGAAATGTATATTTGTGAATGTGGAGATGTTATATTGGTTTCACTGGTAAAAATAAATAATTGAAATGGGTATATATTTGTTACGTTGCCTAATTATTATGCATAGTAATAGTCACACACAGATATCCCCCTAAAATAGCTAAAAAATAAAAACTACTTCCAAAAACATTCAGCTTTGATTATTAATGATTTTTTTTTTGGGTTCATTGAGAACATGGTTGTTCAATAATAAAATTATTCCTCAAAAATACAACTTGCCTAATAATTCTACACTCCCTGTATATTTGATCAACATTAAAATAATTAAAAGGTACAAATGCATTTGTGTGTGTCTGGTTCTTAAATACTCAAAATACACTCACTTAGTTTTAATCCTAGTTAACCTGTTCAGGCCTGGGACCATTTTTTTAATAGACGTACCGAAAATTAAACTGAGAATATCTCTGCAACTGCATGGTTTATTAGTATGATTTAAAAAAAAAAAAAATCCTAAATCATAAATTACTCCAGAGTGTAGGAAACAGCATACGTATGTCAAAAAAATAAAGCAAATTAGGGTTGTCTTGCTCAAGGACACAATGGTAGCAAGTGGGATTTGAACCTGGGTCTTATGGTTCACAGGCAAGAGTATTACCCACTTGGCAACAACCACCCATAGTACCAAATCGCAATAAAGAATGGTAAAAACACTAACAAGTCTCAAAAGAAAATTAAAATAAACTACATACAATGCCAATAATCAATGGAATAGATTAGCAATATCTTTGTAATTGTGTATCGTGCCATTCCTTGAACCATTTTTTTTTTTTTTTAGAAGTGAGGTACAGAGTATGGGTGTTTTCACCCTATGGATGCCAGTATCCTGCAGTACCCAGTCAGTGCTCAGTAGCACGGTGTGGGTAGATTTGTGCCTCAAGACAATTCCTTTGACTTCATGCTTGGTTTGTGGTCTGAGATGACCTGTTAACTGTGGGATCTGACATAGACAGGCGTGTCTTTCCAAATCAGGGCCAATCAACTTTTTTTTTCCACAGCTGGACACAGAAACATCTCAAGAATGATCAGGGGAACCAGGAGGCACCTGAGCCCAATTTTGAGCCTCATTGCAAAAACTTATGTACATGTGCTTTCACAGTTCTTTCTTTTTAATAAAATTGCCAAAACCTAAAGCAAACATTTTTATGCGATGTTGTGCATAGAATTCTGTGAATAATTGAATTCATTTTGGATGAAGGGCTATAACAAAACAAAATGTGGAAAAGTGTGGATGTGAATACAACAATGATCGCACTGGGCAGAGCAAATGAAGGCGCCTCTCCGCGTTCATCGCAAAAGGTAGCGCAGAAAGGGAGTGCAGCTCAAAGGCCAAAGAGCTAAAAGACTTTGGCATAACTTTAGGCACACAGGCCAGATTCGGGCACAATGTAGCCTCAGTATCGCCAGGCGTGAACTGCATACACCTTAGGTGAACAGAGAGAGCCTAAAGGTCACCCACTTGCCTGGCTGAAGCCAGTGCCAGTGGCATTGAAGTCTTGTAGGAGACTGCCTTAAGATCCTTTAACTCAATGGGCTGAAATGGAGCCTCGCACAAAGCATCCAGCACCATTGTTAGTTTCCAATGAGGAACAGTGAGCCTACTGACAGGCATCCGCAGTCGCACACCCCTCTGAAACATATGCATATAAGCATAGAGGCCCCGGGTTGAGGAAGCCAGAACATGGCATAACAGTGTCACACCGCACACAAACACAAAATTCTCTTTTAATACAGCGTGAACATTGTCCCTGAACACAATTGCCCTGGTGTCCCTAGGAAGGCTGAGTGGGGGGTCCTGCGCGGAGGTCCCCGTTGCAGCAGCACGGTCCCCGCAGGGAGATGTGGAGCATTCCGTTTCATCGGGGATGCAGGTGTAGGCGCTGACCCGGTCTGCGGGTTTCCCATCTGGGAAGGACACAGCAAAGAGTCTCTGTCTGTTTCTTCCGCAAATCAAACTTCACCTAAATGGCGTCGAGTGTCAGGCCGAATAAACCCACTGAGAAAAGTGGCTCGTCCCGATAAATTGGCTGATTGCAGTCTGGCATATCTGACAGGGTCAATAGAGGATGTCTCCTCAAGCAACTTGCTAAAAACAGGTAAAATCCCACGTTGTTAAGATCCAAAACTGTTATCAGTAGCTAAACTAATTTGGATATGCATAAAAGTGTCCTTAGCGAGGTGAAGAGTGTAAGAACTAAGGGGCGACAACAGGTGTTTTTATTGGGGGGCCCTTTAAGTCAGGCCCTGGTTTGTAAAATAGACTGGCGGAGAAAAGCCATTCCAAAGTTTGATGGTCATAATTCATTAGGCACTTCTGACACTTCTGTACGGGTATGTATTTGAACTCTGTGAGATCAGACGATCGCCCAACGATACATCAACCTGTGAAAATATTGTAGCTCCGGGATCAAGGGCGGTCCTAGCCTGTTTGGTGCCCTAGGCGAACACTCCCTCTGGCAAATGTCAACTCCAAGGACCCCAGTGTGATGTTGTGTCAAAATGTTCACTCTCCTTGAACCCTAAAATTGTCCTAAGTTTCCCAGATAACAACAGATTGTTTAACATAAACTTTATTTATCATAACCAAATGTAACGCCGTGCACTGGCACATGACTGTTGATCTCTTCGTCCGTATCCATGATTGTTGTGTAAAAACCCGCACGTATCGTGACACCTGTTGTCTACCCAGTTATTTTTTGGTCAAAAAGATGGCTTTGTCATCCTCTCCAAAAACCATCCATTGTTTTGGATACTGGATTTAGATTAATGCCACTTCCCAATCACCTTTTAAGTTGTATTTTTGTGGTTTAAACAAAAAATTGTGAAAATATGGATTCTAATTTTTTTATCAATTACTCAATTAAAAGTTTGTTTTGCATCCCCTGTAAAATTCTGAAAATGTCATTTATGCCCCTTGTGCTCCAAACCCTTAAAATGTTTAATATTTTTAGATTAAACTGGTAACCTTTAAAAATGTCCAACCTTATTCAAGGTTAAATTGTATGTGCCATAATTTGTCAGCTCTTTATATGAATTGCTGGCTCTCGGTTGTCACTATATTCCTGTGATGACTGAAAAGTGTGAACTTAATTTATTGGGAAACTCTCTGGTTCTTTACAGTCTGCCATTCTGAGCAAATCAGAAACAATCCTGGCCTTCCTCTTGTGTGCCACTCTACAGATAAGTATCCTCTCCAATGAAGGCCTACACAACAGTGCACACAACGAAATGTGTCCTCTGCTTTTACTCATCACCCTTGGTGAGCAGTGGGCAGCCATGACAGGCGCCTGGGGAGCAGTGTGTGGGGACAGTGCTTTGCTCAGTGGCACCTCAGTGGTGGTTCTGGATTCGAACTGGCAACCTTCTGATTACGGGGCCGCTTCCTTAACCACTAGGCCTGACTGAATTATGTTAAATAAAGCTTGGACTTGAATGCTTGTGCTTCAAGTAAAACCATTGTGTTTTACTAAACAGATATTTTTAATTAATGAAATAATGTAATTGCTTGAATATTGTTGGCCTTAAGGTTTGGACCAAAGGTGCACATTTCATGTTTAGATGGCTAGTAGCTGCACTTCAGTTTGTGGTGTAAACTCCACAAGATAGAGAGGCCGTAATTTCCTGTAAATCGTAACTACAGGTTGGATGGCATAAGAAATCTCCAAAAAGGCGTCATGTGTGTTTCATGGAATGGACGTCTGTTCTGTCCCTGCTCTGGTTGAATACAAAAGTCAAGACAAACTGGCAACTGACGCCATATGTTTAACTCTGTTGGGACGGTCCAGGTTTATTTCAGAGACCATTACAAGAGGTGCTGGAATGACTTCACTGGGGTAAAATTCAGATTCCAGCAACCGATTTCAGATGCCTCACTTTGTATAAAACGTGGTCTGACCCAAAGCGTGTGCTGTTGGCCGCATCGCCATATTTACATTTACATTTAAGGCATTTGGCAGACGCCCTTACATGCAAGCACTTACAACGTGCTTCCATGTTACAATCAATGAAGTGATCAATTCTGGTTCACCTGGACCCCCCAACTATGAATTACATTTTTCTAAATATGTGATCAAAATTTAGGTAATTAACAGGTCCTAATAAATCTCAAAATACGCTAACTCAGTTTTAATCTCAGTCGAATAAAAATAACAGTCTGAGTAGAAGCGTAGATTGCAAACGAATGAACCTTTTTTTTTTTAATATACATTTTCAATATCATACAACGTTTTATTTACAACGTCGGGACTGGTCGTTTTAAAACCGGCCGGCCCCGTGTCGCTTTACGACCGCCGTGGGCGGGAGTTTTTTTCCCCTCTCGGTCGGGCCTTATTGCGGCGGCGCGTGATATCCTTCCGCGGGAGTTCGGCGGCCCTTTCCCTCCCGACATCACAGGATGAGAAGCGGCAGCAGCGTCGCTGCTTAGAGCTATTCACTTTTGTTTTTTTTTAAGCCGTTCAAACGAGCGAACTGCCGGCGCTGGGGAGAAAAAAAAAAGAAAAGAAACGAAACGAAAAGACACGAAACTCATCGTCTGTGGAGTATCGGGAGTTCATGGTTTCCCCCCTCCCCGGTCCCCGCACTCCGGCCTTCCGTACTTTTTCTTCCTGCTCCCTCGGCTGAACGCTGAAGAAATCTAATCCGGGTTGAGTTGAGCGCGGCAATCTAACCAGGCAGCTCGCGGCTACTTTAGAGAAGAGGGCGGCTCGGACGGAATGGAGCTAATAACTATCCTGGAAAAAACGGTCTCTCCAGGTGAATATCTTCCCGGCCACCGGACTTATGGGTTGCCCCGCAAGCGGGGTGGGGTCGCCGTGCGTTTTACGGGTCGTCATGCCCGTGGTGGGTTTCGTTTGAAGGGCAGAAAGTTGCTTCGGGAAAGCGGGAGGCGGCGAAATGTGTCGCTAGCCGCTAGGCGGCTAAATGCTAAGGCCTGCCGCGTTTGGCGGATGCGGCGTTTTGGGCGTGATTAGCGGGCGGCATGTCCAGCTTACTTGCGGTGCGCGTCCGTGTCCGTGCATTGAACACGGGGTGCAATTAGTAGCGTACGGCTCTTTTAAAAACCGCCTTCGGCATGTGCGTGGCGCCGTTTCCTGGTGCGGCTGAGGTTCGGCCCGCCTCGCTGCTCGGACTAGCTTAGCGGGTCGCTAGCCTACGTGAAGGCACAGCTGTCTTTCTAAAAGAACGCCACTTTTATTAAGAAAAAGGCAGCGGTAGATGTGTTCTTAGTCGCCAATTGAATAACTATTACAGAAATATGCACTGCGTGGGAGCCTCTAGAACTACATGGGTTCGTGTAGCCGGTTTGGCTAATAGAGCTTTGCCATAGACCGCTAAGCCAGGTGGGTCTGGCAGCGTGATGTCAGTGGTAAAATGTTGGATATTTTTTTTTCTATTTGTGTGTGTGTTCTTCAACTGAAATAGCCCTGCTGGGCGGGCCGCTTTCCGTGCTTGTCAGTGAGTCGGCTGTGTAAAATGTAGTTTTGGCGACGCGGCGAGTGCATGTGAGGTCTGCTTTTTTAGCCACATGTGAATTCGCGCTAATGTTAGCTGCATGCTAATGAGCGCCACGGAGTTTCTGAAGCAACGTCGCTGGCTAGAGGCGACCCGAGTTTTAGCTCTTCTTACGGAAGCTGACGTGATCCTTTTCGTCTCACATTCTGCAGATCGCAATGAGCTGGAGGCGGCCCAGAAGTTTTTGGAGCAGGCGGCCATTGAAAATTTGGTAAGTAAAGCAGATCGCCATACTTATTTCCCACGTTGCCGGTCGACCCCGGTAAGGTTTTTTCCGAGCACTGGCGCCATAAAAGCGCAGTCATGAAAACCATAGAAACTGCCGGCATCTGTAACCCCTCCTTCCTCCGCCTCCGCCTCGCACCCCCCCATTTCCACATTACGGCAGCGTCACGCCGCAGCGGTTTGAAATGAATGGGGAGGCTCGGCGTTAGCACGTTAGCAGCTACGCCCATGCGCACAGTCTGCTGTCGAGCGGGTCTCGGGTGGCTTAGGTTTTTTTTTTTTTTTTTTTTTTTTTTTTTTTTTTTTTTTTTGGGGTCGTGTGCAAGTTACCATGTTGTTTTTAATGCGTGAATCGGTCCCGAGGTCATTCAGCCGCAGTAGCAGGAAGTGCTTGGGTGAGAAGTAGCAGATGTGAGCACCAGCATGGCATCTAAACGGTGACTCGTCCAGTTCCTGACTAATGTCCTATCTAATATTCAGCTATCACCAGGTGGTCCTCAAAAATTCTCTTTAATTGACAGCATTGCAGGGATTTACACAATGAAATTCCCTCTTAATAGCCTCTTTACACCTCTTGCATTGGTATTACTAGATGTAAGGAAGTTTTCTCATAGATCAACAGCATCTAAATAGCCAGTTCAATTAAGCACCTTAATTATTTAATTTATTGTGACTATTGCACCTTTTCAATTTCAGTTTTGGAATATTACATATGATTAGCTGATTTGCACGTTATCTGAAACAAGTGTCCTAGATTTATGTATATTCATACATGTGTAGAAAAATTGTGTAACTGACTGGCATTTAACACGCTATAAATTGGTCTACAAATGGCATGTATTTCCTCTGGCTGTTTCCTTTTTTGTATGCATGATTGAATCAGAATCAGTAAAGTTTATTAATCATGAAGGATTACGACTACCCTTGGCACAAATCTGAAACTGTATACACAAATTAACTGTACTTTGGTTCCTGCCCAAAACGTATTCTCATTTGTTCTTTTTTGCCCCCTCCTCTCACTGTGTTTACTCTTGTAGCCCACATTCCTTGTGGAGCTGTCCAAGGTCTTGGCTAACCCAGGCAACACTCAGGTAGCACGAGTAGCTGCTGGGCTCCAGGTCAAGAATTCACTTACCTCCAAGGACCCTGATGTGAAAACACGATATCAGCAGAGATGGCTGGCCATCGATGCCAATGCGCGAAGGGAGATAAAGAACTATGTACGTATCTTATCCTCTGGCCTATTCTTGCTTTCTTTTGTTTGTGTTCCTGCTGTACTTTTGGTTTGGCTCAGTGTTCTAATGTTCTCTTTGGTCTGGAAGGATAATGGGAGTTTCCGTCTTCTTCTGTAGGTGCTGCAGACTCTGGGCACAGAGACGTACCGGCCCAGCTCAGCCTCTCAGTGTGTGGCTGGAATTGCCTGTGCAGAGATTCCTGTCAACCAGTGGCCCGAGCTCATTCCCCAACTTGTTGCAAATGTCACAGACCCTAGCAGCACTGAACATATGAAGGAGTCCACCCTGGAGGCCATTGGCTACATCTGCCAGGATATTGTGAGTCACAAGTCCTCCAGACATGCATAAATCAACAAAGTGGGTGGTAGTAGCCTAATGGGTAACAACCTCGCCTACTAAACAGAGGACCCAGGTTCAAACCCCACCCACTACCATCATGTTACTACAGTCAGACACTGAGCTATCCATGTAACGTTTTCATGCTCTGCCACCGAGTATGTAACTGCTGCATGTTTCTCTGGATAAGGGCTTCTGCTAAATTGCATAAATGTAACCCTTCAGCTCACTTATTGTATGTTGCATATTGATGTGTCCCCATTGTTCTTCCAGGACCCTGAACAGCTTCAAGACAGTGCTAACCAGATTCTCACAGCCATCATCCAGGGCATGAGGAAAGAGGAACCCAGCAACAATGTTAAGTTGGCTGCAACTAATGCGCTGCTCAATTCACTGGAGTTCACCAAAGCCAACTTTGACAAAGAGGTACAGCCTCAGCTTGGTGTGTGTGTGTGTGTGTGTGTGTGTGTGTGTGTGCACACACACACTCACAGCTAATAATCCAGTACAGTTGTCTCCTTCCCCCTGAACTCTTATGTTCTCCTTGAGGTGCCCACTGGCATGGTTCCTCAAGAGTATCCAGTGACCTTGACTACCCCTACTCTGCTAAGAATATTCTGGAGCACTTATATAGGTCATTCAGCACTGTTAAAATGCAGTATGCAGGAGGTCCTGGCTACTGCAGTACAGCAGAGATTCACCAAAACACTAACTTCTAACTACTCATTCAATATATTTTTTTCACCCCCCCCATCCTGTATTCTTTGTGTTACAGGTCCACTTTTGTTTAATCACACACTGATGTTTGGTAACTTTTTTTTACATTTTTTATTCTGAACTATCGTTTGTTTTATTTTCCAGACGGAGAGACACTTTATAATGCAGGTTGTCTGTGAGGCTACACAGTGCCCAGATACCAGAGTAAGTTATAATATACTCTAGCCTTATCCCACGTATTGGGGCTCAATAGCCTTCCTAAAACTATTTATATCCAGCAGGTTTGTGTTTTCTGCATATGTACAATAAAGCATTGTGAACATGGTCTCTTACAGGTACGAGTGGCTGCCTTACAGAACCTGGTGAAGATAATGTCCCTCTATTATCAATACATGGAGACCTACATGGGTCCTGCACTGTTTGCGGTGAGTACTTACTTAATGTCTTGCAGAACTGCTCTGAACTGCTTCTCTTATTTATTTATTTATTTTTTCCCCCCCTTCCGTGCATATCTTAACAGATCACAATAGAAGCCATGAAAAGTGACATTGATGAAGTTGCCTTACAAGGAATAGAGTTCTGGTCGAATGTGTGTGATGAAGAGATGGACTTGGCCATTGAGGCATCAGAGGTGAGCACTGAAATTGTGGCCTGGTTTTGACATGGCCTCATTTATTCTGCTTTGTGACGTGCACAAGCTATTGTACTGAGCTCACAAATACTGATATTATAAGTACTCAAGAGAAATCATGCGTCATACTGACTCACTGTTATGAGTCATTTATTCTAGTCTCTGATACTGTGCTAAATGTCAGCATTTTAGCTCCTATAATGTGCCTGTTTCTAAGGTTCTTACAGATAATCTTGTTCTGTCCAGGCATCGGAACAGGGCCGCCCCCCGGAGCACACAAGCAAATTCTATGCTAAGGGGGCCTTGCAATATCTAATTCCTATCCTTACCCAGACGCTCACCAAGCAGGTATGAACATCTAGATTGTAACATTATTTTTGGCTGTACAATAGCCGTGATAATCAAATGCCCATATCCAGCCACACGGTTGAACTCATAATATTATTGAAAGAGTATTAAATAAAAGCCTCCTTGCAAATGTAAAGCATGGCAACTTGTGATGTCGGGTGTGCAATAGAAAACGTGTATATCAGGGTTTTTACGGTCATTAATAACCTGGAAGAGTTATAAATGAGAATTTTTCCAGTTCTTAAAATTTTCTAAATAGACACACAGTTATGGAAAGTTATTAATACGACACATGAATATATAATGAAGTGCATGGTTAGTTAAAAGCAGAGGACACGTTTCGCTTCACAATGACAATCACTTCACTTTTACGTGATACTGCGTACGTTGCTTCCATATTCCAGCACTTCTGCAGATTTCTGCTTTTAAAAATCAGGTTAGCTGCTGATCTAGCCATGCCGATTGACATGGCTATTTTCACAACATTAAACTGTGTTTGTACTCCTGTTTAACACACATCTCACATGCAACATTCAACAATTTGTATCCTTCTAGACTAATTTACTTAGTCTAGCACTCACAAAGCATGCTGGTACAGTCAGGTTGACCAGCCTCCGCTGTCACAAAAAGTTGGGCTGTAATTGAGAAAATTGCCAAAAGTGGACCACCGAGATAAATTTACCACTCAAATTTGCTTTTATGATCAGTTTGTCATTTATATTCACTTTTTATTCATTTTTGCCTCCCTGTTATCTAGGTTAAGCCTTTCAGTGTTATCATTAAATTTAGTTTAACAGTATTTAAACTTTACAGTTTGATTTGACTTTGATTTCAGCCTTTCCAGCTAAGATTAAGTTCTTTGGTGTTGTACAGGATGAGAATGATGATGACGACGACTGGAACCCCTGCAAGGCTGCTGGTGTTTGTCTGATGCTGCTTGCTACCTGCTGTGAAGATGATGTGGTACCTCATGTGCTGCCCTTCATCAAGGAGAACATAAAGCACCCAGACTGGCGCTACCGTGATGCCTCAGTGATGGCCTTTGGATCAATTCTAGAAGGTCCTGAGCTCAACCAGCTTAAGCCCCTAGTGATCCAGGTAAGACTATAGGCCTCACTTGTGCAGGTGAAGTTTTCACTTTCCTTTACTCTTCACTTGGTTTTAGATTTTATCTGCAAATTAGAAACTAATTTAATAAAAACGTAATAAAATCCATCCACTGCTACATTTAAATTAGATTTTTGCAACCACTCAACTTTGTCATTTTACTAATATTAATTTCTATCAGGCCATGCCCACTTTGATTGAACTGATGAAGGACCCCAGTGTGGTGGTGAGGGACACCACAGCATGGACAGTGGGTCGCATCTGTGAGCTGCTCCCTGAGGCGGCGATAAACGAGGTATACTTGGCCCCACTGCTGCAGTCCCTGATCGAGGGTCTGGGTGCCGAGCCTCGTGTGGCCTCCAACGTTTGCTGGGTAAGGATATAAAAAAAAAATAATTAAAATTCAGTCAATGGCCAATACAATGGCTTGTATTAAATCTGCGCTTCAGTGGACTTGGTATAAAATCGTATTGATTCATTAGATACACCAGGAGAAATATAATGTCCTCTCTCATGATCTGTCTGTTTTGCACTCATCAGGCATTCTCCAGCTTGGCAGAAGCTGCATACGAGGCCACTGATGCAGCAGAGGACCAGGAGGAACCTAGTACTTACTGCCTGTCCTCATCTTTTGAGCTCATTGTTCAGAAACTTTTGGAAACAACAGACAGGTATATTGTTCTTCTAAGAACTTGCTGTGATCATTATTGGAAATAAGAATTTCCAACTTATTTCTCTTCCCTAGGGGAAAATGACTAATTAAAATTGAGTTGACATCTTGACACTCCTTTTTTCTGATAGACCTGATGGGCATCAGAATAACCTGCGAAGTGCAGCATACGAGGCCTTGATGGAAATTGTGAAGAACAGTGCTAAAGACTGCTACCCCGCTGTTCAGAAAACCACACTGGTCATAATGGAGCGCCTGCAACAGGTTCTACAGATGGAGGTGAGAAAATAAAACCTATAGGATAGTACACAGTTGCCTATGAACCTGAAGACCCAGGTTCAACCCCCACTTACTACTGTTGTGTCCCTGAGCAAGACTCTTAACCCTTTGTCCCTGTAACTAATGTTTGTAAGTCACTCTGGATAATGGCATCTGCTTAGTGCCATAAATGTAAATGTAACCAAGTGCATGAATTGAACTGTTACTACAAATGTTTATTTAGATATTGAGATTAAAATGGTAAACTTTAAAAATGTCCAACCAATTATGTCTCATAACTGCTGTCTTTAGGATGTCACTATATGCATTTGATTGCTGAAAAGTGTGAAGTTAATTGGAAAACTCTTTGGTTCTTTAGTCTCACATCCAGAGCACATCTGACAGAATCCAGTTTAATGACCTGCAGTCCCTCTTGTGTGCCACTCTGCAGGTAAGTGTCCTCTCCAATGCAGGTCTTGTCCCCTTTTAAGTGCCTCCATTTGTACTTATAAATAACCTTGAGCTGAGTTCTGATGTCTGAGCGCAATATGAAGCAGTGTGCACAGTGATCAATAGTACAAATGTACAACATAAAATCTGCATCAGGTATATGGCTGAAAACATCAGATGATACTTGAAATGTCTATTGTCTTTATGTAATTTTTCATCTTGCCCAGTTTCTCTAATTCACCCTTTTATCTGTCCAGAATGTTTTGAGGAAAGTACAACACCAGGATGCTCTCCAGATCTCTGATGTGGTTATGGCTTCTCTATTGCGCATGTTCCAGAGCACCGCTGGCTCTGGGGGTGTCCAGGAGGATGCGCTCATGGCGGTCAGTACCCTTGTAGAAGGTAAGGATGTCTCTAAACCAGTCCCATTTCCAGCATAACAAGGCTCAGGGTTTGTGGTCATATTTGAACAAAATCTCTCCCTTCAGTTTTGGGAAGTGACTTCTTGAAGTACATGGATGCCTTCAAGCCCTTCCTGGGAATTGGACTCAAAAATTATGCAGAATATCAGGTTTGTATGGGCCTCATGGTTTCTTTCCCTGTTCCTTTTATTTCAGGCCTTTCCATTTTGGTGCTTGTAACCAATTGTTCTGTTGCTTTAGCTCTGACATTAGGGTCTTACAATGAAAAGCACAGTTTGTTGGGCTTTCTTCCTTTACTCTGTATTTTATACACTTTATGGATAACCCGTAAATGCCACTCCATATTCATCCACATCCCCTGTCTCTGCAGGTGTGTCTGGCTGCAGTAGGTCTTGTTTGTGACCTGTGCAGAGCCCTAATGACCAACATTCTGCCTTACTGTGATGAGATCATGCAGCTCTTGCTGGAGAACCTTGGGGTAAGTGGAGTAAAAACAGATTGTTTAGGTTTCACACAAAGTTGGTGACATTTTTTTGTGCTTTGGATTATTTCCACATGATCTTAAAGTCTGTTTTTTGCAACTGCTGCTGCTGCCCGACAACTGTTCCTCCTGCTGCTTTAAGCTTCTAGCATGTCAGGATTTTAGGTTGTCGCAGAGTAAACAGGGTCTACTTCACCCAGTGCATAGAAGGTAGCGGGGCTGCCCCTCTGAGCTCTGGTTTTTGCGGAACCCTACATAATTAGATGAATGAGTAAATGTGTGCTATGTGAGATTTGCTTATCCCAATGAAAGGTGTATTTTTGAACACCCAACTAATATTAATGCCTTTCCTCTTTGTTTATGGTAATACCAGTGTAAATGGTTTTGTCCACCGGTTTGACTGCCATATTAACTACCCCATGGTGTTCCTTGGTTTTAGAATGAGAATGTGCATAGGTCTGTGAAGCCTCAAATCCTTTCTGCATTCGGTGACATTGCTCTTGCAATTGGAGGGGAGTTTAAGAAATACCTGGACATTGTTCTGGACACTCTACAGCAGGCTTCGCAAGCGCAAGTGGACAAGGTAGTGGCAGTTCTTGCTGTATTTTCTAGAAGTGAAGTACCACAATGTCTTTCATGTTTAAATTGACCATGGAGTCTGACTAGAAGGGCTCCATCTGTACCCTTCCTGACAACGGATCCTCCTGCTGCTCTCAACTGTAGCACATCAGGATTTTAAATTGTCACAGAGCAGACAGAATTCGTTTGATCTAGTGTGCATTAAGACTGCAATTGTGAACACTTTTTGAGTGGATTCCACATATTTGCCAGTCATTACATATCAAGAATGAAATGGTTATACTGTTCAATGCTCAATTCTTAGTACTCAGGTAGACTGAAAGTTCCTGGTTTACCAAAACTGTGTGTGTGTGTGTGTGTGTGTGTGTGTGTGTGTGTGTGTGTGTGTGTGTGTGTGTGTATATATATATATATATATAAAGCCTTTTTTCGAATGTTCTTGTCTCCTTTTGCTCCTTCATATAAATATTATCAATCAATATTTCAACCAAAGTGTCTTTGCCTGCTAACAGACGGACTATGACATGGTGGATTATTTGAATGAGTTGAGGGAGGGCTGTCTGGAGGCCTACACGGGAATCATCCAGGGCCTGAAGGGAGACCAGGAGAACGTTCACCGTGAGTATCACTCGCGTCCACCATTGCTTCTGCTGCCCGACAACTGTTCCTCCTGCTGCTTTAAGCCACTAGCATGCTGGGATTTTAGGTTGTCGTAGAGGAAACGTGGTCTACTTCACCCAGTGTACAGAAGGTAGCAGGGCTGCCCCTCTGAACTCTGGTTTTTGCGGCACCTGACACAATAAGACTGTCATGATTTTTATTAGATAGCGAGAAAATTAATTCAATCCAAATAGTAGGGCTAGAGTTTGACAGTAATGTGAGTTTCTTCTCTTTTTATAGCTGATGTAATGCTAGTGCAACCCAGGGTGGAATTCATCCTGTCATTTATCCACCACATTGCTGAAGATGATGACCACTCAGATGGTGTGGTTGCCAACGCTGCTGGTCTTATAGGGTAAGGCCTTTCCTACAGTTGCTAGTGTCATGTCATTTTATTTCCTCTTGTCACCAGAGGTGGGCTGTAATAAAGTAAATGTCATTTGCTACTGTAGTCTAGTAAAGTACAGGTAAATTAAAATACTTTAACTATTTCAAACTGACTATTTCAAAGTCATTTCTTTCTTTTGACTCCACGAAATTATGCAAAATCTGTTCCTTTTTTATTAATGACTTATTTATTCACAAGCTCTTGCATAACCCCTGCCCTGAGTTATTTAATGGTTTAGAGTTTTTACTCTTAATAATTAAGTCCTGAATAGTAATCATCGTTAGTGAAAGTGAAGTGTCATTGTGAAACACTGCATCACAGCACACGGTGACACAATGAAATGTGTCCCCTGCTTTTAACAATCACCCTTGGTGAGCAGTGGGCAGCCATGACAGGCGCCCGGGAGCAGTGTGTGGGGACTGTGCTTTTGCTCAGTGGCACCGTGAGTGCTCGGGATTCGAACAGGCAACCTTCTGATTATGGGGCCACTTCCTTAACAGCTACGCCACGCCTATCCCTACATATAATATAATGTCATATTATCAGTGCATTATAAGTAAGGTTATTGTTTGAAATGCCATTTAATTTGTCTAGTTTAGAAATATTTTTAAAGCTTTACATTTAATCACTTACAAAACTAATAGTGCTTTAGATCCATAATAATTCACTGTAATTGATATTCAAGTACATTCGAAGGCATGCACTTTTACTAAAGTGGTATTTTAAGGTGAGCACTTTGCTTGTAATGGAGTGGAATTCTATCATATGTAAGTAAGCACATGGCCTGTGTATTTTGTCCATTACTGATTCTCACAATGTCATTTGTGACATTTTTTTTATCCCTGCAGTGACTTGTGTGCAGCTTTTGGCAAGGATGTGATGAAGCTAGTTGAAGTTCGGCCTCAGATTAATGACCTGCTGACTGAAGGTCGGCGCTCCAAGACCAGTAAGACAAAGACCTTGGCCACATGGGCCACAAAGGAGCTACGCAAGCTTAAGAGCCAAGCCTGGTATGCTGACTTACCCTCTTTCGAATACCCTCTGCACAGTAAGGCCCAAACGGCTAATGTCTGTCATTTTTATGCATATGTTCCAACAGAAAACAAAAAGTGAGCTTGTAATAAATTATTTGTTCATTAAGCTAATACTCTTGTGCTTCAATAGCTGTTAAGTCTTATTTTTGCATGTGGCAGCACCATGTTTGCCAGAAAGTGTCAACGAGCTCACAAATTGCATTGAATGGTGTGATGGACAGTGAGAACACTGAACAGAAGCTTATGACTCAACTATTGTCCTTTAGCATTCATGTTGTCCTCTTTGGCTGAGTCTTTTATTATTTTTCACCTTTCCAGATTTCATGCTGGTTGGGGAAATGAAAAATTCTACAAGGAACAATGGAAAAACCACCCCACTGGAATTTCTTCTGTCTTTTGCGCGTACGAGTCAAAGCAGAAGCGAAGCGTGCGCTGAGATGAGTGTGAGAATGTGAGCGAGTGAGAGAACGAGTGAGAGTGAGGATTGACATCACACCACCTTCTGAGTACAATTCCAGCAGTCGCCGGCAGACCAGCAGCGCCCCACCCGCCCCAACCCTTCTTACCCCCTCTACCACCTGTGGACTGAATTCTGACATGGACACCACATATCGGATTGTAGCTGGCTAGTTCTATAGAACTCTACAAATGAATAGTCAACGACTGGATGACCAGACTAGGGGAAAAATGCCAAAATGTGGTTTCCTTTCTGCAAAACTAAGAACTTTGCTCTTGGCTGATCTGTGGAGGACCGTTTTTTCCCCTCCCCTTTCTTTAATTTCCCCTTCTCCCTCTAAGAAAGCACTGGTTTAGGGTTGCAGACTTCAAACAGAGATGGCCCAAATATCTTGCATCGGACGCATTCAAATCGAGACGTAGCCATTGAGCAAATGTTTTTGGCAAAGGGGGGGGGACAATCCCCTTCAACATCACTGCTGGTGTTGAAGACGGCTGTAGCGCGGTATGACCGGTCATGATCGTGTGTCTTGTGTGAGTGAGGGATGGAATTCACTTTTCTCTACTTCCCTCTGCTGTTTCAACTAAGTAATATTAATAATAATAATAATAATAGCTTGACGCAATTTCAGTGAGTCGCATTTCTGAAGCTGATATTTGGAAAAGATTTGTGAAGGGGGTGGTATAGGTGAATATTGGCAGCACTTCAAATTTGTCAACTTCTTACTATTGGTTCCTGCAAGCAATTTTTTTTTTTTTTTTTTTTTATAAATTCATTCCCCCTGTTTTTTTAAAGGCATTGAAGTTCTTGTCTTCAGTGTGGGCTTCTAGGTGAATGGACCCTTTCTTGCCATGCCCAAGGTGTAAAGGCAAAAAGAAACCTACGTGAGGAAAAATGGATGTTCCTACTTGTAGCACTGCATTGGGATATACACAAGGGAACATGACCATGTGGAAAAATAAAAGCACTAGATTCAACATGCAACTCTTAGTCTCCCTGGTTTTTAAAACGGGAAATAGTCTGTAATGTGAGGAGGGGGGGGGGGCAAAAAAAAGTGCCAAATCAGTATCGTGATGGGTCGATTTGGGTTGAATTGTGGACCGTTGCAGTATATTACAAATAAGCAAAATTGCCTTGAATGCGAACCTGTAATTGACCTATGAGATGAGCTATTTGATTGGCCTTGATCTGCTTTGATTGTTTGGTTTCCCTTCGTGGGTTTTTTTGCTGCACTTAGTTGGGAAATGGTCACTCATGAGGCTTGTCTTAAAAAAAAAAAAAAAAGTTAATAAAATAAAAAAAAAAAAGAGAACCGGAGACGTTTGTACAAGGTTATATTTTTCCATTGCTATGAAAACAAAAATTCAATAAAATTATATCAAACATTCCCCTAGCTCTCGTGGTACTTGGGTCGGTTTTTAATTTTTTTTGGGGGTGGGGGTGAAATTCAGTGGTTGGTAGCTAAGGAAGTGCTCTCTGTTTCCATGGGAACAAAAATAAGTAAGAAGTGAGTGAGTGTTGCATGTGATTAGGGTTGCAAAATTCCCAGAATTTTCAAAGATGGAAACTTTCCATGGGAATAAAAGGGAATTTATGGGAATAAACTGGGATTTTTCTAAATTGAAGGTTGGCTCTTCTTCGGGAACTTAAATATAGTTGAGCAAAGTATATTTTAACATAATATTAACAAAAACAAACAAATGCAATTCAAATACACTTGAATATCCATGCCATTCCTTAATCACATGTACAGAGCACATGCTTGCTGCATGGCTATTGAGACCACCTACTGGCACTGTGCATGCCTCCATCACATGTACACATGGACCACACTTTTGAGCCTGAAGGACAAAGAGCATTGAAGGCACACATTTGAGCCTGTGGACTTAACAAGTGAGGTAAGTTGGTGGGAAAGAGTATCTAGCAGTCAGAAAATCCTCAAACCTATTGCAGCAGCAATAGCGAAGATAGAGGGGGATGGTGCCATCTTGTCAGATGTCCAGTGCCTTTTTGCAGAACTCAAAGAAGAAATCCAGACAATTCTGCCCACTTCCCTACTACTGAAAGCAGAGGAAACGGCTGTGGTCAAGTCATTGGAACAGCGGAGGGAGTTCTGCATGAAGCCAGTGCATGCAGCAGCATACATGCTGGACCCCAAATATGACAAGGGCATACTTTCTGGGGAAGAGATCAATGGTGCCTATGCGGTCATTACAGCCATGTCTGACCACCTGGGTCTCGATAAAGGCAAAGTTCTAGGCAGTTTGGCAAAGTATCGAACAAAGCAAGGCCTTTGGAAAGGGGATGGAATATGGCAGTCATGCCAGCACATATCTGCAGCCACCTGGTGGAAGGGACTATGTGAATCTGAGGCCCTTGCACCTGTAGCCTCCATCCTCCTCCAAATCCCACCATCATCATCAACTGGTCACTGTTTGGGAACACCCACACAAAGGTTCGCAACAGGCTCACAAATGTGAGAGTGGAAAAGCTGGTCGGCATTCGGGCAAACCTACGGCTCTTTGAGCCTGACACAGAGCCATCCTCAACAAGGCTGGAAAGTGACACTGAAGAGGAAGACTCAGAGTTGGATGCTGAGGAAGTGGACATGTTGTTGGATGATGATGAGGTCCAGGAAGAGTCTATTGACTGAGCAAAAATGAGAAAAGAGGATTTCTTGAAGGAAGATTTGCATGTTTAATGGGACGTTTTGGAGGATAAGTAGCATTTTTCATTTAGCCTTTTGAATGGGACTTTGTGGAGATTTTTGAACAGGGGGCATTTTTGAATGAGCGGGGTTAGGGGATGGTAATATTGAACTCAACATTTCTGTTTTTATTCATCCATGAAACAAGTTATTGAAATGTGTTCTATTCTACTGTACTTACAAATAAATCTGTTGAAATATCTGTTGAAAACATTTTGCATGGAGGTTTTCTTATGATTTCTGTTTATATTTATGCTTGGAAATAATATATTCCCAGTTAGTTCTCCTTAATTCCCATTAATTTCCAAAATTCCCAAGCTTAACTTACCATGGAAATTTACCGGAAACTTTTTCGGAAATTTACTGGAAATTTTCCGACCCTTTGCAACCCTACATATGATACACAGCAGCAGAGCACACAGTGAAATTTGTCCTCCTCATTTAACCCATCACCCTGAGTGAGCAGTGGGCAGCCATGACAGGCACCCGAGGAGCAGTGTGTGGGGACGGTGCGTTGCTCAGTGGCACCGTGAAGGCTCGGGATTCGAACAGGGATTTGAACCGGCAACCTTCTGATTACAGGGCCGCTTCCTTAACCGCTAGGCCACCACTGCACCGCATGGCCACAAGATTCTCTTCTAATTTGGTATCAAGCACTAAGGGGTGTGGATGATTATCCACAGTCATGGTCCTGAAGAACCACCATGACTGAATGTTTTCACTTCAGGCCCCTCCAAGACTCTGTAATTAATGTTCCAGGTTCAGGGCAGCGTGGGTTGATTTGGTTCTCCAGAACCACGAAGACTCCGTTGTATTTAAAACCAGCAGTAGCTGGGCTGGGTGCAGTTCTTGCCCCCTGACCTCCGTAACAACCAGTTCCATTAAAATATAGTTAAGTCTGCTTTTGAAACTTCGTGTGTGAGTGAGCATGCTTGTTTGCACTTTCAGGGTGGTAGTAGCCTAGTGGGTAACACACTTGCCTATGAACCAGAAGACCCGGGTTCGAATCCCACTTACTACCATTGTGTCCCTGAGCAAGACACTTAACCCTGAGTTGCTCCAGGGAGACTGTCCCTGTAACTACTGATTGTAAGTCGCTCTGGATAAGGGCGTCTGATAAATGCTGTAAATGTAAATGTAGTAGATTAACATATTTGCAACGGCAGGTTAAAAACGAAAAAAAAAAAAAACTGGTTTTAATAAACGATTTTTAATGAGCTTTTATTAAACGAAACTTTGCATGGACGAGCCCTGCGGTCCGCTCGTCGGTTTGACCAGAGGAGAGCCAGGGCCTGGTGACTCCAGCCCCGGGGAGCTCTGCGTGCTCCGCAAGGCGCTGCTCGGATCTCGCGACACCCTCTCTCGCGCGCGCGCGCGTTCCCGCGGACGCGCGCGCCCGTCACCCACGGCGCGCGGCGTCGAGGCGCTGCGCCGGTGACGCACGCAGTACGTGACCCCGTGCGACGACATCGAGAAGAAGGAATAATAATAAAAAACAAAGAAATCAAAAACTGCCCAATTTGTTTCATGAGTAAATAACAGCCGTGCTTTCGGACGGCAATAAAGGCGGTCGCGGGCCGGCGCCCTGCTCCTGGTACTCGGCGCTAGCGCTGACGCCACCGACTAACCCGGTCAAATACACCGATTAAAAAACAAACCAACAACAAAAAAAAAAAAAAACCCATTACGAACGCACGTTTTACCAGGACGTAATAAAAGCGTTGGAACTCCATCTTGCCGGCGGCGCGGCCGCGGCGCGCTCCTGCTTTTGTTCCTGGGAGGGGAGCGCGCTTGCGGAAGTGGTCGGACGGGGCGGGTGGGGTTTGCTGTGGGAAGCGGAATCGGGGGCGGCTCTCCGGGCTTCTGATTCCACGGCAAGACGCGCTCGCTCGGCGCGCGGGCCCCCGCGTTATTATCGGCACGGAGCGGATTATTGATGTCGCCGCTGCGCAGCCGCCCCGCCAGCCTACGAGGGGGGATGCGGATCGGCCTCGGCGGCGCGGTGGCAGGATTGTAACCTTTTGTGCGCTCAGGTGCGCCGTCGCGCAGAATTACGGGGGTTCGCGGACGATGCGGGAGGGCTCGGTACCGAATGACGGGTTCGACGCGAGCAGGGCTGGATTTCGGGCTCCCTTTTCCCCGGTTATGTAATGTCGGAATCGAGGGGTGATCATAATAATGAGTAACGCACAAGATATGTCTCCCGATTTTGTTTTGATGCGCTTGGTGTCCGCGGCGGAGTACGACCGCTTGGACGAGGACAACCTGCTGACGGGCGGCGGCGTGGTTTCCGGATTCGCCAAGGCAGCCTTGGGTCACCATGCCGGCGGGTTCGAGGTGGCGAGCGGCAGCCCGCCGTCGGGCCCCGAGCGCCGCGCCGTCGCCCCTTCCCCGCGGCCCGGGACTCGGGCGGACGGCGGCGCGGCGCCCCTGGACGGCGGCGCGGCGCCGGAGCGGCCGCCGCTGTCCGACACCCCTCCGCCGCCGGGCTTCGCCGTGGCCCAGCGCTTCGAGTTCCCCCACGGCTCCGGCCGAGGCTCCCGGGCGCAGCTCATGGTGTTCCAGAACCTGCTCCGGACGGGGGACGGCCTCGACGGCGACGGCGACCGGGCGGACGGCGGCGGGGACGCGGTGTCCGGCGTCGACCAGGGTACGAACTGTGGCTCTGAGCCCCTGCACCAGACGCATTCGTCGCAGAGGATTCAGTGCCATCCGGTCATGCAGCTGACCAAGCTGGCGGTGGACGGCAGCGACCCCCAGAGCGGGGGTCTGTGCCACCGGCACCGCCTGCTGACCAACGCCGTGGACTGGCCCCCTCGGCTAGACAAGTCCTTCCATCTGGGCATCCTGGACCCGCAGAAGGCGTGCTCCGTGGGAGACGCGGGGCACCACATGGAGGACCCGGTGCTGAGTCTGGCCAGGCGGCTCGGGGAACTGGGCCAGGCCTCCGAGATGCTGCTGAAAGAAAGCGAGGGGCCGCGGTGCTCCTGTCAGAGCATCCTGGCCTCGGCTGCGGTGCCTGGAGAGGACCCGAGTGAGACCAGCGACGCCCTTCTCGTGTTGGAGGGCCTTGGTACGGAGGAGGTGGGCGAGCTGGCCATGGGCGACTGCCCCGGGGATGACGGCAAAGGGGGCCCGAGCGTGCAGGGTGACGCCGACACCGGGCAGGACAGGCCCATGTCATCGTCCACGTTCTCCAGCGGCTCCCTCAGCGGCCTCATGCGGCAGGTCCACCGGCTGGCTGGAGAGGCCTGCTGTGACTCCCAGGCCTGCCGACCCGTCCTGGAGACACCCAGCCTCCCGGAGCCGTCGGCAGATGTCTCAGCCAGGGACCTCCCCACAGCCTCCGACGCAGCTTCTGTCTCCCTGAGCCACCAGCACCCCCCTGAAGTGCCCTCCACCTCCCCGGCTCCACTGAGCCGCCCTCCCACCCCCAAACGCATCGGCTCCCCACTGGCGGTAGCAGTGGCAGGGACTCTGTGTGAGAGTGAGAAGGGCAAAGGGAAGTCGAGGAAGGGCTCGCTCAAGATCCGGCTCAGCAAGCTCTTCAGGACCAAGAGCAATAGTGGAGGCCCCAGTCACATGTTGGACAAGAGACCGTCCCTGGCGTCCTCCACCTCGTCCGGCGGCAGCCTGATGGATGTGTGGGGCTCCTCCAGCACAGACCCTGACACTGGGAGGTATGACAGTCTCAGCTTAATTACTTTTATAGATGCCATCATCATTATCGATTGACGTTGAAAGTCGCGCTTGCTACAGCACATTTCCGGCACAAAACCCAAACAGATCCTAAACACACTCGTGCTGGGCCTTCACAGATAAAACTTCCTCCCGGGTCCAAAACATGCCACTTCACACTCGGCCAGGTCCAAAAACTAGTACAATTACTGCTCTATAACCATAATTATATTCATTATGATTAAAGAATTCTTTATTTTTATACTTATTATTAGTCTTATATACTGATATACAGTTATTTATATTTATATGAAAACTATATAATATCTAGCATATAAAGGGAAAATAACTGGTCTATATATTTCATCATAATTACGTTTTTATACAATTTTATACATTACCTGCGATAAGTCTGTTCCATTAAATGGCATTACTCCCGGAAAGATACTTTAAAGTCTCAATCTGCTTAGAAATAGTGCCTTTATGTTGTTATTACAATGCAGTAATAGTTATTGTTAAATAATGCTGGACATATCCCCAAACATCATTCTTAACAATTCTTAATGTAATGTATGCTTTTACATGGCATGTGGCCATCTCGGAACTCACTTTTAAACAGGCGCAGAGACCCTTTGACATTGTTCCTCTTTCTTTTTTGCCATTTCCCTTCTCTTATTTTCTTAATGCCCCAAAACTTCATGGAACCCCACTGGGTGTGAACCAACTATCGGTTCTTTACTTCTTCCTCTCTGTTCCTCTGCAGCAGACCACAGCTCTCCAGGCCCCAAAGTGCCTTTTCCCCGGTGCCGTTTAGTCCTGCGTTCACTGGTGAGTCCAGGCTTCTTTAATTAGTCGGTAGATTGTGATAGATATTTATGTGTCAAATTAAAAGCGCACAAGGGCAATACTGCTTAGACCAGAGGTTCTCTTCACACCCTTCATCATCCTAATGATACCCGTTTGGAGAACCGGGCACTAGTGAACGGACTCTTCTGTTATTCCCCAAGGACCTTTGAAATTCTTCAGAACTTTTATTGTGCTAGATGCAGCGGGATAAAAGAGACCTGAGGTGATTTTCGATTTAAAACGGAGAAAAGTAAATCAGTATGAAACTAAGAATTGTTTCCCAGTAAAAAGTTCTTGGCAGCTAGTGTTGTCACCTCGCGCCTACGTGGTTGTGAGTTTGAATCAGGGCCCAGGTTTTGTGTGTGTGTGTGTGTGTGTGTGTGAATTGCATGCCCTCCCCGTGTTGGTGCGGGTTTTTCTGATTTCCTCCCAAACACAGGTACTTTTGGAGAAATTGGTGTGAGTATGTGACCGAATGGTGGGTATAAAAGGTCGTATTTGAAAATCAATGAAAATGATCAGCTCAGACTTCTGTGTGTGCTAAATTCTTTCATTCTGACTTTGTCTGTTGGTTCTGGCTTTCTTCTCCTTTCTTTTCTTTCTCTCTTTCCTCGGCATCTATTTCTTATTCCTTTAACTAAATCTTTCCCCTTCAGGTGAGACTGTTTCCCTCGTAGACGTGGACATTTCGCGTAGAGGGGGAAACTCTCTACACCCACCTACCCCTCCACCACCACCTAGACGAAGCCTCAGTCTGCTGGGTACTTTCTCTCTCTTCTTCTCTTCTCATTCGCTCGCTCGCTCACTCCTAACCTTGACATGCCGTCCATGTAAATGATGACCAGGTCATAACTGCAGAATCCGGAGCACAGACATTATGTGTGCTTAATTCCCCCAACACCCTAAAAAAAACCCTAAACAAGTGTTGTGTGTTCACGACTCCCGATTGAAAACCTCGAAACTGAGAACAAAGACACCTAACAAATGCACACAATTCACTTTTTTTTTTTTTTTTTTACTTTTGATCAATGCCTGCCATTGTGTGGTGCGCTGATAATCAGTTCCACAGATCGGATCATCCCTAACGCGATCAAAGCGCGGAAGTGCGGAATGAGGAAACGTGCAAAACTGTACAGCATGTTGTGTCTGATCTTTATCATTTTATTTCTTTCCTGCTCGAGTCAGTGTTGAAACAGCAGATTCTGCCTCTGAGGTCGGACTTCGTCGGTGTAAAGCTTAATTCAGTGAAACTGTGTGGGTGGGAAACAGAGTGACCACCGAGCAAACAAGCAAGGGTTTTAAAAAAAAAAAAAAAAAAAAGGCGGATTGCAGCAGTGTCCGGTACATGCATGCTTTGGCTTTTTGCAGATCTTGCCCTCCATTTTCTTGAACCATCTTGCTAATTGTATTGTTTCCTTTACTGACCAGTGTTGTTGTATCAGGGATGCAGGGGCCGGTTCACATGACGTGGCTATAAATGCTGAAGTTTCCATTTTTAATGTCATGCGCATGTCGCAGTGCAATGTTATTTCCTGTGAACACATTCTTGGACTCCGAGCCGTTTCATTTGAAAAGCAATGAATAAAAAATTGCACGAGGAAAGAGTATAATACAAATGATGACTTTGCAGTGCAAAAAAAGTGCAATTGCAAATGCACATTTGTAGAGATATTTAAATATATGTGCAAATGCTGACAATTTAGAATGCATTGAGCTTGACTCAAACATATGCTAAGATTGGATAATTATTGCTTTTTCTCGCTGATCACTGACAGTAAGCATATTGCCACGTGGTACGTTGTGGCTACAAAAATAAAAAAAGTGTTTGAGAGGCTGTGGCTGTGTATTGGCTTGCCTGTGAATGTTTTTTACAACTGTGAGGTCTCACGATTCGATTCCGCTTATCAGTGCCTCGATATCGATTCATCACTATGCAGCCGATTCATTTTCTACATGGTCACATGATGTTTTCACATATACAACTGTTAAGGTCCCTTAAATCTGTGTGGACACTTTGATTTGCTACAATGAGCAGAAAATTGTTTGTATTGTTCTCTTCCAAGGTTGCTGCCTGTAAACCACTAGTAACTTTTCAAAAGAAAATGTCTAATTTCACTGCAGCGACGGAAGGTAAAGAATTGAACTGACATTATTGTTCTCCTGTAATACTAATCAACAGTGAATAAGCAAATGGCAGTTTTTCAGTGTCTTATCAACTCAGCCACCGCATAGAAATGAGACGTTTTCTTTTGAAAAAGGTTACAGGCAATCACTTTTATAGAGAACAACACAAAGATTCCGTTCAAGACCTCTATTGTCAAGATTAAATAACATTTGTAATTGTAAACAATTTGATGTAACTATAGACCTGATTTATTTAACAGTTGTCTAATACCTTTCTATTAACATTACCATTTTTCCTGATAATAAAAATGAACAGTTGCATGTCAAAACCTTTATTCGAATATAAACCGTGAACAACTGAGTGTAAAAAAATCCAAACCTGACGTTAATGTGGCAAAACAGTATTATTTACAGGATAACATTTTTTTTTATTCCACTGGATTAAACTAAACCTCCCATTTCACATGACCCTGATAGGACTATTTAGACTGTGTACAGATTGAGAACTGTACACATGTGGACACTTTGATTTCCTACAATGAGCAAAAATATGATCTGTATTCAGTCTGCGCTCCCCTGACGCCACGAACGGAAGAAAAACTCAATAAATCTGCCTGGTTCAGGCGTCCATGGCATCAGGTGGGCGCGGACTGAGCACAGACCGTTTTTTCTGCGCATTGGAGGAAATTTTAAAGCAGCTTTCAGACCGAACGCGCTCGCCGCAGGGGTTTAACTCCCGTTAAGACGATAGTGTTGTAGATCTTGTTGTGTCCGGAGATAGATCAGCTTTTCCTCCATTACCGCTTTGTGTGTGTTTTGAAGTGGTAGAAAGACCACTTGCCCGCTTGGATTCTAGAGGTAATTCTGTTATTTTGATATTATGCAATACAGCCATGCAACGCTGCCATTTCTGCGCCAGTTACAGAGCGATTGTTGGTTTTCACATATTTCAGCCTGACTTCAGCATGTGTGGGTCAATAGTTTGAATCTTGAGTAAAGACGAGTGATCCAGTGCTTTTTTGATGGTGAAAGCATGTAGTTGGCTGAATGTACACGAGGTTCCTTGGCATGCTTGATCGATTCAGGAGGTTGTGGGATGGTCGAAACATGATTTTGACGAGTTGTCGAAACATGCGAACAAAGAGAGCTGTTCTGATTCATTTCCCTGCCTTCTTTTCCAGATGACTTTGGTGGGCCGCAGCCTGGGCCTTTCCTAGATAGTGTGGGGGCCTCCATGCAGTCCCTGCCTCCACGCCCTCCACCCTCCTCTCACAGCACTATCCAGCATAGTCTTAGTCTCAACGGTAAGAGCGAAGGGTCAGAAACATTTGCTGAACTGGGGGTATTTTTTATGCTGTTTGATATTCATGTAATTGAAACACTGTAAAATAATCAAAGGGCTTATGTTGTCACTAACATGGTATCAATGATAATGGAGATTATTTACAGTCACATTTTTTCAATAGTTAATATATATCGACAATTGCAAGAACTCGATAAGTATGTAAATAAAGTGCATATGTGTATATATATGGATCTATATTTATGAAGCGTTGCCCCCCCTTCCTAATAGTATAAAACAACATGCCTTTTGTGGAAAAATAAACCCCAACATATTAATGAGCGAGTACAAATGAACATTTGTAAATTAGTAATCAGTCTCTGGAGCACAGGCATCAGCAAATGGCATTTATCGACCCAGATTCATGTGCTGACCACTAATGTTTTCTGCAAATAAAGTTCACATAAAAATGCGAACAGCCAGCAGTTCTGGTGTCAGATCTTTGGTGTACCAAGCACTTGTACGGGCAGGGGTTTTAGGTGGGAGTTCTGTCATGGGAGTTGTCATTTTTGTGAGGCCACCATCCTCCCTCCGCTTTTTTTTTTTAAATGTCTCCCAAATCGAGCTGCTTATCTGACCTTGTTGTCATTGTTTTTCCTCTTCTGACTTCAGACACTTTCCTACGGGGACTTCCACGTCCTGTGTCCCTGCAGCCGGATGGCCATAGTTTGGCCCGTGTGGTCCAGCGGCCCTTGTTGTGCCCCTTGAGCCGACCAGATGCCAGCAGCTTTGCCACCAGCCTGAGAGAGCTGGAGAAGGTGAGATGTTCACCACGGGGGCTAAAGGACAGCCACTAATGGCGACCAAACCGCACACAGTCACTTCACTCTCACTTTCACTTCATATTCTGAGTATATTTGACATGATAAAGATGAATTAAAATGTTCATGTACATTTTTAGAGCAAATCACCCAAACCTAACTGTGATATAAGACTTGCATTCATGGGCATATACATAATCATATCATAATTATCAAGTTTGGTATAAATCTTTGTATTAATTGCAGTGATAACACTGCACCGTACATTTCCAAACGCATTTCAAGCTTTAAGTGTCCGTCATACGTCTACACTCGTACAGGTGTACCTTGCATCAGTGTTTGATGCAGCCTTGCTTAGACATATTGTTTTTGGCAGTGGAATATTTTGTCTAAAATTAGATGGCTATGGCTGAGATTGTAACCCATGTAAAAGGGGTACTATGAACTGAGTGAATAGCAGGAAACCGAGGCGACAGACATTGCTACACTGCTTTTGATGTGTGTGATTTAGAGACGGGAATGTGTTTAAATTGTCCAGATTGAGGAAATGTGTGAGATCATCCCCAATGGCTCCTCTCATAATGTTCACCTCTTGGGTTTTAGGAATAAGTACACCAAAGGGCTGGGTGGGCAGTTAGTGTCTCGCTGGCATTTTATCTCAATTGGGGCTTCATTTACTGTCTAATTGGTTAATTTATTGTTGTGCACGGAACTGAGATTTAAAAAGTATTTTAATGTATTTATCTCTACAAGTTCCACCATTAAGACCAGTGTTAAATCCAGAGCACGGGCATATTTAGCTAGTTTAACCAGGATTCGTTTTATTCTAAATATGAATATTACTGTCAATCACTGCCAATACTGCAGTCAAGCACACAAGTGAGGATATTAACTTAATTAACTGAAATCTCAGAGGGAGACAACCACAAAACTACAGTCTTCTCCTCTGCAGTGTGGCTGGTACTGGGGTCCTATGAACTGGGAGGATGCTGAGATGAAGCTGAAGGGGAAGCCTGATGGGTCATTCCTTGTGCGGGACAGCTCCGACCCACGCTACATCCTCAGCCTCAGCTTCCGCTCACAGGGAGTAACACACCACACACGCATGGAGCACTACAGAGGTAAAGCATGCACACACACACACACACGCATACACACACACAATGGGCATCAAACTACAAACAGGGTCTGAAGTGGGCAAACATACATGAAATTGGGTTCCTGACACAATAGCACACCCTTAGCCAATGAGATCCCCTTTTGTACAGGCCCATTGTAAACCTTGTTTCATCAACCAACTACGGTCAACACAAACCGATTAGTTCTTTAAACCTCTCAAATTTATGTAACCCATAACCGCTAAAATACCCCTCAGCTCAATTTTTGTGTTGCATTTCATGACTGGAAATTCAGTTTACATGAAATTAGGAATACCCTTCAACAGTAATACAACAGTTATTATGCACAGTTTCCAGAAACAGACACATTATCAGTATGTAGCACTGACTCTTTTTATGCTTATACATGGTTTTCTGTTTGTGATTTATGATTAAATTCTGCTTTTTAAATGTTGATTTACATTGAAGGTTTTGTCATGATAGTATTGCAGAGAACTGTCCTGCAATGTATTGAATACCAAGATCATAAAATATTGATATACTGATAGTATTGTGTGATAATCTTTATAAGTGAAATATAATCCCCAGTGAGGTGTGTGTGTGTTGCTCTGCATTACTTCCATGCATTCACTGTGTTTGCTGGGGACTTCTCTGTGGTGCTGATCCATTGAATTTTCAAGGATTTTACTGTATAGCAGAGCACCCTTTGAAGTACTTGACATGAAGCACCTGCCTCTGCAGCACAAATATTCTTTATCTCGCACACCAGAGTCATTTTTTAAGCTTTCAAAGGCTCTTACCTACATATGCCCGCTATGATCACTGTTTCAGCATGTTGCTGGGGTTGGGTTTCCATTGGCTGGCATATATATTTACAGCAAGGATTATGGATCTGGAACTATTTGTGCAGTCAGTTCAAATTACTGCTTAAACTATGGAATTATACTATGACAAAAATGCATGTTACCACACAAAACATCTAAAATTATAATTAGTTATGTTAAATAATTTGGTATATTACATATACCAAATGGGTGGTAGTAGCCTAGTGGGTAACTCACTCGCCTGTGAACCAGAAGACCCAGGGAGACTGTCCCTTTGACTACTGATTGTAAGTATGTAAGAAATGTAAAAAAAAATAGAAAATATTACACACAGAATGTAGTCACATGAAGGATGGACTCATAGAGGCAGGAAGAGACGGGTGGCTCCTGCAGCACCTGCTGCTAGCATTTGGTTTCTGTGGTCTGGTTTATGGCCTGCACATTGTTTAGAGAATATCCTCTCTTAACGGCTGGGAGTTCTGTTGTGGGTTACAAAATATGGGTGACCGTGGACTGTGAAGTTGTGTTTCAGACCAACGTTCAGTGCATTTTTCATACAGTGATGAGCAAAAAAAAAAAAAAAACACACACATAAAAATAAGCAATAAGCAAGAACAATGTATTGATCACGCTTACTAAAGTTTAATTGTTGTTGACGACAGCTTTAATTTGCCTCCTCGATGGAGAAACTAGTCGCATGCATTACTCAGGGGTGATCTTGGCCCATTCTTCCACAAAAATGGTCTTCAAATCCCGAAGGTTTCTTGAGCCCCTTCTATGAACTCTGAGCTTTAGTTCTTGCCATGGAGTTTCTATAGGATTCAGGTCAGGTGATTGGTTTCTTATCCTTCTCTGAGTTTCCTTGGCTGTTGTCGTCTTGCTTGCAAACTGGTAGGTTTTCGCCTTGGTACATTTCATTAACCCTTCCTTCAATTATATGAAGCGTGCCAGTGCCATATGCTGGAAATGTCTAAACCTTGGTATTGTGTTTTTGGGGTGATATGGAGTGCCTTGACCTATATGGTGTTCAATTTTGGTCTCATCTGACCAGTCAATATTCGCGCAGTATTTCACAGCCTTGTTTAAATGTTGTTCAGTGTGGTAGTAGCCTAGTGGGTAAAACACTTGCCTATGAACCAGAAGACCCAGGTTCAAATCCCACTTACTACCATTGTGTTCCTGAGCAAGACACTTAACCGAAAGTTGCTCCAGGGGGGGACTGTCCCTGTAACTACTGATTGTAAGTCGTTCTGGATAAGGGCGTCTGGTAAATGCTGTAAATGTAAATGTTGTTCAGGAAACTTGTGCTTCAACATGCTGTTTCTTCAGAAATGGAGTCTTGTGTGTTGAGTGCATTACTTTTTGTTTTCTTTGAAACAACTGAACTGCTAATTTCAGGTCTTACTTAAATTCTGTCTTGGACATCTCTTCTGATAATTCTTTTCATTCTCTGTCTGGAATCTTGCACTGAGCATGGGGAATGGTCGGTTCATGGTGAAATTATGTTCTTTCCAATTCTGGATTATGGCCTCATTGGTGCTCACTGGAACCTCCTGTAGTTCAGATATTCTCTTGTAACCAATGGCATCAATATGTTTTGCAAAACGAATGTTGTGAAGGTCTTGGTTTTGTGTGACACTTTTTATAGACTATCATTTGGGACTAAACCATCTGATATTACACAATATCCTAATATGGTAAGATTGCCTTCTAATTTCTGATAGATTACTGATGGACGTTCCATTCCAGTCACTCCATTATTACACATCATTTTATTGAGGAAAGTAGAGCGGTGAGACAAGGAGGAGAACGGCCTATAGAATTGAGGGGGCATCAACACCATTCACCAACCACAGTGTGTCTTCTGCATTTAACCCATCACCCTGAGTGAGCAGTGGGCAGGCATAACAGGCACCTCAGTGGCACCTTGGAGCTTCGGGATTCGAACCAAAAACCTTCTGATAACGGGGCCGCTTGCTAGGCCACTACTGCCTCTGAACAGCAACACAGAATGGCCAAAGCACTCTTTGTACATATCGCCATTTGTAGCCACTGCAGGACTATAGACAGGCTGGGGGAACTCGTATTAATGGTAAATAATCTCACAACGTGAAATGAGTTACACCAACTCTCTCTATGTCCCTTAAAACACAGGGCAGCCCCCCGACCAGGCACCGTACGCACAACCATGCTCATACTCACTCATACTACGCACACACTTTGACAGTCAGGACAACAAGACCGGACCCAGAACACCGGTGCAGGCACTTTAAAGGAGGGGAGAGTTCACGAATGTCTGATTCACTAGGTTGACAATCAGTCTATACCTGTATTTGTTGGCCAGTTTATTAGTTGCATCCATCCAGATTAAATTGAGATTCATCTTATTTGGGTTATGGTGATTTAACCAGTTTTACTGCATTTCCAGGAACATTTAGCTTATGGTGCCACCCAAAGTTTGAGGATCGCTGTCACTCGGTGGTGGAGTTCATTGAGCGTGCCATCATGCACTCCAAAAATGGAAAATTCCTCTACTTCCTGCGCTCTCGTGTACCGGGTGAGTGGCTTTTTCTCTCTTACAAAAAGCTTTGGAATGGAAGAAAAATTTTCACGGTTTTGTGAATTATATTTTTTTGTCTAATGTGTCATTTGATGTCCTAGTATCATGGGTGATGTGGGATTTTTTTCTGCTTGAAAGAACCCTAGAAAACCTGGAAACTGCTTTAGATATGCAGCAGTGATAGGGGAGGACGTTGCTGCCATGAAACTGGGCATCACTGTGTAAAGGGGGAAATTCCTTATAAGCGTTCGTGGACTGTAACCCCACCTCATTCCCCCCCCCAGGCTTGCCACCAACGCCGGTGCAGCTGCTCTACCCCGTGTCTCGGTTCAGCAGCGTAAAGTCTCTCCAGCACCTCTGTCGTTTCTGCATTCGCCAGCTGGTCCGAATTGACCACATTCAGGAGCTTCCACTGCCCACGTGTGTACATGACACACACACAAACATCTAGTTGTCAAATGTGGTATTCTAAATAAAAAACGCTGAATTTCCATAGAAACTTCAACATTTTTGTATGATGCTGAGATGTGCCCCCCTTTCAGATATGAATTTTTCTTATGTATTATGTCGTTTTATTATCCGTTTTTTAAATTTAAGATTCATTCACTAAGAAGAAATATTTTTTATTTTTAAGTTTATGTTTATTTTAAAACTTTTCTTTATTCTGCTTAAATAGCCTAGCAATTACGATATCTTTAATCGCTCATTAGTGAGAGTAACTCTCCATCTACACCACAGGCCTCTTATAGTGTACCTGAGAAAGTTTTACTATTACGACCCAGAGGAGGAGATGTACATGTCAATCAAGGAGGCAGGACAAGATGCCGGCGCCACACAGGCTGCAGACTCTCAGACGTAGCAAATCTTGTACATGAAGTAAGTGCTTTCTTTTTTTTTAAATGTTGTGCTTCACATTCTCATGCGGCACTAAAAGCATGCTTTTAAATTCTGTGGCATCAAAACATTTGACTAATTGCAAATGTAGGACTATAAAACCAGGCCTATATCTAAGAGCTGAATATTATAATTAGTCCCTATTCGATATTTTATGGACGTGATGTTGAGGGGGGCTGGTTTGAGGTAGGCTTGCAGGGATTAACCGCGGTGTGAAACGTTTTGGTTAATCCACCGGCAAGACTTCCCCAACATCACAAAAAAACCCCCTGAAAAATCCGCCTAAACCAAAGACATAGAATAGCAGGACCCACACGGACAAAGTGAAACACACGCAAAACACCTCAAGCAGATGATGGCAGGAGGGCAACGAGAGACAACCAACAACGGGAGTAGTCTCCGGAGTGTGAATATTTTAGATGCCCAAAAGATGTTCAAGGGTGAATCCGGGACCACAGGTCAACCTTTCGCAGAACTTGCAGGAAAAAAGTGGCGGTTATAGAGCGCTGAAGGTGCCACACTTCACCACTTAAGAGGTGCGTTTTCTAAAACAATTACAATAAAACGTCATAAAAGGCGGTGTTCAAGCTGCCAGGAAAAACTGGCACGATCCGCTACAAACTCGGGGGACTCTAAAATCATTTGGCCGTCTAGTATTGTAGGCCGCTGAATGAACTTCGCTTCCCATTTGTCTACAAAAAAAGTGGTAAGTTTACTTGTCCCATACAGAGGAATTTCAAACGTAGCTTGTTTGTATAGGTGCTAAAACTCACTGGATACAGTCTGGGGTGACCAGACGTGCGGGCGGGTGCAATTTTGGCTGTTCAACTTGAACTGATTTATGAGCTGTTAAAGCTAGACAGGTCTAACCTTCTTTTCTGCTTTTGTTTTCAGCAGATTTTTTTGTGTACAGTGATTACTTTTATTTTATTTTCACATCATTTATTTCACATTAAGTAGCTTCTGAAGTTCAAAACCTTTATATAATGTATATTTTATGTATGTTAAATAACTTACTGGGATGAATTTTTTTACTATAAATCTATTACCAAAATTTGTAATGGTTGCAACCCTAGTTTTAGGGTCCAGATTCCATCCTGAATTTTAATCTTTTGTCTCTTTTCTTTCTTGCAGCTCTTTCTTTTATTTTTATTTAATGAATAGACAGCGCCGCCTGAAGACTGCACTTATGACTGGGGCCTGTGTTCAGACTGTGTTGGGTATGTCTGGGGATCGTCCCAGTCGGAGGCTGCTGTAGAGTCTGTGCTCCGGCCGGCCGGCCATTGCTGGGTTTCAGATGATCCGACCGTCTCACTCTGCCCCCCCGGGAGCTTGTGAGGGTACTGGAGGGTCCGGGGATGTGGAAACTCAGCCTGGCCTACCTGGTGTTGTGAATAGACACCCACCCCATTTTGCCCCATCCTTCCATCCGCAGAGAGACTGTACGACAGTGCAGCATTGTGGGAACGTTAATGTAATTTTTCCTGTGGACTTCCCAAAAAAAAAAAAAAAAACAAACACCTGGGAAGCAGCCTGAGTTTGGAGCTGGAGTCGGATCCTCGATAGTTGCCATGGAGACAGCTGGTGATTTTTGGACACCCCTCCTTCCACATATCTGGCATTCTGATTAGGAGCAAAATGCAAAATGAGTAAATAGGTGAATAAACGAAACAATGCGGTGTCTGAAAGCAGGAGGTGTAACTATACTGTCGATGTCTTCAAACACTGGATTCACATGCAAAATGGACCCTTTTTTTTTTTTTTTTAAGGCTTTCTCCAGAGAAACTTTATACTGATGCTCAGTTTTGATTTACACTTCAGAGAACTTCTGTTAGTCTCTTTTAAATGCTCCAGTTTCCTGCCCTGTGATCTGCACCTTTAGAAAAGAGGAAGTGAGTCTGTGTGTGGGTGGGTGCGAGTGTGTGTGCGTGAGTGAGTGTGTAAATACTGTACGTTAGACATAGTGACTGGTTGTCTACGGGGGTTGCTAAAAGTTTGGAGCGATAGTTTACCTCCCCTGCTCAGTTGTGGAACTGGAATTTTCTGGCAGATGTGCAGAGGACGTGTGGGGATTGTTAACTGACGCATTTCAACAAAACAATATAACAATAAAAATGGGTTGATTGATAAATAATGGTTTTGTTTTATTTCATGGATGTTGTTCTTTGACTACTTATGCACTCTGAGTGTACCATTTTATTTCATTTCACTGTTTTTTTTTTTTTTTTTACGGTGGCAGCTTCAAATGAACACATTATTTAGTGCATAGCTCCCTCTGTTAACGCATTCAGATGATGTGCATGAGTTGTATTTTTTTGAGGTTTTCTGCCCCCTGGTGGCTGAGGTGGGGAAGTGCATTAGTTTATTACGAAGTCCTGTTGAGAATGTGTTAACAAGAAATGGCCACCAGAGGGCATCAGACATCAACGAAGGGCAGAAAACGAACTTGAATTCGCCAACTATGCTATATTCCATTATATAAATATGCTATATTCCATTTTTAAAAAAATATGCTGTGACGAGGCAAATTTAACATCTCTAATGATTTTATGTATTTACAGGTGAATTTACAATGTCAGCCCTATAGAAGAAAAAAAACCACTTTTTTATTTTATTTATAATTTTTTAAAAATAAATTATTCCTTGGTTGTTTGGAGGGCAATCGTGAATGGAATACGGCCAGATTAAGGCATTAAACTTCTTAAATGTCTGATTAAATCAGCTCCTGGTTCCTAAATGCCCTTAATCTGTATGCCTCTAACCTCTTATCTTTATCGGCTAAGCAAATGGCTACCAAGAATGACAATTAGCCATTTTTGGATGACCTCAGAAACTAAGCAGAGTTGACAGAAAATTTGCTTTATTCTGATAACAGAAGCAGTACATAAACAGAATTCAGACCCTGCAGTCCCCATCAACACAACACCAGGAGCAAGTGATGCACTAATAAAAAACGCTTGTCGTAGGCGCTCGCGCTCACACAGCAACACGGGCAACTTTTCTTTGTCTTGTGGAGGATTTAGGGTCAGGGCCTGGGGTCTTGATCGTGTGGCCCCGAGGCGTCCCTTTGGTTTGGTCCATTGTGAATGAAATTGCAGAATTTACTTAGATACAATAACTTTCACCACTACCTAAAATGTTCGGACAGTACTGTATAAATCCATAAATAGAGATAATATAAAAGAGGAAAACTGAAGACGGCGGCAAAGGGTGGGGAAATTTAGAGTTTATTTCTGAATATTCAATTAAAAGTGCCTTAAAAGTATTAGTATACTGTCTGCCTCTTTACATTTACATTTACAACATATATCAGATGCCCTTATCCAGAGCGACTTACAATCAGTAGTTACAGGGACAGTCCCCCCCCCCTGAAGCAATTTAGGGTTAAGTGTCTTGCTCAGGGACACAATGGTTGTAAGTGGGGTTCGAACCTGGGTCTTCTGGTTCGTGGGCGAGTGTGTTACCCATTAGCTCTTCTCTCCCTCTGGACTCCCCCTCCCTTTTTCCACACAGACGGAGCAGTGTCCCACCCTGTCTGGGGTGGTGGGTTTTAATCAGCTGAATTGATCTCGTGTCCCAATTCCCACTCCTTCTCTTCATCACACTACGGTGGTCATCATCATCCTCATCATCATCATCTCAGTCTCTTTTTTGGTGAGGGAATGCATAGGGGCTCCGTTCTCACTGACATCACCGCCTCTTTCTCCTTCACCCACCCGTTCTCCCAGTCCCTCCCGCCCACCCCGTCTCTCAGCTCTCCTCCCCCTCTCACTCCCTCGTCCATGCCCGCCCCCTCCCGTCTCTATGTCTCTCGGAGCTGTCCTTGGTGGTGCTCTCGGGCAGAGCCTGCGTAGCTGCGTGCTGAGAGCTGGAAGCCCTGTTCTGCATCTCGGGGAGACCGGGTGATGCCAGTCTGCTGCGACGTCTGGCCGTCATCCTTGGTCCGCTGAGGGATTTTTTTAAGGTGAGTTCCTTCCCTCGTCCTCTACTGTAATGTCCGGCTTGATCATGTTTTGCCTAGAAAAAAAATTCCCCCACTTCTTACTCGCTCCGCTTTCTTCCCTGAGCTGCGTCTGTTGTTTATGTCCCCCCTTCCTTGCTTATCACCCATTTCTGTTTTTCTCTGCTTCTACTCTCATTACCCGTGTCTCTATGTCTCTGCATCTCTACCCCTTTTTTTTCTGGGCTTCTCTGACGAAGCTCTCTGTTGTTTGGGATGGTGTCTGGGTCTGTGTGTTTGTTTTTATATCTGTTTGATGTGTCAGTGACAGCTGAGCTGTCCCCTCCCTGTGGATGGACAGTTTTTCACTCCTACACACCCAACCCAGGACCAGTTTGTCACCTCCATAACTTACCTTTACCAGCTAGGTGGTTTACCTGCTTACATGTCTGACTCCTTTGAGACTTCATTGGTCAGTAACATCATTGTCTAAAGTCTTTTTTCCCCCACCTGAATTGTTAAAATGCAATGCTGGCCCCCTTGTTTTTGCTTTGTGCTCGGCCATAAACTCCTTGTCCTCCGCCATCTATCCAGAAAGTACAATTAGCCCAACCTCTGGCACAGCCGGGAGATCAATGGAGCCAAGCTCACGGCGAACATTGTTATTCCTGCTCCCACCCCCCTTCCTTCTTTGCTGTGTGTGGTTTCCTAGCAGTTTTGGCCTCCTGCCCGTCCCGGGATCTGATTAGGGGCCCGTTCTTCATTCCATCTCATCCTCCATCCATCAGAATCCCCTCGTTATGAAGGTTGCCTGCCCATAATACCACATGACTGTCTCAGAGAGGCAGGGTGGGGGTGGATGGCTTCATCACACCTTTTTTATTGCCCCATGGCTGACCACCACCACATTGCTGTATGTGTTTGAACATACGTGTGGGATGGGGAGAGAGCCGTGCCGGATGTCATGTATACTGAAGGTGTCCTCTGGGGACAGACAGGCCATATTGCTTCCGTACCCATCCTCTCCTTGCTGTATATTTATGTCCTGATAAGTCATTTGTGGAAGGTGGTTGCAGGTCCCTCTGGACCTCTGACACGTGACCTGATGCATCTGCAGTTGTGCTGAGAAAATAGGAAACCGCCATAGGGCTGATATACCAAGTTTTCCTGTTACCTGGAAGTAGTTATTAATCATTTTAAAGGAAAATGAGTTGCCCAGACTTACAACCCTTATGGCAAAATGAGAATTAATGGATGCTAGATGTTTTTTTTAAAGATTCACAGAAGCCCTCTAATTTTAATTCAAATGTTTTATCAGCATTTCTGACCAGAAAAAGTGTAAAAGATCATTTGTTTTGATTCTTAACACACATTTAACCACTATGCCAATTGAAGAGTCATGTTCTGCAGATAGCATTTATTCACCTGTTATGACAATCTGGACCCTCATTAATAAGAATGACATTGGCTTGTTTTCAGCTTTAACACACATCACAGAATAAAAAATTTCCAAAAACATTTACATGGTGCCACAGATGAGAGACAAAATGCACGCGTCACGTGGCTAAACACACAAACATACCATGTCTCGGCTGTGTCCTTCTCACACATGCACACCCACCCACACACAGACGATGCGTCCCGTGCTCCAGTGGGCCCATATGGACGCCAGACCTGCGGGGGGTGGGCAGCAGATGGCACCCTCTCTTGGCCTCGCCCCCAAAGCTATGGCCTCCTCTGATGGAACGCTGTTGCTCTGATCGGCTACATTAGGAAAGGCATTATGTTCTCATTAAACTCTCATGGTTGTAGAAACCCACTGTAGACAAACACATTTGTCTGTGACTGAATCTCCTTCCACCATGACGCTTGAACCCTAACATGTCATTAAGACAGTTTTAAAATACTATATGACTAAAGCAGATTTTTAAAAATCTCCCTTACCACAGAATTTATTACGTCCTGCTCACCTGAAATCTGTGCAACAGTTATATTATTTCTTTTTTAACAAAACCAAGTAAATTGAAGTGGATTTCAGCCAAGATTTATGGATTATGAATAATCATTCGAGCAACGCTGAAACAGGATTGCCTGAGCTGAGCTCAGGTATGCCAATGGGAGCGCGTTGATGGGGGCTAGCAAGGGGTGTGGGGGGGTTGCAGATTTATTACTAGTGAGGCTAGATATTGACCACAGATACGTTTACCATGGCGCATTTACTAAGTCATTTTAGTGCATGTAATCTGGTGATTACATGGCTTCCTAGACCATTTTGGACAGGCATTAAACCCCGTATTTTGCACTGTGCTTGTGTGAGACAATCCTGATAATACACAGATTCTTACACCAATGTATGTCAAGATGTTGTGAAAACTGAACTTGCATATCCTCTATGGACGTGTATTAGTCAGTATATAAAACACGATGAAAGATTTTAACTGGCCAGAGTTTGATGGGTTTTTTTTTTATCTGCACCTGCACGGTTTGAAGGAATGTATGACGTCTTTACGCTGCGACTCTGAGTGAAGAGGGGAATGGGTAAAAAGTTTTACTGAAACCCACCTTTAACATACTGTTAACCAGACCTAATTGGGGAAGGTCAATGCTCCAGAGAGCAGTGCCTGGTAGAACTGACCTGGGACAGTTCAGTGGTGACACGACTGGGCACAAGCACAGATATTGCCCCTGTTGTCAGTCTTGAAAAACGTCACAGTAATGAATGAACAAGAAAAGCAGCCTAAATATATTGTGCATCTACATTCCACAAATAAAGATATATACAAATATATATTGTTATTTATATGACCTTCAACAACGATTACATTTACATTTAGAGCATTTATCAGATGCCCTTATCCAGAGCAACTTACAATCAGCAGTTACAGGGACAGTCCCCCCCTGGAGACACTTAGGGTTAAGTGTGTTAACCACTAGGCTACTACCACCCTATTATTAGAATATGATTAGAATATAACAGAACAGAATAGGCCCAAATCTGAATTAAAGAATAGTTTAGGCAACACTGTGTTGTAAATTGTCAAAAATGATTAATTTACTTAAAATGGACAGACAAAGGTCAGTATATATATAATGACTGGTCCATAGATGCGAATAAATAAAATGTCGGGGCCTGGGCCAGAAGGCACATGAGCGGACATGTTTGATCTACGAGCGGCACAGGCTGACAACGGCACAGGCTGAAGGATCTGACGACAAGGCAGAAGAATAGTTATGGGCCCGGAGATCAGTTGGCAACATCGGGTTCCAAAACGAGAGACAGGCAAGGGCAATTCTGAGAGAAGAGTCAGGCAAGGTGATCTATGTGAAGCAAGGTCAAAGGAAACAGAAATACAGCATAATAATTATGTACAGCATAAACATTAGTATAATCTGAAGCATGTGGAAACAATGGGAACACTTATGAGGCTTTTCTATAAGTTTATGGTGTATTTTAAGTTTTCACAATTGTGAAAACACTCCTCCCACAACCTATACAGTGGTAGGGCTTTTTTCCTGTATGTATCATGTTTTTTAAGATATGCAGTGTAAAACAATGTTGTCCCAACACACACTAGTAGAGCTTCTCCACAGGACGTACCATATGACGTGTTTAAAATTTTGATGTATCTGAACATCTAATCCCACACTCTGTACACTGGTAGGGCTATGTATGTATCGTCTGGTGTATTTTAAGGTCTGATGTACGAGTGTTAGCATTAGCGTTAGCAAGCAGTCCTGGGGAATTAGGCCTATATGCCACTCACGCCTCTGGGCTGTAGAGTTAAAGTGGCAAACTTGTCTGCAGCAGAGGTGGGCATGGTAATACGGCAAATCTATAAGAATTCTATTAGACACACACTGGTCTCAGTAGCTAAAATGGTTAAATCTGAGAAAATATGCTTGGCTTCTACTCGTAATGTTCCTGTCAGCGTGTTCTTGAGTGTCTCATGCTCACTCTCTCCTTACAGTTTTCTGTTCATCTTTCTTTTAGTGCCTGCTGCACCATGTCTGCCACACAACTCGAGGAGACAGAAAATGTATTCGGTGAGTCACCTGCACCACCTTCTCTCTGTCTCTGTCTCTGTCTCGCTCAATCCGCCAGTTCTCATTCTCATTACACATGGAACTGTGCTAATTGTGTTGGGGGTTATTACACTTTTGAGCATCATGTTTATGCATGTTCAGCCTTCATAATGCACCCGTGCCTTTTTATAATCACAGAATCTACAGAGCAGAATGATGTGTGTGTGTGTGTGTGTGTGTGGTGCCTTCATCACTGCCCATGGGTACCATGGGGAGCCTGATCAGATGTGCCCAAACACACCTTGTTGAATAGTCAACCTAAGTCACCCACCTCTGAATAAGACACTGCAGGAGTAATGTGTGGACTCAGCTGTTTCACCAACTTCTGGTGTCAGGTCCAACTTCCCAGTGTACTGACTTTGGCAAGCTTGCAAGCATCTTGTCCACTCACACTTTCATTTCAGCCAAGGTATGCTAATGTGCTCAATCCTGCCCCCTTTAAGTGCAATTTGCTGATATACAAGCAAAATTATTAATAGTGGATAAAGCAGGAATAGCAATGTGGATACAAGGTTTAATAACATACATCGTCACAAATATATGATAACACGCTGCAATTACTTCTCAATTGGCCTTTACTTACATTTTTATCTTTTCAATATACTATGTTGACTACAGGGATATAATGCAAGAGATGATGGAGGATTTTTGTGTCTTCTCCTTTCATTTAGCATCTAATGTGTGATTTGTCTGTGTGACTGAGGCTGAGCTGAGGGTTTGTGTGACTGGGGGGGTTTGTAGGTCAGTCAGATTGCATTCACTGCTCCTGATTCAAGATGAAATAAAGTGAAGTGAGATACACTCTCAAGGCAGATCAGATTGTTAAACCTGCCATTTGTTATTACTTTTATTTAACCATTTTGATAAGTTTTTTTCTATCTACTTGTGTTTTGAAAGGAACTCTAGATGGTAGCAAAAGACTAGAATATTGAATATAACAGGAACGCACAAGGAACGAAACTCTGCAATGGCAAAAAAAAAAAAAAGACAAAATCTAGTTATGACAGACTGTGCAATTTGGTGGGATATTACCTGATTTATCAAATCTTTGTAGAGAGACCATGATTCACATCAGTCAAGTGGCCCTCGGTCTGCAGTGCTGTGTGTGAAAGGTGGAGGCAGGGGTCACACTATGGTCAATATTTAATGCTGCCCAGGGGACCAGCCAACTGAGTTGTAATGGGAGGGGGGAGGGGAAGCCTGAATGCGTGCATGCTTATATATTCCCTCTCAGGTCTGGTTTATGCTCCACCAGTTATTTCTTTGTTCCCTTTCACACCATCCCCCATACCCAACCAGTGCTTCAGGCACAGGCCTCCATAGGTGGTTCATATTTTAACATGTTAAAGTGCACTTAATTGCACATATTCTTCCTGTTTATTTAGGAAACAATATAAGCGCAAGCCATTTTTATCTTGTCCCCTTCTATTCTTCTATAAAGTATGCATAATTTTAGAACACAAAAATTATTTGTGGTTTGTGCCATACAGGAGTTCAGCCCTGAAGTAATTAATTTTGCCAGGTAGGGTTTTTATGTAAATGAAGACCAATTTAGCCGTGTAAGCAGTCATTTGACACATTGGGGGCAGCGCCGCAATCATAATTAGTCTTCAGATGCATCCGCCTTCTCAGAAGGCGCTCATGCCCTCAGCAACAGCTTCCTGAGAAGTGGTGATGTCCTTTGGCCGTTAATTGACCACCGATAGGCTTTATTCTTGCAAGTGCGCTCTGAAGTGTGACCAGCGAGGGGCCATATTTGCTTACCTGCCACCGTCAGATAATCATTGCTTAATGGCTGCAGACTAACCCATTTGTTGTCACGATCAATGCCGGAAGGATTTGCCTTGGTCAAGAGCACGCATGGCCGGTTGATCGAGGGAGGGGCCTCTGTGCCTCGCGTACCGTCGCTCATGCCGCTCAGTTTGATCTGCATGAACGAAGAGCTACATCTCTATGTGAGGCTCGTCTGTCTCCCCCGATTACCAAGGACGCCTGTCTTAATATTGGGCAAAAATGTCACAAGGGGATTCATCTAATGCAGTCCCTTTTTAACAGAGAAAGCTGAACAGAAACGTTTCCTCTGTGGGCTTCGATTACCTAAAGATCTAGGCCAGCATCCATAAATCATATCCAAGAAGAAGTGCTGACATACAGGCAGTTTTTCCCTTTCTCCCAACAGATAGGATATAAAAGAAGTCTTTATGCTGGTATCTCTGTCCTGACTGCCTGTATTGTGAATATATATGAGACCCCTGTGCTGCCAAACATACAATGGTGGGATTTCCTGTTCAGTTTTCTGTCTGTATCCAATAGGTCCTACTCTGTAATATTATCACTAGTTTGCAGGCCATATACCACACACACACACAGTGTGTGTAAGGAACCAGATCCGTAATAGGAAGGTTCTAATGACGAACCGTTAAGGTGTGATAAGATAAATAAATAAATGACAGGAAACGCCAATGAAGACTTTTCGGTATTGATTCCATTTCTTCCATGTAATGTGTTGTGCTATGAAATGGAACCCACAAATGTAATCAAATCAGTCCAAACACCATCTCCTGTCATTCTGACTTTTGCCACCTTAACCGCTTAGTCCTGTTACCCAGGTTCACTGCTGCCAAAGCCCATTCAGAGACACTGGGCGCCAGGGTAAGGACTCCCATCACGCTTCAACAACAGCTGAACTGTTACCTATTTTCTACTGCACTGCATTATCTCAGCAATCTGTAATCTTTGTATTTTTGGTTTTTATTCGATCTGTCTATATACCACCATGGGACCAAAAATTTAATTGAACAGCCTCATACAGTTCCATGTTGATGGTGCTGATTCCTGGAGTTAAAAATTATTCTCAAGGAACTGTAGACACATCTTTCTTATTGTCACATAATTTTTCCTCATTGTTAGAAATCATTTTCACCCATTAGTCAGTTGTTTAATGGCTAGTGTGTTATTTGAACATTGTCCCATGCTGGACTCACAGGAGGAATCACAGGTCTGTGCAAGGAAGCAGTTGAGCAGCCTTACACTTGTTTCTGCTGTCATTACAAGACAACAAGGCAAAGCAAGAGGAGGAACGATCTAAGGCTTTGATGTTCTTCATGCTTTGAAAATAGCACCTGAAAAAACAAAATAATTCAGGTCTGAACTAAATCAGATCTGTCGACACGCGCTCTGCTTTTGACAGGTTTGTGTTGTGTTGTGTTGGAGTGGACCAGCAGTGTAGGGAGTGGCTGTAGCAGAGAAGCATCCATCTACCAGCATGCCGAGCAGGCTGAACGTGCCGAGTGACACGTGCAGCAAGGTGCTCGCTGAGGGAGGGGTGGTAAGGTGACCTTCCGGACTGGGGTGTGTGAGAAATCTCTCTGTCTGTCACAGTACCTCTCATCCTCTTAATACACACACACAGCTGTGTAGCTACCACCGATCCCAATGGAGCCTTGACATTGTGGACAGAATGAGCTTAAAGTGAAAAAACACTCATTCTGAAAAATACAACATTTATTATCTACCCAGCTGATTTCAACAGTTTCTAATTGATTTATTGTTGTTTTATATCAGTCTAATATCATGTTTTTTATTTGTAATGCCAAAGGCTACATAATGGTGATTATCAACTGTGCCGTGGCTGTTAGGCCTGAGTCCTTGCTGTTTTTGCCTCATGGTAGATCTTCATATATCTCCTTATGCAGTGCATCCGGAAGCTTTTTCCACATTTTGTCATGTTACAGCCTTATTGCAAAAGGGATTCAATATTTTTTCCCCCAGGCTTCTACACACAACACCCCATAATGACAATCTGTAAAAAGTTTACTCAAGGCTTTGGCAAATTTATTAAAAATTACAAAACTGAGAAATCACATGTACACAAGTATGTACATTCTCTCAAGGCACAAATCTTTGGAAAGTTACAGAAAAATTGAGCAATCAGGGGAAAAAATGCCTCAGTCAGGGAGGTGACAAAGAACCAAATGGTCACTCTGTCAGAGCTCCAGAGGTCCTCTGTGGACAGAGGAGAACCATCTAGAAGGACAACCATCCCTGCAGCAATCCACTAATCAGTTCTGTATGGTAGAGTGGCCAGAGGGAAGCAATCCTTAGTGGTCAAAAGGCACCTGAAGGACTCTCAGACCATAAGAAACAAAATTCTTTCATCTGATGACACAAAGATTAAACTCTTTGGTGTGAATGACAGGTGTCACGATTGGAGGAAACCAGGCCAATATCATCCCTACAGTGATGCATGGTGGTGGCAGCATTATGCTGTGGGTATATTTTACAGCTGCAGGAATAGGGAGACTAGTCAGGATAGAGGAAAAAATGACTGCAGCAATGTACAGAGACATACTGGATGAAAACCTGCTCCAGAGAGCTCTTGAACTCTGCGGTGACAGTTCATCTTTCAGCAGGACAACGACCCGAAGCACACAGCCAAGCTATCAAAGGAGTGGCTTCAGTACAACTGTGTGAATGTCCTTGAGTGGCCCAGCCAGACCCCGACTTCAATCCGATTGAACATCTCATCTTAAATTGGCTGTTACCAATGGTTCCCATTCAACCTGATGAAGCTTGAGAGGTGCTGCAAAGATGAATGGGCCAAACCTGCCAAGGATGGGTGTGCCAACCTTGTGGCATCATATTAAAAAAGACTTGAGGCTGTAATTGCTGCCAAAGGTGCAGCGACAAAGTTTTAAGCGAAGGTTGTGAATACATATGTGATTTCTCAGTTTTTTTTTACATTAATAAATTTGCAAAAACTTCAAGTGATTTTTTTTCACGTTGTCATTATGGAATTCTGAGAGAAAATGCATTTATATCCCTTTTGGAATAAGGCTGTAACAAAATGTGGAAAAAGTGATGCGCTGTGAATACTTTCTGAATGCACTGCGCTGTTCAAAGTTTCACATTCCCGTCACGAAACGAAAAACATCATGGATTTGCTGAAAATTAAATAATGTTCTATTGTCCGTCATCTAGTAAAAAAGTAGGTTTTTTTTTGCCTGAACTGGACCCCCTCTGACAGTTTCTCTCTTTCTACCTCATATAGGTGTGTGTGTGTGTGTGTGTGTGTGTAGGGTGGGGGAGGTGCTGCATGTTGATGATTCATTCCACAATCGATCGGCTCTCTCTCCAGGCTGTTTTCTTTCTTTTGCAGCAGGATGACACACCTGCTTGAAACTGAGTACAAGGCGTACATTCAATCGCTTTTAAAGTTTTACCTTTTAACGTTTATGTTGTTAGACTCTCTGAGAATGTGTTTATTCTTCAGATTCTCCCATATGTGCAATACTATGCAATTTTTTACATTTGGGAACAGTATTGCACTGCAGAGATTATTTACTGCTGTAATATTTCCCAGCAATTAGAGGTGAGCAAAGCTGTCGGGGTATGTTCTCCAGCCTCTAAAACCAACCCTCCTGTTAGAGTTCAGGAATCGATGCTTCATATCAGCTGAAGGCCTCGTGCTATTTGGTGCGTAACTCATGGCGAACTCGCCCTGTGGCAGGCTGTATTGATCGGGAGCAATTTGCCTGCTGATAAAATACGTCACGTCCTAGACAGCACTGGTATTAAAATCCTTCTGCTCTGTCTGCAGATCACACGAATTCCCATACCAAACCAGTCTGTGGTGTCTGTGAAAGAAACTGCCCTCATTCTGCAGCTGGACAATTCTGTATTATAGATCTTGGTACAATGTGCCTTAAATGGAAGTTGAATTAAAATGGACCAGTTCTACCTTTATTCCTGTTATTCAGACCAACTGTGTAATCTGTATTTGCTCTCTGGGCATGAATTTCAATACCATGGACAGGGTGAGATAATTGAATTGACCTCTAGGTAATTCTCATATAGTGGGCATGTAGTCATAAACACTATGAAAGGATACGGGTCTGTATCTGATGACAGGCCTGATCGGCCTTAAATAAAAATTTCTGTGATCTATATTGAGATGTGATTTTTCCATCATTTTGTTCCCTGTGGTCTGGTCTCAGATCTAAATGAAGCCATTCCAGAAACTGAGCTGCTAGATAACAGCATACAAAAAGGACGGGCCCAGCTGTCCGTCAAGACGAGGAGGCACCGCCCATCACGGTCACGTTTCCGTGACAGCGTCAGCTCCACTGAAGGTGATGAGAGCTTGGAAAGAAAGGTGAGTCAAGTCATCTATCTGTCTTTCCTTATCTGTCTCTTCATGATGTATGGAAAAATATATAATATATACAATAAATATAATATATACAATTACATTAAAGAAAAAGAATAATAACAAACCCAAAAAAACCATTCTGCTCATTTTGTACCATTTTCAATTACTTAGCTGAGCAAACAGATTTTTTTTGCCTGGCTTTATACTCGCACAATCCATTTAGTGGCTCTAAGAACTCAAAGAGCCACTCAGATGACTTCCACAAAGCCCTTGGTAGGCTTATACGTGCAAGATGGATTATCTGATCAGAATAAGGGGGAAAATGGTGTCTTTCATCTGTTCTCTGTTTTTTTTACTTGCTCTCTTTACTCCTTATCATTTTCAAAAAGGGGTTTGTTGATGGCTTTTTAATTCTTTTCTCTCCGATTAAGCCAACCTTTGGCCAACAACAGTGTGGTATGAAGTGAAGCAAAGTGGCATGACTGGGTCACCACAAGCTCTCATCCTTAATATTGACTAAACAGGCTCTAAAGCAAACTGGTGGCTGCTGAAGATTCAGGCGGAAAATTACACTCCCCTCATGTTAACCCATTAATCTAAATGAAGAACCTAGAAACAGGATGCAGAATATATGAATATCTGTCTTTTTCCACCAGAGATGGAAGGTAAAGGGAAATCACAATGAATGTTTACATCTTTAGCAATAAATGAAAAATATAAATATATTAATATAATCATAAAACTGCAATCATACTAACCTGGGTATCCTTGCAAATTCTGTTATTTAAAGTCATTTTGTATGTGTGTGTGTGTGTTTGGCAGTCTCTGGACAGCCCCTTGCATTCTGTTCGCTCTCCACAGCACTCCGCCCTGCGTGGCTCCTCCCCTTCTCCAGATGCTCTCCTCTGCTCCTCCCCTGCTCTCCGGAGCCCTGCCTTCTCCTTTGACACTGTGCTCATGCGCCGCTCCCCCGAGGAGGGTGGCACCAACTTGTCCCTGACCAAAGGTCGTTACCGCCAGCTCACCAACACCACATCTCAGGAGGCTCTGGTTCCCACGCCCTCCAGCTCCCCCTCCAAATCGTGTCCAAGTTCAGACTGCTCACCAGTCTACCTCCGTCGTGCACGCCGTCCGGAGAGTGAGGGTAGGTCGCAAAGCACCTTCTCCGAGGTTTGAGGGCAGAGGATAGCACTTCAATCAGTTACAAATTAAAACTGTTATCAGATCAGATTAATCAGATTTTAGGCTCTAATCAGGGTTTTTCATTAGTTAATTAAGTGTGGAGTTGCGTTGTAGGACTGCAGGAAGACTCATGAGCATCACTTGTAAACTGATTTATACTAAATATAGTGCAATATTCAACACACTATATATATGCAATGTGCATATTGTTTTTCATTTCATTTAATTTGTACCATTTATCAGACGCCATTATCCAGAGCACCTTAAGGTCAGTAGTTACAGGGAAAGTCAAGGACAACAGCATCATTTATTTTTTATGTAGCCCAAAACCGCATACAGTATGTCTCAATGGGCTTTGACAGGCCCTACAGAAAAACTCTACTAGAAAAAATGAAATGAAGAAACCTTGAGAAGGAATGAAACAGAGAGGGATCCGCTTCCGGGATAGAGTGATCCTGGAATTGGTGTCAGTGGAGGGTTGGTAAATATTTGTCCAAGAAAGAAAAATGTCCATTATAACGCTAGTGGGCTAATGAAGCTGTAGCCATTACGATGTTGGTGACTGTGACTGTTGGTGACAGTGATACGTAAATATTGACACTGTATATGAGTTCCGAACATCGGAACATCCGAAGCTCGTCCACCTGCTGAGAATATGTTAATTCTCTGTACCAGTAAGAGCCTGGAGTCTTATGAGTGTAATTCTCATGTAGGGCAGGTCTCGAGTATGGCTGTCAACCTGGAGCAACTCAGTGTCTTGTGCAGGGGCACAATGGTAGTAAGTGGGGTTTGATCCTGTGACTTTGTGCTCTTTTGGTTCAGTTTTTTTCCACCCACAATGGCAACTTTTACCATTTTATAGTGCAGGGCCTTATATTTATGTTGCATATAGTATTCATGCTTTATGAATGAATACATTTCATGACTAATAAGAATGTTTGCTGTACTGTATGTTTGTACTTCTTCTCCACAGTGCTAGTTTCAGACGACAGTCAAGACATTAGCCCACCTGACCCCAGCAGCCCTACTGTTATTTTTGACAAGAAAACCAAAAGGAGATTCTTAGACCTCGGGTGAGTCACTGAGCTACAGTTAGTCGAAAAGATATTTTATAGATAATTTTTCTCATCTTGATAAATAAACCGATTTCTCCACACAGGGTCACGCTGCGACGCTCTTATGTAAGAGTGCGGAAGGACAAGACCAACAGACTGTCTATGGGAAGCCGGTGTGTGTGTTTTTTTTTTTAAGTTTTTTAAAGTGAAGTGATTGTCACATGTGATACACAGCAGCACAGCACACGGTGCACACAGTGAAATTTGTCCTCTGCATTTAACCCATCACCCTGAGTGAGCAGTGGTCAGCCATGACAGGCGCCCGGGGAGCAGTGTGTGGGGACTGTGCTTTGCTCAGTGGCACCTCAGTGGCACCTTGGCGGATCGGGATTCGAACCGGCAACCTTCTGATTACGGGGCCGCTTCCTTAACCGCTAGGCCACCACTAGCCCTGTGTGTGTGTGTGTGTGTGTGTGTGTGTCTTCTGGATCCTCCAGGTTCAGATCTGCTCAGTGTTTAGCACACAGCAGTTCAGAGCACAGGAGCCCTTGAGCTTGCAGACTAATAGGACCCTGTGCATATTAAATGTGTCATCAGCATCCTTCAGCAAAAGGATGTGTTGAGAGCTGCAGGTTTACCCTCAGTCAGCTGCTTTTTTGTGTGTCTTTGCAATCATAACAAAAAGCATTGGGTAATGTGTTTCAGTCAGGGAGAAATAATAGGTCACACCTCAGAGGTTTCCTGGGATAAAAGCTATTGGCAACAGAAGCTATTGGTATTTTAACCAATTCTGAATGAATAGCTTCATCAAAACATTTTTTTTTTAATTTTCATAAACTTGGGTCTCTGTATTGGGACGGTATTGGGGATTTATAAACTTGTAATCATAGTAAATTTTTATATCAGGAGATATATATATAAAAAACAATAATGTTTTAATGACTGAATATTTATGATGCCTTTTAATTGCTTTACTGCATTCTGGCTTGAAGGGAGCCATCAGAGAGCCCTTCCCGTTCCTCCGGCTCTTTTGTGCCTTTTTCCTGGTTTATGGACGGCCATCGTGGCTCTGGTTCCTCCAATAGCACCCCCTCCAACTCTCCAAGGCTCATCTCACAGAACAACAGCCCACGCAAGTCCAACTCACAGGTAATACAATCCAAAATTTTAATCACCAAACTTTCTCATAGTATCTTCCTTATACACAATGATCCTATCATTTCCTTTACATCTTGATTAATCTTGAGGAGTTAATGGTCAAGGTCACTTCATAAGTCTTTTGGAGATGATCACCTTTAGGTACTTGTCAATTGTCAAAGTTTTTTTTTAATTAAACATAATTTCCCTCAATTGACGTTCTTCAGTGGAATCACACATGTCTGTATAGTATTGCTATCATTTCACCAAAATGATCTGAATCTTTAAAACAATTACCTGCTTAATGAAACTGGACTGCTTGACAGAGCCACACAGCAGTGGGCTGGTAATTCACTTGACTCCACGGTCCCTCTCTGCTGTTGATTCTGTTCAAATTGATTTTGTGAGGTTGGTGGCATGACTCAGCTGGGCGTTGTGTCTGATGGAGATCTTTTTTTCTATCTAGTACCCTTTTACATCTAATGCTAATTACAATGATTTTGTGATTTAGGAGCAGATGGTGATATAAGAGCACTGTGCTTCAGTCACATTTAAAAAAGGGTGCTGCACTCATTTGGTCGTTGTGTAAAGGATGTTAGTATTGAACAGGTCGTGATTGGGAAATCCTACACCAAAAACAGTGTGTGCCCATCCTGCAGTAAACTGCGATCGGCCCCTGTGATCGGTTTGCTCTGTAAGCTACTTTATTTAAGCATGGTTGGTGAAATGTAATTCTGCCTTGTAGTATTTAGTTGAAGAATTACAGAAAATTCATATTCATACAAGATTATTTCATGTTAAAGCATGATGCTGGCAGCTAACATGCACATTTGTTGACATCATATATGTCTGTATTCAAAACAATTATGGAGATTTGGTGGTAAACGCACTCTACTTTTTTCAGTGCTGCTTTTAAATGGGAAAATCAATCATTAGAGAGAAGATATGAAGGAATCTTTTACTGCTTTACTCTCAATTGTAGCTTTGTACACAGAGCACAACTCCTTTCTCACCCTTTATTTCCTGCAAATTTAAGAAGATGTCTGAGTTAAGTGCATTTTGAGCTGCAGATGGTAAATGGCACCCTTTTTCGGCCCATTCGCTGCATCACATGCATATTCGCCGGAGCTTCCATTAAGTCTTCTGCAGGCCCCCTGGTTTGGATTAATGGTCCACTAATAGCAAGCCTATTAGGATGCGTCTGGAGAAGAAGCAGCCGCACCCTCCTCCAACCCTCTGTGCAGCCTTGCTGCTTCTACTTCCCTTGGGAAGAGTGTGTTCATTGTCATGCTTTTAATAGCATGATCTGGCATGGAAAAGGAGTAAATTAAAATATCACATGACCTTTACAATACATGAAAAACTTATGACTATTAGTTGTTAGTTGCACCATCATCTGGAAAAATAGCCCATTTGGATTGGTTGATAAATGATAAAATCAAGTTTAACCACTGCACTACATTCACATTCAACCTACACTAAGTATTTAAAATTGTGTAGAAAAAGAGTAGTACCAATCCTTGATATTTTCTGTGTTACAATACATACAGTATAAAGTGTTTAAAATACATATTACATGTTTGTAGTGTAAAATATACATACATATGTATGTATGTATGTGTGTGTGTATATATATATTCACACACACACACACACACACACACACACACACACACACACACACACACACACACACACACACACACAGTATCAGAGTAACTTGGCCTTTACAAACAATTATATTTAATTATCAACTCATGAATGCTATTGGCATACTAGCTCATGTCATAATTTTGGATTGTGAAGCATTGTCATATTACCAATAAATATTCATCTGAGAGCAAAATCTTTCACTTAACATCTTAAAATTGCATGTATTAATTATGCATGTTTTAATGGAGACATGCTAATGACTCATCTGCTCGGCTGGTTAATGACTTGCCTACCAGGTTTTCCTCTGTGAAAACAGATGCAGTAATGTTCCATTAATGTTACGTGAACATTGTGTGCTGCTGATCTCCGACTTGGGAGCAATCTAGTCGTCCCATTGATCTGCAAGAAATGATACCATCCGATTTCCGATCCCACTTTCCTGCAAGCTGTCACACACAATAGACATTAAACATGTTTCTCCAGTGTTATGGCCAAGACACATGCACACAACTTGTAAAATGAGCCTCTTTGTTACAGGCTTATTAAATCATATCAGAGTGTGCAATCAGTCATCTTCTACAGCATCAAGGGATAACGGTGGTGAAATGCTTCATAGTGCGGGAAACCCAGGAAGTGTGATCTATATAGCCGACAGTAAATCTCTGGAAGTTCTTGATCCATTAGTATAGCAGTATTCTTGCTCCACAAAATACGGGGAAGATGTTTCCTCAGCACATTTTCGGTTCTGTATGTAACTCAATCTTCTTCTTCTTGTCTCCTCCTCCTCATCCACAGGAGTCGGCTCTCAGTGATGAGTTTTCTCCCCGCAGCCCTCCTAAGTCCAGCGGATCAGCGGCAGACTCACGCTCCTCACACCCATACCAGACCCTGTCCCAGTCCTCAGATGAGGTGACCCATGGCTGCCCTCTGCTGGTTCACAGTGTCCTGCCAGAAAAAATGACACCACCTGAATTTCAGAGAGCAAATAGGAAAATGATTGGCATCAAGCAAATAAAATATAAAAATAACATTGAGTTATGAGCTGTAAACTGATTAGTAGCCAGTGTCGGGATAATTGTAAAAAATTGTGCGAAGAAGTGCAAACAAATTAGTGCAAACTGACGTCGCTCAGTGATGACCACATCAGGGTAAGAAGGAAAGAGCATGAAACGATGCACCCATCATGCATACTGCTCCCTCCTCTACCTGGATGCAGTGTTTAGGCTGGTTAGCTTGGTCATCTCTGGGTTCAGGATATATGTGGCAATAAATTGAAGTCAGCTAGGTTGGTAGATAGGAGTTTATTAATCCTTCAGAGATATTTAGCTGAAAACCTTGGTAGAATTTTGATGACGATGCCATGACTGAGAATCCTTGGGATGTCAGTGTAAAATCAGTACAACTCTGGACTGAAACACTGAGACATTGCACAAACAATAATCCAAACTAGAGGTGATTCAGTTCAACTTTTTTGGCCAATGGAAGTGTATTCCTTTTTTAATAATGGCTGTTATCATCAGGAAATTAAACTATATTTCTGTTTTGGGGTTAGCCAATGGATGAGCCCCTATGTCTAGTGTCATCATGGAGCACTCAGCAGGTCTGCCAGTGGCTGAGAGGGCTGAACATGGAGCAGTATATTCCAGAATTCACTGCCAAGGACATTGATGGGGAGCAGCTGCTGCAGATGGACGGGACCAAGCTTAAAGTAAGCTGCAAGCAGTGAACTTGTTATCTACTCACTGCCATCCATCCAGTACACACACTGATAATTCCTTCCTTTCTGCCTGCAGGGGCTTGGCGTGATCAACTCATCAGATCGCAATGCACTAAAGCGGCAAATCAAAGACATCCACGCCACAGCCGAGAAGGAACGCAAGGCCTTGGACAAACTGGAGAAGCAGAAGGAGAAGCAGCGCAAGAAAGACCAGGAGCAGCGGAAGAGCTAAACGGATCCCAAGGCGGACTCTGCCTCCCGGTCCTCCCCCAGCGCCCAGACACAAACTAGTGGGGAACACTGCGGTGTCCTGAAGCTGGGCTTCCTGTGCAGGGCTAACTGACACACTGTGCTGTCTGTACACTGTCATAGGCTGCTCTCGTCACATTTCCCCATCAGCCATGCTGAACTTTTATTTTGGGTCCTATTTTTATTTATTTATTTTTTTTTTAAAGCATTTGCTTTACACTCACATAAACATTTATCCACCCGAGTATAAACTCCTATGTTCAGTACCATACAGAAGGCATAATAGTACATTTGCCTTTGGTTTGAATGATTTGTGTGTGTGTTCTGGTGATTCGCTTCTCCTTGTTGCGCAACAACCTCATCATATCCTCCACTTCTTGATGCACTCGACAAAGAAAAAAAAATTCCTTGAATTTCCCATTTTATTCTTTTCTGTTGGGTTATCTTGCCAAATCCTGATATTGCCCAACCCTCCCTTGTGTGAGGGGTGTGACGAACAGGGCAGTGTAGACAGAAAGACTGGGCAGCCCCTTCTGCATAAGCTATGTGTACTTCCTTCTTCCAGGCCCTGCTGTGCTGCTCTCATTGTTTGAATGTCACATGTGTGTAAAACAGTGATTAAAGGGTGTATTCCGCGTGCTTGATATGCTGGTTGCATGTCAACACTCCCACTGAGTCTCTGTTTGTGTCTGTCATTTATTTTTTTTAATGATTAGATAAAATCATGTATTTTATCTGTGTAAAGGGTGGCTCAGATCCCAACACTTTTAACTCATTTGAAGAATTCTGAAGCAAACAGCTTCATTGTTTGGAGAACTGAAGTCTGAATAACATTCTTAGGGTCAACTAATGGTCACCACAACCAATTTTCTTTCATTTCTTTACGTTACATTCTGTATGTACATCGATTTCACTCACTAAACACTAGAGTTGCCAAATGACCACGTGTGCAACATAATCTGCGCTCCACATACACAAAGCCGGGGCCTGACCGCAACCCTAACCTTAACCCTGCAGTTGTAAGATGTGAAATCAATCTTTTTATTATTCCACAAATAATCTTTTTTTCTAGATTTTCAGAGAAACAAAAGTGAATAAACACAAAAAAACACTCATTACTAAACGTACAAATGCAAAATGGAATAAAAAAAGATGAGAAGCAGCGAGAACACAACACGTTATACATTTATGGGCTGCTGGAAATGTCCATGTTCTCCAAGTCAGTGATGAGGCACGGCAGCTTATAATTTATTCATTCAGGTTAATGATGTCACAGCCTCCTCACAGATGAAGGGGTTGTTATCTCATTGTCTCCTTGGAATGTATCAGTCTGGTGGAAAAAAGATGGAAAACAGTGTCTGTAATGAATGCTATACGTAAAATAAAATATGTAATAAAAAAAGTAATTAAAAGTAATTGCTCCGTTCCTGGTTTCTTTTGACTGTTTGTCACACTTAAATCTTGAATCAGATCATACGAATATGAAAAAACACAACATGCAGTTATTTTATTTTATGAAATTATTTGCAGAATTCAGCCTCTCTAGAGGACATAAACTGCCTTTGTAAGGTCATGCCACAGCATTGCAGTTTGTCCAGACGCTTTCCAACAAGTTTACAGAATAGTTTTTGTTTTTTTTGCAAATTTGAGTTATTCCTTTATAATCTTTTTGGTCACCAGAGGTTTTAATCTTAAAGCTCTTCTTGCCATGTTTGTCCAGTCTCTTTTTTTTACAGTAGTGTTGCAGCAACATCAAGTTATTTGCAGACATTATGTGATTAGGTGTTCTGGCGTGATTTTGTCCCAAGTCTTAAGGTGTACAAAAGTGAAATTCAAAATGCCTCAGATTCTCCACCTTCTTCTCTCTTCTTAATGTGTGTTTCTTCTTGAAGGGAGCAAATATTGCTTTGACAGATCTATCTATGTACTTGTTGGTGTTAATACCAACACACTCGCTTATAAATGCTGTAAATGTAATGTAATGTAATATAGCTGAAATGACAATAAAAGCTCAACGTCAACTTTATCTTCAATTTGCTCTTCAATTGTGCAATTGGGGCTGCACAATCAATCAAATTTTAAGCACCTTTTGGCTGCCATATATTAAATTAAGATGGTTGTTGGTGATATTTACATTTTAATAACCAACCACCAGGCGATGAATAAAAGCATAGACTGAGTGGCAACCTCAAACTGTGACAGAGCGTGACGGGCGCGGCTGTGCCTGCACCTGCAAGAAAGTATCCCTCATTTGGGGATGAACAATTTGGCAACCCGAATGTATTCAGATGTATACACCATAGATATACACACCTGATGTCACATTCAGCCTCCCAGCATGCGTCAATAACACCGTCATATTTGAACGGGGTTCCAAAACCATCCAATTAAGTATTTTCATAGTGACCGGCCTGTCATTTATTAAGATAGAAAATGTTGACTGTCTGGTATTTATTGCAAAAATCTGAAAGTCTTGTTCACTTACTGTTTAAAATAGAAAGTGCAATAACATGTGTTTTACCTAAAATAATGAATAATCGTGATTATAAATTGTGATTACAATATTGATCAAAATCATCTGGATTATCATTTTGGCTAAAGTTGTGCAGCCGTAAAAATACACCCACAGGGTTTTACAGAGATCTTCATGGAAAATTTACACCACTGGCTTAAAGGCTTGTAAGGTTAACCTCTGTTTTATTGCAGAAAACAGCACTTTCAACCTTAACCATTCAAAGAAAATGTATTCCAAATAAAGTCAGGACATGGTAACAGTGCATTGCCAGGATTCAAATTCCAGCAAGTAATGGTTGGATATCAAGAAAGGAAATATTCTCAACTTCACTGCTGCCAAATACCAGAGAGAGCAGACAGACAGCAGTTCCTGTCAGAGATTATGCAAGCCCTTGTAGAAATGAATGCATACACATCTAATAAATACAGATAATATATGGATAAAAAAGGTAATAAATAGTAACAATAAATAATTTAATAAATAAATAGCCATTTCATTTCAGTGTCAATAAATAGGAAATAAATATGCTTGTGAAGGTGACATCTTGACCTCTGAAATCAGTCTGAACTCATCTGAAAGTTCTCAAGACTTCTCAAATCTTGAACTGGACATTCATGGAACCCCAAAGAAGACCAGATCTCCTTGATTCCATTCTTCTCAGCTTTTTTCCCCACGGTGGCCATGTGAGAGGCATTATGCCTTATGGTGCGTGATGTTGTGCAGACTGCGGGAGACGTTTTGCGTGAAGCTGAGCAGCTGGGAGAGGGTCAGGTGAGCGGCCACCTGGACCTCATAGTCCCCTGTGAGCCGAGAGGACAGGTCTGTTACTGTAGAGCGGACTCCATTAGATGTACTAGACCACCCTTCCATCTGAAACACAGATAACAGTGTCTTAGTATATGAAGAAAAGAGCCTGAAACATCATTCACTACACTAGAGGAAACCAGAGAACCCAAAGCAAACCCGTGGCAATATGGGAAGAGCATGCAAACTCCCAAACACAAGGTCCGAGTCGAGATGCAACCTCCCAACCTTGGTGATATGAGGCCATGTCACTAACCGCCGTGTGACCCACATCAAATGAATGACTTTTCACTGACCTTTCGTATTTGCACCAGCAGGTCCTTAATGTTTGCCTCCAGGTTGCTTATGACCGCAGCGGAGTTGAGTCGGGCCCTTACAGCCTCCAGGAGCCTCAGGTGCAGCTGCAGCCCCTCTGCTATACGTTCAAGGCACATCTCCTGAAGCCACAGAGCAGAACGGGTCAGCCAAGGCCCTACAGGATTTTGCTGTAACCAAAACCTCTCTCTTTCACACACACACACACACACACACACACACACACACACACACACACACACACACACACACACTCACACCTTGGTGAAAGTTGCATCCTGTGCCCGGAGAACTGGTGCTGGTGGGATGTCTAGGGACCTCGCCATGAACTGGAGGTTGCTGGGTACTTGTCGAAGAACGAAACCCTGAGAAGGGAAAGACATCTGCGTGGTCATGGGATGTTTACAGATGTGGAGCAACACTCTAGACGCACATTTATTCTCAGAACCTTTCCCTAGAAAGAAGAAGGCAGCATTCCTCCAAGCGCAGAAGCTTGCCAGGACTTGCCTATCTACCTAGCCAGCTCTTAAGTAACCAGTTCAAATTTTACAGACCTACCTGTATTAAACTTCACCCATCATGCTCGTCTATACGCCGTGTTAACCTACACACTGCAGGCCAACATATAACACGGATCTTCACGTGGCGACTCAAGTTCGACAATTTGGTGTCAATTACAGACACATTTCTAACTTGTGCCGCACACGCACTCCTGGACAGATATACAGCCCACCTGCACGCAGATACCACACCAAACACGCCACTTGCCAGCTGTGGGATAAAGGCCAGAGCTTTTACCCTCGACTCTTATAAAAAAAAAAAAAACCTGTTTGCCTATTTTGGACCATGACCTCATAAATAAACAAGATAAATGTGTGTGTGTGTGTGTAAGTATGTAAGTGTATGTAAGTGTGTGTGTGTGTGTGTGTAAGTGTATGTAAGTATGTAAGTGTATGTAAGTGTGTGTGTGTGTGTGTGTAAGAGTATGTAAGTATGTAAGTGTGTGTGTGTGTGTGCGTGGGGGGGGTCCCACTGGTCCAACTCACCGTCACCGTCACTGAAGCGTCGTGCGCGGCAGGAATGTCGCGCAGTATCTTGGCCACCAGGCTCCTGGCCTGTTCCTCCGCGTCCCTCCGCGTCCGGACGAGCGGCGCGCCGCGACCGAGGGTCGCCAGGCAGCAGCAGTGCAGGATCAGGGCTGCGGGACGGGGTTTCAAAATCCGCGTTACGACCTTCCAGACCGCGGCCACAAGTCGCACAGAAAGTTCCAGCAGGAATCCGCTCCAACTTACCGAGACGCGCGTTCATTCCGCTGCGGGGACGCGGGCCGGCGGGAGGATCGGGGGCGTCCTGCGGAGCTCCATGTCTGGCGGGCTTCAGGTGCCGGATTTATACCGCGTCGTGCGGGAAATCCCTGCTGTTGCGGTGCAGCCGGTGACTAAAAGGGGGCAAAAGCGCAATTTCCCGGGTTACACGGACAGAAAGCCTGGCAAGATGATGACACGCAAGGATGTGTGTGTGTGTGTGTGTGTGTGTGTGAGTGTATTCATAAAACAGAACGGAAGTTTTTTTTTTTTTGTAAAGAATACATTATTTTTCGTTCGTATAAAGGATCACAGGTGATATATAAATAGAAATATCATCATTATTTTAAGATTTATTTATTGCTTAGGTAATATGTATTAAACAACAAAGCGAAATATTGGTTATCGACCTCACTGTTATAAAGTAGAGAAATCTGATTATAAAGCATGCAATGGCTTTTCATATGAAAGAATTCATTTATATTTTAAGTGTAGGGGGGAGTGGGTAAATTGAGCCATTTTTGTTCACATAATCTGTCCTCTATGCAAGCGAAATGAATTTAGAAGTAAAATCAAATTATTAACCATTATTTTGATGTGGACCACATAAACGTAAGTGTGTGAAAATGGGCAATGATGTAATTATTTTTAAAAAGTGGTCTTGCCCCGGCTGAGGGGTAAATTGGTCCGGGGCAGAGTGTAAACCAGGGTCCTTTTTACTGTATAAACCAAATCAAACTGACACTGTAGCCTACTATACCAAAACTAATACCTAGATGTGTGAAAACATCGCCACCACATCAGTAGGCACAGGGCCAGTCCTCACAAACACAGTCACACAACTTGACTCCAGTGAACTTGCACTGCACATCGTATACTCCGAGCCTCCAGTACTGCTCGCCTGGTCCCTCCATCTCTGAAGGTAAAAGGAAGACATTCATCTAGACTCTTCTCCGTCTTGGCCCCTCGGTGGTGGAATGAACTTCCCCTCGAGGTCAGAACAGCTCAGTCACTGAGCACCTTCAAACAGCAGCTCAAGACCTTCCTCTTTAGGGGTGGTAGTAGCCTAGTGGGTAACACAATCGCCTATGAACCAGAAGACCCAGGTTCAAATCCCGCTTACTACCATTGTGTCCCTGAGCAAGACATTTAACCCTAAGTTGCTCCAGGGGGACTGTCCCTGTAACTACTGATTGTAAGTCACTCTGGATAAGGGCGTCTGCCAAATGCCTTAAATGTAAATGTAAGTGGTGAACGTGAATCTGATGGAAATTGAATCTGGTGAACCTGACTCTGGTGAACTTGAATCTGGTGAACTTGACTCTTGTGATCTTGAATCTGGTGAACCTGACTCTGGTGAACTTGAATCTGGTGAACTTGACTCTGGTGGATTTTAATCTGATGGATTTGAATCTGGTGAACCTGACTCTTGTGATCTTGAATTTGGTGAACCTGACTCTGGTGAACTTGAATCTGGTGAACTTGACTCTTGTGATCTTGAATCTGGTGAACTTGAATCTGGTGAACTTGACTCTGGTGAATTGGGCTAACCAGCAACTAACCAGCTACTCCAAATTGCACATGCCTGCAGTTCTTCCAGCCACTGACGTTACAGGTTGTGGTTGTGTGGTGAGTGTGGAACATCTCTGGAGTTTTGGTGCCTTTTGTTTGAAGTTGTTCTTATGTGACATTGGTACCACACTCACTCACTTTGGATGCAGTTGTTTTTTTATGCATTAATAATAATTTATGCTTTTAAATGCGGAAATGTAACTATTGGTTCTGTCCACACGTTGTGTGCTGTACCTTGTGGTAAATAACGTAACACTAATTTTACAAGAATTAATTGTCATTTTTCTTTTTGCTCTTTACTTTTCCCCATCGCTTTGTGTGAACCGCTACTATCTTATTGTGTTCTGAATGTATGGCCACACCATGACCACTGCGATATACTAGACAGAAACTCGGAGTCCACATCCTGCCGGAGTCGGTTTGCCAAGGCTGGAATCGCCAAGGCTGGAAAGCGCGTCAGATGTTGCGCAACGTGACGTCACGGGACTCGGGAGTTTCGCGTCGTCGACCACGTCGCGTGGGGGGTCGTGTGGATGTTTGTGGATCGACCGCTGCTTCTGTTCGCGATTTGTTCTTCGTGCCGTGTCGAGGTTACCTGAAGTTACCTCAGCGTCCGGGAATTCAGCTCGAGTTGGCACACCGTTTATTAAAAGATAATCCATGCCTGGTGAATTTACCTTACGAGATAATAAATTCCGAGATGCTGCCATGGCATCTGATTATGAACATGAAAACATTTAATAAATCCTTCCCTCTTTAATAATCATTTTTAATTAGAACGCTTTGATTAACACGCGATTATATATAAAAAAAAAAAAACACACATTGAACTGAAGTTGAGTAAAAAAAAAAAATAAAAGCCAGTTTTTACTCTCCTACATAAAAGGCTTCATCAGGTTCTTGACCAGGAAGAATGATGTTACGAGAGTGAAGATAAGGATGTGCATAAACATTATCTATAGAAGCACATCAGTATGCCACACAGGTTAATGCACAAAGGAGAGTTAGAAGTATGACACTCATCATGAAGGGTGAGATCACTGGATTCATAATACTTTAAAAGCACGTGGCGCACCAGAAAGGAGGTGAATAAAACAAATTTACAAGAGTTCCTTGTATACAAAATGTTTTAATTACACACTGTAGGACCTCTTCCATGAAAATTAGCCACAGACATGCAAGAGGTTACACACAAAACCATTTTTTTTATAGGGGCATGTACTTTTTCAGAAGCATCAAACCAAAAGTTCTGGATTTGTGTAGTGTTAAATCACAGAAATATACCCACCTTCATGGCATTTTTGACTCATTCTCTGCTATGGTCAAGGTATAAATTATACATTTCTGTACCACATAAGTAGTTTTCACTACTTGTATGGTTGCCTTAACCAGTGGCATTTACCAAACAACTGAAGGGTCAAGTTTCAACAAGCCTGGCACAGTTCAGGTCTACACAATGAAAACTCTAAAAGCTGAGGTTTGGCTATACTTATGCATATGATATGAATCTGTTTGTCCCTTTCTGGAAAGGAAAACACACACACACACAAAAAAAAATAATAAACCATCTGTAAGAAAAAAAAAAAAAAAGGAAGTGAAGACGCCCGTGTCTGTGTAAGCACTGTTGAATCATGGGAAACTGTCATCATCATCTTCTGCCATTTCTTTGGCAAACTCCAGGTCCTGCTGCTCCCTCTCTCTACGTTCCTATAGTGAAAGAAAGAGGAAAAAAAAATCCATGTTTTCATACATGAATCTAACCTAATTAAGCTATTCTTTCCTTTCTCCAAATTGATGAATGTTATGTTTATTTCTGGTTCTTTATGGCATATTGATCAGGAATTCAGACACACACAAATGCCTGCCACCAAACTGGAAGTGATTAGTCAAAGGCTAACCTTTCTGGTTCAATTTTATTAGTGATGATTTATGATGCATATAACAATGTCAAAGACACTTAGCTATTTTTCTTTAAATGTTGTAAGTATCTATTTTTCTATTAGGGCATTTTGTCCTGAGGGGTGGTGGGCTGAACCACTCATTTTATCTTGTATGATTGTGCAATGACAATAGTCCTTAACCTGTACATACCTCTGCGGACTCAAGATCCTTGTTATAAGCCTTGGGTGGGAATCTCATAGCCTGTGAGAAAACGCGAACTGTAACTTCAGAATATTCATACATTACAAAAACAACATCTCTTAAGTGATATTAAAATGGACTATTTCTATAATACAACGCAGAAATATTACAGCAGGACTGACCTTGACGGACATGTTGTGAATATCCAAACAGAAGGAGATCCTCTGGTGGAAAGCTAGCTGAGGCTCACGAGTGCCGTAAATGTCCATGGTTTCCTTAGACTGAACATAGCCCTTCTCGTGGTTTATGCTGGCCTCAATCACCCCATCACGAATGGCCTGGATCAGAAATTATTTATGTAACATCCCATGTCTTATAGATACAGAACAAAATGCATTTAAGTTTTTATTGCAGCAGAAGTACCTTTGCTACAATAAACTCTGCATCCTCTGGGCTGTCCAGCTGCAGCTTCTGGGCAATATCAGCTAGAGAGATCCGTGAGTACGACAGACTTATCATACGAACACCTGGAGCCAGAAACGGCGGTCAGTTCGGAGAACGGAACGAAATGGGACAAAATATATTCTTGGTAGTGAAATCAGGACATTTTCCACTAGTAAAATGACTAATGGAATCTGTTCTCACCAGTTTTAATAACATTGTGTCGCAGGCGGATGATGAGGGTGTAAGTTCCATCAGTTTGGAACTTCTCACCAAACTGGTCTAGGACCTGGTTGAATTTGGCCAGGTTACCAGTCCTGACAGCTGAAACATCAGAGACAAAGACAAAGTGTTGAAGACCCGATGTTATGCAGGCTCAGCAGCACTGAATACACTGTCTTTATGTAACTGCAGACAAGAGCTCCCTTACAATCCCGAAACTTATTAATAAGCATTAAATAGGACAACTGCAATTTGCTGATAATGTAGCTGGGAAACAACAAAGTCGTAAAGAAAGTAGACCTTTAAAGAAAACAAGAAAAAAAAAAAAAAAAAAAGACCTTGGGTGAGCAGGAAGTAGGGCATGAGCGACCTCTTCAGAGATGGCTGACGAAACTGCAGGCGATCGGGGATCTCACCCAGCAGCAGCTCAACCACAATCAGCAGCTTATGTACCTGAGAACATGAAAGGATTCAAAAGTTGGAACATGCCCGCGTCTGGCAGATAGGAGTTTGGAACACAATGATGTATGCACTGACAGTCTGTTTGAAGCCCACTGCTGTGTGCTGGGGGGCCTTTCTCAGGGCGTTAGTGAGGGTCCTCCTGGCTTCGGAATATTCCAGCTGAATTGCCTTAATACGCCCTGAAGAACAATTCAAAATGAAAGTGAAGTGACTCATTGTGATACACTGCAGCACAGCACACTGTGACAACGAAATGTGTCCTCTGCTTTTAACCATCACCCTTGGTGAGCAGCGGGCAGCCATGACAGGTGCCCGGGGAGTAGTGTGTGGGGACGGTGCTTTGCTCAGTGGCACCTCAGAGGTTCGGGATTTGAACCAGCAACCTTCCGATTACCAGTCCGCTTCCTTACCCGCTAGGCCACCACTGCTCCAAAATGAAGCCGTTTGCAGCTGTAAAGACACAAACTTTTTGCTGAGTACGGAGCACCCCAGCCATCTTTACAGGTGATGGAGCACCACGTGTGTGTAACACACCAATCACTGTTTATAAATCCTGGCATTGCATTATTTGATGGGGGGAAGAATAAAAAAACAGGCACCCCTGCTCACCAGTGTAATAAAGGTAACGCGCCCACTCATTGTTGTTGGCCAGCTCGGGGAAGATCGACTTGGATACCAGCTTCTCAGCCTGGTCATACAGGTTGTACTGCAGGTAGTTCCTCAGCAACAGGTTGAGAAGCGTGGCCTGGCCATCAGCATCATGGCGCAGGGTGGCTGTTCGGAGGCGCGTGTGCAAGAAGCTGATGCAAAGGGACATTAAATGAAATCACAGTAGCAGGGAATTTATATTATGGATACCTATTTCTCACTACTTTAAGAACCTCAAAATATCCTTCTTTAAGCTAAAATGAACTCTGCTTGTGAAAACATGCCTTGTTTTACATATAAGTCACTGATTAAACGCATTTTTTCTTTCCTCACCTGCGCACAGCATCCAACTGGTTGAGGAACTCGTAGACACGAGAGTGGTAATAGTAGCACTTGGCTGCCACCAAGTCCAGGGCCCGACGGTTCTGGGAGCTAATCTTCTGCAGAAGCTCGTCAGACACCTTCTGCGCCTAGAGGAAGCAGGAAAACGTGAACCAACGACAGCCATTACAAAACATGCGCCGTTGAACTCACAAAGGGTTTCATTGGCCCGCACAGGAAGCGCGTGCCGTACCTCCGTGTAGCGCTTGTTGTTGGTGAGATAAACCACGAGCAGGAGCTGCAGGTAGGCCTCCACTTCTGGAATAAGGGGAGTAGCGGCGGCCTTTCCGGTGCGAGGTCTGAACTGCACGTCTCCTTCTGTGTCCATGGGCTAAAAGGTAGGCAAAAAAAAATCTTAATCAAAATGTTCAGATACCGTGTACAACAGAACAGGGGGTGAAAAGGCCTCCATACCTCCTCCAGGAAGCCGAGCAGGAACTCCTTGCCGGCCGCGTTGGACGTGTAGAAGCCGGAGACGGCCTTGTGCAGAACGTTGGGGTTCAGGCGCCTGCTGGTGGAGGGCAGCGCCCGCAGAGCCCGCAGGACGAACCGCGGCTCCTTCCCCGACACGGCTTTCTCGATCTGTTTCACGTGCTCCTTGATGTCTGAAGGAGACAAACCACAAAAGTGCGAACGACTCTTCGCCGGAGCAACAAGACCTGCGCGACTTGGCGTTCGAAACACATCCTGTAACGCGTAGGTCGGTAAATGGAAGCCGGTTCCCCAGCACGTCACATCCTTCCATCGAGACAGCACGATCACGGCAGGCCAAGTTTAGTAATCAGAATGTTGTCGTGGCGAGGAAAGCTACGACTTCGTGTAAGTGAACGGGGCGTAATAATGATATTTTGACATTTCGGAGCCATTAGCCAAACAATTAACTAACAGCGTGCTATGCTAACGGCGCCCCGACATTAGCAGGGTTTAGCTCACGACACATGAATCCCACCTTCCAGCGTGAGGCTGTCGAGCTCTTTCGGCTGCTTGGCCGCGGCAGCCGAGTCTTCCTCCGGCATCTCAACGTCCTGCGGCTCCGGGCCCGCGGACTCCTTCTGCTTCTCGGCTTTGGAGTCTTTGGGCTTCTCGCGTCGCTTGGCCGCCGTTTCCTTCATCTCGACTGCGGAGGAAGGAGGGGGGAAAAATCAACGCGTGAGCATATAAAGACGTGAGAGCATTTAAATACTTTAGAGGAAACATTCCACTCACAACCGTTTCGGCAGAATGACTGGCAATTATTGTGACGCGCGGGTGCTTGTGGGAAATAGACAGTAATAGTAGATGACGCGACCCAGACCAGTGTAGCAGATAACCGATCACATCGATCGGACAGCGCATGTGTTGTGAATGATCTTTCCACATCACAAATTGGAGAGAAAAAAAACACACACACACACACACACCACACACACACACACACACACACACACACACACACACACACATGTAATTTAATTATCTATATTTTACACAAATGACGAATTGCACACCATCACAAATGAGAGGAATACATTTGTTAAAAAAAAGTGAATAACAAAGCTATGATGTATATCGGCATGATGTAATCATGATATTTTCCCCCTTTCCATTCAGAACGAGGGCTACATAAAAATAAGTTGATGATTTCTTCATTTAGCCATAATAAGTGCACTGGCGAGTTGCATGCCCACATATGCACTTTTGCAGATAAGATTGCCCAACCCGGACCCATTGTAATGACTTTATTTAATTTAACTGGTCACAAGGGCACTGATCACAGCATAGTTTGCCTGGTGAACTCTGTGGGGTCACACTTTTGATTCTTTATTCTTTTCACAGCATCTCAATATTAGCAGTACGAAAGCTTTGTTTTCTGGGAAAACCTAATTTGTTACACTACTTGGCATGTCAGTATGAAATCTAAAACCACATGAAGAAGAGTGTGGGACAATGGTGTTTATGTCTGGTTACCAGGCAATGGTATCACCAAAACATGGGTGGGGTTGGTTGGTTTGTTTGTCTGAGTATAAAGTACAATTATAATGTCTGGGAATGTCCATCCCTTTCTGTCAAGCAATGGGGATTGAGGGCTGCACCTAGATCAAATGTGAAATATGAACACAGGGGGGTAGTAGTCTAGTGGGTAACACACTCGCTTATGAACCAGAAGAGCCAGGTTCAAATCCCACTTACTACCATTGTGTCCCTGAGCAAGACACTTAACCCTGAGTGTCTCCAGGGGGGGACTGTCCCTGTAACTACTGATTGTAAGTCGTTCTGGATAAGGGTGTCTGAAATATGCTGTAAATGTAACTAAATGTAAATGAAGTAGATTTAAGCAATGACACAGCCAAACCTTTACATTAAGTTTTACATTCGTGGGGCACTATAGCATGAAATATTGGGTTTCGGAATTTGCACTAGGTGTCTTAATTTCCACTAATCTTTGAATTTTTTGCTTTAATTTCCTAAATGTACTTGCTAAATTAGGTTGTAATGAGAATTTCCAATCCACCCCAATCAGTAACACCATCCTTATGTCTTTTGGTTAACTGACATGTAGCATTTGCCCAGAATAGCAAACCACCTAAACCAGGTGAGTGTATGATCAGAAAGTGTACGGCCTTCAGGACGATGGATGGTCCTGAGTGTGGGCCTGGAATCCTGAGAGGAGCGAGCCCTCTGGCAGGCGGTTCATTGATGCAGATGGCTGGCTCCATTCTGGACACAGGTGTTCTTGCAGAGTCTGCAGGGTTCTGGTAATACCTCTGCTTGGATGATCTTGGACACTTGTCACGATAAAAATCTGCACATGTTGTACCCGGGGCCGCACCACAGAGAGCAATACGGACATTTTCACAACGCCCCATGCGCAGCTGCAGTCGGTGTTTTAGCAGAGCCATCAGAGAGCCTGATTACTGGGCCAAGTGACGTATTTTCAGACTAATTTCCCATATGAGACTGATCATGGACAAATCAAGTGCTGGCAGGCAAATGTACATTTTAATCCATCAAAGGCGCATACGCCTTTGGGTGAAAGGGCATCCCTGATTCTCATAAAAACAGACCTGAAGAGTGCCCTCAACAAATTATAACTTATGGACAAATACTGTGGAGATGTCAACTTTATTTTGGATATGGTTACAGAAAGATAACAATTGCATGATAGAATAATGTCAATTCAAAACATTTGAACAACTCACATCAGAACGGATTTTGTGGAAAAATGTTGAAATACGAATCCATAAAACATGATTTTTCATATTTTGAGACCAAGTAAATATTTGAGTCTCTCTGATGCAGAATTATTTTTACATTTAGTTCATTTATCATGCTAATATTCTTTATAAGAGTGATTTTCACTGTCACCTTCTCATATAGTTTGATCTTTTGAGATTTGGGTTTTGCTCCTATCTACACAACTATCTAAGTAAAAAAAACACTACAACGCAATATATATGGGAAGTAGAAGCAGATGGTCAATGAACTAAAGACTCAGCAACTGTCAAGATCTATAAATGAAAAGAAGTCACATGAACTGGAGGAGAAAAATGAATAGAATAATGCAGTATTACAAATCATGGTGATGCATCCAGAAATCACAAATATCCAACTCATTTTAAACGAAAACAGAATTAACTTTATTCTTAAATTGGTCATGGGGTTTCAACAATATACTACAATGTATTGTCATGTGAATGAATAGTGTGATAATAGCAGTATAGATAGTATTAAATGCAATGAAACAAGGCATGAATACAACATAATGAAATATGATAAGTAGTAAAATGTTATTAAAGAAAACTCAATGTGGTCACTTAATGACATGCTATCTAATGACATCAGAAGAAAAAAATATATTTCCTGATAATAAATGTTTAATAGATTAGTAATCATTTAACACCATGTTGGTGTTCTTTTTCCACCCCAAAACAAAATGTATATTCAGCACATATTAAATATATATATATCATGCAAGGTATAAATCACGCCGTGAGGTATACAGAATAATACTGACCTCAGGGGTTTACCCTATGTGGATCTTCTTCTGTCCTACACAAATGACATGCTGACTAAGATGCATTGGACCTGTGACATTTTACCATGGAGGCCTTCGGCCCCTCAGACCATAGTGCTGACAGTGGAAGATTCGTCATCTCTGCCCGGCCTGTTAGGAAGAGTCTTAAGATATTTTAAGTGTCGCCGAGCGTCCTCCTGATTGTGCCGCACGTAATAGAGCACGTAAGACATGACCATGGCGAACCAGCCAAACATGGTCACCAGCATGGCCACGTCAGTCGTCTTTTTTAAACCAGCGCACAGGTCGAGATCCTCTGCCACAAACACAAATGGCTCACCCACTGCGCGGGGGTCCTCCGGCTGGGAGGTACGGCACACCACACCAGCCAGTGAGGACGGGTCCAGATTCAGCTTTGGCATCGCCTCCTGGAGCTGACAGTCACACAGCCAAGGGTTGTTGGTGAGATTGGCCTGAGCCGCCACATCCCCGAAAGCCTCGGGGTCCAAAGATTGCAGCATGTTGGAGGAGAGATCCAAGCTCTTCAGCGAAGCGGCCAGCTCCCGCAAAGATCCAGGCTCCAATCGAGTTATCTTGTTGTATGACAGGTCCAGCTCGGTGAGCAAGGGGAGTCCCTGGAACGCATCAGCTGGAACAGTCACCAGGAGGTTGTAGTCCAGATAGAGACGGCGAGTCGTGTTGGGGAGGTTCTGAGGAACCTCGGACAACTTCACGTTACTGCAACGCACTACCAACCCACCATTAGAGCTTGCGGAGCAGTAGCAGCTTTCTGGGCAGCCAATCGTGGCTTGCTCGAGGCCGACTGTGTGCTGAGATCCGATGGTGTGTAGCCACAGCAATGTTGCTACATAGCGCCAAATGCCCAAAGGCAGCATCGTGATTGGTCAACATGCCCTTCTGGGAGGGTGGAGGCTGCGTAGCGCGTCCTGCTCTTCCACCAACCGCCAGCTAGTCTGCAAATGACCATGAAAGAAGGAAGGAAGACAGCAGGTGATTATAAATGACATCCTAACATCACCGTGACACCGCTACATTAACTCCACCACGCAGCCTGTGGTGTTTGCTGGCAAAAAAAGAAAATGGACACTCGCCGGGTTAATTGCAGTCAAGTGTCACGTCGGCTTGTCGAGAAAACACAGCGTTACAGAATAGTACAAGTGGCTCTGCTGCACGGAGCAACATTTTTGCATCAGCTCTGCTCTGCATACACGGCGGATTGGCATAACACGGACACAGCAATGACTGTAATTGTAGCACGAGACATAAGCACTCAAAACAAAGAGCAAGAAAAGGCTGGATTGTGAGAAGGTGTATAAACTGTAGGGCAATCTGCCTAAATCCTGAGACACAAGGCCTTTAAAAAAAGGGAAGGGACTAAATTTCCGGTGACTAACCCTCACAACGTCGTCTACTATAATAAATCTAAGATGAATGGCACTAAACCCCTGATTAACGACCAAAAGGGTCAAAATCATTCATCTTTTAGAACATAAAAACATGCATTAGGTTTCATAGCCTACTGATGTTTTAAGCTCATGGCAATTTCGTTGCATGAATCCGTAGTCTGCACTTCATCCTTCCAACTCTTTACTGGTATTCAAGAGCCCAGCCCAGTGTATATCTGTAAAAGGACATTTGTTTGACCGCCACAAATGATTCATCGACCGCGAAGCCCACGTCACACAGCACTAATGGATCTGCGTCGCTGACCAGTCAGTGGACGGCGGAGAGCGGACGGTTCTTCACTTTGCTGATCAGAGAGAGAGAAAGTTTCTCTCGGCGCCTGACTACTTCTATCACTATTGCTGAAGAATGCGTCGCAGCACACGCCACGGCTGGACCGTGTGTTGCGGGCGGCAGCCATTTCTCAGGCCAGGAGAAGGAGCCTGGGGATGAAGAAATCGTCTCAAGAGGATCTCCGATCCTTGCAATCGCCACACTTTGCAATATGATTACATGACAACGTCTATATCTCTCCACCTCGCCCGTCTCTCTCTCCCAATAATATTCCTGCACTTAATTCTCTCACTGTGTATATATTTATTATATACTATATTAAGCGACCCCCAACAGCATAATTCCTCTATATATATATAAACAATGACGGACAAGCCCTCCCGAGAATCAGACTTGAATAAAACGTGGGATTTTATACCTCTGCTCAGATTCTATGAACCGTGGATGGGTGGCGGTCGTCCAGTGGGGTCAGAATCAGAAGTGCACGACGTCGCATGTTCGAGCCCCACTTGCCGGCGCCGTGTCTCCAGGCGGACTGGCCCTGTCGTGTATTTTCTCGCGTGGGGGAAAACGCGCCCACTCACCTGAGCGTTTCCGCGGGCGTCTCCAGTCCGGCCCCCCCCCAAAAAAATGGCCAAGCGGTGCCGCGTATTAACGGGGAGAAGCTGCCGTATCGGTGGCGGTAACCAGACCCCCCGTCAGACGCGGCCACGGAGCGTCCATGCGGGTAATTTCCGCGACCAGCCATCTGGTAGGAAACTATCGGTTACATTAGCGCCGCGGACCACGTCTTAAAGCCGCTCATTATTAATGACGGGAGATAAAAGTCGGTCCGGGACTCCGGGGACCCCGACTTCCACCCCCACCCCCACCGCGCACCGCTAATGGGCGAGAAGATCCCGTCGAGCGTCGGGCCTTTTTCAGATCTGCTGACGGAGTCAAAGCTGAAGTTTTACCCCGCATCAATATCTCACGACGGGCTTACTTTCGGTGTGTGTTACAGACGATCACTTACACCGCCGGTCAAATGTTTAGGGTCATTTACATGAGTTCTTGTTTTTCCATAAAATTTTTATTTGAATAGAAAAAAAAAAGTACAAAAAGAATAATAAATAAAGTTTTAAATAATGTAGCCGAACACACATGTGTTGGTGCTCGAGAAGATGGAAAAAGTTGTGTTTTATTGCTTCTTTAATCAGTGCAACTGAGTTTTCCAATAATCAGTGAAGCTTTTAAAGTGACAGACCCCCTGCATATGAGGTTGAGGTTTATTGTCATATGTACAAAGTACAGTGTACAGAGCACAATGAAATTCTTACTTGAAAACCTCTCCCAGGTAGACAGAACATAGAACATGATACATAGAAGACATAGAAGACAAAGTGCAGCAGCAATAAATAAATAAGTCACAGAAGGGTGAATATTTCTAAGTTGCATAAGAAAGTGATTGTGCAGTGCCTACTATGTGTTGTATAGCCTGATGGCACTGGGGTAGAAGCTGTTTCTGAATCGTGATGTGTGCATGTGAATTGTCCTGAGTCTCTTGCCTGATGGCAGGAGAGTAAAAAGTGACAGTGCAGGGTGGCTGGGGTCCTTCAGGATGTTCTTTGTTTCCCTGAGACAGCGCGTGGTGTAAATGTCCGTTATTGCTGGGAGGGGTGTGCCTGTGATCCTCTGGGCTGTTTTCACCACCCACTGCAGGCTTCACCACCCTCTTCCTAATGCGATGCAATGCTCGACCTCATGTGGCTGGAGTGTCAGCAGTTCCTGCAAGATGAAGGCATTGATGCTATGAACTGGCCCTCCCGTTCCCCAGACCTGAATCCAATATCCATGTGTGCGAATATAGCATCTTTAACAGTCATGTACCACAGCAACAACGTCTGGACTAGACGTTACACCCATTTCACATCTTTTCAATGAACCAAAACGTTGTTCAGAATCTGAAAACTGTATTAATCCCGAATTATTAATCTTATGATGGGTCAGGTTTGCATCTCTTAAATCAAACAGAAACATACATTTATATAAATGTTTAATCCACTGCTCAAAAAAATAAATGGAACACAAAAATAAGACGTCCTAGATCTGACTGAATGAAATATTCTTACTAAACACTTTGTTTAACAAAATCACACAAAATTATCAAATTTATCAATTCATGGAGGTCTGGAGTCACACTCAAAATTAAAGTGGAAAAACACACTTCAGGCTGATCCAACTTTGATTTATTGTTCTTAAAACAAGTCAAAACGAGGCTCAGTAGAGTGTGTGGCCTGTATGACCTCCCTACAACGCCTGGGCCTGCTCCTGATCAGGTGGCAGATGGTCTCCTGAGGGATCTCCTGCCAGACCTTGACTAAACCAAGATGGTGGATGGAGCGAGACATGATGTCCCAGATGTCCTCAGTTGGATTCTGACAGGAACTTCTGACACTCCAGCCACATGATGTCGAGCATTGTATTGCATTAGGATGAACCCAGGACCAACTGAACAGGCACATGCAGGGGGTCACAAGGGGTCTGAGGATCTCATCTCGGTACCTAATGGCAGTCAGGCTACCTCTACCTCAGTCATGCCACACCACACCATTACTGACCCACTGCCAAAACGGTCATGCTGGAGGATGTACACAAAGACACCAAAGTCAGCTCATTATTCACAGCTCCTTATTCGGATTGTACGTTCCACCTTAATTACAGCAGGCTGCAATACTGTTTATTTTAAATGTAAATGTCCATATTAACCATAAATCAATGTGCACACAAGCAAAGTTCCCTGGTCAATTTTACAGTGAAAAATGTTTTGGGCCAGAAAGGAATTAGTTGATACTATTTCTACACATCCTATTTTACCCTTAACAAGTGCGTTTTCAGTGGCCCAGAGGTTTTAAACTCTAGTTTTTTTGTAATAGTATGCCATCCATCAATCCAATGCACAGTTCCCATGTAACATTGGGCCAGACAGGTAACACTTGATACCAACATGGAATTGAGCAGTGTATATACTTTTTGTACCCCTGCATTTCATTTAGGGCCTGTCCCACTCAAGAACCGGAAAAGGTTAGGGAAAATCATTATAAATCCCTCACACCCTAGATACAAACTTTGTGGCAACAAACGTTGACCTCTTTCAGAGATCTAGAAGCCTGCAGTCTAGGATCAGATGACACAGGAACAGTGCCTTTTACTGTGCCGTCATGCTCCTAAACAGCTGAACTGTCACACATTTTGCAACTGCACTTGTACACTTAAAAAGTGAGAGTGAAGTGATTGTCATTGTGATACACAGAACAGCACAGCACACAGAGCACATAACGAAATGTGTCCTCTGCTTTTAACCATCGCCCTTGGTGAGCAGTGGGCAGCCATGACAGGTGCCCGGGGAGCAGTGTGTGGGGACGGTGCTTTGTTCAGTGACACCTCAGTGGCACCTTCGAACCGGCAACCTTCTGATTACGGGGCTGCCCCAGATATGTTGCTCCAGGTGGTATTATTTCTGAAATCGCTGTATTTTTCTGTAAAAGTATATTAGACTATATTGTATATTGTTGTCATTTATACTGTTTCACCATCGACGGGAATAAAATACTTGTGTTTGCTCAAATACACCAACTGAAGTGTTTGAAGTTTGAAGTTGAGCTTTATTGTCATTTCAGCTATAAGCATGTTAGACAGTACATGGTGAGACGTTTCTCTGGAACCTGGTGCTGCATGTAACATTTGAACGATTAGACAAAGTTACATACTGACACAAAGTGCACATGTGCGACACAGAAAACTGGGTTATATAGAGTGCAAACTTGGGACACTGGCAAGATTAACATTTAACAAAAACATGTAGACAACAATGAGACAGACAGCGCTAAACAGGAGAAATTAATAATAAATAAATATTGCTGTGCAAAATGAGAGTCCATGGAGGTGAACTGAGGCCCAAAGTCTGTTGTAATGGTGTTGGGAAGGCCCCACCTTGAGAACAGACAATCAAGGAACTCCATGGCCGCCTGAGACCGAGCCTGTAGAGGAGATCTGGGGCCATTTTGAGTACAGGTCCTTGGCAACCACTAGAAAGTGCTGGTGATATGGGACGCCCTGGAATGGCCCACAGATATCCAGCTGAACGTGCTGCCATGGCCCGGCCGGAGGTGTGGGAGGGCCCGTCTTTCCACTGACGAGGCTTGCTGAGCAGTCCTTCACCGCAATTTCAATATCCCTGTCGATCCCAGGCCACCACACCCTGTCACGGCAGCGCTGCTTGACTTTTACGATGCCTAGGTGTCCCTCATGAGCTGTGGCCAGGTTGTGAGGTTGTAGGCTGCCAGGGATGACGGCCCGCAGTCCCCATACCACACCTCATTCCAGCAGGACAGCACATCTTTAATCCGTGACAGCACTGAGTCTTGCGCTGAAGCCAGTTGGAGGTCCTGTACAGACACGACCTCCCGGAGTGGCCCATGACGCATGTGGAAAAGCTCTGGCTCCAGTGTATCTGTGGCTGGATCTGGAGGAGTGTCTGGAGTTGGCTTGGAAAGGAGGTCTGCCACAACGTTGTCCCGGCCGGGGGTAAACAGCGGAGTGAAATTATATTGGAGGAGCCTCTCCGACCAGCGGTGGAGCCGGAGCGACCTGTTTCCAGTGCCTGAAGATGCGAGTTGAGTCGTTAGGGCCTGATTGTCTGTGCGGAGAGTGAAATGTCGGCCATACAAGTATATATGCCACCGCTCACATGCCCAGATGCAGGCCAGTGCCTCCCGCTCCCCAACTCAGGGAGACCTAGAACAGCCTCCACGTTAGAATTTAACAATGTCATGCCCTCTCCAAACAAACGAAAGCCCACAAAATTGACTGCTGGCACAGTGAAGACACATTTGTCCCCATTCATTGTAAGATTGTGACCTGCCAGGATATTGAGTATTTGATCCAGGCGCTCATCATGTGATGCGAGGGTTGGACCACGCACCACAATATAGTCCAGATAAATCACTACCCCCGAAACTGCAGCAAAAATGGTGGACATGATTTTCTGGAAGCAGCTAGGTGCAGAACTGAGATCGAAAGGCATCCTAGTATAGCGGAACACACCCATGTGTGTTACAAAAGCAGACAGGTTGCGGGTCTCGGGATGCAGCAGAACTTGGAGATAGCCCTGGAGTTCTAGTTTGGAGAAGACAGTAGAATCATGGAATTTAGCGGCCAGTTCCTCCAGAGTAGGCAACAGGTACTTGTCAGGGACAACAGCTTAGATCCACGGGGACCGACCTTAGATCCACGCATGGCCGGAGAGTCCCCGACTTCTTCCATGCCAGCGCCAGGTTGGAGACCCAGAGTGAAGCATTGATCCGCTCAATTATGCCCAGCTCGAGCAGGTTGATGAGTTCCGCAGTGACTTCATCACGAAGAGCCAGAGGAAGGCGGTGCTATGGCTGAATGACCGGTGGCACCATCCACATCCATCAGTGAAAAGCCCAGACTGCTGGTAGTAGCCTAGTGGGTAAGACACTCGCCTGTGAACCAGGAGACCCAGGTTCAAATCCCACTTACTACCATTGTGTCCCTGAGCAAGACACTTAACCTTAAGTTGCTCCAGGGGGGGACTGTCCCTGTAACTACTGATTGTAAGTCGCTCTGGATAAGGGCGTCTGATAAATAATGTAAATGAAACATAAAGTCACACTCTGATACAGAAGCAGTAGGGAAATAGTGCCCACCATGTCTATTCTAGAATTCCCGTGTCCACTCAGGAGCTCACAGTCAGGGTGGAGAGTATGATGGGAAAAAAACTGCTTGACAGTGGCCAGGTTCAGCAAGGAGCGTGAAGCCCCTGTATCCAGCAGCAGTGGCAGTGGAACACCATCCAGCCGCACCACACACGTTTTAAATGGGGGAGATGATGCAGTAACAGAGTGAATAGCAGTAGGTGGCGCTGGAGAACGCGGCCTCTGAGGGCGGCCGGATGGTTACGTTTCCCACATTGTGAGCAGGTTTGGCCATTAGCCGGGCAGTTAGGTGCCCTGGCTACGGCGCGTCCACTCACGGTAAGCGTGGGCACTGCAGGCTGAAGAGGGGCACCGGCGCCAGGCTAATTCCGTCTGAACAGCCAGTTCCACAGCTTTGCCGAGCGTGAGGTCGTCCGAGGACATAATGAACTTTTCGTGGATTCTGGGATTGTTCGTGTGCTCTGCCAATTGATCCCGAATGAACTCGTCTTCCATTGTTCCAAACACGCGAGCCCCCGCAGGTCCGCCACGTAGTGATGAAGCGACTCGCCCGGTTGCTGCCTCCTCTGCCGAAAAACAATGTGGCGCAAGATAACGCTCTGTGGGGCGGCGAAATGCCGCCCGTGTACGTTGTGTCGGCATCCCAGGGTCCTGAAGATCCGCTGACCTTCCGTGCCCAGGTTATGGAGCAGCAAGGCTGGCAGACTCTGGTCTGGAGAATCCATGAGGCCGATGGCCGTGAGATAACTGGAAAAGGATTCAAGGCTTTCCTCAGCCTCCGCTGGGCTTTCTTGGATGGTGAGCTGATGTTGAGATTCCAGGAGAGGTTCTACTCTAATTGAACACGATGGGACTTTGTGTTCTTGATGATCTCCACACAAGAACCATCAATGTTCAGTGGAGAGTGGTCCCTCCGTTGTCTTCTGAAGTCAACAATCATCTACTTTGTTTTGTCTACGTTCAAAAACAAATTGTTGTTCTTAAACCAGTCTGTCAGTCGTCTCATTGTTCATGCTGATTAGACCCACCATGGTCGTGTCAACTTGACGATGTGGTTGGAGCTACATATTCGTGGGTCAGCAGGGTTAACAGCATTGGACCAAGATCACAGCCCAGAGGAGCTCCAGTGTTCAGTGAGGAGATGCTGTTCCCGATCCGGACCGACTGAGGTTTCTCAGTCAGGAAGTCCAAGATACAGTTCTAGAGGGAGGTGTTCAGGCCCAGCAGGCTCAGCTTCTCAAACAGGTGCTGAGGAATGATGGTGTTGAATGCAGAACTGAAGTCTATGAACAGCATTCATGCGCATATGTCCTTATTGTCCAGGTGGGTGAGGGTCAGACGCAGGGTGGTGGCGACGGCATCATCTGTGGAGCGTTATGACCCTCAGCAGCCTTTCGTGAGTGAACTTTGTGAAGAGTTTTTCTTCATGTCCGCCTTGATTCTTTACAATGTTTTTATACCAGACTAAAGAGTCAGATGTCAGATGCCTCTGTGCTTGTGCTGTTACAGTGTTCAAGTATCACTGGTGGTGACATTAAAATGCTGGTCTATCTACCTATCCAACACCCACTTTGCAATGTTGTGAAATACAAACATTTTGATAACTAGGAAGCATGGTCTCTTCAAATATTTTATTTATTAAGGGACAGAGATGGACATAGAAATCAGTTACAAGCTAGAGTACAATGAATAGAATCTTATTATCTCATCCTCATTTGTAAGATTAAGACACAATGGTATGCAGTGGGGTTTGAACCTGTGTCTTTGTGGTGTTTTTGTTCATAGGTGAGTGTCTAACCCACTAGGCTACTTACACCCTACATTTCATGCTACAGATTAATAGGTATAATTTTATAATCACAATTAGTATAATGTAGTATACATGAAGAAATAAATGTATGGTTGCTGTCACAATATTTTCGGCCGGAGACCAGGGTGATTTTTTTTGTCAGCCGTAGTAATTCAGGATAGATTATTCTGCACTCTCATCTTGTTCCTTGTCTAATTTTTCTTCACCTCTGTTGTCGTCCAAGCCGCTGTATGTTTTCATGGCCCCTGTAACATTGTGACAAATGCATATATGCAAAACTTATAACCTTTTAACATCCTGTTTAACACAGCAAAGACTACATGGATACTCACAATACTCAATGTTCATCTCCAGTAGACCACGCCTCCGTCTTTTCATAACACAGATGATAGCCACAACTAGCTGGAAGAGCAGCAGGACTGCCATGACACCATAGGCCCATATGGGGAATGCAGATTTTGTATGAAGCAACATAATTGTTCCTAATAGGAAAACACATATTATGAAAGCTGAAACGGGGTCTGAAATGAGACAAACATGATTGCATCACTTGCAGCACCTTTTATAGTGACAACCAGTTCTTCAGTCTCCACTGAACTAAAGTAAAGGTTTGCCACAGCCACTGTGTAGATGCAGCTGTAGTTCCCTTGGTTGGAAAAAAAGGCCTCATGAACATTGAAGGTGGCAGAATGATTGACAGCGAGCTCTGTCTTGCTTGTGTTGGACCCACTGAAGATGAGGTTGAAAGAACCCCCTGGATACTGTGACTGGGTGGAGCAGGTAATGGAGAAACTGTGGCCTCTGTTAATCACTGGACCCTGTGGACCCCAGGACAGCCCTCCATTTGGAGCACTGATGGAAATGCTGGGCTGAGCAAGAAGCACTAACAAAACAGGGATAACTGCATTTGCCAGCACTTTGTTTAAATACAACCAATGTCAAACTACAAAAAACTACCAGATGTCAATTTTTAAGTGTTGCCAATGACATTGTGCAAGAATCATGTTAGCATTCTTACCTTCCACAGATAAGTTGGAGAAAGGTGGAGTTGAGGAAGAGCTGAAGTTATGATTAGAAACTGTGGTCAGATACTGGCAGAAGTATAACCCCGCATGAGAAAAGTCTACTTTAGCAATGGTGAAGGTAGCTGAAGTTCCTGCAGTCTCCACGGTCTCTTTAAAAGAACCAGAAACCTTTTCCAGGATGAATGTACCACCTAAGTGTTGACTTGAGATGGAGCAGACAATGTCAACTTTCTCTCCCCATTTGGCTTTTCTGGAAGGTTTGAATGTGATGCTAGGACTGGATAGAAGAACTGGGGAAAAATACATAATATTTTAAATGTACATACACTATATTTATCTATATTTGTGTGGTGTTGAATCAACATCTTCCAGCATGATTAAATTTACACCATTTAATGTCAGTGTAAAAATAATATAATACATATACACTATAATAGACACTTCTGAAATTAAACAGAGGTGTGATACTGGCTTAAACCACAATGACATAATGACCAAAAGGAAGCTAAAATACATATACAGTAATGGTCTGTACTGTACATGTACAACCCCAGTTCCAACAACAGTTGGGACATTTTCTTAAATAGACATTTTGATGATGTAAAAATTGCAGATACCCATATTTTACTCGCAATATAACACAAAAACAATTATTAATCGATAAATGGTATACTAACCCAATGTGTTTTCTGGGTTCAAATTTGGGGTCTGAATCTGATGAGAGGAACATGTTCTGACATGATAAATGAACCAAGAATATAAACCTTGAGGGACTTCACAAAATGTCTTACCTTCTACTGATAATTGTAAACTTTCACTTTGATTTGAGATGAAGGCTCGATTAGCTACTTTAGTCTCATACTGGCAGAAGTAGTAGCCATTGTGTGTGAAGTCCACTTGATCTATAGTGAATGTAACAAATTGCCCTAATTTTTTCTCCCTGAATGTTGCATTCAGCTTTTGCAGGGTAAACGCACCACCCATGTTCTGAGTAGAAATGGAGCAGATGATTTGGACTGTCTGTCCCCAGTTGATCTGAGAAGGTTTGAATGAGATATTTGGAGTGGGCAGAGTAACTAGAAAAGTTTATTAGAGAATTGAGTCAAGAATACAGTTACTTTCTTTACATATTTATTTTTATTATTCAGACCAACTTTACTCACCCACAGTTATATTAATGATGTTACTTCTAGGGGATTTCAGGCTTTCATTTTCAGTGTAACTGTAGTCACAGTAATAACTCCCCTTGTATGCATACATTTCTGTTTGCATGCGATCAGAATTTGTGCTAGAAAATGACAGTCCATTATGATACATACGATAATTCACCTTCACACAGAGTCTGGATCCTGTACTGCAATTTATCTGGATTTTTTCTCCTTCCATGAACACAGAGTGAGGGGGGATTATTGTGATAACCGGTGTTATTAAAACCGAAGCTGTTGGTAAAACCAAAAAAAGGTCAGTCTTCAATTATTAGTATTTTCAAAATTAATTTCTGCAACATAAAAGTACATACATATTTTTTTTATCTGACTAATATGACACAGAAACATAATATTGTCATAATAATGCAAAGCGATAGTGTCAAGTGGCTAGTTGGGCCAAAATTAACTTTGTTAATTTGGTTACAGAGAATATCGCTCTTGATTAATTAGGTAAGCATGTCAAACATGCCGTTATGGAAATATGTTGATACCTTTACTTCTCATCGCTCCACATGAGGTATATTGAAGTATTCGAACACACACACACATGCATTATTCACTCAGTCACTCACACCTACAGCCAATTCAGAGTCACCAATGGAGGACACTGGAGAACCCAGAGAAAACCAACATTGGGAGAGACAGGGATTTTAACTCGTTGGCCACGTTGCTAATCACTGCATCACCGTGCAGCCCCTACAATGTACCATGAATGTTATTATCAGTTATCGTATAATGACTTAAATATTTACCTGAGCAGACAACTCCAACATCTTCACTGTGATCACAGATCCGAGCTCCATGTCTCTCAATGGTGCAGTTGGTGATGAACTTCTCTGAGCCTTGACAATTGTAATCCCGCCATATTGGTCCCCGTCCTTGCTTAAAACAAGCTTCTGCAGAGGCACCAACGGCACTCCCACAATCCAACTGTCTGCACACCACTTCAGCATTTTCTAGGTGCCAATAATCATCACAAACTGTGCCCCACTTTCCATAGAGGTTGACCTCCAGTCTCCCAGCACACCTGTCAGGACCTCCAGCCAGCCGGATAAGAGCACTGTCTATAACAAGGACATATTCAAAAGAGGCAGGAAGTCTAACAATTTTATCACATTTATTGTACAGTGATAGAACTGTGTTGAAAATATGCTCATACCAGCAACAGCAGGAATATTCAGTTCATCTGAATGAAAAAAACACAACTGTAACAATTTTTAGACGGAGTCATGTCATGCAACAACAGATCATTTTTAAAGCATGTTTTCTAAAGCTATTCTATGATATATGGTAACCGCTCAGCGTTGAATTGCAGCATTTGCACAGAAATTGTTGAATGCAACAGGACAAACTTAAATAAACAATATATTAACCTTAATGTTTATTTTTAATAAATCCTTACCATCCAGAGTTACTTTTACAGTTGTGCTGCCTTTAGATATAAAGGTCCGATTAGACACCAATGTCTCATATAGGCAGAAATAGTCACCCTCACGAGAAAAGTCCATTTGAACAATAGTGAATGTGGCTGAGTTTCCGACTGCTGATTTCCTTTCCCTGAAATAACCAAATAACTTTATCAGGGTAAACTCCCCACCCAGATGCTGTGTTGAGATGGAACAGATAATGTCAACTTTTTGTCCCCAGTTCACCATCCCAGAAGGTCGGATGGAGATGTTTGGACTGGGTAAAGACACTAGAAAAAGAAGTTGTAAAATTAAACGTGGCACATACAAGAATAATTTTAGGGTACTTTTGTTTTAATAACTGGTATTAGGCCCATTTGTCACCGTACAGAGGTTACTCACCTACAGTGATGACAACAGTGTTGCTTTTAGGAGATTTTGCTCTTGTATTTTCTATGTAGGTGTAGTCACAGTAGAAATTGCCGTTGTAAGTTGTATCAATAGTTCTGTTTGCATACATTCCTTTGTGAATATGATCAGTCATTACGTTACTTATTGATTGTCCGTCTCTATATATTCTGAAATCTGCCTTGACACACAGATTAGTTGGTGCGTTACAGTCTATCCTGATTTTCTCTCCAATCATGAATGCTGAATAAGGAGGAGTTATCTGGAGTTGTGGGGCCTTCAATGGAGCTTCTGAAAAAGAATGTAGCTATTTAATCGCTTCTACCAAAAGCATATTATAATTTTCATTTTAGTGAATGACCATGAATAAAATTTTTATTCTAATTTCAGGTTTGGGATTCTAGCATGACAGCAATGGCAATTTATTTATTTTTTGCTGTGGACTGTATTATAAGAGGTTTTGTTTACTCCAGTAATCTCAAAAGAGAAATTGTTTTGTTGCTCAAGAGCAAAATTCTTAAATTTTACCTATATATAAATTATAAGATTTATGTAATTTTATAAAACCCCAAAAATCAATAGACAAATTTTATTTGTTACACCGTGGCCTTCCAAGCTGAAAATGTGAAAAGATGGTCAATATGCATTTTTTAACAATTGTCACATTAGAGACTATAATCTTCATCAGTGATCATCAGTTTAATTTCAGACTTTGCAGAAGTACATTATCTTCCTCAGTGAACAACATGATGTATAAGGAAATGTGGATTTCTTACTTGAGCAGACCACACCTCCGTCTTCACTGTGACTACATGAGCGGGAACTGAGTTTGCCAGCTGCACATGAGGTGATTGAACTCTCATTGCCTTTGCACTTGTAGTCCCTCCATATTGTTCCGTTTCCTCCTCCAAAGCAAGCGTTTCCAGAGGCGCTTACAGCCGTCCCACATCTCAGCTGTTTGCACACCACCTCAGCATTGGCCAAGTTCCAGTGTTCACCACACACAGTTCCCCACTCACCAGAGTGAATGATCTCCACCCTTCCAGAGCACGGCCCATTTCCATTGACCACTCGGACAACTGAGCTGACTAGGGGAATAAAATAGTCTCACTTAGCCTCAAACAAAAAGCATTCTGCTCTGACATTTCCTCTTTACTGTAAAAAGACCTCAAGCCATGGAGTTAAATTTAAACACTTCATGTACCACTGCAGTTTGTGTACAGGATGGCATGTGCAGCATTCCAGTTATACTCAGAAGTAAGAATTTCTGTTGTGGTTTTAGTAACAGCAACTAACTTGGCTGACGGGACCCCATCAGCTTGGGTCTGGTATCGTTCCCAGCTCAGAATACTGACTTCTGAGATAAATGTCATGCAACAACACATCATTTTTAAAGCATGTAGCATTGTGCTATTCTATGATATATGTTAAGCGCTCAGTGTTGAATTGCAGCATTTGCGCAAAAATTGTTGAATGCAACAGGACAAACTTAAATAAACAATATATTAACCTTAATGTTTATTTTTAATAAATCCTTACCATCCAGAGTTACTTTTACAGTTGTGCTGCCTTTAGATATAAAGGTCCGATTAGACACCAATGTCTCATATAGGCAGAAATAGTCACCCTCACGAGAAAAGTCCATTTGAACAATAGTGAATGTGGCTGAGTTTCCGACTGCTGATTTCCTTTCCCTGAAGGAACCAAACAACTTTATCAGGGTAAACTCCCCACCCAGATGCTGTGTTGAGATGGAACAGATAATGTCAACTTTTTGTCCCCAGTTCACCATCCCAGAAGGTCGGATGGAGATGTTTGGACTGGGTAAAGACACTAGAAAAAGAAGTTGTAAAATTAAACGTGGCACATACAAGAATAATTTTAGGGTACTTTTGTTTTAATAACTGGTATTAGGCCCATTTGTCACCGTACAGAGGTTACTCACCTACAGTGATGACAACAGTGTTGCTTTTAGGAGATTTTGCTCTTGAATTTTCTATGTAGGTGTAGTCACAGTAGAAATTGCCGTTGTAAGTTGTATCAATAGTTCTGTTTGCATACATTCCTTTGTGAATATGATCAGTCATTACGTTACTTATTGATTGTCCGTCTCTATATATTCTGAAATCTGCCTTGACACACAGATTAGTTGGTGCGTTGCAGTCTATCCTGATTTTCTCTCCAACCATGAATGCTGAATAAGGAGGAGTTATCTGGAGTTGTGGGGCCTTCAATGGAGCTTCTGAAAAAGAATGTAGCTATTTAATCGCTTTTACCAAAAGCATATTATAATTTTCATTTTAGTGAATGACCATGAATAAAATTTTCATTCTAATTTCAGGTTTGGGATTCTAGCATGACAGTAATTTATTTATTTATTTATTGCTGTGGACTGTATTATAAAAGGTTTTGTTTACTCCACTAATCTCAAAAGTGTAATTGTTTTGTTAGTCAAGAGCAATACTCTTAAATTTTACCTATATATAAATTATAAGATTTATGTAATTTTATAAAACCCCAAAAATCAATAGACAAATTTTATTTGTTACACCGTGGCCTTCCAAGCTGAAAATGTGAAAAGATGGTCAATATGCATTTTTTAACAATTGTCACATTAGAGACTATAATCTTCATCAGTGATCATCAGTTTAATTTCAGACTTTGCAGAAGTACATTATCTTCCTCAGTGAACAACATGATGTATAAGGAAATGTGGATTTCTTACTTGAGCAGACCACACCTCCGTCTTCACTGTGACTACATGAGCGGGAACTGAGTTTGCCAGCTGCACATGAGGTGATTGAACTCTCATTGCCTTTGCACTTGTAGTCCCTCCATATTGTTCCGTTTCCTCCTCCAAAGCAAGCGTTTCCAGAGGCGCTTACAGCCGTCCCACATCTCAGCTGTTTGCACACCACCTCAGCATTGGCCAAGTTCCAGTGTTCACCACACACAGTTCCCCACTCACCAGAGTGAATGATCTCCACCCTTCCAGAGCACGGCCCATTTCCATTGACCACTCGGACAACTGAGCTGACTAGGGGAATAAAATAGTCTCACTTAGCCTCAAACAAAAAGCATTCTGCTCTGACATTTCCTCTTTACTGTAAAAAGACCTCAAGCCATGGAGTTAAATTTAAACACTTCATGTACCACTGCAGTTTGTGTACAGGATGGCATGTGCAGCATTCCAGTTATACTCAGAAGTAAGAATTTCTGTTGTGGTTTTAGTAACAGCAACTAACTTGGCTGACGGGACCCCATCAGCTTGGGTCTGGTATCGTTCCCAGCTCAGAATACTGACTTCTGAGATAAATGTCATGCAACAACACATCATTTTTAAAGCATGTAGCATTGTGCTATTCTATGATATATGTTAAGCGCTCAGTGTTGAATTGCAGCATTTGCGCAAAAATTGTTGAATGCAACAGGACAAACTTAAATAAACAATATATTAACCTTAATGTTTATTTTTAATAAATCCTTACCATCCCGAGTTACTTTTACAGTTGTGCTGCCTTTAGATATAAAGGTCCGATTAGACACCAATGTCTCATATAGGCAGAAATAGTCACCCTCACGAGAAAAGTCCATTTGAACAATAGTGAATGTGGCTGAGTTTCCGACTGCTGATTTCCTTTCCCTGAAGGAACCAAACAACTTTATCAGGGTAAACTCCCCACCCAGATGCTGTGTTGAGATGGAACAGATAATGTCAACTTTTTGTCCCCAGTTCACCATCCCAGAAGGTCGGATGGAGATGTTTGGACTGGGTAAAGACACTAGAAAAAGAAGTTGTAAAATTAAACGTGGCACATACAAGAATAATTTTAGGGTACTTTTGTTTTAATAACTGGTATTAGGCCCATTTGTCACCGTACAGAGGTTACTCACCTACAGTGATGACAACAGTGTTGCTTTTAGGAGATTTTGCTCTTGTATTTTCTATGTAGGTGTAGTCACAGTAGAAATTGCCGTTGTAAGTTGTATCAATAGTTCTGTTTGCATACATTCCTTTGTGAATATGATCAGTCATTACGTTACTTATTGATTGTCCGTCTCTATATATTCTGAAATCTGCCTTGACACACAGATTAGTTGGTGCGTTACAGTCTATCCTGATTTTCTCTCCAACCATGAATGCTGAATAAGGAGGAGTTATCTGGAGTTGTGGGGCCTTCAATGGTGCTTCTGAAAAAGAATGTAGCTATTTAATCGCTTTTACCAAAAGCATATTATAATTTTCATTTTAATGAATGACCATGAATACAAATTTTATTCTAATTTCAGATTTGGGATTCTAGCATGACAGCAATGGCAATTAATTTATTTTTTTGCTGTGGACTGTATTATAAGAGGTTTTGTTTACTCCAGTAATCTCAAAAGTGAAATTGTTTTGTTGGTCAAGAGCAAAATTCTTAAATTTTACCTATATATAAATTATAAGATTTATGTAATTTTATAAAACCCCAAAAATCAATAGACAAATTTTATTTGTTACACTGTGGCCTCCCAAGATGAAAATGTGAAAAGATGGTCAATATGCATTTTTTAACAATTGTCACATTAGAGACTATAATCTTCATCAGTGATCATCAGTTTAATTTCAGACTTTGCAGAAGTACATTATCTTCCTCAGTGAACAACATGATGAATAAGGAAAGGTGGATTTCTTACTTGAGCAGACCACACCTCCGTCTTCACTGTGACTACATGAGCGGGAACTGAGTTTGCCAGCTGCACATGAGATGATTGAACTCTCAGTGCCTTTGCACTTGTAGTCCCTCCATATTGTTCCTCGTCCTTCTTTAAAGCAAGCGTTTCCAGAGGCGCTTACAGCCGTCCCACATCTCAGCTGTTTGCACACCACCTCAGCATTGGCCAAGTTCCAGTGTTCACCACACACAGTTCCCCACTCACCAGAGTGACTGACCTCCACCCTTCCAGAGCACGGCCCATTTCCATTGACCACTCGGACAACTGAGCTGACTAGTGGAATAACAAAATACCGCTATATCAAAATATCATGTCTTTCCTCTTTTCTTTTTCTCTCACTTTTGTTCAGGTTTACATTAATTTGTTTCACCTTGATCAGCACAGAAACCTAACATTTTAAAATTCTTGCTTGCATAAAACATAAACAACTTTCTGATTATTCAATAGAAATTTTAAGAGCAAGTGTTCCTCTGTTTAGATTCCAAATTTACTCAATGCTCTTGTGAAACTCTTTGACAGAAAAGTGTTATTAATCCAGAAGGAATCCTTGTTATTAGTGAGTATAAAGGACAAAAGGTTCAGATAAAAATTTCTCAAGCATGAACATGAATCATTAATATCTATGCTGTTTATATTAATATGATTAATAATATTTAATGATTAGCATGTATAATTAACGTTACATCATATTAAAGACCAACTATTTTATTGGACAAGAAAAATTTATATTTGACTATAGGAAATAGGAACTGATTTCTTCAAACTTACCTGCTTGGCGTTGGCTAAAAAGAAGGCCTATTAAAGAACATAACAACAATAACATAGATTAAAAACAACAATAACAATGAATAAATACCATTAATACTGTTAGTACTACAAATAACAATAATAAAAACAGTAAATTCCAGATTTGTGGAGATAAGACTTGTTGTACTCATTTTGTTTAAGCAGTGGAAACCTCCCCATATTTAGAATTATCACGTATATTACACTCCAAACCACTTACAAGTATGTTGTAAAATCAATCAAAATCAATGTAAAATCAATGAATAAAATCAATGAGCTTAGCAAACCAAAACGTACCTAAAACCAGCACCTGTACTCGTAACATCCTAGGTTTCATTTTAATGTGCCAAATGCCTTATCCACTCTTTTAAAACTTGAACTTCCCCATTAAAATGTTAATAAAATGCTTACTGTGAATACTCTGTTCCTCATTCCCTTCTAAAACCAGCAGTCTCATGAAAGGTATCTCATGGCCAAACTCATTATCCTCTGTGAAGTCAATGATCTTTAAAAATTTAGTGCTCCTCAAAGAATGCTGTAGATGCATGTCATGTCATATTTCTGCAATGGGAGAAAACACAGAGAAGCTCTATAGGCCAAGTAACCTAAAAATAGTCTCACTTAGCATGACTAAAAATTCAAAGTCAACAGAGCTGAGATTGTGCAAAGAGAAAAAAGATTTTGTGCAACGTGATTTTGTGCAAAAAGTGTTTGAAAGTGCTGGAGTGTATTGGAGTTCTATGTACTGTTGTTGTTGAGAGCTCGGACAGCCTGCGGGAAGAAGCTCCTCCTCATTCTCTCTGTGTTGGACAGAGAGAACAGTCCATTGTTGGGATGGCTGAGGTCCTTCACTATCTTCCTGGCCCTGGTGCAGCACCGTTTGCTGTAGATAGATTGAAGGTCAGGGAGCTTGGTACGGATGATTCGTTCGGCCGATCGAACCACCCTCTGTAGGGCTCGCCTGTCCTGCAGGGTGCTGTTCCCGAACCAGGTTGAGATATTTCCCGTCAGGATGCTCTCTATTGTGCATGAGTAGAACTTTCTGAGCACCTTGGAGGGCAGTCTAAAGTCTCTCAGGCATCTGAGGTGGTGGAGATGCTGCTGGGCCTTTTTCACCACGGTGTTGATGTGACAGGACCATGACAGGTCCTGCGTGATGTAGACACCTAGGTAACGGAAACTGTCCACTATCTCTACTTAGCTCCTGTTGATAACAGGGGTGTGGTAGGTCCTCTCCTGCTTGGTACTGAAGTCCACCATTAACTCCTTTGTCTTGCTGACATTCAGGTGGAGATTGTTCCTCTGGCACCAGTTCACCAGATTTCCAACCTCCTCCAGGTAGGCAGTCTCATCGTTGTCAGAGATCAGGCCGCCCACGATGGTGTTGTCAGAAAACTTGATGATGGTGGTGGACTTAGTAGTGGCTGTACAGTCGTATGTGTACAGGGAGTACAGCAAGGGGCTTAAAACCCATCCTTACTGCCTGTGGTCTCCCGGTTAGGAAGTTGGAGATCCACTGACAGAGAGATGAGCTGAGTCCCAGGTGCTTCAGCTTGGTGGTGAGTTTGGAAGGGATTATTGTGTTAAATGCTGAACTGTAGACAATGTAAAGCATTTTAACATAATTTCCCTTCCGAGTGTCCAGGTGGGTGAGTGCTGTGTGGAGGAGATATGAGATGGCATCGTCTGTGGATCGGTTGGGATGGTAAGCTCGACTAAGATGAAACCCTAACCTCTAAACCCAAATTCAGCTCTAGACCCTGATTCTTTTCCACCCTGAATAGTTCGCAGCTCCTCTACAGGGAGTGAGAGAATTATTAGGCAAGTTGTATTTTTGAGGAATAATTTTATTATTGAACAACAACCATGTTCTCAATGAACCCAAAAGCTGAATGTTTTTGGAAGTAGTTTTTAGTTAGTTTTTATTTTTAGCTATTTTAGGGGGATATCTGTGTGTGCAGGTGACTATTACTGTGCATAATAATTAGGCAACTTAACAAAAAACAAATATATACCCATTTCAATTATTTATTTTTACCAGTGAAACCAATATAACATCTCCACTTTCACAAATATACATTTCTGACATTCAAAAACAAAACAAATCAGCGACCAATATAGCCACCTTTCTTTGCAAGGACACTCAAAAGCCTGCCATCCATGGATTCTGTCAGTGTTTTGATCTGTTCACCATCAACATTGCGTGCAGCAGCAACCACAGCCTCCCAGACACTGTTCAGAGAGGTGTACTGTTTTCCCTCCTTGTAAATCTCACATTTGATGATGGACCACAGGTTCTCAATGGGGTTCAGATCAGGTGAACAAGGAGGCCATGTCATTAGTTTTTCTTCTTTTATACCCTTTCTTGCCAGCCACGCTGTGGAGTACTTGGACGCGTGTGATGGAGCATTGTCCTGCATGAAAATCATGTTTTTCTTGAAGGATGCAGACTTCTTCCTGTACCACTGCTTGAAGAAGGTGTCTTCCAGAAACTGGCAGTAGGACTGGGAGTTGAGCTTGACTCCATCCTCAACCCGAAAAGACCCCACAAGCTCATCTTTGATGATACCAGCCCAAACCAGTACTCCACCTCCCCCTTGCTGGTGTCTGAGTCAGACTGGAGCTCTCTGCCCTTTACCAATCCAGCCATGGGCCCATCCATCTGGCCCATCAAGACTCACTCTCAATTAATCATTCCATAAAACCTTAGAAAAAATCAGTCTTGAGATATTTCTTGGCCCAGTCTTGACGTTTCAGCTTGTGTGTCTTGTGGTGGTCATCTTTCAGCCTTTCTTACCTTGGCCATGTCTCTGAGTATTGCACACCTTGTGCTTTTGGGCACTCCAGTGATGTTACAGCTCTGAAATATGGCCAAACTGGTGGCAAGTGGCATCTTGGCAGCTGCACGCTTGACTTTTTCTCAGTTCATGGGCAGTTATTTTGCGCCTTGGTTTTTCCACACGCTTCTCACGACCCTGTTGACTATTTTGAATGAAACGCTTGATTGTTCGATGATCATGCTTCAGAAGCTTTGCAATTTTAAGAGTGCTGCATCCCTCTGCAAGATATCTCACTATTTTTGACTTTTCTGAGCCTGTCAAGTCCTTCTTTTGACCCATTTTGCCAAAGGAAAGGAAGTTGCCTAATAATTATGCACACCTGATATAGGGTGTTGATGTCATTAGACCACACCCCTTCTCATTACAGAGATGCACATCACCTAATATGCTTAATTGGTAGTAGGCTTTCGAGCCTATACAGCTTGGAGTAAGACAACATGCATGAAGAGGATGATGTGGACAAAATACTCATTTGCCTAATAATTCTGCACTCTCTGTACATGGGCAAATAATGAATGCTACCCACCCCCCCATACACACACACACACACACACAGGGGGCAGTGGTGTGTCTAGCGGTTAAGGAAACGGACCCCTAAATCAAAAGGTCCGAACACACTGCTCCCAGGGTGCCTGTCATGGCTGCCCACTGCTCACTAAGGGTGATGGTTAAAAGCAGAGGACACATTTCGTTGTGTCACCGTGTGCTGTGCTGCAGTGTTTCACAATGATAATCACTTTACTTTCATATAGTAGTATATAGGAACTGCTTTATATAAATGGGACATTTTAGGGTTTATACATTTAGGTGCTTATACAAATTTGTATTTGTTGCTGCATTTTTAACAACTAGTTCACCGTCGGCCGACTTTATATCCATTCCAACCTGGGCTTGTGGTGCATCACATACAACTTGTGAAATGTCTTTAAGAAAGTAGCCCTGAACGACCAACAAAAATGGAGTAAGAGCTGAGGTGTGGCGTTCACATAAAACCCTGTGAAAAGTAATAAACCCCCTGCAATATTTTAAGAGGTGATATTGTATTGATACAGAGACATAAAATGCAAACAATGGTGTCGAGCGTTTTCTTTAGTGAGGTCAGCAGCGATCAGAATCCAGTGTGCGACTAAAAGCTCCACTCCTGTAGATGCCGCTGTTCAGCTGAGTACTTTCAGGCAGAGCGAAATCGCAAAACATGATCACAGCATCTTGTAGTTCAGTTCTGTTTTTACATTTTCAGCGAACTGTAGCATATCGCAATATGTACAATATCACAACACATTATATCATGACCTGTGTATCGTATCATGAGATCTTTGCCAGTACACACGCTACCCTATATATGTTGTGTATGCAGTAACCATCACCTGATGATGGTGGCCAAGATTTGCAAATTTAAAAAAAAAAAATTTGCATCAAAAAACATTTAATACATTTACTTAAAACATGCAAAAAAAAAAAAAAAAACAACTAGCCAATCAGCGAAACTAATTTACAAGTAGCAAATCATATGGAAAGAATAGATACTATAGACCGGACATTTGGGTTTACTTTAGCCGCACGAGCTCGACCTGAGTGAAATGATTGAAATTTGTGTTCCTAACTCGGCAGGTCTCAGTTTAGTCAGTTGGTAAACTCTTAGAGACAAAATACTGTATATTGTCGTTTCAGTCCATGTGTACATACTATAAATTTCAGCATTTTGCGATCATGTAATCGCACAATCTGACATCGTGATTGCGCGGTGCTTCACTCGTGAGCCTATAAACTGAGAAACCCGAAAGTGCACAGCGTGCCGTGACCTGTTGATTGCTGACAGATTGATGGCTTGTCTCATTTGATTTAGAAAAAAACAATACAGGAGCATAATTTAACCCCTCTCACAATTCAATAATATGTGATCATTTTAATTAACATAAGGAGAATACGTCTACTGGGGAGTGCAGAATTTAGCCGTCTAGCTCTGTTCCGCTAATTCCGATTTCATTCACAAAAATGCAAAACACATTTTACAAACCTGCCAAATTATTTAGAGGTTACCAGTAAATAAATGCTTAGGGTCTACAGTGTTTTTAAGATATCTAATATGTCATTTTTTTATGTTATTTAAGGCTATAAATTTGATCATTTAAATCCTATTTAAGACTTTTTAAGGATTTGTGGCCTTTTTGCAATTTGTAGTTTTGCATATATGCTTTATACCCAGTTTCTGAATGTAGAATGTACCTGTGGATAAGAAGGGTGATATTAGCTTAGTGGATAACACAAATCGCTCTGGACAAATGTGTCTGCTAAATGCCATAAATATAAATTGAAAAGGTGAACTGCTCAAAATCATGTTTTAAACACTAGGTGGCACTATTGGCTTTTTTTTTTTGGTTTGTTTTGGTAGGAGTGTACTTTCTGTATTCATTCTTCATGATATTAGTTATAATGTATTACATTTTCATTTTAGGTTGACAACATATGAAAACACACATGGTTCATTTAAATCTTTCTAGAGTTGACTAGTGAAAACTGTCCCACTCATGTTGACTTTGACCTAGTTCATGTGCTGACACATTATTATTTATGACGATTGAAAAAACAAGAAGGCAGTGAAAACGCAGGACATTATAGCCCACAGGCAGGTTCGTGCATGGTACCAAATGTCGAGCTGCTAAAATCACAGGCAGAACTGCCATTTCGGGATCTTCTCAACGATATAACATGAAATCGTATGGAAGGTGAGCGAGGCCCGCATTAGTTAACCGCACCAAGATGGTGGACACATTGACGCATTTAGCTGTAATGTGAGGGACACTCTCCTCCCTATTATTCACACATGCTAATCAAGCAAAAATAGCAGATATTTTAACATAATGTTTACTATTTTTTAATCAGACTAAAGTAATCATTTAAAAACCTTTACGGACAGTTTCATTGGATGCATCTTTACACAAAAGACATCAAGTGAGTATCCAGATAACAGTATTAATAGACTGTGAAAAACAAGAAAATAGTAAATGTGCGTATTTTGACTTGAGGGTTTTGACTTGTAGACGAACCAAAAAATTGTTTTTTTTTTATATTACGTTTAGAGTTGAAGGCTTGAAGTTTCAAGAAATGATTCATGGCTGGCTTATATATTCTAAAAATAATACACAGTTACATTATGTGAGTTTACGCACATAATGATGGCATCATTGACATTTGAAAAAGTAATTGCATTTGTTTTCATTTCAAATTCATGTTAAAACACAATATGCAGGCGGAGGATATGCTCTTATGTTGTAATAACCTTTTTATTTTGCCCAGGGCTGTTCCAAACCCCACCTCAGAAACTTAACCACAAAAGCACAAGATCATCTCACCACGTTCATAAACACACACAAAAAACATGGTTCTTTATTAAACATGGTTCTCTTCACCCAAAGAGCTGACGGAATAAATGTTTCTTTACTTTTCTTATTTTTTTTTGTGCGTCCGGCTGTCGAGAGGATGAGAGAGGGCCGTGGCTTGTGCTGGAGGAGCCGTTCACTCCGTTTGCCACCTTTTCTATAGAAGGGTGGGCGGTTGCTGTTGTGTTGCGTCTTCAGTTGGTGTGCTGCACTTCAGAGCGTAGACACGCCGCAAAACGTGGTGCTGAGGAGGCAGTTGTTGTTGTTGTTGTGGAGTAGAGATACAGCGATGGATGCCCTCATTCACTGCTGGCCACACACGGGGTGATTGTCGAACGGGAGGCAGTGATGGTGTTGGGAGATAAATTGATTGTTGCACAGAACGGAGGCAGATAGGTTGCGGGAACAGGAGGCGAGCTGCTTGTGTGGTGTAGAGGCAGTATTGTTGTTTTTGGATTAGCTTACAGTAATAACGGAGCAAAGACGGGCGGTTTCATGACTGCGGATGAGAGTGAACGGTACAGTCCAAACGCAACGGGACTCCTTAACAGCTGAGTGATTGCGAAAGAAAAATATCTATATTTTTTGGTGTATAATACAACTCTCTCAGTGGTTATCAACAACTGGGCAATGCATTCAGCAAGCCATACGTGGGCTAAGCAGCCCAGCCCATCAGCACGTAATTGACAGGACTCTTCTGGGAAGTACAGTGAAAAACTACATGTGTTTTTCACCTGCCAAAATGGTAAAAAGACAAAAAAAACAAAAAAAACATGAAAGGCATTTTAAACATGTTGACAGGGATACTGTTCCAGATTATAAAAAAAAGAAAAAGAATACATCCTATGTACATGGCATTCCTGGCTCTAACATATTCTATTGAGTCCACCGGTTTGAGGAGGGAAACACAATCACAGCCAAATCAGGTACATCTGCGGCGTTCAACTTTCAACTCTATCTTTACCTCATAACAAAAGTCAAGGGATTCAAACCCAGTCTATTACAGTTTGTGTCTGGTGTTTTTATTATTATTATTATTTTTTTTTACATATTGTTTTTTTGTACAGTCAAGAGTGCGATAGTGCCTGTGTGCTTGAAATGAACAGCACTAGCTGCTTTCTTTTCAGTTTAAAAAAAAAAAAAAAAAAAAAAAAAACCACACAATCCTTTGAGGTGACCATAGACCTACTTAAGGAGGGAGGAAAAACTGCATCTAACTCTGATGAACAGTGACAAGGGAAAAAAAATATTTTAATGCATTTTAATCATTCCACCTAAGACAATTCAAATCTTCATTTGTCAATATAGATTTATATATATTCATGTATCTCTCATAAGAAATAAAAATGGTTTTTAAAGTTCTGAAATGTCCCTGACGACCTATGGACACCGAGGCATCTTGTGTCTGCCGACCTGTTTTTCCTTCCCTTCTCGGCTCCACCCCCTCTAGGTCCAACAGCCACCCTGCAATCTAACGAGTTTAAAAGGAGGAGGGGCCAGAAGGCAGGACATGTGACCAATGAGGAAGTGACCCGCTCGTCTGGACTCTGGTGAGTGGATGGTTCTGGACCCTGGGAGGGGATCAGGAAGAATGGGGGGGCTGGAAAGCAGGACACGTGCGAGCCCACGCCGGTCAGAAGTGGCTCAGTTCAGTCGCCTGGTACACGTGGCTGTCAGGCTTGGACCCCGAAAGTCAATTCCAGTTTAGTCTGGTCTGGTCTGTGAAGGTGTGAAGCCCAGATTCAGTCGTCAGTTTTCATTTTGTCTGATCCAAGTCACATCCTGCCCCAGTGCCAGTGAAAAGTCCAACTGGTTCTTGTCCAGCTCTTGCGGGGCTTGGCCCTGATTTGGGCCTGCTTCTGTCAGCTCCTGATGGAGTCTTTGCAGGGATTAGGGTGTGGATGAAGGCGATGGAGCAGGCGGGCTGCTGCGGGCCGAACAGGGGGACAAGCTGGGGCTGCAGCTGCCTGGAGGAGCGCCACCTCCAGCCCGAGATGCCCCTCCCTGGCTCTCCAGCCCCTCTGAGTTCTCCAGCATTTCCTGGATGAGTGGAGGCATAGACCCAGGGATCTCCATCTTCAGTGTGATCACACGCTCCGCCCCTGACAGAAAGGACAAATGCGCTATTATGGTCGTGTCGTGCAACGAAAAACTTGCATTTAAGCCTTACAGCAATGGTGCAATTCTTACCCTTAGCACTGATGCTGCGCAGGTCTGTAATCTTCATCAGCATCTTGGGAAACATGTGCGGTTTGTGAGGCCTCCTGTTCCTCACGTAGATTTTTAGTGCCTCCAGCAGCGGCTCCTGAAGCACGTCTACCTTGTCCGACTGCTCCAGATCCTGCCGGTCTGGACATACGATTGCAGAAATGTTAACTACCCATTAGAACCAGTGTCATTTCAACTTTTTTGGGGGATTATATGGGAATTCTAAGGTATTTAACCAAATGAATTAATTACTAGATTTCCAGTTAGTATTTAAATGTTAAGTAAAACAGGTTACGTGTAACACTGCTGTCGATGTTAAGGTATTCTAGTTGCTAAATTGGTGGAATTTTACATTTCTTCACAATAATCCAGTAGCAAAAGACTACCTCCACATAGCAGGCAGATGGCGCTAAGCAGACCCGTCTCCGCATCGTCCATCTCCAGCGGCAACAGCTGGTTGGCAAAGGCAAACACCAGGTCCGTGAGCGGCCCAAAGCCAGCGTTGTGCATTTGCGTGCGGTTGAGGGTCAGTCCGTCTGAGAACGTCATTGTGTCCTGATCGGGTGTGTAGCGAGTGCATATGCGCAAGATCTAATAAACAAAGGAGTACATTTACATTTACATTTACGGCATTTGGCAGACGCCCTTATCCAGAGCGACTTACAACGAGTAAGATGGGGAAACATTTTTACATTGGATATTTTGTAATATTCGCCTCTTAAAAACTAAAAATGACACTGACCAAGATGTCGAGACAGGCGGCTTTAAGCAGCGTGATTTGGTCGGCGATGGTAAGTGTGGTGAAGCCAGGCAGCTGCTTTGCAAATTCAACTGTCTTGATTATGCATTTCGTGGACAGCTCGCTAAACTTGTCCCAAAGATCGACGTCCAGGGAGACACGGTGTTCTGCACTGTTGTTCTGTAATACGATATTAAAACATAGATTTTCATTGTTATGCAAATGCATCTTGACATTACTAATACATTACAACCAATGACTGAGTGCCCTGCTGAGGTGGAAAAAAAATATAAAAACCAGGACAGCAAAACCAATGCTTATTAGCATAAATATGATTGTCATTAGTGATAATCAATGCTGGAAAACCCCACAGTTCAGCATGTGTTGTGTATTGGACATTCTTTCAGGTCAAAGGACAACTGCATCAAGTTGCAGAGGTCCGCCTCTCCTCTCCAGATACGCTGCACCCCTCAGAGGGGTCTGGCTGGGTGGACTCACCGTTGTGTATTTGCCCAGCTGGCAGAGCGAGGGGAAGGTTTCCTGATGGGCCTTCCGTACGCGCTCAATCATCTGTTCCGTGTCGGGACTCAGTACATAGTTCTCGGTGCACTCGGGCTTCTTCTCTTCCTTTTTCTTCTTGTTCCTGTCATTCCTCACTGCTGCAGGGAGGGAAAAAAAAAAAAAAAAAAAAAAAAAAAGAGACTAAGCCTTTTGTACACTTTCAATTTCAGTACAGACCAGAGCCATTCCAAGGTGAAGAAAGACAAGTAAAGAGTTTTTACATCATATGCATGCTAGACTAATGCACCATCTCACCAGTAGATGGCACTATAAAACCAAATACAGAGATGTGAAGCAAGAACTGTATGGAGGGGGGAAGACTATTTCAAACGCTTCAACTGCTAGACAGGCGTTAGAAACCGAGAAGAGGAGAAATAGTGCAGGAGAAGTGGGGCTGAGAGCAGAGTGCAGAACGGCTTGGCCGTGACAGTTGAAAAACAGCTTAAAGTGGGGAAGAATCTGCGGGCTGCTGAGAAGGCGGAAAAAGAGACAGCGAGGATTGGGAGGAACAGAAGTCTCCCTAGGCTAGTGTCTGCATTGTGGTGCTCAGCAGTGTCAACGTGGACACACACAAACAGTGGGATATTTCCTAAAATAAGATGATAGGTGAACAGAATAAATGCTCCTGCACAAGTATGCGTATGTGACATTATATATATATATATATATATATCACACACACACACACAGCAAAAAAGAGATAGAGGTGTCAGTTGATTAATAGTGTTGACTGATGAAGCAGTTAATTAAGCTGACAAATCACCTCAGCTTTCATTACAACCTAATCTAATCAAGTCACATGACAAATCTGCACACTAACAGTCGGGACTCCCCATGCACCCCTCACCACCGCACACCAGTTCCTCCTTTTACATCAAAGCCCCGACTACTACACCCCTTATGGACTTTCACCGCCACTCATTCCTTTCAGTTATGCTCATATTTCAAGATCTGTCGTACCTGGAAGTTCCTCCATTCCTCCTGATCAGCATAATTGTCTCTATCTGCCCTCCCTCTGAGAGCTGTACTCCCACGCACACCCAGTCCAATCTCTCTCCATTAGGCAGCCCCCCGAATTCCCCTTCACATCTCACTTCACTACATTTCCTCGCCGGGAAATGTGTTCTTTTGGTCCATCTGATCCAAACCATAAAACTGTAACACACAGAGCCTCTGGGTTTCCATCTCCGTCACTTTCTTCACCCCTCTCATCCCGGTCATGATACTCCTCCTTGCCTTTCCCTCACAACACCCAGACATGCACATTAACTGAAGTACAGAAGGGGTTTGAACCCAACAGCAAGTGTCTTTCCCTCTCTCTCACACACACACACACACACACACACAAAATCACATTTGGTCTGAAATGTCCCTCATTCCGAGAGGAGCCTCATTACCAGTGAGCCTGTCTCTAACGCAGAGGAGAGAAGGAAAGAGGGAACAGAAGAGAAGGGGAGGAGAAAGAACCGCTGGAGAACGAGTGCTTCTCTCGCTCTCTCTCTCTCCTGATATTCATTTCTCCAGGGGAGAAGGATGCCAGCATGGGCCCAGAGAACACAATCTAATGAAGCCATTAAAGAACTATTAGCCTGACTGCCTAATCAGTCACAGCACACACAAACAAACACACGGCCGCCCAAACGTGCACAGCCCCCCACACATACACACACACACTTTTAAAAAAAAAAAAAACTGCGCCAGCAGCTGGGCGTGTGAGTTTCGTCTCTGGGCAGGTGATAGCGCCCGGCATCTTCATATTGTAAGCCGGTACATGCTGGGAACACAGTGAGAGGAAATAAAAAAAAAATTATAAATAAAACAGCTACATGTTCAGTATTTTGATCCTGAGGTCACCAAAAGCCTCATTGTTAAGGAAATGAAATGGGTGTTTTTCTTTAGCTTTGCATTTTACCAAAATAAATGATAAAAAATAAGTGTAAATACAGAGGGATGATTGGGACATTGAGCTGTTTGCAAATTAAATAGAGAGTTTATATGGGTTGTGTGTGTCTGGAGGGGGGACAAGATGGATAGACAGCCTCTGGGGCAACCTAAGGAGGAGCGGAAAAAAAATAAAAAAAACGCCAACGGTTCATCTGTCAGACAGCTCAGGCTTGGTGACAACCAAAAGCCCCAAGCCTCCATCCTCCCCCTCCTCAGAAGAACAGCATGGGCAGGGATCAGAGGTGAGAGGTGAGGGGTCAGAGGGGTTGGCAGGAAGGCTTGGACACTGATGTGCCAAAGTGCAAGGGTCACGGCAGGCTTATGAACGACTGGGACTGTGCCATGCTCATGATGACTGCCTCCTGTGTTAACACACACACACACACACACACACACACACACACACACACACACACACAATCTTATTACACAGCTAACTTCTAAACGACAGTCTCTATATTAGTCCCTTTATCCTCTTTGCTCTTGTTTGCAAACATGAACGTATTTCCTCTGGATTCGGTTCAGACGTAAGAATATGCTGGCCTGTGCCGGCACATTTTGCCTGCAGTGAGCCCTTATTATTCCCTTTCTCAGAAAACTTGTTCTTCAAAAATTCGTGCATACATAAGCACTGACTTTCACCTTGGAAATGTACTCAGGTTGGCCAAAGACGTAACGAACCAGAGGATCACAGGGGTTAGAGGTCGCCAAATAAGAATTCGGTTCCCTGCTGAGGTCAGTCCCACCACTAGGTGGCAACAGTGAATTATCCCTCTACCCAAGACTTCAATGAGATTCTGTGGCCACGCAGATTTCAATCGAGACTTCTGGAGTTTTGGGGTGTGGGGAGGTTTGTGGAAGAGAGCGCCTGGCATGGAGCACTTGGCCAGGTGCCACAAGGCATGATGAGAAAGACAAGAGTGTGTTGTTGTGTGTGTGCCTGCACTGAAGCTGATAAGTCTTAAGCCCTATTTGGAATGCTGGTCTGGGAGCATAAACAAAAATACAAAACACACACACACACACACACACACACACACAATACTCACACTCCTTGGACATGCCAACTTCCAGACACTTCTGTAGCCGGCAGTACTGGCAGCGGTTACGGGTGACCTTGTTGATGATGCAGCTTTTCTCTCGGTGGCATGTGTACACCATGTTTTTCTGTATGCTTCTCCGGAAGAAGCCCTGCGAAAGACAGACACACACGGGGAGGGAGAGAGAGAGAGAGAGAGAGAGAGAATATTTTTATTGCAGCAGCCACACCATTCAACCCTCCGAAACCTGACAACCGTTTAAACATGTGAGAAATAAGTCGACCCAAATCAGAGTTACCCACACATTTAAACGTACACGCCGACAGGAGCGTACACCTCAATGACGGTCGCTCTCGGTGTGGTGCTTACGTGAGCTTTGTTGTTGTGTGCGGTCAGGGTCACAGGCACAGGACGAGTTCGGTGATGGCATCAGTGGTACCATACTGGTGGGCATTATCGCACAAGTTTAAGCGCCCATGAGCTCCCATTGGATAATCCCTTAAGGGGCTTAGCCCATATCAGCCACAGGAAGGAAGGGCCCAGGGGGGAGGAGGAGTAGATGGAGGAGTGGACAAACGCTGGAGGGGGAATTCCAGCGCAGACTACATTCAGTCCAAACACACACACACACACACACACACACACACACACACACACACACACACACACACACTAATATACACAGAGGTATAGTGTATAAATCCAGATGTCCAGGAACTACCACAGAGACTGCAGGGAAGGAATGTTCCCCAGTCTGGAGCTCAGATTCCCCAAGAGGGGATTCGACGGTGACAGGACCCGACTGACTGCTCCACCCAAAGCCACCGCTCCAGGTCGAACAGTTAAAAACAGCAGAATTGCCCCCTGCAAGGGTCACCCAGTCTTGTCGAAGTCCCACTTTCTAGAACTGCGGCACTTCTGGCTATTTTACCTTTCCCCCAATAAAAAGAGGGACACAGGTCTGATCGTTTGGCTGCAGTTGCGGCCGCCCGTGGCTCCTTTGTGGGGGTCAGGGGAGTTAGTACTGTACGAAACGGACATGGCAGCGCACAAAGGCCTTTGTGCAGAGTTAGTGGGTCAGGGGCCTGGCAGCAGAAATGTGTGCACACCCACTGAAATGGAGATCAGGTTTCAGCGAAGACTGTTTCCCCCCCCCCCCCCAAAGGTGTTACAAGCAGGAGAGGAAAGGACAGTAAATGAAGGGACAGAGAAGGATGGTTTAAAAAAAAAAAAAAAAAAAGAGCAGAGCAGTTTATGGTCCAAACATCATGGCCTTGGCAGAGAAATGATCTGGAAGTAAAAGGTAGTGCTGAGCGTGTAGGTCTTTCCTCGATTGAGCAGCAACAGCGGCGCTTGCTTCAACTGAGCAGGGCTGCTGTCGACGAATCCTGATGTCAGCACTCAGCAGCGTGGAAGGTGTGAACAGATGATCCGCTAAAGAAGATTTAAAAAAAAAAAAAAAAAGTGGTCCTCTGGGCAGCAGCGGCCATGAAAAAATCATGAGGAGGAAGGTGAATGGTGTGGACTGGAGATGGCGTCTGCGCTCGCTTCGTTGGGTCTGCCGCCATTTGAGGTCGTTCTCCTGTGCTTGGGTGCTAGTGTGTGCGTGCATGGGAGCGAAAGACGAGGAGCGAGAGAAAGCGAAGCAGAGACATAAGAGGTCCTCTCATATTCAGAGGGTATGTTTAATGGATGGAGCTCCTTCTTTAGGTCACTAATGTGAGGTTTGACGAGAAAGAATGAAAAAGGGGAGCCTGTGACATCACTCCACCTCAGACCAATCGCCACGGCTGCCACCAGCATTCTGTTCCCGGTTCAGGTTTCACCATGGGCTACGAAGGTCCATAATCCACCAAGTCCTTTCACAGGGGTTCAGACCACAAATATCCCGAATTAAGGACCCCCCCTATGGAGTGACTATGGAGTCTAGTCACAAATAAAATTTCCCCATTCTAACTGACCCCAACTCTTGTGACAGCAGCCACCGGTGGACTGAAATCCGCAGGAATGAACTGAATATCATCACGAGGTGTGAAGAATGTTCTGGCAATGACTGGGTGGGTGGGTAAAGCTCTGGATTACGCAGAACGGATGAGGCCATTCACGGGGAAAACAGGCTGCAGGGCGTAATTTTCCTCCCCCCCGACATCTATCTGCTATCGTCAAATTGGACAACTGTGCAAACGTATCAGAGATGCATTTTTGTATATGATATGCAATGTTTTACCCTCATACAATCAGTATAGTATGCTTCAGTACGCGTAGACAACACGTGTGGGTCGAACACGTTAAGGTGATGTTCTGTCCCAGGATCGGAAATCCTAAGTCATTAAGGATTAGTCATGGATTCAAAGTCCGAGAACGAGGGAAGTTCGGAACGACTTTCTTCAGGAGGATTTGTGCCACACAGACCAAACTGCAAAGTGATATCTTGGGCACATCTGACCGCCATTATACTTGTTTCCTTTAGTCAAGAATGTACTGCGAAACACACAGAACCAGACAAACATCGTCCTGTCTGACAGACTGGCACGTTCTTGGAGGCTTGTTCTCAAAGTTGGGCTCAACGCCAATCTAACCACCACCCCCTTCCCCCGATCCCACCTGAACTCAGGGCAGTGGTCCTAACTCCGCCTCTAATGAGTGTCTGCAATGCAGTGGAAAATGTACAAGTGGTTTTTTTTTTTTTTTGCTTGGGATACGGATCTAATGCCCATGTGTGTGAATCCTGCCGCGTTTGTCTGTGTGTGGCTTGGCGTCTCCAGATCTGACGGCTGTGTTTCCAGGATGGCTTCAAAAGAAGAACCCACCCGGGACTCCCAAAACATGCCTGTGGCTGCGCTTCCCAAAACCCGTGGGACTCCGGAGAGAGAACCTGGATCTGCTTACCCCCTTGCATGGCTCTCAAAACAAAGTACGCTACAAAAAAACAAAAAAAAAAAAGAGAGAGAGAGCAGCAAACGCCTTCAAGAAAAGAAGATCTACCCGCCCACAGTCAAAAAAACGCAGAGGAAGGCCCGGCGCATGAGCATATGTAACCAAGTCCCGCTCTGTTCCAAACACGCGCCTCCCACGCATTCTTCGGCTGCCCCTTGACCTCGTGGAGAGCGCGCCCCCTCGCAGCAACGCCCGTTAGCCAAGCGCTAGCCGACGCATTTCACCCTTTCTCTACGGGAGAGCGCACGCATTGTATATACACGTACGTATTATATATGCACACGCCGCTAGCCTAAATTATTTAAAGGACTCTTAGAAAAGCCGAGGCACAACGTTAAATTGGTGGAGAAGTTTTGTTACTTTACAGCAAAATAGCCTGACTATGCAAAAAAAAAAAAAAAAAAAAGCTGCTATGTAACAATAACAAAATCACAACACAACATAGCAAGCTCCACAACTCTGGTTCTTAATGTCATCTGTCCCATTTCAATTCTTACATTTGGCGATAACATGCACAAATGGCGTTCTTGAGTGAGGCGTTTAATATCGTTGGGTGGTGGTCGGCGTGTGTTTGTAGGACACGGACAGGGGGTGACTGGGACTCACCTTGCACCCTTCGCACGCGCTGACGCCATAGTGGTACCCGGAGGACTTGTCCTGGCACACGAAACAGGGCTTGTACACCCTTGGGGGAGGGGGTGGCGAGGGGGGGCTGGGGACAATCTCCTCCGAGCTGGTGCTCTGGGTTTCCACAGCTGTAAAGAGAATGAGAGACACGCAGTTAGCCAGGGGGAAAAGCGTGATGGCCACGGGCAGCCAGTGTCGGGCAGGACTGAAAAAGGCTCCCGAACTCTGGGCAGATTTCTAGAAGAGAACTGCACAACCGGGAGAACCATGTATAGGACTTATTACTATTCATTTAACTATTAAAAGGAACCAGACAAACAATATACACAAGCGTTTCAGCATCATTGATAAATTTTGCTGTAGGACACAAATCAGCACAAAGAAATCGCTCTCATGGATTATTATGGTAGAACATAAAAGGAGAGAGGGGTCAGGATGGATTTAAGCGCACAATGCGACAAGCAGAGACTATCTGACCGAATCTGTGAAGAGTTAGTCTGAACAGGCCTGCAGGAAACCGATGTAAACAGCACATAAGAGGGCACGCAATCCATTAGAAGACCGATTAAATGAACCCTGTGTCCTTTAATACAAAATCCAGAACAGATCCACGGATGAACTGACTCATTTTGATGAGTGTGTGTGTGTGTGTGTGTGTGTGTGTGTGGCAGTCTGTACCACATTAACCCAATCACAATGGGATTCCTTCACCCTGCTTTTCTCCTCCTTCTCTGCATTCCTCCCTGACATATCCACCCCTCACCCCAATCAACTCCTCCACCGGGCTCTGCCCCCAAATGCCCTCTGCTCCTCAGCCCCATCCCCCCTTCCTCTGTACAGGATGGGGGTGGGGTAAGTTCTAGGGGTAGGAGATGAGAGAAAATGGGAGGAAAATACCCGCTATTGATAAGTGAATTATTCAATATATACGAATGTCAATAATAATGATGAGCATTATTATTGACAGAGCAGAGTTGAGGAAGGGTTATCAGTGCTGCTGTGAGATGCTTTTGCTAAAAAAAAAAGGAATGCAAACAGACGTTATTTTTGTTAGTGAGACACACATGGGTGCGTGCAGACACTGGAATAAATACATAAATTAATTTCATGCAATTGCAACTCCCAGGGTCCTTCCTTCTGTACAATAAAACTGGAGCAAGCCTCTTCCACAGGCCCAGGGTCAGAGAGTCCAGGGAACTGGTGGCTCACAGAGCATAGCTTAATGCTGAGTGCTGATCCAGGGCCAGGCGTCCTTTCAGGAGATCATGGAGGCTGAATGTGACTCCAAACGTTTGTTTACCACATGTCACTTAGTTCTCCATGTAAGACTAGCCTTGCACCTCCAAGAATTAAACCAGACAAAAAAACCCACAGTGAATGCGTAGGGTTTCATCCTATTAACCTCTTAGTACACCGCCCCCTGGTGATAGGCACCGGCGCCTAAACAGTACTCATTTGATCTAATCATGTATTTCACAAAAACACAAATGGCAAACTTAAGAGCCACAGAGTGGCACAAAAAAAAAAAAAAAAAAAAAAAAAAAAGCACGCACACAGATATGAGCAGCAACTAAGGACCTTTCATATTTCTTTCAGCTCGTCAGCAAATACGATCATTTACAATAGCAGAAAGGGTCAAAACCACAATTTGATCCTGTGAGATGAAGAATTAAAAAAAGATCACAGACACAGCTCTCCTACCAACCCAAGATAACCCAATTGCGTCTAGAACCTGGTACTCTAAATGCAGATATTTTTTATTTAGGGTTGCTGAAAAGTCAGATACTAGCCAAGGAATGGTTTGTACAACAATGGTGATATTATTGGTGAGAAACTATCAAGCATTTTTCCCTGTTTGGACAGCTTGGAGAAGTTGGGGGACACTTGGGTACACCTATTGCCATCCCCTCAATAAAACTGCAATTAGTGACCTAAATATCCAAAATAAAGACTTCATATTTCTAATATAGTTTGTCAACAGTGTATTGAACCATAATATGAAATCATTTTTAAGAATACAATTGCAATTTCTTGTATTGCTTTGTGAAACAAAAAACTAAAGGTCTTTTATATTTTTTAGTAATTGCCCTGAATTGACATCTTTATGAGGATAAAAGTTTAAATATATAGATTTGTGGGTCCAAATATCTTTCACCATGTGCACAAAGATCTGTTAGATCAACAAAATTAAGATTATTGCACATAAATTGAAGTAGCTAAAAACAGGCGGAAATAGTGATCATTGGCCCGGTGAACAAGGGGAAACGAACAGTATTCTCAATATGAACATTTGATTTAAATTACAGTACTGAAAGTGTAAATAGGTACTAATTGCAAATTTCTGAATTTAAATGTCACATTATTAACCCCCAAACATACCACACTTTCTCTCTGGTTATAACAACAAGGCTGCAGCCAGGGTCCATTTCCTAAGTTAAGGAAGAAAACACACACACACACACACACACACACACACACACGCTCAATACAACATATTGTATTTTTAGCACTCCCGAAACGAAGCTGGCACAAACACCCTAAACAAAACCCAAGATCAGGATGTGGAGTTGTTATCTGCCCCTACACACCAATAGAAGGCAGGCACAATGGCACGCACCCCCACACTCTCCCTCGGCAGCTTCATACACAACGGAAACTGCGGCTTTGACGCTGCCTGCGCACAAACCTAGATGCCGGTGCATACCAACCTGAGCAGGTATTTCAGGGACATGCTCACCAGCACACGTGTGAAAATGCTCGCATGAAGGGGTTCAGCCTCAACCCTGTCTTAAGTTCTGAACAAGGTTCCTCATTACGGGCATGAAGAACCTCACTTTACAATTATTTGTCTGGGCACAGATGCCAACCCCCTGTTCAGTACTTTATTTTCAGCATCCGGCAGTTGCACAAGGGTGGACTACTTGAACACACATTCCTTTGTACATTAGTCTCAGTGTTCACTTGCATCTCACCTATTAATGCCATGGTCCCTGGCTGGCACTTTCAGCCTTAAGCTTCACTAAGTAAATTAATCATCTGCTGTCGTCCCCCTTCTAAGAAGACACAACAGTGCAAAAGAGGCTAGCAAAGTTAACCTACAGAGCCTCCTAAATACAACTTCCAAGAGGAAATATCCCCAAAGCGGATCTGGGGCATCAACATGTCTAATGGTCACTGCAGGAAAGGGTTCCTAAATATAAGATTCCAAGGATCCGATGATCTAGAAATACCCTTGGATTCGTAGGAAAGAGGCTTTATTTAAAGTCACAGGCTTTAAAATAACAGGACAGAGAAAAGGTCACACACTGGTGCCACTCTCTGCTGTTTTTAACATATGGCTTTGAGGACTATAGTACTAGACCAGTCTCTTTACCCACTCAGTGTTATTTCTTCACATCTCAGCACTCTATATGCTTCTAGAGATGCTTTTATGCCAAACAATATATCTCTCTCTCTCTCTCAGCATTTTTCACCTAGAAATAAACTGGTACAAATAAATAAACTGTCAGTAGCAAAGTCTGATTGGTCCCCTGTGTCATAAGAAAGCACCACTATACAGACCCATAGAGTTTATATTGTCCCCCTTTGGTCTTCAAAGGCCAACTTAATGATACACTTAATTAACACACTGCTTGTGATAAATACATATACAGAAATATAGATTAATATTTTATTCCTATGCAGTAAATGCTATTCACATAAAAACTCACTGCCCAGAACTATTCTGAGTGATTTGCTCTCTAAATACCTTTCAAATTTGAATCAGTGTGGGAGCAGAAAGGAGTGAAGAACGCACTATAGGTCAAATGACGCTGCTCCTCATCGTGCTCTGAAATAGACAGATGGCAATTTCTGCTCCACTGCTAAATTCTCTCATGCACAGGAAACCTTCACTTTGCTCTTCAGCAGCACGGCCACAACTCCATTAACCCACGGAGAGAGAAACTACGCCTTTCTGTCAGACCTCTTTGCCCGAGTCAGCCAACATGGTTGAAAGCTGACTCTCCAGAGAGCCTTATATTGGTCCAACGGGCCTCTTCATTTGAGTTTGCAAGATGCTTGTGGACACCAAGGAATAAAAAATTGCTGCCAGGTCAATTAAGCAGCAACGCTAGACGGCTAGAGGAGCATCAGAAAGTCCCGAATTCATCTGAGAGCCACTGAACTGTCGTTTCAGGTGACAATCTACCTCCGACTCTCAAGGTCAGGGTAGGGCCTACACAGGAGAGCTGGGAGAACATCCCTCCCTCCATCCCCCTCTCACTCTCTCGGTCTCTCTGGACGGCCGCTATTTGAGCCGGGAGCCAGTTCCACAGACTCCATTTAGGAGAATTTCTGGCCAGCTTCAGACCCTTCTACCATGTCCGCCTCCTTTCTAGGCTTTCACCGACGGCTGAATTAGTAAACAAGCGTTACCCCAGGCAACAATCCTACCACTCAGCTTCACATTCAAGCAGGGCCTTTCTGCTACTGAAACATTTAGAGGAGAAACATCTGCGTGGAGACGGCACTGCTGAAGGGTACAATGTTGAAAGTAGAGGGGCACAGACTAGACCCTGAGAATAGAAAGTACAGCAAAACAGATAAAGATACAGAATGTGTGTGTTACAAAGAGAGAGAGAGAGAGAGTGGGAGGGAGAAAGAGAAAATAGGGCAGCGCATGAAAGGAAAGAGGCTACATACCTCGCAGCACAGACAGAAGTCATTGGAAGGAAAGATCCTGGTTAAGCTATAAACACTAAATTCTCCAAAATCATAAAAAAGGCCCACACAAACCTTCCTACAGTTAATTGAATAAAGGGCACTGGGAGTATTTCCACACACTTCAGTTCGTGGGATACTGTACCTTTGGATTTGGAATGGGAGAATGTCTATCTTTTTGTTTCTAACCCTTTAAAAAACAATGACCAGGGGTGGGTGGAGGGGGTCAATATAGCGCACGCTCGCAGATAATGGAGATGTAGGTCACTTCACACCAGAATGACAGTGAATCACCAGGCTCGATCAGGTCCTGGTGGTTCGAGCCTGTGACTCACTTCCATAAACCCTGATCCTATTGGTGCCTCACATAGGAGAAAAGAGAGACCCTTTTCTCCTAGATGGGACTGCTCAAGGGGCTAAAACATGATTTGGTGGCATTTCAGTGCTGCAAGTCGCCATTAACAATGTTGACCCAACGTGGCTTTTCACTGGTTTTGTTGTAAAGTGTTTTGGGGCATGTTTAAGCAGTGGAGAGGACGTCAAATGAATAAAATAATCATGCAACGCTAACAATAAGACCTGCCAAAAAGGAAGTAGATGAAGCTGTTGGCAGTAGTGGTTCCAAGACAACGTTAAGAATGCTATAACCAGTTTCAGAATGCCCAGCCTATTTATTGACCTAGCAATAACCTCTCAAAACACTTTCATTTTAACAAAACCCCTGAAAGAACTTCCCATCAAGCACTCCATGCATTGGAAGTGCAAACACGATTTGATAGAAAGAGCCACAGACCTAACAGATCATTTGAGTCAACAAGACACTTCAGCCTACCCTGACGAGCCACTCATTAAGTGGTCATTGCCCTGAGAGGTGACAGCCCTACTTGAAAAAGCAAAGAACAAAGCAACAAAAGCCCCCAGAAGCCCACTGAACCTTGCACTTAAGCCCTGATGAGTCTATGGCAGGGGAGACAGGGCTTTACGTCCCTGGCCTATGTCTCGGGGGAGCAAATCTGTAAGGATTAGGCCACCGCAGACAACGGGGTAATCCGCGCTCCCACCCCTCTGACAGTCTGCAAAAGCCTGCCCTTTTTACTCCTCAGTGTCAAATGATAGGTGGCAACACTGGCAAGAGAGCTGCATCACTTTTTCCTAATCTATACCTGCGTGTAGGTGGAACATATGTAGACATCAGGAACACCAAAACAAGAAGGATCCAGAAATAGATTAGGCACAGGTCCTCGCCATTCAGTGGATGTCCTTCTCAATGTGCACAACATACTTTTACATTTATGACATTTATCAGACGCCCTTATCCAGAGATACTTACAATCAGTAGTTACAGGGACAGTCCCCCTGGAGTGTCTTGTTCAGGGACACAATGGTAGTAAGTGGGGTTTGAACCTGGGACTTTATGGTCTTACCCACTAGGCTACTATCACCCACAACATGCCAAGACAAAGCCAACAAAACGAGCCTAAAACTAACAAACTTGGTGTAAATAAAAACACTGCATGTTCCACAGCATACTTTTTTTGTGCATCAAATCCTTCCTCCTGCACGCTCCACAAAGTTCTGGAAATAACAGGAGGTGAGAATGGACGCTAAGGGGAACTCCATTCAGTTCACCTGAGAAAATGGTTCATGAATGGCCCGTGGCTGTAGACAAACAGCTCAAATCCCACATGAAAACACAGACCTTACTGCAGCTAATGTTAGCCTATTTAGTTTTGGGGAACAAGATCGATAGTTCGTAGCTAGAAGAAAACAGGGCACAACAAGAACTTTGCCAGACTCATTTTTTTCCACGATTGGAAACAAGAGTTTTGGGAGAAGAAGAAGAAGAAAAAAAAAGCAACTTTTCTAGGACATGCTGGAACCCTGCAGAAAGTCTAGCAGCTTCTTTGCATTCCTAGGCTTACCTAGATATTATTTTAAGGAAGGATCTATTTTAAAAACTTCAAGAGGGGCTGTTATGACCTGCCATACATTTTTTTCTAGTTCTCATATTACTGTTTCACTCATCATCTAATTTGTTTGCCGGGGTTACACACAGACAGTTGCTTGTGGGGTTAGGAAAACTTTAACAAATGGAAGAGAGAAAAGATTCAAACTGACCAGAAAGAGGTTTTGCTTCATACATCGTATCTCTCCAGTGCTTTTGGATTTATTGTTACTTACAAAGTGAGCCAGAAATTTTTCAAAACCATGACCTAAGCTTCCTCACAATGATATGCAACATCAGACATCCAGAACAGAACATGTCAAAACCACCCTAACCCCTCCAGGGCTTCTCTAAGGCCAACAACGGTTGGTGATACCTCCCTCTGTGAAGGAAAAGGATTTCAAAATCTTGCACGAAAAAAAAAAAAAAAATATTTTCACTGACTCAACTTGAACTTTAGAGTAGCCAAACACTGCCTGATGTTAAAATAGTCATATACATCAAGAAAAATAAATGCAAATTATATAATGCAAATTACTCCAAACATTTGATATTTATCACCAAACAGAAAATGTCTATCTGTGGGAGAGTCTTCAGAAAACACAGACCTTGGTCCTGCACCAGGCATGCGGCGGTCTGCATCAGGAAACAGAAATAGTGCCCCTTCATCGCGTTGGCCAAGCTCACCCGGGTAAAACTAACATTCCTGCCAGAGCCCTTCCTTAGCCAAAACCAAGAAGTACCAATTTTCCAATTGAGGCGCATTTTTATGGGTTTTCTTGGGCAGCCAGTGAATAAAAAAGGGACGAGTATAAGAGCGGCCTTGTAAACCAACAAATAAGTGTGCGGGCGGCATGCATTGCCGGAATCGCAATTTCCTATGAAGTGTTAACACGCCTGCTAAACTAATTCTGCCGGAATTTGAGGCCCCTTCCCCCTCCGACAAACAGAAAAAGGAAAGGATTTAATTAGATCAACATTAGTAATAAGATTAAGCATTTGCTGAGATAAGTGGGAGTGGAGCTGGCCAACCAACAGGTTTCTTTTTTTTTTTGCACCACGACTATAAAAACAGTGATGTAGAAATCAGCTCAACCTGCAAATCCCTAATCATGCTTGGCCTGAGTCCAATTCAAACGTGACAAATGCCCACGACCCAGTGAGTGCCCTAAATGTCCACCTAGGCCGAGGGACCAGCAACAAACAACAAAAGCCCAGCCCGCAGAACAGTAGTCCCGGCATGAGCGCTGAGGGAAAAAGCTGACGGGGTGGCATGCGAGGTCTGACCCGAGAACAGTGGGGGAGAGAAGAGGACGGTAATGAGAGAAAAGCAGAGTCACGGCTGAGGGGATCCCTGATCTCCCACCGACAGCCACTGACCTACATTCAGCTGCAGCTGGCGGGCCACGTCTGAAAGGAGCAGCAGAAGGGGGCTTCCGTGAAACCGAGACAGGAGAGGAGGCGGAAAGTGGGAGAACGAGAGAAATGAGAAGGGACTACGAGGACTGGGTGTGAAACAGGAAGGAGGACAGATCTGTATGTGTGGCACAGACCTACGAGAGCCACTTGGCCATCGACACCTTTCAAAGCGCCTGGAGTTTTTCCTGAAACCTGGCAGTATTTAGTGTTCTAAAGGACTGTTCGTAATTGTGTGTGTGTGAAGGTTTAAAAAAAAAAAACAAAAAAAACAAGAGCTTGAGACACAGAGGACAAAGGTAAGGGAGGAGGGTTGCAGGAGATGGTGAGGAAATCAAAGTGGGTTAAAGGTCAACCTCTGCTGAGCCAGGAAACGGGATCGGGAAGAGAAGTGGCTGACAGGCTGGCAGGATCAGTTTGTGGCGTCTTTAGTACGGGTTGACCCCACGACCCCTTTTACTCACTCTTCATTTAGGTGACACACAGCCGGCCTTCAGGCCCATCCTCCCCTCCCCCCTCGGTTGCCTATTTGTACCATGTGTGTGATCTTCCCAAATACCTCCAACTGCGGCTTAAACACCCCCTATTAGCGGGAACAAAGCCATTATATAATTCCTGGTTGCTGATATCCACCATTTTCTCCCAGGGGACATGGACACCTGAGTGGCCTGTCCTAGACAACACAAAGCACACTTTTTCTCTTCAATCGGCATACTTTTAAAGGCCTTCAGCATCGATACCCCGGGTATAGTCATTACCAAATCTCCATTAACACTTGTCACCTCATTAAGCTAACGTGCTTTCTGGAAGCTCTATACCAGATTCATCCGCATTATTAGCTAGGTTAAGGTATGGCCCCTACGATTCCTGCACGTCAGCAGACCAGGAATGGATTTTTCCATCATTGAGCATTTCCATACATTGGCAAAACACAGCAGTGCTATGTGATATGCTGCCCTAGAAACAGGACTAACTCTTATCTGATTCTTTAAAGTGGATACACATTTGAAATGTACAGATTGTTTTTATTATGAGGCCCATCTTTACATAGTTAATGTTGTTCGGACCAATGACATCCTAGGCTCTTTATATAGCTCTACACACACAACATTTCCCCTCTGCATAGAACCCACTTCCTTACCGCTTGGTGAACAGTGAACAGCTTGGTTCAAACTTGAGGTATGGCATGATTGAGACCGACACTGGGAATTATGCAGCAGGACTTCAAATCAGCATATCATTTTATAGACACTAACCCAAACAGGACTCGCTCCATTCCAGAGAAATCTCTGCACAATCTCCTGGAAAGCGTGACTGCACCTTATTTTTCTGTAGGCCCAGTCCATCTCTAGCTACTCTTCTGTAGCCCCATCCCACCCTCACAGGCACTCTGCCAGAACAGGTTTTCGGGCCTTGCAGGCCGCCTCCCATTTTTACAGCTTGACTTTATGGCCACTCTCAGTTTCTCCTTCTGCCTTGCGTTTCCTTCAAATTTTACAGCAGGCAATATAAAGGGACGCCCATCCTCCCTCACGTCTGGGATTTTGAGTGCCTTGCTAAGATATTTATGTCTAGGAGCAGCACTGCAAAGTCCAGGGGCATTAAACTGGTATCCCACACAATGAAGATGATAGGTATGGATGGGAATTTGCTTGAATCAAACAAGTAGCTACGTTTTCTCCAAATCAAACACGATCCCCCAAAACCGAGGCTGCCCCAACCGATATGGAGTCCTACACAATGGATAATATAGCTGCGTCGTTAACAGCCTCACCCCTTTCAATCACTTCCTATTTTGTCTTTCCCACTTTTCTCCTTTCCTCCCGGAGGCATTCCAAGCCCAACGCAGCATATTAGGAAGTCAAACTGACGCAGGACGATCACTGCATTATTCAGTCAGTTGTTTCTGTGTGAAGGGCCCCCAAGGAGCTGGGGAGAAGATAGTGCTCAGTCCCCCTAAACCACTGTCTACCAAGGTATTCTGACCAGGGACACCACGCACATCTGCCTCAGCAAGACACAGGCATGAGGACCAATTAAACAGACAGGGACAGGGAACGGGAAGCTGGAAGTGGAAGTTCTATTCTAAAATAAGTGCTTCGATTCCACTGGCCCTATATTAAGATGTGTGCACAAGAATAACGTGGTGATCAGAACAGGCATGGCCCATGGGCAAGCAGAAAAGATGAAGTAAAGGGCACCGCAATAGAACAACGATCTGCACACAATCTCGTGTGGCCGAGTACACAACATTGCGTCAACCACAGTGCCAAGCATGACACAAATGCATTTAGCAAGTAATGTAGAAAAACCAGGTACTGCAAGATCATCTCTGTTGTGTAAGCCTGTTGGTTGAGAGGAGAACAAAAAAAAAAAAAAAAAAAAAAAAAAGAAAGAAAGAATGCATGGGTACAGAGCGCTTCATTCTGCAAGGGTGCCAAGACTTGCAAAATTCTGCCCTCCGGTGTCCTTTAGGTGCTCGAATCGTTACCCCTTGATTACGGAGTGCCGAGGCTAATGTTCAGCCTGCTCCAGGCACCGTGTGCACCCAATTGACACCACAAATGGAGCAAATGATTGTCGCACCATGCTGAGCCGAGATCAGCGTGCGGTTTCCAGCGTTTTGGTTTAAACGGGAAGGGCGAGCAGGGCCCGGTGGGAAAACCACAAAGACTCACGCTAATAGTTTGGTCCAGTTTAGCAGCACTTTTATAACAGACGCAGCACCCGTTTAGTGGACCAAGGTCTCCTGCGCAAGCTAGGCGGACTTGTCCCGGGTGCTCTTTAGGTTGTCCAGTTGACCACAAAAACATCACTTCAGCCGGAGTTCCCAAACCGGCCACGGAACGCCACCAGGCTGCTGCTTCCTCAGGCTGCCAGCGCCGCATGCTCCCAGATGCCGGGGGGGGGGCACGTGTGTGTTTTGCATGTGTGTGTGTGTGTGCACGCTCGCAATGTCATATTTTCCCGGAGTGTGCCGCCATGGTCCTGGTGCCGGCTGCCAGACGCGCGCTGTACTTAAGAGCTGGAGAAATAAACACCAGGCAGCGCGGCCAAAACCGCAGCAGCTCGGCGCAGCCGCTGCCAGCCCCGGACTGTTGGCAGGATCCAAACAAACCGCCCCCGAGACGTGTGCTGCACAGAAGCCATGCCAGGCTATCTGCAGTCCAACCTGGCAGCCGAAAACACGGAGCCGACGCGACCGTAACAGTCACGGCCGTACGGCACCCCGCCCCCTCTTCCCCAAACGTGCCGTTCGTGGGAAACAATTAAACGCCACAGTAACACGGCCCCCACTGGAACGCCACATGGGTCCCTCGCCACGCCGCTGGGCCTCTGGACAACTCGGAAAGGGCTTCAGGACGGGACCCCTCAAGGTCAGCGGTCCGGACGGCGAGCCCGTCGGAAGCCCGCAGGGTTTTAAATAGCTGAATTACGATCGCAGAATAAATGCTTTTGAATAATTTAGGGGCAGTGGTGTCCTAGTGGTTAAGGAAGAGGCCACGTAATCAGGTTGCCGGTTCGAATCCCGATACGCCAAGGTGCCACTGAGCACAGAACCGTCCCCACACACTGCTCCCCGGGCGCCCATCATGGCTGCCCACTGCTCACTCAGGGTGATGGGTTAAATGCAGAGGAAAAAATTTCACTGTGTGCACCGTGTGCTGTGCCGCTGCGTATCACAAGTGACAATCACTTCACTTTTTGAACGCGCACGCAGTCTCGGTTTAAAAAACTAAATAAATAAACAAGCACCGGTTCTTCCGCCGCAGGACGTTTCGTCGGCATCAGCAGCGTTGCTTTCAGCTGTCAGCGCAGGGCACACCAGACTGGCATCTCGCTTGCTCGGCTGTTGTGGCGCACGGCAGGATAATCAGGCCCAGCTGTCAGAACCGCGGCGAGCGGGTTTAGAACTCTTTTTATTTTTGCTGTTATCTTAAAAAAAAAAAATAATAATAATAATAAACAAATAATACATGTATGGGCAGCAAAACAGACGCTGCAAAAATGGGGCAACCGTCGAACCCGTACACCACTGGCATCAAAGCCCACGTCTCCACCCCTTCTCCGTGATTGACTCAGCGGCAGCCTCTGATTCCCTCATTTTTCGCGAGAACAAAGGCGACGTGAATTTAATATGTACAAACGGATTCACAAAGCAGCACTTGTTCCGTAGCTGCAGCGCCGGTACAGCGACCGTCTCCAGCCTCCTGCTTGGGGAAGGGGGGGGGGGGGGGCTGGGGGCCGCGAGATGGGGAATCCAGCGCGGGCCCGCCCTGCTCTTGTCTTCTGGGGGGAACCGAAGAGCAGTCAAAATGATGGAGAACATTTCAAACAGGCCTGTGATGGATCCCTCTGGAGATCCGGCGCTTGGCCACTGTGATGTAACGGGACCTTGCGAACACAAAGAATGGGAGGGGGGGGCTGGGAGAAGGGGGAGGGGGATCGGTTGGCCATCTAAACCAAAAGAGCAGATTGATCTTGTGCCTGAAGGCGGATGAACCGATTCGGAGGCATGAAACGTACACAAATTAGTGACGAGAGCTCGAGGGAGAATAGTCACCTAATGGAGGGGTGGAGGTGGGGACTGATCATAAAACCAATAAAATCTTGGAAAAAAACTTCTGTCACGCATATTTAATCCTCAAGGATGACCAGGACAATAGGCCTGCTCTGGTATTCGAGTGTTTGGAGGGGGCTAATCCAACTGAGGACTGCTGTGAACGCCACTTAAGTCAATGGTGCTTTATAGTCACGCTGAAAGGCCATCTAGCTCTTTGTAATGTCACTTCCACAGGTCTGCCTGGTCGGATAATGGACCGGGGCGGGCCTGGCAAACATAAAAAGTGAGTTACGTGGCGCAAGAGGTCTTCCTCGAGGGTCTACAGGGCCACTTCTGGCCTTAACGTGTCTGGATCGCGTGCATGCACGGACTCATGGCTCAAATTCCACCATGTAAGCATCATTTATGGCAGAAAATGCGGGGACACCTTGCAAAACCCCACAAGTGTTCATTTTCCTCACATTGAAAGTATTCATGCTTCCATATATATGGGGAACATGCTGGTGTACGTCCCCTCTAGGTTCACTAGATGCGCGTTCTTGTTCAGCGGTACACCAAAATGAATAAATGAATGAATATGAAACGAGACACGGTGCAGGATTTTACACCTGGTTCCTTTTTTTATGGCCACTGTTGTGGGAGTTCCCAGAAAAAATTAAAAGTGTCACCCAAGATGCTCAAAAAATGAGTCACTTCCTGAACTTGGTTCTTACTCTCAGGGGTCAGCTGGGTGTCAATTACACACCTTCAACTCGACCCGAACCCGGGAGGGGCGGCGGGTTTGCTCATTGGTTCGTGCCGCTGGCCCCTTTGACTCTTTTGTGGGAGATAAATACTTTGGCCCACTTTTGGCCCCCGCGCGCCGCAAGAAAGGAGACGTCGGGCCGCAAAACAAATCATCCCTCAAACAGGCTTACACGAGCTTAGCCATGCCGACGTGTCCAAACAATCACAGGGGGAGACCGGGTTTCCAGGCAGACTCCGGCCAGGATGAAACGTCGGGTCGCTGCCACGCCGCGCACGGTGACGGCCGCGAAGCCGGATGGAGAGCCAACAAGGAACTCCCGGCGCTCTCGGCGGTGATGTCTTCACCAACCGGCGGGGTGTTTAAATAAATGAGAAGGCCGCTCGCTTCCCGTGGTGGACTAATGTAGTTCAGGGATCAATAAAGCAGGAATAACGGTCTCGCCACGTTCTAAAAGCTGCAAAAAAAATAAAAATAAAAAAATCATCGCCCCGTGGTCCAAATTTCATGCAAACACGCAGACGCCCATGAAACATGTTTGACTCTTTTGACTTTGGTCGCCGGCCTCGTGTACACAAACACCCACCCACCCCCACCAGCCACGCCAAAACCCCCAGTCCCCGGCTCTAGTCCTGCAGGGCACGAACACTTACCAAAAAAAAAAAAATCTGAGAAAAAGAAATAAAAAGGACCAGAAGAAGCCCGAGGGCGAGTTGCGGAGGGAGGAGGAAGAGGAGGAGGATGCGCCACCTACAGTGATTGGAGCCGCTCCAGTGCGGGTTCCGGATGGAAGTGCTGTAGGGACGCGGGGCTCCGGGCACGAGGCCTTTCTCCGGGATCAGGCAGCCGCGACTCTGGTGGTAATAATCCATGGCGAGGAAGGGACTCGGACCAGACGTGAGCCCCACCACATCCACGCTCTCGTACATGGCGCGCAGCTTTCCCGCTGTCGAGCGAGACGGACGGGGGAGGGGGCAGATCCAGGCGGGCAGGGGTCAGCAGGACCACATTTCCTCCGGGGAGCGCGACATTTGCTGCCTCCCGGTTCAAAAAGAACGATTCGGGTGGGAAGAACTTAGTCTCTTTTATTTAAAAGTGACCCGGGCGGCGGGTCAGTTGGCGAAATGAACAAAAATAATAAATCAGCGCCCGAATTCCTCCATTAGGACCGGTGTGAGGGGGAAAAACAAAAACACGCGTCGGTCGGGTGAATATTTCGGCGCGATTCGACCGACCGAGAACCTTTCCGGGAGAGACGGTGAGAAGAAGTCAGGCAGTCCGGTGGCGTCTCCATGCAACTCGGTTAAACCCCGGGCGTCGGTACGTGCGAGCCCGGATCCATCGTCGTCACAGCGCCGCGTTTCCGAAATGGTCGCGATCAGCGAACGCGCGTAATAGTCCTCGGCGGAAAGAAAGTCGCTCCTCTCGCCGGTTCGCCGCGCCTAGTGACCGGACGGCCGGTTCTACGTCGACGGGACCCTCCGCTCCCGCTTCCAGTTTCCGAGCTCTCCCCTGCCCGCCTCGCGCTTGACGAGCGTCAGCAGCTGCGCGCTGGCCCCGCCCCCCTCCGCCCGCCGCTCGGCCGTGATTGGACGGCCGCTGGCCTCTGATTGGCCGCCGCCGTGCGTAATCCTCTCAACTTCACCTCCACGTTCGGCGGAGTTGACGGGAGTGTGTGGCTCGACTCCAGCACGTGTCGTGCGAGCAAGAGAAGCGCGGCGTGTACGGTGTCATGACAGAACAAAGCACCAGGAGGCAATTCATTATATGTTAGTGGTTTATTTAGATCCCAATAATCACATGAGGACGGAGGCTATATTTAGGTACAACATAACAAATAGCCTTACACACACACACACAACCACGTTTCTCTGCTTTTCAGCAGTACCCCAGACGTGTTTATCATTATATTGTTATTCTTATTGATGTTAGATGCATTTGTGATGCGTTGAACAGTGAGACCATTAAAGAAAGTGCCTTACATCAGATGAACCCAGGTTAAATTCAGTTATCGACCGCCGCATCGTCAGGCTGCAAAAGTAGCATAAAATATTAACACTAACAGTAAATCAATTAAATCGGGAAAAAAAAAACCCTCAATGTGTGATACAAGAGAGGACACAGGCACCGATGATACGCCGCATCAGTCAGCGAGCCCAACCAAGGTTACTGTTGCTGATGGGAGAGATGGCTCCATCCATCAGTGCTGCAAGATATATTGGCCTCTCCCACTTATTTCCAGGCTTCAGCACTCATATTTTTGTCCTTGACACATCCACGAGCAGACGTATTGATTTTTTTACATTTAAAATATTAGGCCTGGCGCAAAAAGGCTCCCCATCCAATGAGTCCACATTCATTAGGGTGCTAGCCATCCGCCGGGACTCGCGCTTAACGATAAATACTGCTTGTCAGTGAGATCACTCACTGAAATGAGCCGCCATTAACACATGAGTTATAAGCAGGTGCTAATAGAGGTGATTGCGCACGCATTAGTGCGCACCGACGTATTGTGTTCTCGCGTGCTGAACCCGAGGCTAGGTGTAAAAACATCAGAGAAAGGAAAAATGAACAGCGATCAATCCAGAACCCACTAGAACACTCACTCAATCAGCCAAGTACAGAATCGTGGGCTCAGTTATACACCCATGTGTTATAATAAGAACGTCGGTTTGTAGTCTGTTTATGCTTATCATATAGTATGCATAAGCCTGGTCTTTAAAGGCTTGGGCAAACCTGAACCCAAGTAACATCATGTAACCACAACCACAAATAACAGGGTGTCAGTTATACTTACTTACACATAAAATAAAAGTTGACTGTGAAATGCACTGATGGTTTCTGCTACAGTCATATAAATGCCACATTTGAACTACAGATAAGATGTCATAGGCGGATATAGGTCATAAGACATTGGTCTTGTACTTATGTAAGCGTTATGAAAAGTGATAAACTATCACTATGGTGATCTACTACAATTCTACCTAGATACCTGTTATAACACTGCACTCAGTAAATATCTAAAATCATGACTTCCAGAAAAGTTGAGACTTCGAAAGGTCAAAGTGTTAACCACCCACACGTATACACACAAACACAGAGAAAGCGATAGAGAGAGAGACAGAGGGAGAGAGAGAACACAATGAGAAGCTGCCAGAGGTAATTCCAGGTCATAGAAAAGAGCGCCATTTATATCTGGGTCTTATCAAATGCTGTGCAGGGTTGCACTGTTTACTAAACAGTGGCACTTCAGTGCAAATCCAAGAACTCGTGAAGCCGAAAAAAAAACAAACAAAAAAAAACTACCAGTCGAACTCGTTGACTCTTTACATGACTGTTATTGAGAGTCATGAAGACCGTATTCCAACAAAACTATAGCAGAAGGCGGCATGAAACAGTGACCCAGAGGCACCGCGCATACTTTAAGTGTCCTCGACGAGCCAGACAGTGTTCTAGAGGCTTTGCAGGTGTAAATGGTAAGACTCCATTTAAGAAGTGATGGGGGGGGAGTAGGGTGTTGAAGTTTTATGAGAGAAGGGGGGCGGGTGCATGGGAAAACCTGCTGGCAACTTGAAAGTGTCAGGCCATTTATTACCCCCACCCCCCACCCTGCTCCCCCGACCACATCTTCCCCACTCACACACCCTCGAAAAAAAAAAAAGCCGTCCCTCCATTGTCTCCCAGGCATCGACCACTGAGCAGCGCAGCCATCATAGGACGTTACGCTTCCATGATGCTTCCTTTGTGAGCCCCGCGTCTCTGAGGTTATTAAAATATCACTTGTGGAGTCATTAATGTCTTGTTGAGAACCCCCACTCCTTGGCTACACTGGCCTTGTTACTACCTCCTAGGAAAAAAGCCAGAGCACTGTTCCACCACCATCTCCTGGGGCTGGGATGGGACCTCTAACTCAATTCTATTCATGACGCAGAACACAGGCGCCCTTTTCCCAGCCTGCAGAAGCAGATGGCTCTTTATGGAGCGCCGCCGATGAGCTTCATCTGCTTCCTGAGTGGATCTGATCAATCAGCGGCCTCACACTTTTGTCGTCACATGCGGCAGTGTTTGAATGTGTCTATGTGTGTGCAAGGAAGCCAGTAAGAAAATCAGCACGACTTTCAAAGACTATTCTAAGAGCACGGGGAGGGCACATAAGACGGCACAGCCTGTGGATTTTTATTTGTATTTTTTCTTCCTTTAGGAAATAATGCCTTCCACACGGAGGCACGCCTGAATACAAGCATGCTCCTGTTTCGGCCTTGTCGTCCGGGCCAAGAGAAAAGCAACAACACGCCGAGCGCATAGCGGCGCCGCTCCGCCTGTGCCAGGGGTGACGCTGGTTGGTTGCGTTAGCATATGGAGTGGATTAGCTACTGTGAGTATCCCCTCCAGATATGGATAGGTGGGGGTAAGGGCTCGGCAGGGTACTGGAGGCTGCCGGTGCTTTCACTGGGAAGACGGTCTTCGACACCCCCGGAGACCGGTGCATGTTTCCCAGCTCGGCGGTACGGATTGTGTCATCTGGTTGTTTTTCTCCTGAGAGCTTGTGTGGAAATAATGTCCCTCTTTTAGTGTGCATCCCACTAACACAGAGCTACGTAATGCCAAGTCACCGCTACAAATCGCAGTGTTTATAAAAAGCAGATAAAGCTGTTATCGGTACAGATAAAGCTGTTCCCCAGGTCAGTTCAAAAGGAGCTTATTCACACGTAGGCGTCGGGGCGAAGTTCGCGCCACAATGTACAATGTAGTGGACGCAGTCGGGAAAACAAAACTAGCCCCACATAACTTGGCACAGTTTCCTTTATATGTACATTTCAAGGTGCCTTGCTTTTCACATTCTACTGAATTCTATTCCATGGCATGTTATGTATACTAGCCTATTTCTGCCCCGTCGATTAAAAGATATTCCTGCGTTTTAAGAACTAAATTTAGTCAGATTTGTCATACTGGAATGTGTAATCGCAGCAAAAGATACCCATGTTGTGTAATGGAGTGTAGCTACATTCTTGGCCATGACCGCTGGGCCGAGAGGATGGATGAACGGTTCAAGTACAATAAGCTTGGTCCTCACCACCTGTTCCTGGATACCCAGCATCATAATAGCTCTCTAACCTAATGACCTTATAGACCAGCTGTAACCTCACAGACGCATGAACCAGGTCGACCGATGGTGCATCCATATGGCCACAACTCATAACGCGCAATGAGTGCAGAAGCAAAAATGAATGTTACGTAACGTACTGAGACGATGTAAATGAACACTTTTGTAATTCTGATGAACAACTGTTAATATGTGTGTTTTACAGACAATTTAGTTTCAATCCTCACTCTATTTTTGTTATGCCAATTCATGTGTACATATGATTTATGTTCATATGATTTATCACATCCCAGTATCTAGTGGTCATTTCAGTCTGTCTGAATTAATGCTACACAGAAATAAGAAGCTAATTCATGGTGTTGTTTGAAAGGGGGTTCTTGCAAAATTTTCATTGATGTCCTCTGTAACAGTGAGTGACATGAAAAGTGGTGATGCACACAGGCAGTTCAAATGTTAATGGGCCTCCTGAAATGCCCTGCTTAGCCAGCATGTTGGGGAACAAAAGGCCTATAGAGATGCAGCCTGACTGGGTCTGAACATGACAAATACTGTCGGGGACTGGACTGGTGGGAGGAGAGTAGGAGTCGGTGGAGGGGGGTGGACTGTAATGGTCAACTTGGCGTGATTAAGGCGATCTCCTCTATTAATTAAAAATCTTCCCATTCTGGACTGCATGGAAAAGCAAGAATATTAAGAGGCTGCTGGGTTAAATTAATGACAACACTCTTAGCAGTAAAAAGAAGATGATGCCACACATACTGGCTGATTGCCCCAGGGACAGAGTGCCCCTCCCCTTGCCCTTGTCCAGAGAAAGACCCAGTGGGACGGCTTTATGCCGAAGGGGCAGAGTAGGAAGAGTCTGTTACATTACACTGGCCAATGGCTTTCCATCAAAGCGAGACTGATCCCCATTTCAAAGCTTCCAGGGATCCGCACCAACAAAAGACGTCAGATATAAAGCTAGTATTCCAGCAGAAGCCGTTTTGGTTATCAAAGCACAAGTCCCCAGGAAGTCCCACTGGTATCTCCCACCAGCGCAAGAGCCAGCGAGTGCTTGTGACGACGCGAGGCTGGCCGATTGCGAGCTTAAGCTGAAAATCCAAGCGTGCTGAGAAGAAGCCAAGCCTGCCGTCGAACCCTGGAGCTCCCCGACTATCGACGCGTTGATTCCCAACGTAGCCCCATTGCCTGAGAATCGCTGTAAGACCCTCGCTCTGATCAAATGCTCCCTCTCGCCTCCTAAAGCTGCTTTGAACTCGGAACAACAGTCGGCGCATTGATAATGGTCTAGCAAACGTGCCATTATGCCTAGATGACCCTCTCCTCTCTCTCGGTGCGCTTTGAAACCCGTAATTAGCCCTCCTCTCCTCATTACCCTTGATTTAATTAACAATAGAGCAGAGGTCGGGCCTGGGAGGCAGGCTTTACAAAGGTGTTGTTCAAATTCATGTGTCAGTAGTTTTGCTAATGCTTTCAGACATTATCATGCACGATGCCAGCCAAAGGTTGCTGGTTGACAGGCACGTCACATTCCATCTAAAATGTAACATTTGGAAACATCGGAAAATTTCCTGCAAATATGTTGAGTTCTTAGCCAAAGTGGAGTGCATTTGAATTCAAATGGGAATAATTAGGATATTACAGGAATACCTAAAAGTGGAACTGGGGGTGAAAATGTAACCTACAAAGAGAAACCTTGATTTTAAAATAGATCCCTCATTAAAGTGAGCACTTTCCAGTCGGTCTAAAATGAAGGTAGGGCGGCCACCGGTGTCATCTTTGAGAGGTTCTGCTGCCGTTATTTAAAGAACTCTATTCATACATAACCAAAAACAGCCGAGTGCATGATCTGCCCACTCAAACGAGGACGCCGGAGAAGAAAGAAGGAATGAAAAGGGAGCGCAAGATGAAAGGGGCCCGGTGCAGCTTTAGTGGATTATGAGCTCAGCGGCGAAGCGCAGGCAGCCATTTTTCCAGCCCTGTACCTCGGCGATGCTCTCACTGCACCAGGACCTCGGCTCCATTCAGGGGCCTGATAATATTTAACCAGATCCTGATGAGGCCATCTGGAGCACCCAACCCCCTTCTCTACTCACACATCTGGGCCTGTCTCATTGTGCCCCCCTTCCCTCCCCATTTCGGTCCCCAACCCCACCCTCATGCAATATTTCATCTTTTGTTACGCTCCTGTCCATGCATACCTTCCCCCTCCCCTCTGGTCCCCTCCACCAAGCCAAGACTTGGATACTTTCTTTGCTGCTTTTCTTTGCTTCCAGAAACGGTGCTGGCTTCACTGCCATGCTCCTATTTTTCACACTCAAAATATAAAACCAACAAGACGCTGCCTGGAGATAATTGACAGCATTGGTTATTTGTCAAAATGTAGAGTCTTGTTGCTTTATCACTCCCCAAGATGCTGTCTGGCATCTCCTTTATTGGTTCATGTTAAAAAGGAATTATACCGCTTTTTATTTTGGCACAAAACAAACCACAAAACATACTTCTCCAGATGAAATGACTCCAGCAGCTCTCATTCAAAAGACAAAAAAAAAAGTGCATCTTATTCCCAACTGCAGAGCACTACGACCTCACAACAACACAATGCAGTCCCTCCAAACCTCACGGCTGGAACATCAATCCACCAAAAATTCCCAGAGGTTCCCTGAAGACATGGAGTCATGGGGGAGGGGGGGATTTGAAGATGTAGGACAGGAACAAACACCCTGACCCCTGGCCCAGTTGGCTTGGCATGGCAGTTCCCACTCTACGGATCACTTCCTGCCTCTCTCCTCCGGACTGCGAAAACAAGCGGTGACCTCGCAGACCCGCTCTGCGCCCAGGGCCACTTGGCCCGAGCCATAACAGCAGCACTCTGCCGAGCATGCCGACGGGCATTAACATTGTGTTTACGAGCAGAGTGGGAAGACAAGGGCAACATTTCAAACAATTGTCACTGTTCATAACAACCCTGTGTGGGCACCACATTAACAAAGGCAGACAAAAATACAGCAAAAAGTTTCTTACGGAATGGTTCTTATCATTCTAGAAGCTCTGTCATTTGGCAAATAATGATATAATAACCTCTCACCCAGCAGAAATGCACTGTCTACATGATAGGAGACAAAAAGGAGACAAAAATGAACTTAAATGTTGTAAATTTTACCATTTTTATTAGAAAAATGCTACCAAATAATATTCTTCAAGATGCGTCCTTTGACACATTCTGGTAGACTGGCAATGTAGTGCACTGTTCCACTTGTTTCAAATTCAGTTCCACATGATTCATTTTATTTAGGCGGCCCAAATTGCTGTGCATTATTTCAAACCATACATATTTAGCTAATTCAGCTTGATTTTTTAAATTAACAAATGGATTTATTAAGTTGATCAAATGTGATTTGGCATTGAATCTAAATTGAACACGTTAATATTACATTATGCATTTTGTTGTCGAATCCATTTAATTAATTTAAAAAAAGGAATATTCCCTTTTTTCCTGTGTACAGTCGCACATAATTCCACATTTAATACTAATATATACTCCTAAATTACACTTACAACCTAGCTTTTTCTTGCGCTTTATGATGTTGCTATTTATACCAGTGGATTTGAGGTTGTAAGTCGCTACCCAAAAGCTGCAGTGAAAGCTTATGAACCAGGCTATGGTATTATAAAGCAACATACATAAACTGCAATATTTGAAATGTAAAGCCATTTCAGCAACATATCTGCACATATGGACTATTGTGCAAGTAGCTTTGGTTAGGTCACAACCAACCAATCACAGACATGATGAATGGACACATCAAGCCATGCCATAGGCACGTGCACCACCCAATCTATGCCATAGCATATGCGTAATGTCGATCAGTGTTGACAAATACATATTTGTCATGTTTGGGCAGTGGTGGCCTAGTGGATAAGGAAGCGGCCCCGTAATCAGAAAGTTGCCGGTTCAAATCCAAGGTGCCACTGAGCAAAGCACCGTCCCCACACGCTGCTCCCCGGGCGCCTGTCATGGCTGCCCACTGCTCACCAAGGGTGATGGTTAAAAGCAGAGGACATATTTCATTGTGTCACTGTGTGCTGTGCTGCAGTGTTTCATAACGACAATCACTTCACTTTCACTTTAATATGATAGTACTCAGTTTCAGAAGGAAGGGCACAAATGCGAGTTAATGCCACAATTTGGGACACAGGCCAGGCTTTGGCAGAGCGTCCCCGAATAATCATACCAGACGTGGTCTAACACCTCCGGGTGATCAGGGTCAAATATGGTCAGTCAGTACCATGTGTTACAATCTGGCCACAGAGCCAGGGATGTGCTTTCGTCCCTGAAGGAGCATAGAGTCAAGGATACTGAAGACTTGATCTGGAGGCTCATGTTTCGGCGGTGGTGCAATCCAGTCACCCAACAAAACACCACGTTGAACACACACACACACACACACACACAGATCATACTCTGGCCAACAGCCCGTGCCAAAGACACACTTGCTGATTCAAAAATGTTTGTTATATTCACAACATAGTCAGTATGCAAAATAAGAGTACCGCCATCAAAAAATGCGACAGTGAAAGTGCTGCTCCCAGAACCTACCTTCAAAGTCATGTTCCTCCCCCTCTGCTGACTTTTAATCCACCATTCCATGCCTAGTGTTGCCAACTGACACTGCCAAATCTGCTTCTCACCGGCACAAGAGCCAGATAGGGAAATGTGAGCAATGGCCATCTGCAGGTTTCAACAGGAAGCCGACAAAATTACGCTTTTGTTCTTCGGGGTTTGTGTTGTTTTACATTTGCCTGTCAACTGATCGCACTTCTTATTTCACTGGAATGTATTCTGTGCTTGAGTCAGTTTTTTGACCTAGTATTACCTTTGAGTGTTAATGCCATTTCCCACTTTTTTATGATGTCAGCCACACTGAAATGTACCAGTTTTCAATAGACAAATGTGAGGTTCAGCAGAATAAAATACATATTTACAGGTGAATTTATTAACATTATATGAATTTAATGTTAATTTACTTAAGATTGAAATTTCACCTTTGGGGTCTTTTAACATTTTTTCTCCCTATCCCTGTTGTTACATTGTTAGATATCCTCATGCTCGTCTTACGGGTTCATATTTCCATTTCCCCACCACACAGTGGCTCTGCATGCATCAATAGTGTCTCCTGAAATGTCTGAGATGAGAAAAGCCCCCCAAATTCTATGTAGAGCCAGAGTGTCCCTGTTTCTAGTTAAAATACACTCACATTTAACCTCTTATTAAGAATAGAAGAATCAGCACCACAGACAGCTCCTTATTAATTTTCAGTAACTACACATTATTAACTATACAGTACATACATGCAATCATAATTTATAGGCCATATTATCCAGTGTGCACCAAGTTACTTGCATATACATGCATGTGGTCAATATATGTAGTCAACAGTGTTTCTGTGAAAAACTACTGCAGCCTCCAGTAGCCTTTCATACCGAAACATTAAAAGCAACATTAGAATCACACATGAAGATTTATTTGCATCCAGCGGTGTTATGCCTGGATACCACAGCAAAGACAGACACAATACTGTGTTAATTAGTGGAGATGGAGCGTAAAGAGATATGTTTTCTTTTCTGGAAAACTAAATCTCACACAAAAGTGTCAAATGTTTGAGTTGCCCACAAATGTCTCTGAGGAGGCTTTCAGAGGAGCTTGTGCCTCTATTTAATGCCTGTCTGGAGTATTAGGGGGTTAACGGAGTCACGGACACACTGTTGGAAAGAGTCGGGCTCGTGCATATGGCTTTAGATGATAGCAGTTGGTTCATTGAACACCAGGCTACTGCCAACCTATTACCACCAATAAGATGTCAGGGAAGGTTGCCATCAATAAGTCCCAGACACAACTCTGGAAAGAGCAGGCAGCCAAATTCACCCGGGCTGCACGTTTCTAGATGATCTCCCCCAAAAGAGCTGCTGTCACAGGGAGGAAATGGATTGCCAACACCATTTACCCCCCACTTCACGCCCCCTGTAATGAAGCACCAACTCTTTTCAGCGGTGGGATTTTCTCTCTTCCCCCCTTCCTTCAGAAGCCCTGGCAGCTGGAGGAGGGGAGGTGGGAAATTGTTTTGGGGCAGGAGGGGTACGGGGGAAGCAGGGGCAGAGCGGGCGGCCTGACAGCCTCTCACCGACGTAATTAGTGAAAGGGAACTTGCACCATGTGCCACGAACGATTAGCAAACGATCTTTTCCTCCTGAAAATAGACAAAACCAGGCAGGTCGCACTGGCTCTGCAGACACGCACACACACACACACACACACACACAGTTCCCCTCTTTTTATTCATGAAAATTCCTCCCTCGGGCTGAGGAGGGGGCTTCTATTGATTCGGCCGCCGCTGCAAATGAATTTGGCACCTTCAATGTGGGACAGTTGGGCATAGGGTGCCATGGCAGGGAGCTGAATAGCCTGGTGTGGCAATGTGCCCTGTGTACACTGCTTGTGTATGTCTGTGTGTCTGTGTGTGTGTGTGTGTGTCTTGTATGCCCCTTGATGCGAATGCCTTCAAGTGTGCAACTAATTGACTCTTCAAGTAAAGTGTGCAAATAAGTGACTCTCCCAAACCATCTCTATAAATAGACACGTTTATGTGGTAGTATTATTCATACATTCATATACTTGTCTTATGCATTATGATTTATACGGTTAGTGTATACTATTGATATTTGCCTGTTTTTAAATAAATTATGTAACTTCATGCTTGTGTGTGTGTGTGAGCATGCGTGCTCATGTCAGTGAAACTAAGCTCCTTCCAGCCTGGCACAGTCAGGAGTAATCTGTCATTAAGAGGACACCGCTGGCTGCTGCCATTGAGTCATGCCTGCACTAAATGAGGTCGGACTGATGTGTTGTTTTAATCAACCCGGGCTGCCTCCATCAATTATTCAGCACCTTGGTGGAGAGGGAGGCCCAGGGCAAGGGAGACGGGGAGGAGGGGAGGGATGAAGAGAAGAGGTCACACTGGGCGAGACTGAGAGGGGAGGGTAGGAGGGATGCAGAAAGTACAGCGCACCGCCAAACATGCAGCATGTGGGGGCTACTGTGCAGGCGGCAAACTGCCCACTGGCCCCACAGAGAATATTTTAGGACTTCCCAAAAGTTTCAACTCCTTCCCAACATTTTGGGTATTCAAGAGCTCCTGTACACACACTTATGTCTTCCTATCAGCAAAAATTGATCAACAACATTGGATCAATCAGCTTAAAAACCTCAAGACTTTTGCCTCATTACATGTCAAATGTCACAAAGGACTTTTTTTCAGGGATATATTTATATAGTTTGGGTGGGACATAACCTGCAAGATTTAATAGGCCTCAAACTTTTCATATTATTGTAAGTTGCTCTGAATAAAAGTATTTGTTAATCAAGCATTTAAAAAAAACTACCTTTGTGAGAAAAAAATGTGTTAAGGCAAATAATGTGTTATTTTGGGGTAGTGGTTGCCTAGCAGTTAAGGAAGATGCCCCGTAATCAGGAGGTTGCCGGTTCGAATCCCAATCCGCCAAGGTGCCACTGAGGTGCCACTGAGCAAGACACTGTCCCCACACACTGCTCCTCGGGCGCCTGTCATGGCTGCCCACTGCTCACCAAGGGTGATGGTTAAAATCAGAGGGCACATTTAATTGTGTCACCGTGTGCTGTGCTGTGTATCACAATGCCAATTTTTCACGTTCACCTTCACAAAAAAGTCTGGCCTGTTGCGGTCGTTTGGTCAGAAACTGTCTGGTTGACATAGCGAATGACAGTTTGTAACTTAGCACCTTTCCTGCGTGTCTATAAGGAGGATTAACCCAATAAAGTTGCAGATGAGCATAGGCACAAGGTGTCTGTTTCTAATAAAGTGGCCGGCGAGCATCCGTTGGATGTGTGCCTCTCGCGGTAACATGTTTTCAGCTGGGCGGCTCAGAACGGGTCTGGGGTCGGTAAGATATTGTGTCGGACAGTTGTTGTGACTCAGTGGTTGGCTGAGGCTTAACAGATCTGAGATCAGCCATGGCAGGGACCTCATCAGTCACGCCTCTCCTGAGTAACACACGGAGAGACACACACAAACACACACACCAAATCTCACACTTGTCTCAGCCAGGGAACTCAAGGACGGACTTTGGTGAAATGTCAGTGGACAAAGTGTGTCAATGTGCGAATACAGGGTGTGACGGAGCCACGGTTTTGGGTCATGGAGTTTCACACCTCCACTACTTGCGTGATAACACAGTGAGACACACGCCCAGCAGATCCTGGCCATGGCCAACAGTATGAGCTCCGGAGGAGAGGGGGCGGAAACAGATAGTGTAATAAATATGACTGAATCAGGAATTCTGATACACTTGTGTTTTGGAAACATCACTGGAAAAAGGGGGGAGAGAAAAATGGCAAAAACTGCAACCCAAGATAAAGGTGAGAGTAATCTTCAACAACAAAGTGCAGTATAGAAAAAAAAAGATATGAGAAGACGGGGAGACCGAATGGTCTCGTTCCCTATCTCTGGACCGCGGTCTACAGATTTATGGAGACCCCAGATCTGAGCCAGTATCCCTCCTCCCTGGCTCTGTCTGTTCTTCCCCTCTCTCTCTCCAGCAACCTCCTTCTCTTGTTTCCATCCGTCTCTCCGTCACCAACCCACTCCCACCCCCCTCTCTCCGGCTCTCTCTCATATTACCCTCTGTTGAGAGATAAACATTGTCTGTGGTCTGTAAATCCAGGCTGGCCCTGACAGGCTCCCAATAAAACAGTTCATTCTCTCGCTGTGCAAGCGGCTTTGGTCTGGAGGCCCACAGGAAGTGAGATCACAGCCATGTACACACACACAGACTCATAAGGAACACAAATACATACTAAAGCGACTGTGCACGGACATTAGAGCCTCCAAAATTGTTTGAGGTACTCTGTTGCCTCCCTCCGCTGAACCCCTTGTTTTCTTTTTATTCTTCTCTGTTGCCAGACGTGCATTTGATCATGCAAATGATCATCTTTTTCGTAATGATGTAGAATGATACAGAATAAATGTACACATACACGGACAGGTCTACTGTAATGTTTAACAGGGTCAGAGTGATGAACTTGTTTCTTTAAACAAAACTGTGTCTACAGGGTGTAGGTTCACACCAATCACATTTGTGTATTAGTGTGTGTGTGTCTCTGTGTGAGACCTTCTTCTGGGTCAAGTTCTTCCCCTAACGCCCCTTACAGCTGCTCCACTGAGTCATTAAATACCAACAGTTCAATGATCCCACAGTATGAACACAAATACGCATGCACACACACACAATATCCAAGTTAGTGGAATAAAACAATTATACACATGTGTATACTTCTAGCACAGCCCAGGACCTGCTCTCCATTTCTATGTCCAAGGACTATGAGGAGACAGAATGTGTGTGTGTCTGTAGTGCACATGCACATATATGTGGACGCAGTACTTGGGAAGGAGTGTGTATACACAGGTGGTCTCAATCCAAATGTGGCAAACACACACACAGACACTTCCTCATTTTAAGGAATTATCAGCTTAGAGCTAAAGATGAAGAGAGAGAAGAAAAAGAAGTGAAGATGGGGAATAAAATGGGGGTGGCACGCTTAGTAAAAACACACCTGGTAGCAATTTCTGAGTAGGGGGGGCAAAAATGATTTGGGTTAAGCCGGTGGTTTCATTTTTCAATCAAATAAATCATTAGGCGGCAGAAAGAGAGAGAGAAAATAAAAGAGTGTGTTAGCGGTAACGCGTCTCCATCTGTGTCTGAAGTGAGGTAGGAATCCCTCCCGGGGGGTGGGGAAGAAGGGGCGCAGAATCGTGTGTGTGGAACTGTGATTGCCTTCATCCTCATCTTTGAGCACTAAAGGTATGCTTATTGTTGAAAAAGAGAACCGATCAAATAATTTCGCCCACTGGCAACAAAACCACATTAAATGTCGAGTAAAAACTGGATGGAGAATATTGTAATTTTGTATCATTCTGACAGAAATGAGAAATGAGGGCCTGTTTGGGTTTGTGCTCGCAGGGTGTGTGTGTGTGTGTGTGTGCGCGTGCCGGAGTGGCTGGTCGACGTGTTCGTTTTGGTCGACGGTGCAGGAGTAAAACCCATGAGCAGAATCAATGGCAGCAGCCATGTGACAGCACCAGAGCTGGGACACAGACACGGCAGTGTGCCCAGACGCCTCTGCGCAGTCCCCACATACCAGCCTCATGTCCCAGCATGCCATGGGTGGCAGGCTGGGTCACCGCTGTGAAAACAGACTGACCTGCAACCAAATAAGAATGTCCTCGTAGAAAGTTCCGGTGTGTGTCTGAGACTGTGTGTGTGAGTCTGGAATCATAAAAGAAGCTTTCAAAACTGTTAGGAATCTGCAAGTGGTAAATCATCATATAAATACCCCAAAACATGGCTATAAAACCCATTAAGGAGTTAACGGGACCAGCCAGTCAACCCCCTCCCTGGCATGGGTGTGCGTTTCATCCTCTGATTTATGGTGTGTGTGAAAGCTGTATAAGGTGGTGTAAAAGCTGTGTGTGTGTGTGTGTGTACTGAAGGGGTCATCTTGTGTTGCCCTTTTCTCCCTCTGCATTCCAGCCCATCCTCTGTCTGTGCCTCGCACTACCCTACACTACTACCCCACCCTCGCCACCCCCCCCCCCCCTCCACTCGCTGCCCTGCCAATAAAAAAGAGGCTCTTTAAAGCCCCAGACTGCAGCCTGTGAAGTTATTTATTGCTGATGGGGCTGGGTTTGGGGTGCTCTGGGGTCCTCAGGGGTCAGAGGGCCACCGAAAAGCCACAGACCTTCTCTTCTGTCGGCCGAATGGGCAGCCGGGCATCTGTTGGATGATCACACTACACACGCATTCCTCCCAGCCAATGCGTGTGCAGGATTCTACGCGATGTAGTCATGCGGTGCAGAAACCGGACACTTCTAGATGAGAGTCTGCCCAGTTATTCTGAAGAGCTCAGTGACGATCAGTAAAAAAATAAATAAAATACAGGAGCAGCAAAACCAAGCAAATCTCACCAGCATTTATACAAGAGAGCGAGATGACAGGAAATATCTGGAAACTCCCCAAGCAAAAAGTCTCAGAGGGTTAAAAAAAAAATATATAAGATATTTTGGACGGGGTAGGGCAGGAGAGAAAATGTCATTTTCATGCTTGTTTCGGCCTTTTTATGTGGAAAAGCTCAGTGTGTGAATATTTACCGCCGTTCACCAGTCCGCTGTGAGCATGTCATAAAACATTTTCCAGATGATCCACCGCCCAGCTGCTCAGCACGAGCGCCGATCTCCAGCTATAACTTAAAAAAAAAAAAAAAAAACCGTTCCGTGAGCTGCTGAAGGCTGAGGAACCTGTAGAACCTGCTCAAAGGAGCTGCTGCTCCTCCCAGTGCTATGGGACCATAAATTTCCTCTACACCTTCTCCCATGGAAATAGCAGAGCTTTAGGTTCCACATTAACCCCTCAACACCAATCCTTTCTTTTTTGGAAAAAAAATTCATATCAGGTCTGTTCATACATTCAGAAGGAACATGCATGATAAAACAAAAGGCTGGTTCTTAATATTAGTGGTGCACTCCTGACAACAAATTACAGATAGTTCCAGTTTCATCAGCCATGCATTTTATTTCCCCAATTAGCAAGCGTTTAGAATACAAGATATTCAAATGTGAACAGAGAAGTCAAACTTATAAAAGTAGTAAGACATTTACTGCACATCTTTCTGTAGACATATTGCTACAGCAAAACTAGTCTATTCTATTCTGTTATATTCTATTATCCACTGGTATTCCTAATTGTTGATGCACAGATTTAGAACACTGCTCACAATGTCAGGACACAATATATCTTACATCCAATAATTCAAACGGTGATTGCATTTTCAATACTTAAATACCATGAATGTTTTTTGCAAATGATTGTAGTTTAACTATCGAAACAACAATGATGAAGGGGTTAAATAAGCATGCGAACTCTGTGTGTAAAGACATAAAAATGGAATACAGAGGACTACAGGAGGTGAAGAGGGCTCAGGAGACATTTTTAAACACGCAGACACAGAAGCACAAAAACTCAACACATAACCAGCCCACTGACATCCCAGTAATGACCACTTTTGCTAAATCAAAGCAGCTGGCGCGTCTGGTGCGCAGAGAAAATTCCTCAATTAGAGGGAGGCCACGAAAGCGCAGACTGTTAAATGCGTCAGAGATCATGGTGTCAGAGCCCATCCGCAACAACCGGGCTTTCACAGACCAGGAGCTTCGCATGGCCATCATTAACACACACAATTACTCACACAATACACATTGCAAATACACACCCCCACACGCAGGTTCCCACTTTCAGTTAGTCACACACACAAACACACGGGCCTTGGAATGTGTGCTCTCGCTCTCTCAGACAGAAGGACTGGTGAAGGTCGAGCCGGGCAGTGATCTGTGGAGAGGCTGTAAAAGCTGCACCGTTAACGGGCTTTTAGTGCCACCGGGGCCGCCACACTTTTACACTGTCACCTCCAGGCCCCTCCCCAGGGCACTTTAACAGCCTCCACTTCCCTCCTTTTACTCTTCCTACCGCCCAACCCCATCTCCTGCATGAAAAAAAAAACCCTTGGTCCTCCTTTTCTTTATCACCCTATACAGGACGATGAGGAACTTGGTCCCACCCACTCAGGAAATCACAGTGGGACTGATGAGGACATTTTGTCATGAGGCTTGAACAGCCAGTGGCAATGAGACTCGTGGTCTGGGTGGGGTACATTAACCTATGACTACTGGCAGGCTAAAACTGCAACCTAACTCATAACTGAGGTCTGAGCCGGCAAGAGTAAGAGGAAGAAAGGGGGGTGAAGGGGAAGAGGAAGACTTTAAAGACCCAGAGGAGAGATTCTTCAGTGAGAGGCAACCTTGACCCTGGATGATTTAGGATGCCTGCAGGCTGCTCTCCTTCACAGCCCAACCCTGCACCCGGCAGATGGATCCTTTGATTCTTCTCACAATTACTACTTTTTTTAAAAAAACAGATTTGACCAGACAGTGTCATATCTCCAATGACTTTCAAAGTCAATCTGGTCAAGACTGTCCATACAATTCGATTTCCATTCTACAGGAATTAAGGCAAAAAATATTATCTACCATGTTATGCAGAAGACACAAGTGTCAGGAAAATGTCAAATGCACAAATCCAGAGTTCTTGCAGTAAAACTTATATTGGAAATATTGGAAATGTCGTTGAGAACACATGGAGATGAGCGATGCAACAGCACTTTCCAGCCAGCGGGGGCACTAGACCTTCAACAGCTTCATTCTCAATTGAGAAACTGTTTTTTTTTTTTTTACAGTCTGTGACCCATATTGTCAGCCTGAAAACTCCAGGTAGTTCATGGTTAATTAAACAATACTGATTGCCTGGATATTCACGGTTCCTAGCGAATCATTGGACCAACCATAAACGGATTTTCCAGACTAAATACTAACTTGTTTTATATGAACTGGAATATTAATGTGAGACATTTACATTTACATTTACAGCATTTATGAGACGCCCTTATGCAGAGCGACTTACAATCAGTAGTTACAGGGACAGTCCCCCCCTGGAGCAACTTAGGGTTAAGTGTCTTGCTCAGGGACACAATGGTAGTAAGTGGGATTTGAACCTGGATCTTCTGGTTCATAGGCGAGGCTACTACCACCCCATTTCAAACAGCTCAGTTAGTGCCACAAAAAAAGAGACACAGACCACCAGTGCTGAGGTGTATCACAGGTGGAACCCGGGTTCCTGCTCAGGTTGAACCCACTGCCCACAACCTACACTATGGACAAGGCGCAACAGGCCAGACATACACCCAGCGCCCGCCTTGCGTCCTGCAGAAAGGGAGAGTCTTGACAATCTATGAACTCTAAACGGGCCCGACAGCTACTGCCATGGCGAGCATGCCCACAAATCCTTACACCTCCCGACAGCGAGAGAACGAGTCTGACCAGCGGCCTGCGTTTTCGCACCTTCAGACGTGGGAGGCGGCATGGCGACAGAGCGTGTCCGAACGTCTGTCAGGTGGAATGTTCCAGACGACTAGAGTCAGACAGGCGGCCCTGTCTGGCATCAGGGATGGTTAAGAGGGTGACGAGATACGTGTGTTTTCTGCAAGGGAAGTTTAGGTTGCAGTCATGTGACGGACCCTGTATGGCACATACGTAACTGGACCCGCAGTCTCCTTTTTCAGGCATGTTTCAGGAGCCAAGATGAATCCACTTTCCTCAAGCAACGGTCTGTAGCTTTTAAAGCAATGTGTCTAATTTAGATGTTGGCTAATACAGGGCCAAGCCTTGCCTGAAGGTGCAAGTGGTCCGCTCCCCTGCAGCTCCCCTCCCTTGAATCGGGCTGTCGAGAGCAGTGACGCACAAAGCACGGGTCAGATTGTGGTGCGGTTGTAAGCGGTCTGTTCAGGGACCCGGTTTGCGTATCAGGGCGGACCTCGGCAGCGGTAACGTGTGGCTCTGGTGCAACCATCTTGGCACAAAGAAGGGCTCAGACGATGGCATAGGCTGTGATGTTAGCACATTAATGGCCGTAAAAGCCACGGGACGTCCACGTTTACGAGTGCAACTCCGACGTTGGCTAATGGAGCTCGTTACAATGCAGTCCAACAGATTTCACAAAAACCTGCTTTGTTTTTCCTTTTATTTACTTAGCTGGATGTTAAGTGGGGAAAATACGATATTAAAAGGGCATTTGTGAAATTGTTAAGGTAGAGCTTCCAGCAAATTTTTACTATGTACATCTACACTTGTGAGTTTTATTGCCCAGTCACATGTGGTATGACAAGTTCCCGAGTAACCACACAGAGTCTGGAATGGCACTGGTTGTAGGAAGCGTGGGATGGCCAGTAAAAATCTGTGCTTCGTAATTGGCTCCTTTGAGCCTGACCTCCTTCTAGGCTGTTATGAAAGTATCACGGTTGCACAGTTTCATGGCATTAAATTATACATAGGGACGCACATCCATTTAGTTTATTTTTTTTGTGTCTCTATTGACATGGCAAAATATGTTTAACTGCCCAGCTTTTTGTGAGAAGCTCTAAGTTTACTATTAATATTTTCATAAAACTACCGCTTCACAGTGCGGGAAGACACAAACACCAGTTTTTACTGGTTTTACTAATGCCGCTCACCCCACAACACAAGGCTGAAAAAGGAAAAAGGGGCTGTTCACATGTAGTTGGAAAATAAAAACACAAGCGTGGCAAGCCGCCCATATTCTAATTTCCCTCAACACTTCTTCGGCATGGCCACAGGCGCTCATGAAGTTCAGGGCGTGTGCATCCGTGTTTGGGGGAGACCGAGGACACAGAGTTCCTCCACGGCAATGCAAAGTTGCACTAAATGGGCAAAAGGTGTGGAGAGTGTTCCCAAGCTGTCTAGCTTCTAGCGAAAGATTCTGATCGATTAAACCCATTTCACAACGGGAAATAGGCCAAAAAGGTGGAGAGTGATTAGGTCTGTAAGCTGCAGGGATCTGCCAGAAATTATGTCGCTAAGCCCCAAACATTTTTTCATGTACAATATGTGTGCAATATTAGCAAAAAAAAAAATCACAATAAGGATAATTAGACCGTATTTTAAGAACACCAGTCAAAATCTTATAATGTTGTGCCGGGCCATCCGTAACTATGCCTTTCCACTGACTATTTAGCCACATGCAACAAAACATGTACAGCTTTTTCTGTTTTATTTGACAGCTCTTCTTAGATCACTTCTGATTTCTGAAGATTAAAATATAAGAAAGAAAAACATTAAGGTCTACAGTTGTGTAATAACAGTAAACCATTTCTGCTCATTGCTGTAAAAAAAACCTACAAATTACAAATTTTTGTATTGGCCCAAGTTAACCTCAAGATTTTTTTTTTTTTATAATTTTTTGTGTTATAACCATTTTAGAGATTGTTTGTGATTAAAATTATATTCTACAACAATAAAAAATGAAAATGTCAGCACTGCAGCAATTATAGCATATAGACATGAATTGAGCATGTAGACATGAAATTGTTGTTGCGTAATAAAATGTGCCATGATGCAGGAGGCTGCCACGTGTGGATTTTATGGACAGACAACACGAACCCTGTTCGAGATGGGAGCTATTAACAGGCGTGGTGTGCTCACTTTTCATTTGCATAATTTTCACATCTTGAGCTGCATGCCGCTCTTTTCTTGGCCACACAAAGACGCCACATTTGCCAGGAAACTGTGAGTCAACATGGATGTGCTTGCACGCTTTTCATGATCTTTCCCATGCCCCAGCACTTACAGAGCTCCAATGTCTGCAGTCATGCAGTCCCTGTATGTCCCTTCACGTCCAGTCACGTTTCATTTATAACCTGCCACCTGCCTATACAGGCAAAAAATATTATCAGTGTTTAGTATTAAATATTCATATTTAACACAGTCTACGCAAAAACTGAAATTCCCAATCTTAAAAATCATTGTTTCAGTCAGATTAATATGTTGGATACATTTTCTAACATTAAACATAATTAACAGGTGATTAACAGACATTTTACCTTTATTCATATATTAATATGTATGCACTTTATTAAAAAATATGTAAAAAAAAATTTAATTTTTCTAGCACACAATAAGAAAAGGGGGCATACATCATCCCTTTCACTGAATCACACGGAGCCCCCTGCACTCAAAGTCTCCAAAATCCCACTATTGAGTGCCAAGAGCACTAGAGGCTAATCATCTGAAACTGTGAAAGACGATGTCGGTCACCTCGACTCGAACCAACACCTCCGCCCCTCCCACTGTTCTCACCACTAAAACTGTGACTCGCTGAGGCGGCTTGTCAGGGGGAGAGACCCGGGAAGAGGGCGGTAGAAATTTGGGGGATCCCCACCGGTCTATCTAGCACGCTCCGTGACGGAGACAGTGAGAGCTGGACACCTGGGGGCGTCCATTACCAAAGCGGGTCGTCATGTGATCATAATCCGCATCTCTGAGGGGAAAAAGCTGGGGGATTGGCTGGAAGAGTTTTTTTTTTTTTTTTAAATATGAGGATGTGAAGCCAAAGGGAGCCCCTGAGTTGGTGAAAAGGCCCCGAGCTGCGGATTTCGGAGGCTTAATCCTGGCTTCCTCGCTTCAAACGGCCTCGGTGGTAATTAACACGCCAGTCCCACAGGGGTCAGAACCCACAGCTCAGATCTCTCGCATTCAATTAACCCACTTTAACGAGCCTATACGGTGTGAGCTCCATCCAGAGATATAATGAAGGGAGAATCAGAATTTATATATATATTTTAAAAAATGGTGACGAGGAGTTGGGCCGCTGTGCTGCAGAGGGAGGACAGCATGTCAGGAGGTGTGAGAACCAATACCTTTTCTCCACTCTGCAGGAGACCATTCACACTTCCCTTCCTGTCAGATCCCATTGAGGGAAGAAGCATCAGAGCCTTGCAGCAAACAGCAGTGAAGGGGCTGACAGGCAGCAGAGCATGATGGGATTGAATCGACTGTATATCCTTATGTACTGCAGAATGGTTTTTAATGACATAAGACACTTTTAGACAAAGATTTAGAAAAAAGAAGTAGCACTCTTCACTTTGGAATGACATTTTTCAGGGGAATGGGAGGTGTTTCTGGTAGAACTGCAACTAATGATTATTTGATGATGGATTAATCCGTCAAAATGTACTCAACTAATCAATCAGTAGAATCAATCAGCTTTAAAATAATCATTTAAAATAAGTAAATACATCTCCAGATATCAGTTTTCATGATTGAGAATCACATTTTTGAGCAGAAAAAAACACTTCTGCCATTTAGAGCTTCTTTAGTGTAAATGAAGTTTTTTTTTTTATAATGCCAATTTGTAAACTGGCTGGCAGCTATTTTAATAATCAATTATAATTGATTATATACTTTAGTCGCTGCAGCCCTTGCAGACGTGACCACTGTACAAAACACACATTCCCTGTGCTGATGCAAGAAAAAAAAATCTCCGAATGCCAACATCTGACATGCATAAGATCTAAGCAGACGAAGCTAAAAATACGCCCGTCAGACTCCACACAGGAACACGTGCTCATAATGCCAAGCATAAAGCAAAAGCCAGTTGCATGCGCGCTGCTGCTCTATCCCCGCGACGGGCTGGAATGTAGGACAAGCCCGAGACGTCCTCCCTCTCACTCACACTTCAGGCGTCTTCACAGCGCCAGCGAGCGGCACCACGCGCAACGCCACTTGGAGTCCCATTCCGGACCAGCAGGGGAGCGTGTAGTAATTGGCCCCCGCGAGCGTCGCCGCGCTGTTTGTGTGACAACACTGCGCTGGTCTGGGGATTAGTGCGTGTCCCTGCCCAGGGAGACGGCAGACTCCGACCAACTGTCAGCCCACCCACACGCCCCCACCCACTTGCCGGGACTCACAGCCCGCACAGGGGACCCAGAGAGGGAGGGGAACTGTGCTATCGGCTGCATAGGCCCGGCGCTGGCAGGGTGCAGATGTTTGTGTTCATAAGCAAGCACCTGGTTATTCCTGACGTCTCCAGACTTGCAGAGGCTAAGGTGGGATTGGACGAAATGTCGCTGAAAGAGACCCGATATGGTGGAACGCCGAGGTTAGTGATGCAGACGTACGATGGAACCCATGCAGAGTTCACTTGAGGACGCAAACATCTCCCAAGGCATTGTGGGCAGGATGGTATTCTGAGTTGCCCTAGAACATTCCAGTGGTTTGCCCGGTCTCGCAACAATTGGGCCAATCAGGGAGTGCCAACCTGAGGCAAAGTCAGCAAGACCCTTTCATATCAGAAGCGCAATGCAACATCACAAACAAGCAAATAAAGACATAACACGACGACCCTGGGTGACTTGTTAGTGAGTCTGACGGCCCTGGCCCTCCTAACCACTGTGACTCAGTCACACAAGGGGTCACACCCTGACTCAAGAGGTCAACTTCCTCTTTTTTTATCCACATCTGCTTTATCTGGTGAACCTGAGGAAATCTGATTTCAGATATCACACTAAACCCAGCGCATTCAGCTGTTTTGGGGGAGGTAAATAGAGTGACTGCATCAAAAATATTGCCTAATACCAGAGAATCTGCTGTGCAGACAGCATTCCTGTACCAAGCCGGGTTACGGTCAGCTGCGCTTCAGATTTGGCGCAATTCAGGAACTTGTGAAATTGTTCCCACAAACATACAAATGATGCGCAACTGACCGTAATGCTGAAAGATTTTGTGCCACTGACACTCATCATTTCCCATCAACACCACAGCCAAATAACAAAACCAACGACAAAAAGGCAAACTGAACAGTACAAATCAGACTGTCATTGTGAGCTGGCATTGATCCACAATCGTTCATCAACATCATTATGGTTTGCGGTTTAATTTATCAACAGAAGTGACTACAAGTGTGTGTGTGATTATGAACACAAATGAGACTGAATAAGACACCGTAAAACCAAAAAGACACGAAAAACATGCCATTTTGTCCTTTAAACACACGGAAAATAAGCGGAACCAAAGATTTATACTGCAGCCAACCAACAGGGGTGATAGACCTGTGTTGGCTTTACGTCTCAAAGACAATGTGATGCTCATGATGGTCAGTGAAATAACGGCACATCTTTTATAGAAATGCCAGGAGTCGTACCTGCCTGTCCTGTTCAGGCACCTAATGTTATGCTAACAGAAAAGTTATCAGCTCCAACTTGGGGCTGGACCTATTGCCCCTGGCTGCAGCTCATGCCGGAATAACAATAACTCTTATTTTTCCCCAACCTTATCTTATCTGTGAATGACTAACACTGTTCATATATTAATTTAAACAAATCAAGTGACAGACAATAAAATAATTTGTGTACTTATAAACTTGGTGTTAAATCACAACAAGTAACTAAATTTGGGGCAGTGGTGGCCTAGTGGTTAAGGAAGCGGCCCCCGTAATCAGAAGGTTGCCGGTTCGAATCCCGATCCGCCAAGGTGCCACTGAGGTGCCACTGAGCAAAGCACTGATCCCCAAGGGTGATGGTTAAAAAAAAAACACATTTCCTTGTGTGCACCATGTGCTGTGCTGCAGTGTTTCACAATGACAATTACTTCACCAATAGCAACATTACTGACGTTCTCAGTATAGTTAAACTGATCTAAGTTACCAGGACCAACCTTACACAGTAATATGTTGAGAATCACGTCACGGCAAACTGTAAGCATATTCAGATCAAACGATCTCTTTGCGCACTTTGCATCAAGTGAAAGTTAGCAGGTTAGACAAAGACATTACAGGCATTAAAGTAGCAGTAGGGTGACGAGTACTCACTGGCAGGTGACGGTGTGCTGTACCCGCTGACCGGCAGCCCAGGTGACAGTCCTCCAAGCATGTGGGGGAAGAAGTACGGGTAGTGGGGCATAGGGAAGGGTGCCAGGGGTGCCCCCACACCAGGGGGGCAGGGGTTCCCGTTGCCAGACATGGCGCTCAGTCCCAGTCTTCTCCTCAGGTTGTCCGTGGCAACAGATGTCTACATCCCATCCAATGAAAACGTAATTGGCAGTAATCCAATTAGAACCACTGGCTGTGTTACATGTGTGTCTGTTCTCTGTGTGTGAGTGTGTATGCAGGAATCAACCAGTATGGAAGTATCCCAAAGTCTGAAGCTCCCTCCCTACAACGGATCTTCTTGGAGGAATGGAAGCAGGTGAAGACTGGTGAATAAGGGGCGTTGGAAGACACTGTCCAATAGTGAGCAATGGAGCCCAGTGTTCTGGAGGTCACATGATGCTCCTGGCTTGACCCTGTCACAACGAGTGACCTCAACAATTCACCCTAGAAGGAGAGACAGAGGGAGAACATTAGTAGTCTGGAATCCTGGAAATAAAACACAGACAGACACCACATCAGTTTGACAGCGTGGGAAAATTCAGCCCAGGTCGTCCTCGGTGATCTTGTTAAATGTAATGCCTTCGTAGGCTGATGGCAAGAATTCCTTACTCTCTACCTCCACCCATCAGAATATCTCACAGCGCCACAGTAACACTCTCACCCCAAACAGGCGGGCAGGAAGTGAGGAGGCACCAAACAGCTTCTAACCTTGCAACATCTGCTTTCTAAACGTGCAACATCTGACCAGCTATAGCCCTACAGATCCATACATTCATCCTGCATACACAACAAGGAAGTGTGGCGTGGGATTCAAACTAATTTAAACCCGTCCCTTTGAGGGAACGAATGTAGAAGGCCTCCCAAGAGGGTCTTGGTGAATGAGCAGGGTGCGGCGTTCCAATATAACTCAGAGCGGGAAGAGTCTCAAGGGGGCGGGTGAGGAGGGTGGATGGGGGGGTGGGAGACAGGAGGGAGAGATCAAAGGAGGAGAAGGGAATGAAGATACCTCATTGTGCCGCGCAGTGCTCAGTCTCACTCATACATTATTAAACGGCGTACTAAGTAGGTTAAACCCCATAGGTCCCCTTTACGTAGTGAGGGGCTTGCTAATTTAATCATGCACTTGTGTGTTTGTGTGTGAGTGTATATGTGCATGTGTGTGTGTGTGTGTGTGTCAGAGTCGGAGGGAGAGGGAAGTATATGGAAAGCACACTGCACAGATCTTTAAAAAGACGCACAGAACTTTGTGGATGGCGAAACGCCCAGCAAACGCGTTTGCTCACTGTAGCGGATTCTTCTAGAGTCCCTCTTTCTGCAGCTGTTCTCTGTAACCCCTGTACCACAAAATTCCACAAAAAACATAACTAGCACACTTGCCTATTATCTTGCAGACCTCCTGTCTAAAATTTGTGTATTGAAGGAGATGCTTTATAATGTAATATGCACCACGAAGTAACCCTGTTATCAATGACAACACTTTTTTGAACAAGACGTTTTATTGTTGTTCATGAGAAATTTTATCTCTTAATATCCATAAATAAAATAATGATAGTATGAACTTCCACTTTCAGTTATCACGTTGAAGCGTCATGTAAGGAATTATTATAGCACTTGTTTTCACAATTTTACCCCAAACACAACTTGAGATGTGACTGATATGATCATTGTACTGGTCACTTGATCTACTAATAATATTGATAAAGAATATTGATCATCATTTTTAAAAATATCTATATCATAGCATACCATAGTGAATACTGTGATAGGAATACATTATAGCTTGAAAGAATGAACTACAGAGTTTAACTCTGACCCTCGGGTGAGAGGTTGTAAATAAGTAAAGTAAAGTGAAGTGATTGTCACATGTGATACACAGCAGGACAGTACACAGTGAAATTTGTCCTCTGCATTAAACCCATCACCCTGAGTGAGCAGTGGGCAGCCATGACAGGTGCCCGGGGAGCAGTGTGTGGGGACGGTGCTTTGCTCAGTGATACCTCAGTGGTACCTTGACAGATCGGGATTCGAACCGGCAACCTTCTGATTACGGGGCCGTTTCCTTAACCGCTAGGCCACCACTGACCAGAAAAAATCAAATCAGGGGAGAGCGTGAACGCAGTCCCCCACTACCAGAAATTATGCAGTCGAGATTCCCACATTTGGGGAATTCGCAGGGGTCAGCACAGCCGAAGTGCAATGGCTGAGCCTCGCCCTGGCTGAGCCGCCTTCTTGATCACGGTATCTCCCCTGCCAGGTAAGTATGTATAAATACACTGGCCTCACACACACACACACACACACACATATTTTCTTCTTATGGATAGATTGATCTCTGGAGTCGGGATATGCACATGCACAGAACCTAGAAATGGGTCATTTGTTTAATCTCAGGTATTAGTTCCTGTGAATAAGAAAGATTCAGACTGGGGCAGGGTGGGGGAGGTGAGGATCAGATGCGAATGACACTTAAGATCTTCATACTTATCTGTTGAGGCAAATACAAAGAAGCTTAAAGGAAGCCTAGGTCAGAATGGGTCACGAATCTGTTGTCAGTAATCCCTAACATTGCAAAACACATTTCTATTCATTACATTTTTTTCAGGAACATCACAAGTGTACATAAAAAAGTGTCCGAGCAGTTTAATTTTTATTTTTTAACCAAGGTGCATGAAGGATGGGTAGAAAACTGAGGAGCTTCAGCAACTATCAAGAGAACATAGAACTTTGGCAGTGCAGACAACAAAACTACTCTCCACGTACATATACGTCTCCGAGTGCATATAGCAGCCTGCCACTGCTGAAGAAATTTTAGCCATGGAACCTAATCCAAAATTAACCACAAGGTTTATAATCTCTGCCGTTTTCCTCGTCCTAAAAGTACACTAGGTTTAATGCAATTTCCCACTTGTGGGACTAATAAAGTTTTATCCTATCTTATTTTTCCAAACGTCTATATTGTTCTGCATTGTTCAAAAGATGCATGTGTGCTGGACATTTCGTGATTGCTGCTCATGCTTAGATCTGTAGTCAGTGACCTTTAACCCTAACTAGAGAAGAGAACCCAGAGCCACATACTAATATATTTTCTATTGTGTGGACGGTTTTTGTGTGATGCCTGTGACTGTTGTTGGGGTAGTTGTAGTAGGCCACACAACTCACAATAATACAATCAGCTGCATCCTGCTATGTACACATGTGGCATTAGATAAGGGACATGCAGTCGGTGTCTTCCATGTCACAGTTTTAAATAGGCCAAAACACCCTTCTCAATGTCCCCGTGGCTTACGAGGACTCCTCGCAATAGTCTTTACTTCCTAAAATGCTCTCTCAGTCTCTGTAATCAGGTGTATTGTCTGCCTAAACCATAAACACACACACACACACACACACACACACACACACACAGATAAGTACTTTTGTTCCCTGTGGCGTAGCTGCCTCGCTTAATGGCCAAACCTTTTCAGAACTACCAGAGTGTGACAGAGGACGCAACCTTCCCTTACAGTACAGACTCACCAGGGAATGGGCCATTCAGCTGCCTTTTACACTCACAACTGACCCGGGTCAGTTCACCGCCACCACTGCCCAAATGAAAAGCATTATGAGTAAACAAACCAGTCTCTGACTTTTTACAAACACAAAGAGCTGACAGGAACCTCGACTGCTTTAATAAAAAGATGGAGGGTGGTAGTAGTCTAGTCGGTAACACACTCGCCTATGAACCAGAAGACCAGGTTCAAATCCCGCTTACTACCATTGTGTCCCTGAGCAAGACACTTATCCATAAGTGCTCCAGGGGGGGGACTGTCCCTGTAACTACTGACTGTAAGTTGCTCTGGATAAGGCCGTCTGATAAATGCTGTAAATGTAAATGTAAATACTAAAGTGCAGCGTGTATGAGATAGAGCTTGTTTGAACTGATTTCCTAATCTCCTGTGGTGGGCTGGTGAGTGTGACAACTCGATGTTTTAACGGACCCGGGTTAAAACGTACCTCGCCTTACATTACTCTACACATTTAAAGCCAAACCTGTGCAATATACACAGGAATTTCATGAAATTGGTTGGCACGTTTTTAAGCCATCAGTTTATTAAACTAGCTAACATTTGAAATAAATTACTTTATTCATTAATTTCATCTGCTTCATATATATATATATATATATGTGTGTGTGTGTGTGTGTGTGTGTGTGTGTGTGTGTGTCTTGTCCCTGAACCTATAGAATGTGTCCATCTAATGTCATTACAGAAAATTCACAGGTAAGACAAATGAAATAGTGTTTTAGTGGCCAAAGGCCATAAAAGCAGTCCTGGTCATGATGTCCTCCATGTTTTGTCAATGGGGACAATAACGGCAGTCACCTCAATATAGTAGATTTCAGTGATCAAGATTATGATGGTGGTATAGTATGTCCAGCCTGCCATCCACAAACCAAACCCCAACCTCCACCCCCCCACCCTATCCCATGAGCCCTGCTGCATCCGGCCAACAGTGTGACAAAGCGTAATAACATCACAGCCCCCGGGCGATCGATAGCGGCAGTGGCTTCTGTGAAAAACGAGCATTGGGCCCAAGTGGCAGCGCGCAGCGCAGGCCAGAAGCCGTTAGAGGAAAAACAGACCGTAAATACGGCCCCCAATTCTGCCATCATTGATAAAAGAGGCCCCATTTTCTCTAATTTTTTCCATCTCACTTTCCTATTCAAACACACAGGCACAAATGAAAACACACTCTATCACTGTGGGCGGTAAGACTGTAAATTCGCATGCAAGTGCAGAGGCATGTGTTTTTTTTTCAAGGGTTGTGTTGTTTTTTTACATCTTTTTTTCATCTTGGCATCATTTTTCTCCTGAGGCAGATCCCACGGTGACCACTAAAGTGCTGCTGTCGTTCGAAAAAGCCAGAGGTTCCTGGAGACAAACCCCAGATGTTTTATTGAAAGGTGCTTGAAGTAGAGGGCACTAAACGAGGGAGTTAGCAGGAAAATATCTGGCAACCCTCCAGGTAGAAGCAGCAGGAGAGATGAGTAATGGCTTGCTTTAATGGAGATGTCAGTGAAGACTTGGCAAAACTTAAAAACAGCATGGGTGGGGGGCGCAGCCTTGCGCAATCCAGGAGAGCCGCTGTTGGTCACATGACCACGACTGGACTGTATTGGATGAGTTGGCATCAGCTTTACAGACATTGCTGTTGTGGGTTTTCTAGCAAACAACTGAAGGCACATCATATGCATGATTTCACCAGCACACCAACAAACATATGAGCCACGATTCATTCTGTCAAACAAACTCTTGGCCACCTCGACCAATCTAATGCAGCTGGTCACATGTTAAAGGGCTAAATCCCCCACACTGAAGGACCACAGTGATGCAGACAAATGCAAACTACACCCACAACCAGCCTATCACCGAAAACATTGCAACTGCAGCGTGCATAAAAATAATGATGTATGCACACACGCACACACATTATCTCGGTCCAGACAAAACTGGCCCCTGCCTGGTTCAGTGTCTGTGCGTTGAAGACGTCTTGATGCATTAGCATCGAACATCTGCCATTAGCAGGCAGCCAGAAATGGGCGGTGAGAGAGTTAGTGCGTTAAAGAGAAATAGAGAGGAGCGGGAAAAGAGCTGATGGAGGTCTGGGGGGCTTCGGTAATGGCCCCATTTCCCCTGGTCCTCGTCCATTAGAGGCAGGAAATGAAACGAATTGAAATGAATTGAGCCCACAGTCGAGAGGCGGGCCAGCCCCTATGGGACCCGGCGGTGGGCGACAGGGGAGACAGCAGTGCCGTCATTACTGCCAACGCTCGCCAAATAAAGAGCCTGCAGAGCCTTGTGTGCCCGGAGGTCGTTACGGACGGCGTCTGCCAAATAGTGAGTGGATAAATCTCGTTGCTAAACAAGCGGGAACCCCATTAGGAGCACAGGGCTGGGCCAGCTGAACATTATGCACCGCTACACCCAACCACATCTTTGCATGTGAGTTTTGGGTACAGTATACAGCCCGTGGGCTCAATACACAGGGTTCAGCGCAGCTGACGTTTGACTGAGTAAATCTCACACAGCTGAACTACCAAATCTGCAGAAAACACACACACATACAAGCCATGAAAAACGTGCGTCCGTGGTGCAGTCGGTGTGAAATAAGGACATGCAACTTTAAGAACTGCTACCGGAATCCGGACACAGAATCAAATAGCTGTGAAAAACTGGAAATATACATGTACATCCTTTCCACAGTTTCATGGTTTTATATTAGCTAATACTGTTTTTAAAGGTTCAAATACGATGATAAAAACACACTCACAAACATTCATTGAATCAATCTAGATACAAGAAAAAACACAAATGTGTGCACAGAATGCAAAAAAAAAAAAAAGAAAATCTATACAAATGTATGTATTGATTGACTTTTCTTGCAGTCACATGTTCTTCTCAGTTGTCAATATAAACATTATTGACTGTTTAGATGTGTCATATGGCCTGAGCTCTTGGGGGAAAAACTGGTCCAACTCACTGCTGTGCTGTGCACATATTTCTCCTGACTGTCCATATCTATTAAACACATAATAACTGTCAAGAATCGGATAGTGTATGTTGAGCCCAAGATTGTATAATTATGATATAATTATACAATTATACAAAAATGAATTATATATATCTTTAGCATGAGTTAAATTCACAATACACAGACTCATTTCAATGAATTCTGTCATAATGTCTGTGTGTGTTTGGATGTGTCATGTGTCTCTAAGGAATGACCCTTCTTGGTGGTCATGATCCCAGCCCCCACCCTGATGGTGAATACTTTGAATGGGTACGAGTGTGTGAATGTGTGTGGGTAGTTGTGTTGATGTGATAATTGTCATCTAGTTTTGATACTTCCATTATTTTAATTATGAAGACAACCTAATATCTAAGACAACTTCATACCGAAATATGCTGTTAACAATGAAAAGCATGAAGGTTCAAAAACATGTATAATATAATACAAAAACAAAAAAGAAAATTGTATATTTCTGTTCCATTGTAACTTTCAGTATCATGTTAAGTTTGAGCATTTGAGCTGTTAAATTCCCTCATCTACTGATATGTGGTTCTGTGTTCTGCAGAACTCTGTAACTGCGGCTGCTCACTGCCTTATGACAATCCTTCACCAGAACCCTCAACTGAGTCACACTTCACGGCAAACATGCGTTTTATCCATTTCTTCAGCTGCACATCACTGTTTGCAAGAAAGAGGAAGCCATCTGTGAAAATGGCCAGGTTCGAAATGCAAGCAAAAATACATTTAAAAAAAGAAAACATCAACAAACACCGAGGCGGTGAGCACCGGCATACGTAGTCAGACATTGACCTGGTTTCGGAAGCGGATGGCAGCAGTCGGAGCGTCGGAATAGCGCTCATGGAGAAGTTATATAAGCCAGGGAGGGGAAAACACAAAGGCAATCCTTCAGTTCAAAGCTTGTTATACAATTTGTTTACTGGGTGGGCAGGTTTTTTTTTTTTTTTTTTTGTGGGGTGGGGGTTTGGGTGTATTAATTCAAATGTGATTACCACTGCTAAATATAGATATCCATCTGTATCTGGTGTTTTTGGTTCTGCAAAAAATTGTGCATTTTCTGAGCTTCTGAATGACTCTTTTTATCTACTGACATGTTTGGGTTAATAAGATGTGTGTGTGTGTGTGTGTGTGTGTGTGTGTGTGTGTGTGTGTGTGTGTGTGCGCACACACATTTTGCCCTTTTCTGTTTGGCAGGAGGTGATCTCGAACCTCGATCCCTGCCATGTCCTCACTTTCACCAGCTCTTGCTGCTCCGGCTCTGGATGAACAGACAGGACATTGTGTGCTGATGTCTTTCTTCTCCCCTCACCCTCCCTCTTTCTCGCTCCCTCTCTCTCTCTTTCACCCCCTTCCTCTCGATGTCTCCATTATTTATTTATATCCAGACAACATTGACTCACACACACAATCCTATTACTGCTTAACATGACAGCCACCAGGACAGAGGAGAGAGGCGCGGGAAGTCAGCGAGAGGGAATAAGAAACGCTGTCGTTGCAACCTTAAAGCCAAGGCCTCCCAGAGAGAGAGCGAGAGAGAGAGAGGGGGGTGGGGGGTGGAGAGAGAAAACGGCCAATGAGAGACAATGAAGGAGTGTAAACCAGATTGAAATGAGAGAGGTAGAGTTGGATATGAGAGATGGATGAATGCAGTCTGAGGGAAAGACAAATGAGAGCAGCCGCAGACAGGATTCTCCACGCAGCCTATCATGAGTGAGGGCGAGGACAGGGGCGAAATGCAAATGGGTTCCCCCGGCAAGCGATATTGGATTCTGGGAGAGCCATCCATAATGCGGCGGCTCCGGTGCGGGGAGGGAGAGTGGGCTGATGGGAAAAGGGGAAGGGAGCTGGTGATGAATAGAAGTCTGAACTTTAATCAGAGCCACGCTGCCTAAGGTGGTTTCTAGGCCCAAGTCACGGCAGCTTATCCGTCACACCGGCCCGGTGACGTGGCACTGAGGGGTTTTGGGGGGTTAAGGCCGGCGAGGGAGACTCTGTGAAACAGTGAAATCATCCCTGGAGGCGGGGCAGGAATGAGAAGCAGGTGTGCAGAGATTGGTTCCGCCAATCCGTTTGGATTAAACACAAGCATGCCAATGCTCAGCAGTGTACCTACAAGGGTCCTGATTCATTTCATCCAGGGCCACCACCAATTGCCATGTCAGATCTGCACCTTCCTGCCAAGCCACCAATGACATCAAAGCACAAGCGACAAGGCGGCTACATTTGTTATTAGTCATAAATATCACAACTGTGTCATTTATAAATGATATACAAAAGTACATATGCCTACTCCAGGGTTTATTTCAAAATACCATGCTTCTGGACTTTTATAAGCCAACTATTCACTCTTAAGATTCTAAATAATAATATTATATTTTTGTCCTCACTCATCATTTTTTATTTTTCAAAAAATAAGAACAGAAGAGAGATGGGAAAAAGAGTTAAATAACTTACAGTATAAAATACAGGCCAAATGTTTGGACACACCTTCTCATTTAATGTGTTTTCTTTATTTTCATGAATGGACACATGTTATGTACTTAACAAAAAAAATTGAAAACATGTTTTATATTTCTAGCTTCTAAATAGCCACTAGGGCTGCACGATTTAGGGAAAAAGACATATTGCGATTATTGAGATCAATATTGCTATATGATAAAGGACACTTGCCTGTATATCAATGAAATAGTGAAATGTTTAATTTCAAAGTGAAACATACAAACTACTTATAACAACCTGAAATGCCCAGTGCTTTCAAAATACAATATTCTACAAAATTAAATAATCACAAAAAACTCTTTTACATTACTGTCGAACGACAAACAACTGTTTTGATTATATTTGGCCATTATAAAATCCCGTATTATAGTTCTTACGTTTAACCAAAACGTTGTTGGGAGGCTGACTTGAACACAAGGATACATAGCTTTGCCAGCTTAGCTAAGGTTAAGAATTATAAACTGAATTTCTTTAGGAAACCTTCAACGTTTGAAAAAAAGTTAACTAAACAGCTAAGAACAGTCTAAATAGTTAATGCCTACGTTTAGCCAAAACGTTGTTTGGAGGCTGACTTGAACACAGGAATGCATAGCTTCGCTAGCTTAGCTAAGGTTAAGACTTATAAAATGGGATTTTATAATGGCCAAATATATTCAAAACAATTGTCCAGCCTTACGTATGAAATGTAATCCCCGGGATCTGGTTTGGAGCGTACAGTGGTTTGTACAGCCCCAAGCAGCACAAGAGTGAGGCATTTTTATGCACTTCTCTCCATAGACATGTATATGCTTCACTCCACAGCAGAGCCTATTGCAATATGGCGGCGACGTTGATGTACGATGCAGCTCGTCATGCCGCATCTACCTATATGTCTCCGAATCGAAAGTCATGTGACCAAACACGTAACATCCGACTGAAGTGAGACTTCAGTCAGCTCGTAAACTTTGAGAGAATGAGAGAATGGATCGGATATGTTGCCGATCCAATCTATGTACTAATCATTTAAATCGCAGCTTTTTGCATTCATGTAATCGCACAGACTGACATCGCGATTACGATTGTGATTAGATTAATCGTGCAGCACTAATAGCCACCCTTTGCTCTGATTACTGCTTTGCACACTCTTGCCATTCTCTCGATGAGCTTCAAGAGGTAGTCACCTGCAATGGTTTTCCAACAGTCTTGAAGGAGTTCCCAGAGGTGTTTAGCACTTGTTGGCCCCTTTGCCTTCACTCTGCGGTCCAACTCACCCCAAACCATCTCGATTGGGTTCAGGTCCAGTGACTGTGGAGGTCAGGTCTCCACTTTTTGTTAAGTACATAACTCCACGTGTGTTCATTCATAGTATTGATGCCTTCGGTGAGAATATACCAATGTAAATGGTCACGAAAATAAAGAAAACACATTGAATGAGAAGGTGTGTCCAAACTTTATGTATTCGCAATAGATTATGATCACTGAGTACATCTATAGAAACCATTTACTCTCTGAATCCATGCACCACGCATGCTGTAGATAGCCACTAATGACCTCGGCCTTTGACCAACAAAAATTATCAGTTAATCCGTGAGTCCAAATTTGCTCCAAATTTGAAGAAACATATCCTTAATGGCTCATGTATGAGTTCCTAATATGTGGTTGCCACAAGAATTTGAAGTCTGTGTGACCTTGACCTTTGACCGCCAAAATACAAACCGTCTAGTGACCATCACTGGCACAAACAAGTTGATTTAATTTCCAGTAAAAGACATGTGCATGTGTGACCCTCTCAAACTTTTTGAAATTGAGTCTTTTCTGATTCCCAACCCGGTATGTGGGTCATAACAGTAAGAGCTTCATTGTGCACAGTTCAAAAATCACCGGAACCATGGTGAACTGTAGAACTCAGATCACCTGGTTCAGATGGCTGGGAGCTGGGGCGGAATGAAAAACATGAAAAAGAGGACTGGGTGGAGAACCACTGACCCAGATATTACATGACTGTTTCTAATTTAAGTTGGGGGGGGGGGGATAATACATGGCACTGTTGAACAACCTTAAGTGACCCTGGCCCAAGATCCCCAACAAGAGAAAAAAAATTCTCAGCATAATTTGTGCACAAGAACAACAGCGGTGACATAAAGCAGGAAAAGCAGGCTTTGGCTTGCAGAGAGAACGGTTGGATAGAAAGAGGAGGAAAGACAGAGAGAAGAAGAAGAAGTGGAGCGATCCTGCCTCGGAGGGCTTCTCTCCACCATATCATTAGCCTTGCCTTAAATTAACGTCGGCCCGAAAATAGGCTGATTAAAGAAGCCCCCGCAGCCATTGCAGCTGCGGTAATGCGCTTTATAGTGTGTGTGCAAACAAATGCTGTACAGACACTGGCAGACAGACACTGGTGAACGTTGGCACTGTCGTATACGCCAATGACATCTCCACTGAACTCCATCACCAGATTTGCAGAAATAAAGCATGTGCCTGAAACGAATGACAATGTTGGGTGAGACCAACCTGACTGGACCAAAAATGGCATAATCAGAATCGGCTGATGTCTGCATTTGAGAATTTAAGTTAAAATTTGCTCATTTAATATCAACAAAAAAACATGGGTGGCTTCAGCCTATATATTTGGAGTTTTTTTGGCATGTTTGCTTTTAGGTTCTGAATAATTGGTTAAAACTTTGTGAACTATATATGGTCAGTGGTCGGGTTACGTGTGTCGATATAATTGCATTCTGCCTGGTGTGTAATGTGGAGTCATTTTAGCTTAACACATTTAAAAAAACACACAATTCGGAGAATAATCTTAACAGGCACCGCGTCAAAGACATGCATTCATTGTGTCACACTGATATTCATGGAAGTTAACATGTCTTGCAGTGCCATTGGCCACAGCGCGTTGCTGTAGCATCAAGTAATGCTGCCATGTGTTCATGTTGGTTAACTTGTTAAGCTTGTTGATGCTATTGCCCCCGGTTATTAACAGGAAGTTACTGAATGGAAGAGTAAATGCAACATTGGCTTTCCATCTCCTGCAAGCACTCTGATGAAACACTGCCCCCTATTTGTTGGAATGTAGCTTTGCAAAGTGTCCATATCTTACGCATTGTACCTTTAACTGTTCGTTTAATTTGAGAGTCTCAGTTGTTGTATGCTATCTGTATCTGTTTACATTTGCCTGATCTATAACATATTTCCTTTTGGTCATTAAAAATCCCATACAAGATTATCTGGGGTAAAAAAAACAAACAAACAGACCATCTAAAATAAATAGTAATTTCTGTATTACATTCACATCATGAACATAAAACCAAATGACGTGCACAGTTTTATCTGTCAAATCAGTACCCTGCCTAAAATAAGCTATAATGTACACATTGTTTAACTTTGTATATTTATTAACTTAGAACCAATATATTTCCACACACTTGTTTGTTAAACGTTACTGTGTTGGTTGCTGCTTGTTGACTCAGGGTCAGTGAACAGTCAGAAAACAATAAAAGAAGAACAATGCATATATGAAACAATACACATGACCCTAGGTCATAAATAGACAAAAAAAAGGGGTTAAGCAATTCCTACAGCATACCTAGACACATACCTATCTACTCACACAAAGAGAAATATATACACATAGAGATAAATAAATGATGAGAGTGCACAGGTCATTGACACTTAAGCTCACAGGAACCCAAATACAAAGGCCCGTAGTGCTCACATACCTATAGACTTACACACACATAGGTACTTGTGCAAACTCCAACACAAAGCTTTGACCTCTACTGTAGGCTGACCACGTTCAATAATGCAACACCGGAGAACATAAGCAGAACACCAGCCCTGATCTCCGCTGAAAGTACAGCCTGTGTAGTAGCGCGCGCACACGTCCCGTATTTTCTATAGAAAATATTACTGCTATGACAACGCACTGTCCCTCTCACTGTGTTCTCACTGACCTGAATGGAAAAAGCCAGTGGACCTGCAGGCTGGTGCACTCATACACATACACACACACACACTCTCAACACAAATGTCATAAAGGACTCTTAGAGCGCTAGACAGCAGAAAATCACTGCAGTAACACACACGCACAGTGGCCTCATCTGGGCTCAATATCGGAGAGCTTAGGTTAAAACAATTCATGTGTGGATGTGTATACAGAACAAGTTCCCCACCGTGTGAGCGAGAGAAAAAACAGACAACAAGAAAAGTCAAACCAGAGCCGGAGCGGGAAAATGCTGAGTGTGGCCTAAAAAAATTGACACTGACGGAAAAAAAACAATAAAAAAAAAAACAAGACACAAGAAAAACCTGCGTCATATCCTAGTTCATTAAGTTCACAATAAAAAATGCATGATATGGAGGATTTCTTTTATTTCTACAGTACATGAAACATGCATTTTTCATGATTTCATACATATTATCTAGCCTTCTGTAAGCAGGTAGCATATTGTAAGTAAAATATAAATAAAAGAACACACACACACACACACAGGACGTACCTGCTGCACTCACTGCTGGAATTCAGCACACTTCAGTCACCTCCACCTGTCACAGAGGGAAAGAGCGGGGAAGGGAAGTATTACGAATAAGTGAGCTTTAAGGGCACATTACTCACCCAAACTCAATTCAGAAAGTGTGTGTGTGTGTGTGTGTGTGTGTGTGTACGTGTGGGAGGGCCCTAATAAACAAAGGTTGTGCAGCTGCTGACACAGGGCAGAGAGATTTGTCAGGGTCGGCTCTTGTCTGGCTGTGGGTGCTCCGCCACAGAACGGTGGAGAGGTCCCACAGACGACATTTCCCTAGAAGTCAGTACAACAGGCCTCTTCCACATCCACATTATTCCGCCATTCAGACAAGGGGCCAACTAACCAAGTGGGGCATGTAGCTTACAATATTAATGCCCACAGACGGAGAGAGACAGAGCGAGCGAGAAAAGAGGGCGAGCTGAAAACAGCGCGAGCGTCAGGGTACAGAGCTTTTTTAGGACCATTAACACAAGGATAAAGAGACACACAGTAACGCTTCTCCAGACATCCACCCACAAACACACTAGTCCCCAAACGCCAGAGGTTTCGTACACCACTACACACGCGAGGCTTTTTTCTTCTTCTGACCGTTGTCCACGTTGAGAGCAATGGCTTTCGTTCTGTGCATGGTAAATACAAAACTACAAAAAACAGGAATAAAAGTTCTCACACAAACACACACTATTTACACTTATGGCATTTATCAGACGCCTTACAATCAGGAGTTACAGGGACAGCTCAGGGTTTTGGTGGTCTTTCATCCACTGCTCTTTTTCCTGTGGCAACTGACTTTTACTTTATATGTTGATATGTGCTTATGCTGTTGAGGTGTTTTTTTTATGGTTCCCACAATGTACACCCCATTGGGGTACAATCTGGGGGTTGTCTTTTTTTTTTTTTTTTATCCCCCTCCTCCATCCTAATGTGTATCCTTGTTTCTGACCTTTTCCCCTATCCTCCTGACCTGTCCACCCAATGTACTGTTCTGTGTTTATGCATGGTCAGGTTGATGGCCAAGTTTCAGTAGGACTTGTTATTTTGACATGGTTTGTTGCAACAGCAATACATGGTTTCATCAATAAATCAATCAATATACATGAATTTTCTAAATTAGTGGATCATTTCATGTTGATTGGTTTGATGATTAATATTCTTAGATGCCGACCAGAGCTGAGTACTAGAATGAATCTAACAATACGATACATTTAATATGATTAAATATATTATGATACATTGCCACACTTTACATAAATGTGTTTTACTTATAAATACACTGCCATTACAACACCTCACGCAGTGATTAATAGTGTAATACCCCAATTCTGATACATAGTGTGTGTATTGAGTGAATAACATTGTTATGGTCCCTCCTATAAAAGTGAGGTTTCAGGGTGCTTCATACCTGCAAAGCGAAGTCAAAGGATGCATTTATTTCACTATTTTCTATTCATGATCTGTCTGTATATGCACTGTTTGTGCCTCCTGCTCCTTGTCTCAGGCATTAGTATCAGTACTCCCTGAAGGCCGGGGTTCCTCTCTGTGACAGGTGCTGGGCAGTTGGGCAGAGTGCTGCTGCTTAAAGATGGAAGATGGGAGAGAAACCCAAGCCCATTTTTCATCCCTGCCTCCCTGCCTTCACCCAACTGCTAATGTCCATTGTGTCTGAGAGCTGAGAGGAGCAGCATGTGTGGATCAAGCTGAAGGCAATCACTGTGTAGATCTTACGTGAGAGAAGCAGCTCAGTGCAAGAAAACTGTATCGCTGACTCTGTATGTGTGTGTGTGTGTGTGTGTGTGTGTTCATCTCTGCCCTGGACTCCACTCTTACCAGGGTAAACTCTATGAAAGATTCAGGCTTGAGTTCACTCACTCAGACACGGTTCGTCTCTTCGTTCAATCACCCCATCCTACTGTAGCCATACTTGGAGAGCAAAAAAGAGATTGTGCGTGTGTAAAACCATGCCTGTGTTTCACCGATTAATTCCGCCTCTATGCACCTCACGTTATACGCTCATACAAGCACTTACAGCGTGATCCTAGCATGACTCACACAAACGCAAAAAAACACAGGGCATCTATTCACCTGTAGAGCATGCAGTGGTGCTGATCCAATCAGAACTACATCCATCCTAATAAATCAATCAATAAATCTAATCCATCTAATAATATAAATGAATGAATACATTGTGTGTTTTACACACATATCTGCATTACACATTCACACAATGATTCTTTACACATACTGCACCAAAACCCAAACACAGATCCTCACACACGCACACGCTGTCCCGAGCCCCAACATCACATTTCAGGGAAAATTACCAAGCGTCACTTCATCAGGGGTGACATGGCCAGCACCACCCCTCCCACAATGTTGCTGGAATCTGGGGTCAGCAGCAGGCAACCAGCCTTGATCTGACTGCACTGCTCTGGGCTAAACACAACCCTCCACAAGCAGCAAGAGAGCGGAGCCGCATTACTGCGAACCGTGAACTGCGAATGCCGTGCGCACTCTATACAGCAACGTCCTGATAAACATCAGTAAAATAGGACAATGGCAAAAGATGCAGCAGCAGTTGGTATTTTAATGGGTCAGTTTTGTAAACAACAAAATGTATGAAATACATTACAATATACACACACATACGCTATATGTTTACATTTACGGCATTTGGCAGACGCTCTTATCCAGAGCGGCTTACAACGTGCTTTCAAGTTACCATCGATGAAGTGATCAATTCTAGTTCATTAGGACCCTCGACTATGAATTCAATCTTTTTATTCACTCTGCTGTAGATTCTGTACATAAGTTAGACAATAAGAAGGTTACAAGAAGGTTACCGAAATATTCTCAAAAGAGGAAGGTCTTGAGCTGCCGTAGTGAGTGACGTCCACCTCTTGCATATGACTGCATCAAACCAGCATCAATATGCCCCAAAATGGTCATGGCAACAGAGAAACCAAAAAAAAAAAACTTTTCACTTCGTGAAAAATACTTCCATTGACAATACAGGGCTTGATCTTTAGTTTTAAAAAACTGAATTCTTGCTATCATAGTGGCTAGTCGGAAGTGCAGCTCCCACAGATATCAGCGCATGATCATCTATATTTCAGAATGGCTCGTCATGAGGCCGAAGCTTTGATCAACACCCCGGCAGAGTGAGCGAAGCGACTACTTTATCATTCCATTTCCTTCCACCAGGCAGATTCTGCAGAAGGACGTCTGTTTGCATAAGTGTTTTAGAGCAGGCAGAAGAAGAAAGCCTCAGCCCCAGAACGTTCATGAAGACTTCTGCAATAAGTCCACATGCAGGGCTGTTGAAGCTTTTACTAAACTAGAGTTGTGTAACAGGCCATTTTGGAACGCCTCTCCTTTATCACCCTTGACTTTTTTTCACTAGTACTGCTCCTTAAAACACCTTAAATTCGTACAATGTGATTACCATAACATCTATCCCTAACAGATAAGCAGAAGTTTCCCTTCATGGGACCAATAACCTTTCACTGGTTTCATCTTATGCCTGGGAAGAGCAGCAGCTGATTTGCTGAATTCTAAAGTACCAGCACAGGGATTTTGAGCTGGTCAAAGTGACCCCAATATCTCAGCAGGAAAACGTAATTTTACAGAAACCTGCAGAAAATAAGAAATTAGTCCTCCTCAAGGGTCTCAGATGTCATGGAGGTCCACACCGTAATGGCTGTTTACAACATTACATGGACAAACATTCGATTTTGCTTGTTGCCTAGCAATAGCACTCCACGGTAAGCTCCGGTTGGGTCAAAGTTGGTTGGCATTCATTCATTGGCCAGCAGATAGGAAGACAACACAGTCCCTGCTGTGCCAAGGGCAAACTTGTCATCTGGTTGGAGACACTGTTTGCAGCAGACCTGTGATCACAAAATCAGCTTCTTCGATGTGACAGCGGACCGCCAAGGACAGTAGGTCACCTGGGTCCCATGACTAACCTCCCCCTCCCCTCCCACCTCCACGATCAGCATTTCTATCGCTCTCTTCCCATTCTTCTGCAGTAAGTTCATGCAACACATATAAACAAATCTGGACGCAATGTCAAGACGAGACTCACAATGGCAACAAGCCTTGATTTTATGATTTTATGATGTGCAAAAATTGCATAGAACATCACACATTAAAGGGGAGTGAATGGGATCTGTGATCTGGTACATTTCATGTTATTCTATAATAATATAAAGTAAACTACAGATTCCAACATTTGCATTTACTTGTATTTTGGGAGGGTACATGTGGTTATGGAATAATAATATAAAAAAAAGACATGGTGAGGATTTCTATACTCTCAACTCTAATGATTTCTGAAGGATGATCTCTACACACCCTGTGCAAGCATAACAGGAGTCACAGGATCACTTCCAAATTGACGCTGTTATTAGGTTCACGTTGTCCAGTATTGCACATCACTTTGGTTTGAGGCTTCGTCTCTGTATTCATCCGAGATTATTTGATGTGTCACATCCGTGTCCTTCGTCTCCTTCATTCGTTATTAACAATTTTCATCACACTAGGATGCAGTATAGGGGTGTCGATCACAAAAGGCTTTTATTAAACAATAGGTTGTGTAACCCGCGACTTAAAAACAAGGGTGAACTGAGCCCGGGGGAATCACAAACCCCTGCACACACACACACACACACACACACACACAAAACATATTAAAAGCTCCCTACACTGCATCCTGAGGCACTAAGTACCAGTCACCGGAATATCTTTAAATATTTAATTAATGTTTGTGTTAAATTAATTGTCTTCATGAGTGTTAATGCATTACCGTTCACAGCCCAAAAATAAACACATCATAATGGTTTAAACAGGTCATTTAAATCACATACATGAAAATACGTGGTTTTTATTTCATGGAATCCACCAAAACCTTTGGCTGTTGTTCTTTTTGTGCGAGGTTCATGTAGTTTTATACAGTGTTCGTTTGAACCTGGATCTGTAAAAGCTGTAGCGTTTACCAGAAGTAGAGATTTTCGTGTCTGTGGCAATGCTCAACGGTGGCAAGAGCCTTCAGGCCTTTCAGCTTCCTAATTACGGAGCCGCTCTGTCATCGCTCGCATTTAATACAGTAGAGCCTGTCTTCCCGAAGTACCGTGCGAGAGATTTCCAGAACACCACAATCTGATGAGAAGCTGTCATCTTGGATTTCTTAACGACATCATTTGCTGGGAAATCCTGCGGACGGTGAAGGGGCGCTCTGTTCTGCGACCCAATTTCGAATGGCACCTGGTTTTATATAAGTGGTTATGCTCCCTCAAAGTCGGCCGCTCAGTGTTTCGAGGAAGACCGGCATCCTTGATTGACCTGAGTGGTCTTTAGTGTGTAGGAGGGGGGCAGGCGCTCGTGATCCAGAGGCTCCTAGAAAATGGCAGCAACATTTGAAGCTCTAAATGTCAGAGGTTGGGAGGTAAACGGGGGGGGGGTTGGGATGGAGCACAGATAGACAGGCTTGGCGGGAGACAAAAAGAAGGCGATGGATAAATATACGGTGTGACAAGTGAGGGAAAAAGGAATATTGTCTGAGGCATTTATGGGAGGGATGAAGAAAGAAAGAGAGACGAAGAGAGAGCAGAGAAACAACAGTGTCCACATCAGCCAAATGGTTTCAGTTCATGTTCTTGGATGAATGCCAGCTTGTGTGTGTGTGTGTGTGTATGTGTATGTTTTTGTGTTCAGTAGGAGGAGGGCAGTCAGACAGCCTGATGACCCAACACAAGATAAATGGCTTCTCCAGCAGGGTCGGTGTCACTCTCCTGTCACTCACTAATGGGCGCTGACCTGCAGGGCCAGAGGTCAGGCTCATCTCCGCAGCAACCTCAGACTATCTAAACAAGACCATCCCTCTCAGTGGCACAAGATGGAGGAGCAGCACCCAGACCCTTGCAATCTTATCTCTCTGCCGGCAGAGAGGGGGAGACATGGACAGAGATGGAGGAGGTGTGGATATTTGGTGCTGAAGACGGAATGGGAATGTTGGTCTGCATGTATGTGTGTCTGTGTGTGTGTCCAAGAAGGATATTACACAGTAGTCAGATATTTACATTTCTCAACAAAACTGCAGTTTATTGTAGTTGCACAATGTCCCGTGGCATAAATAAAATCCACTGATGTGAACTGAGTATGTTTACATGGTTTAAAACGTATTTCCGACTGATACTCGAGTTATGACAGTTAAGCTACTCCTGCATGCACACTTTCAACTGGACCCAAAATGTACAGACCTGAACAGTTGTCCAATTTACCATTTGACATGGCAACAATTTAAGACAACGAAATTGTCTATTGTTTTGGTCTCTGATGGGTCAACAGGAACAATCCCAAATACTGGAAATGCTCAGCACCTATCGTAGAGGCGTCAGACAAACATTAGTTAAGAAACTGATTTCCCTCCTGTGCATGTATACTGGGATAAGGGCGGTAGTCAGATTTGAGTTGATGATGAGTTATACCCATATCTTTAGTGTCATGGAAATACACTGTGCAAAATTTGGACTGTCTGCATATCCATGAAGGCTCAGGATAACTTATGAAAAAGTAATTTCATTTTCATTACATTTAAGGCATTTATCAGACGCCCTTATCCAGAGCGACTTACGATCAGTATTTACAGGGACAGTCCCCCCTTAACTCAGGGTTACGTGTCTTGCTCAGGGACACAATGGTAGTAAGCAGGATTTGAACCCAGGTATTCTGGTTCATAGGCGAGTGTGTTACCCACTAGGCTACTACCACCCTAGCGGTTAAGGAAGCGGTTGCCGGTTCGAATCCTGATCCGCCAAGGTCCCACTGAGGTGCCACTGAGCAAAGCACCGTCTCCACACACTGCTCCCCGGGCGCCTGTCATGGCTGCCCACTGCTCACTCAGGGTGATGGGTTAAATGTGGAGGACAAATTTCACTGTGTGCACCGTGTGCTGTGCTGCTGTGTATCACATGTGACAATCCCTTCACTATATATATATATATATATATACACACACACACACACACACACACACACACACACACTCACACACACTATATCATTTCTTACTCACAAGATGGTGGGTAAGTCAACCTGTTTTGCACCTTCTCATCGGTTGACTTGGTCAGCACTATGGAGGTGTGAGTGAAACAGAGACAGCCTGAGAGGTTTTGAGGGTCTGTGCGCTCACAGTCAGCGAGTGAGAGGAGAACGCAACATAAAGCAATGTGTTTTAGTCATTCATCCTGAGCTGTGAAGCAGCGATGGCTGATAGACGTCCCCATGAGAAGTCCAGACGCACAGACGGGGGAGAATTGGAGCCAGAAAACAGCACTGCTTTTACAGACAAATATTTAAAGTGAGACAGACAGACGTACACAATGCCAGACAGAACGATGGGAATCTGGCCCCTGGTCTGTATTTGGGACGCGGGCCACCTGGGGAAAAAAAAAACAGGCGACTAAATGTGACACCGCTGCGAATTTAAGGGGGTTGATGCCAAAGGAGCGCAGAGAGCGATGAATCATGGGATTCATTCCCCTGTCCCCCAGCGCTCAGAACACTGTGTCCTTGGGCGCGCAGGATTGATGGGAATCGAGTGATAAAAGCATGTAGAGGAAGAAATAAATATCTTCTCTTCTTTCACTCTCCCTTGTGCTCTCATTCTACTCCTGGAGTCCCCGCGAGGAAGAGCAGCCCCTGCTAATTTATTACCTCACTGAGAACTTTTAAAAAACTCTGATTTACGATCAGCTGCAATTACCTGAATCTCAACCATGACCACATTAAGGATGACATCAAAATTGGCCCCGGATCAGTGGGCAAAGGTCCGAAACATGAAGAGTTACGTGTGTCACCAAGGGGTTCTGTTTGCATTCAAGCGTGCATGTGTATGTACAGAAATGGGATGTGAACCGTATACTTCATTTTCATTTACAGCATTTATCAGATGCCGTTGTCCAGAGCGACTTACAATCAGTGGTTAAAGGGACAGTCACAGTTCTTACACATTTTTACTAAAGAATTTCAATGATTTTTCAATTAACAAACTCTAAGGCAGATTTTCATGACCAAATGTTCTTTAAAAATTTCTGTGCAAAAAAAATCACAAAAAGTCAAATTTACAAGTAAAATTGTGTCGCCTTCCAGGTTTGCGCAGCCAGGAGCCCGAGTAAAATGGACCCAGTCATGTTCCGGCATTGATTATCAGAAGTAATTTACATGACTTTTATAAGGAGACACGCTGCTGTGGAGGTACAGGAATATGGAAGCAACGCACGCGGCACCATGTGACATGTTTCACTACATCAAGCCAGCAAAGGTGCTACAGACCTGCTCTAGTTTTAAACGTTGTAGTTGTAAACATAGAAAATCATTTCTCGTGCAGTCTTACGGGAACTATGTTCTTCATTATACATTCTTGTCACAATCAGGTTTCATTGACTTTTCCATAACTTTGTATTTTTTATTTCATATTTTATGACTGTAGGAACCCTGGACTGTCCCCTTGCAGACACTCAGGATTAAGAGGGGTTTGAATCTGTGACTTTGTGGCCTTCTGATTCATAGATGGGTTAACCACTACAACAACCCTATTATTACTTCATTACTCATTTGTGTGTCAACTCCAGTGTAAATTAATCTGGTTTGAGTTATCTACTATTGGGTTTTAGTGTACAAAAACAACAATAAAAAGTTATACTTTTTTAATACCCATTATCATTTTGAAGTTCAGTACAAATCAAAGTATAAATCTCTAGTGTTAACGAAGTACTAAATGCTATTTTGACATTTCACAAAAACCTACGTAAATCTTTGTCAAGCTTTATTTCACATAAAAGCTTTATATGAACAGTCCTAATTTTAACAGGTCATTATTAGCATTTATAAACATTTCAGAATATATATTTGGGTTGCAAATTTAAATATATAATTTCTTATTATTCACAAGCTTTGCTATTTTCATGTGTGGGTGACAAAATGGCAAACACAACAGAGAACAGCAAACAGGAAACACTACAGCCCGGTGGACATGACATTACACCTCAAAAACCCTTTCACTACGTTCAAAACACCGTCCCCACACACTGCTCCCCGGGCGCCTGTCATGGCTGCCCACCAAGGGTGATGGTTAAAAGCAGAGGACACATTTCATTGTTTACACCGTGTGCTGTGCTGGAGTGTTTCACAATGACAATCACTTCACCTGTATCGGGAGACTAAAGATCTCAGAGTTGGACAGATGTAAAGTTCTGACTTAAGATTCAATTTGTCCTAAATGACAGCCTAAACTCCTCATACTATTAACATACTATATAGTTTCATACACCTATAGCCTTCAGTCCAAAAGATCAATTGTCTGTATATTTGGGACCATTCGCAATACAATAATGACACTGACGTGGTGCTATTATTATTTTTACAAGCAATCAACAAGTTCCACGTCCAAACAGCAGCCATTCTGTGGTCAGAATCTGGCCCATGACGAATACGCCCCCCAACTAACTGTACATGACGCAGCTGTGGGTCTTCCGAGGCATTTCTAATAAAGTGACCAGCGAAAGTAACATGATGTGTGAGTTTGAGGAGGTGCTTGGGTCGGGCCAGAGACTCTTTAATGGTGGAGTATCGATTGCCTGCCTCGTCTGCACTCCACGCAGATCGATCGCCGAGCCAGAAATAGCCTCTGTTCGCTGCTCCAAAGACAGCCAGGTGTGGCGTGTATATAAAAGTCTGTGTGTGTTGTATCTGTTGCCGTGTTGATTCGCTCTCCGCCCGCTAGAAAAGATGCACGTTGCCATTCTGCCTTTGGAGAACACTATGGACGCATGGCTTCAGTTTTGTTTCGAGCAGAGGAAGCCCTTGCACACTCTCCTGCACGTCTCAGCCATGACTAATCTAGTCATGTTAGCCCAGATGGGATTTTTTTTTTTTTTTTTTTTTTAAACGCCCGAAAGTGGGACAGCGAGATGTGCAATGAAAAATTTAAAGCTCCCTTTGGGCATTTGTGTGCGCAACTTCAGAGGTCTTCATTTGAAATCCTCCCCACCAATCCTCTCCAGCTCTCTGCCCACCGCCGTCCTCCCCTCCTCCGCCCGTCTCCCCTGATTCTCCAGCCCAGCACCGCACCTCCTCAAAGGGAGCACAGCTGGGAATTGCCTCAGCCAATCCGGCATCTTTGCTGTCACGCTGAAGGGCACAGTCTTCCTTTTTTTTTTTTTTTTTGGCAAGGTCCGCTATGGAGGAGGGAGAGCGTGTCCCACTGATGCGGAGATCTTTGCGCAGTAAGCAGAAAGGAGGAGGAGAGGGGGTGGTGGCGAGGTCTCGGCTCCGACCTTCGTCGCCGTGATGAAACCCTCATGCAAGCATCCCTGCTGATGTAATCCTCAACAACGGCCTTAAACAGGCTACTGAGTGCCATCAATTTTCCAATTTGCCTTGGTCTGGACATTTGAATTTCTTTTAGTTACAACAAAAGACACAAATGTCATGCCTGCATTAAACACAGCACTTCAACATAATATATAAGACATTAAATTAGAATTATAAATGAGGATTATAATTATTATTGTTGGATTATTATTGTTGCTTGGTTTACATCCTATGATTAATTAATTATTAGTGCTGCACGATTAATCTAATCACAATCGTAATCGCGATGTCAGTCTATGCGATTATATGAACGCAAAAAGCTGTGTTTAAATTATTAAAACAAGGATTGAATCGGCAACACTCATTCTCTCAAATTTTGCGATCTGACTGAAGTCTCACTTCACTCAAATGTGATGTGTTTGGTCACATGACTTTCGATTCGGTTCAATGGAGACCTCAGAATCGTGACTCGCATAGACATATGGGTACACGTACGTCAACGTCACCGCCATATTGCGATAGGCTCTGCTGTGGAGTGAAGCATATACATGTCTATGGAGAGAAGTGCATAAAAATGCCTCACTCTTGTGCTGCTTGGGGCTGTACAAACCGCTGTACGCTCCAAACCAAATCCCGGGGATTACATTTCATAGGTAAGGCTGGACAATTGTTTTGAATATATTTGGCCATTATAAAATCCCGTTTTATAAGTCTTAACCTTAGCTTAGCTAGGCTAAGCTAGCGAAGCTATGCATTCCTGTGTTCAAGTCAGCCTCCAAACAACGTTTTGCCGAAACGTAGGCATTAACTATTTAGACTGTTCTTAGCTGTTTAGTTAACTTTTCTCAAACTTTGAAGGTTTCCTAAAGAAATTCACCTCAGTTTACAAATCTTAACCTTAGCTAAGCTAGCAAAGCTATGCATCCCTGTGTCAGCCTCCAAACAACATTTTTGGTTAAACGTAAGAACTATTATACATGATTTTGTAATGGCCAAATATAATCAAAACAGTTGTTTAGCCTAACCAGGGTTTGTCGGTCCACAGTAATGTAATGTGATTATTTAATTTAGTAGAATATTGTATTTTGAAAGCACTGGGCATTTCAAGTTGTTATAAGTAGTTTGTACGTTTCACTTTGAAATTAAACATTTCACTATTAGTAATTTGTATGCAACTTTTCATTGATATACAAGCAGGTGTCCTTTATCATATTGCAATCGCATATCGCAATATTGATCTCAATAATTGCAATATGTCTTTTTCCCCAAATTGTGTAGCCCTATTAATTATGCACTTGTGCATTATTACCTATGTATAAACAGCCTAGCAGGTTTGGTGTTCAAACCGGGATAACGCTGAAACACAAGGTCACGTCAAGGACTCTTATACCAACTTGAGATGATCCAAAGTAAGATGTGATCCTTTGCCTTTTCAGTCTTGCCCTCTGAGACGCTGTCACTGAGGAGCATGGTTTTGAATAAATCCATATTTCCAAACACACACACACAAACACTTGGCTCTGCTGAGCTGAAGGGGCTGACCTTTGTCATCTGCCACAAATCCCAGGCACACTTTTTACATAACACCCAAATACCACACTCTAAAAATACCCTGTTGACATATGAGACATTTCGGGACTTGACAAGAGTATTAAGCAAACATTACTGTGTTTGTGTGTGTGTGTGTGTGTGTGTGTGTTATAATATCTAGTATTCTAAATCAACCAATGTAAATCCAAGATAGGGTGCTATGAAATTAATTTCCTTTTTGAGATAAGGACAAAAAAAGTAGGGGTGAGGAGGGAGCTCTGACAGTTTTGTGCATGTTTTGGCACACACACACACACACACACACACACACACACATATATATATATATATATATATTAGTTGAGCGAATAACCGTGCGCTTCTGAGTTCAGTCGTGGTGGAGGCTCTGTGATTGAGAAATGGCTGGCCTGGAAGTGTAGCATGCACGCCGAGCGCTGGGAGTGTGTAGAGGAGCTTGTGCCAAGCTCCAGTTAGATACCACATACCTCTCACTTCTGCAAAAGAGCACACACACACACACACATGAAATTATTTTCCATATTTCCTCAGCGTGGGCTGCGCTGTATGACTCATAGGAACAGGCCCACCCTGACTCACAGAAAAGCCTGACATCTGAGAGACAGACACAGAGGGGAGTGGTATAGACCCCCCCAAAAAAAAATACTGAGTTGCACACGGCCTTAAAAGACATGACACAAACGCACACTTTTAAGAAAAGTTTTAGTGGTTGAAAGCTTCTGCACCAGGCCATGCAATAATATTTCATGAGCCTTCCATTGTTCACACCGGCAAAATTATATTTACAGACATTTGTTTGTATTTAATGTGACTCATAATAGCGACCTAAGTAATATGGAAGTTGCGGTTCTCAACTTAAAGGTCCCCTATTATGAAAATACTTTTTTTTGCTTTTATATTGGTCGTAGTGGTCCCCTAAAACTATATCTGAAGTCTCTATCCAAAATTCAGCCGTGGTGCAAAATTACAGCTACTTTTAGCCAGTCACACAACGAGACTTCACCAGGACGTGCTATTTCGATGCGTGTAGCTTTAAATGCAAATGAGGAGGAGAGAGGCGGGACAAGGAGGAGAGCGGGCTGTAGAAGTTGAGTGGGCATTCGTGGAAATGACGTCATCAACACCATTCACCAACCACAATGTTTGCCGCAGACAAAATGAGCCGTGTGCTCATTTGTACGTCCAATCACCGAGCAACTGCAACGCTTCGCACGTTTTCAAGCCATGAAGGTCGGTGGAGTTACTTTTCTAGGGGAGGGGTGGGACATTCTCTGGCCGGACAAAGCATAAGAAACGGGAGCCAAGCTTTCCCCTTATGTCGACATAACAGGCGAAATTCCAGATTCGACCATCTGAGCTGGCGAAGCAGAATGACCATTTCGAGCCATGGCAGGACCATAGACAGGCCGGGGGAACTCGTATTAGTGTTAAATAATCTCACAATGTGAAACTTTCATGATAGGGGACCTTCTATGTCTGTATAAGTCTGCGAGTGGGTCATTCCATGCAAATACTGAGTCCAATATGTATCCAAAATGAGGAAATAGATACACATTACACAACTAATGCAGCTGCAGCAATGCAGACACAGAGATAAGAGAGTAAAATTTGGGTGAGGAAGTACCAGTACTTTGTGTTTGAGGCAGATGAACGAGCAGCGAATATGCAAAAGGGAATTTGCAACATTTAGAGCACACACACCACTGATTGTAAGTGCTCTGGATAAGGGCTTCTACTAAATGCCATAAATGTTAATTATGTGATTCTAATGGTGTCTAGTATTGCAATTCTGTTTATCATACAGAATTTATTTCAGTGTCAGAAAAGAAAAGGGACAAACTTACAAATACGTTTCTTGATTAAGGGCCAAATTCACAGATTTCGTAATGAAAGAAAATGTTGTCAGCACCTCCATGTTTTAGATTGTAGGGCCAGAAAGTTGACCCACCCACCCATTATACACTTAATGTCCTGTATGCCATTGTCCCTATCTTTGTGAGGACATTTAATACTCCCTAAGAAATAGCAAGTACAAACTCCGTGAGAACGAGACGCAGACAGCTCGCTGCCAAATAACAACACTTCCAGATGCACGCAGATGTGTGTCCCACAGCATTACAAATGGTGGCACTGAACATGTGTGTGCCCTGCCTCACACGCACAAATACATACAGTGATAATGACACCAGCGCAAACCCAATGAATGCCTACGCCTGACATAACTCCAATTATGGGGTTACCACAGGAATACATACACTTCCACCAAGCACACACTCTCATGACGCCCTCAAAAATGAGGTCAGGAGACTGATGTGGTCGCGCTGGCAGCCGTTCTGCGGTAATCAAACATGCACAGTCATCTCCGAGGCCAGCGTGGACTGCTGTGTTTATTTTTCTAGAATGGGACTCGCTGTCCTGTCCAGGTTCTCACAGACCACACACACTAGGTCAGTTTCCACCTCAGATCTCTCTGTCTATCTCCGTCGTGCACGCACACACACACACACACACACACACACACACACAAGCTTGCTCACACTGACTTCATAAGAACCAGCACCACAGCAAACCCAGCCAAGGAGGGTGGGCGCAGTCCTGCATTTTCCGTGCTTGGAAGAAAGAGGAGCCGCTGTTCGCTTTTGCTGTCTGGAACGGTCTGCGTGTGTGTGTGTGTGTGTGTGTGTGTGTGTGTGTGCGTGCGAGAGAGAGAGATACACACTGTGACTGTGAGGATAAGTGTGTCGGACAATCAGTGTCCCCTGATTTAAAACTATAATTAGATGTTAAAGAAGGAAATTGGTTTCTCTTGAGGGCTAATGACCCAGAGTGGCTGCTAGTGTATCAGCTGTCAGGCTGAATGAGACAGAGGAGCGAGGCCAGTGAATACAGTCTATTATATGCACATGTAGAGCACACACACACACACACATACACACACACACACAAAAGGGTGTGTTCCTGAGAGGAAATCATTCATGAGGGCCCGACGGGGGACAGTGACAGTGGCGCTGGGGAGACACAGGAAGCCGACTGGGGAAACAGTTCAGCAGGAATGCTGCTAGCGCTAATGACTTTCACAGAGTTACTGGGGATACTGCACACACACGCACACACACACACACCTCAAACAACAATCTCAAGCAGTTAAAAGCACACAAAAATAAGTATACATCACACGCGGAGGGCAACCTCCACTCCACAGTGAAGCCAGACACACCACCCAGCAAACACGACAGAGCTCCAGAGACAAAAGACCACCGGGACGTTTCTTCTGCGTGTGTGTGTGTGTGTGTGTGTGTGTGTGTGTGTGTGTGCGTGTAAAAATTAGACAGCCCCAACCAAGTATCAATTGTGATACATTTTCAGTATGGTGTGTGGTGAACTGTTTTTCTTTTTTAAAGGTAAGTTTTTAATAATGTGAGACAGCCCATGAACAATCAGCCATATAACAAGCCATATTCAACATATTTCCCTTTACAACTTGAATTTCAATAGCAAAAACAAACGAAATTGTACACAGTTGGCTGTGTGGAACTACATTACTGGGTAAAGTGTAGCCGGTTTGACTTGAGAACGCCGATACACTCACAGGAGGTGGCATTAAAGTAGACACACGCGTACACAACCACACATGGACCTGGCACAATACGTTACGTCTTACAGCAAGTGCTGTGAAACAGATTACAAATAATGCTACTAAGTTGGTTCTTTCTTTGACACACACACAATTTTTATTGTTTTTTTTTTTTTTTTTTACACGATCCCGGGGGGGTACTCATAGTCACAGACAGGGAAGTCCCTAATCACACAGGGCACACTGCTGACGCTTTACAACGCCTGCCAACACCACCGCCAGCTCCACCACGCCACTTCCCACGACACTGCCAGCGGCATGGCAACACTTCCTGTCCCTGCCCAGTTCTCTCCGCAGGATATCCTGCGTCTCCTGCTGCAACCGGGCCTCATGTGACGCCTCAGAGACCCCATAAAATCCTACACCCTCAAAACAACCTGATCGGGCATGTACTATCTGAAGAGATGCCAAATCTGGCGCGTTTACATGAACGTTCTTATTCATTCGCTAATAGGCGACAATAACTTCTTACGGAATAGTTAAAAAACCCAAACTGCAGTCATCTGAACTGTACTGGCCAGACAAAAAAAAAACATTTCAGCATTGCATCCAAAGTAGAGTGTCGCATTGATGCTACTCACCCTGGAACCTGAGGGCGCCGATTTAAGTCAGATCGCGGCACTCGGACACAGTACAGTACGGAATGTGAGTACTACCAGTACTACTTTGGCAATTTGCTCTGTCCGTTTGTTTGAATTCAACTATTTTTTTCCAGGAGGAGCATTGGGGGAGCAGGGTCTTGACCAATCAATCAAAGCAATCCCGTTCTTTGATTCTGTTAATCACCTGAGACGTGCTCAGCTGTGATCCTTAATCCAACCATTTGCATATAGAGAGGATGGACGTCTGTAGTGTAGCGTGTAACGCAACCTTGAAAACTTGGTTTTCAAAGGTGAGCACCCACGGGAGTCAGAGGGACACAAGAGTGTCTATTGCAAATGATGCTAATCAAAAGCACCCTCTGCTTTGTCCTTCTTACTGTCACTATGGACTCACTTTCATGGCAATTATATGTCACCTATTCTGCTGCTAGTCAAGAGGCAGATTATCCCTACAGATTTTGCAAGAAAGCATGCCCAATCAGCTTCACTTGCCACTATCTTCATCCTCTTCCATCGCCCCCTAATCTCTCTCCTTGACGATTGTCAGACCCCGCTGACAACGCTCTTGAAATGTGGCATTAGCGGTATTGAATCCCACTTCGCGGAGATATCCTATCATTTTCCAAAGAGAGGAGAGTTCTCTGTATGACAATGCATTGAAAAAAAGCTTCTTTTTCTCCTCACTCCTCTCCTTCATGATCTGTCCTCGCTATCTGGAGGTTCCTGACCAGTCATACATTTGTAAGCTGATTTGTACACGTACTACAAGCTAGCAACATCCAGATGTCATCGGTTAGACTATAAACTCTGCTCCAGTAAAGTGGATAGTCTCCTGGTTTAAGAGGACTTCTTGGAGCTACGGGCCCCGTGCTGGTTCAGCTCTCTCTCATAAACAGGGAACAGGGTGGACTGGTGCGACTTCAGCATACACAGTCTGGCAAGACTATTTAAAAAAAAAAAAAAAAAAAAACAAAGTCACCCCAACAAATTACATTGTGCGCAGGAGAGCATCAAACCAATTTGTCTGGGAGGAACCTGGTGAAGGTGCTGTGGATAGTAACAGTTTACTGAAAGCCTGTTTCTGCTCTAAAGCAACATTTTTCAGTAAGAAGACATTAAAAAGAGATTAACATCAAAATATATGAAGAGAAAAAAACCCTGTCATCCCTAACTGGAAAAAATGACAAAAAAGGAAAAGGACTGAGTCAACTAGCACAAAAACAATGTGTTCATTCTTGCCGGAAAACAAAAGGCTGATCCAAGATGGAGACTCATCCTGGAAGTGAATGAAGCCCTGCAAAAAAGGGCATTTAACATGCACTCCGGAGTGGAAGCAGGGAGTGGGGTGAAAAGCATCTGCAGCCTTAAGCCTAGATCGCATCAAAGCATTGAAACACCTGCCAATCACAACAAGCGAAGCCCGAGTAGGAATAGGAAGCGCAGTTAAGGCGGCCTACGCCGCACGCTTCAGTGTTTCAAAAGGCTTTGAGGAAGATGGAGCACGGTAGCTTACATTAGATCCCCGCTGATTCCACAGAGCAACTGACTCCGGAGGTGTGAGAGCATTAGATTATCCAGAGATAATAAATAAAGTTTGAGAAGTTGCTCTTCACTATCCTATCATACCTCTTCGTGCTTTGCACTTAAACCGCTCAAACGGCGGCTTGCGCGCGAGGAGCTGCCTGTAACTGCAGGCACAAAAACGCAATGAGCAAAGTTAGCAATAAATACTGCTAAATCTGATAGTCCAGAAAAGTTATTTTGTTCCTTGTTTGGAAGAAGAAAAAAAAAAAAAACATTTTTGAAAATGAAAATGATCTTCTGTTAGGAATCAATCATCCAGTCCCTCCCTCTGCCAGGAAACAGACAAATCCAGAAGCCGTGGATTTCTGCTTCCCTACATCTGTCTCCCATTTCAATATTTCTCCCCCGTCTACAGGTCTCTTTTCATTGTCCCTGGTCGCCATGGTTTCCTTCTGCAACGCTCGGGCCAAGGGTCCTACGCATCAAGTACATGATTGATAACGAGCTCTCTGCAAATGGACACCGCTGTGCTGGAATTTCGGGGTCGCCAGGGGTTAAAGGCACTTTTTTTTTTTTTTTGCAGTGCGCTCCTTGTGCAGGGGATGTGGGGCGGGGGGCTCTGTTTGGGCTAGTGTCCGGCGCGCAGCACAGGCCGTAAATTAGAAGCAGGGGGGGGGGGGGGGGGGGGGGGGGGGGCGACGCTTTTCTGCTGGGAGATTTACGCGCGCCATCCGTGCCTTTTTTTTTTTTACGGCCGCGTTGAGCAAGGAGAGCGCCGGGCCTTTGAACTGTTGCGTCATGGCGTGTCAAAGCTCAGGGGCTGGAGGGAAGGCCGGAGAGAAGATCTCTGACGGGCCTCAGAGAGATCTGGCGATCTGCTCGGCTAACATGTTTCAACAGACTCCGCCCTTTTGAAGAATGAAAGACACAAAAAAAGAAGGACAGATCATAAGAATACAGGAATTCTTGGCAGCACTTGCAGAGTGTTGGCCAAAGCCGCAGTTAAAAAAGACATTTACATATGTTGGATGTGGTGAATAAATGACCATGGATCTGTACCATATTTTCTGCCTTTGTGCTGTGGTGAAAATAAAACCCAGTATCACTACACAAGCCAAAGAAAAAAAAAAAAAAGATAAATAATTGCTTTTAAGAATAAAAAAAAAGGCTAGCACCAGTGTCTGTTGTATTCTTGCACTGTCTGTCACTTTAAATGTTTACAATACTTTACACTCTACTGTTAAATGCTGTTAAATGTTAATTGAATAAAATGGCTGCCGGAATTTGACGGAAAAAAAAAAAATTAAAATAAGTAATGATACTGACAGTTTAACAGGATTTTCTTTACACATATCTCCTGAAGGGCCAGAAGGTTTGCCTCACGCTGTGGCCTCACGCTTCCAGTTTAATTATGGCCTTCGCCCATGCACAGTTTCCTCCTGCATCCCAAAGGCCTGCACACTGATATCACTAAAATCAAATTACATTTTAAACCTACATTTTGTATTATCAGTATTCTTAGTATTCTTTAGGAAATGGAACACTGCTTTGAAACTATTATCAAAACTGATCAATGCAGAAAAAAAATTGTAGTGATCATTTTTTTTCGTTCATATCGCCCAACATTAAACATTAAAGAACACGTATTTAATTGATGAATGCATGTGTGGAATCCATGTAGTACATGCTGAGCATGTTGCTCTGTCTTGCACCTGGGTTAATAGAATACTCTCCCATAACGCATGAGGGCATCCATAATACGTTCCCTCGGCCACTCATAATGGGCCCAATCCCAGGTCACTGGGTCCACATCAATCCGGCGAGCCTGATCAGTGATTAAGGTGAAGCCTGCAGCGGCTTAAGCCAAAATCCAATAGACAAAAGGACAGCATCCCACCCGGTTGGGGGCGGCCAGGCCCAGTGCCGCACAGCCTCGCCGATCGAGAATCGTATCTCCAGGAACAAAAGAGTTTATGGGGCTAATCAGGCTGCCAGAATCATCCATCCATTCCGGCACCACAAAGGGATTAGCTGGCGTACGGGCGGGTAATGGTGACTTGCACTGCTTGGGCGCCGAGGAGAAGTGGCAGGCAGAGTGATAAACACTTAAGGTGGGGGGGGGGGGGGGGGGGGTAAATATACGAGTAAATAAAGGGCTGAAAGTAGCAAACGCACGGAAAAAGGACTCGGCAAAAGCCCTAAAGTGCAACGCTGAAAAAGCCCTTGTGTGCTGATCTCTGATCAGCTCCCATTACAGAAACCCAACCCTAAACCGTTCTAATGCAAACGGCGAAACCGAGCGGATCAGCATGAGAGCGGCCGCAACCCACATCTCTGTTTCCCTCTCCTGTTCTCCCGCTCCCTTTCTCTTTCCCTCCCCTCCCCCCCCGCACACGGGAGCGCAGCCAGGCGGCCCCATTAACGGCGGCCATTAAATACCGACGGGACGGAGGCGGCATGTTTCGTTTACTGTCTCCCGCTGCCGGATCGCTGCGCCCCACGCGAACCCCGGTGCAGCTGCAGAAGCTGGGGAGAAAGGGGAAGGGTTAGTGCCCCCGGTTCCACATGTGACTTTGCAATCATGCCAGCATCGTGACTGCCGCGACATGCGTGCCCCCCCAGCAGCGTCGGCACACAGTGTTCCTCACAGCCGCCACTTCCTGTTTTTCTTTCTGTCGAGCGGGCGGCGATGTTACGCACCTCACGCATCACCTTGTTGTTGCCGATATTGAATTAAGTCATGAGTTTGACACCAGTAACCTTTGACCCTTTGGCCTTTGGGCTCCACTGTAAATCTAAATACGATGTCATAACGTGGTAGTGGGGGGAAGTAGCCTAGTGGGTAAGACACTCTCCTATGAACCAGAAGACCCAGGTTCAAATCCCACTTACTACCATTGTGTCCCTGAGCAAGACACTTAACCCTAAGTTGCTCCAGGGGGACTGTCCCTGTAACTACTGATTGTAAGTCACTCTGGATAAGGGCGTCTGATAAATACTGTAAATGTAAATGTAAATAACGTAAATGAGGTGAGCCGGAGCATTAAAAGTATGGGTGTTCGGTTAAATAATTCAATTTAGATATTAAATCAACAAGTGTTCACATGCTTTAGGACTAGTTTTTTTTTTTAGAAAAACTATGATAGTATACGGCCATACAGAATTAAGTAAGGATAAACAAGTTTCGTACCTACAAATTACGGTTCACGAGCTACCCAACAAACCTTGGACGCATTGAAGGCTGGTTATTGTACGCGAGGCCCACGCGGCGCAGAAGTGCGGTACGGCTTGGAAACAAATGGAAAGGGGCGCAGGGTGGCACACGGGCAGCAACAGAGAGTCATAGATGAGAGACTACCAGCACGCTGCTGAGTGGTTAGTAGGCCGAGGTGGGACGGGGATGGTGAGGACTTGGGAACCTTATTATGGGGCAGCAGACAGGCCGATACCTCCTTTCCACTTCACTGGTCCTTCAATTTCTTTAGCTTATTGACCGTATGGTCAAATTTGTTCGTGTGAAGCCTGCGACTTTAAGTTCTTCCCTTATTTCTTCATATGTTGGGATTTTTGTTGAATTTCTGTGGACGCTGCACATTCTCGGCCATTTTCTCTTCTAACGCTATCGATCGATCTGCCCACAGCTCGTGACATCACGAGACCGGCAAAGTTTAGGAGCTGGTTCGGTGCCTGTTTTTGAGCACAGGAACCCATTTTTTTTTTCTTGTGGAAAAGCATTGAACTGGTTCCACAATTGGGAACCTGCACAGGACCCAGAGCAGTGGAAAAGGGGCAAGGCCACCGGGCCTAACTATTGTGCACACGGGTAACGGTAAAAGAGAGCGGAAGCCGAGAGGGAATCACGGTTCACTTTTCTCTGTGTATGGATGATGCGGCCGTTCCCGTCCTTTATTTCAACAAACCAGCACCGCCAGCACCCGTTCTGACACGGTTTACTGATGTTGTTCCACCGAAAACAACCCTTTTAGTAGAAAAATGTACAAACTGGACACGTAACCCGTATGTTCTGCATGTTTGCATAGCTACTTCAGGATCAGAGAGAAATAACGCCTGAAATACCCAGATCCTACAGTTAGCATGTGTTCATTTACAGTTATAATGTTCACATTTGGAGTATCTGTACTCGAAATCGAACAGATTGTATAAGTGCTGTTAAATGCTCTGCCCCTGTGCCGCTTTAATTCATCCCTCCGACCGCACGGCAACACCCCGCAGCACTGTTTTCAGGTCAAATTAGGCCTTTGTTCACACAAAACATTAATAAGGTTACAGTGCAAACAGCAGCTGCACCTCAGCAGCAAGCGCGATAGACAAAAATACAACAACGTAACGCACACTCGCCCAAGAACTACCACCGTAACTCCGCCGTCTGCAACCGCTGACCATTACTGCTGCTCCATGTGAAGAGAGACAGGCGGGCAGATGCCAGTGTTTACACAGTGGGAACTATGCACTTGCCCCGCACCGAATCCACACTCACACACACACACACACACATCGCACAATCGATACAGCCTGGCTTGGGCAGATTCCTGACCGTGGCCCTCGTCCAATTACAGGAGAGTGCTGAATTTACCACGCCGTCTTCGAGCGCGCTGATTTACGGACTGATGAAAGTTTGCATAGGCCATGGATAAAAACAAAGTGCTATTTAATGAAATGTGTTTGTTTAATTTGATCTGTGTACAGTAAAATAATTAGAGCAAGGGCAAGCAAAATGTCAAAATCGACAAGATCTATCTAATTACATACACAGACATACTGATACTTGCATTAAAGCTTGATTCATGCGGATGCTATAAAGATAGACCACGTAAATAATAATACCAACACGTTGGTCTCCAAATTTCCCAGATCGGTTCGTTGGCTACCTGAGAGAGGTGTTGGGAATACTTTGGAGCAACCAGCTCACAACCGCACAAAACACTTTTGACGTTGTGGCCGTGTCAGTCTGTATTCTTCAGCAAGTGGCTGAAAGTCTGTTTTCCACTTTCCTTGTCCCTCACGGACAAATGACCAGCTGCTCGTATTTTTCCGGACCTTTAGCTCTTTTATGCCCCCTTCCCCAGTACATGAAATTTTCCTACATCAGTTCTTTTCATCCCCACATGCTTGTTCTCCCCAGTTCGGCTCACCGTATTTCTTCTCGGACTTCATTTCCTGCCCATGAGTGCGTGTCATAAATGTGCGCCCTTCACCAGCTACCCGAACAACTCCCATTATGGAGGAACATTAGGAAGTCCATTACACTTCACCCGTGAAGGAATGCTCCCAAAATGCTGCCATTGTGTGAGAGCGCTGGTGCGGCATCGCATTTTACCATACACACACACACACACACACACACACACACACGGCAGGTTTTCTCGCCATGTTTTTGCCAAACCCTCTGTCAATTCTTACCAAACTGCTCACAGTCTTATTTTCCTCTTCTCCTTTCACAATGGGAACACAATAGGAACCGTGGCACACATTAGGTACAATCAACGACCAACACAGCCCAATCTGACTTGTATTAATGTAAAATGCTTTGTTTTGGCAGTGAAGCACACCCACTACCAACACACCCACATGCATATGAAAGATCGGCATGTTATTAACATGTTATATAGCACATTAGACGCAACAACAGCCCTTAAGGGCAGCAGCTGGTATGGTTCAGGTGTTCCTTCTGTCTCCTGGCACCTTGACACAAGACCACGCACAGTTCAGCCTTGGCTTGTGTATCATTACAGCCCTTAGTTAAATAATATACAATTTCGATAAATTACTTCATATTATTTCAAGCTTCTAATTTCCCACAAACCCATGCAGCATCGGGAGGGGGCGGCCCAGTCGGTGAAAGACAAATTTAGAACTCTTGGCCCCCTTTCCCAGAATCCTCAGCAGCAAGACTGGGCTTGCCTCAGGATCAATCAATTTGCACAGCGCTGCACAGAATCATTTTACTCGTGGCCTCATGAGGGCCGGGAGCTCCTTGAGACGCTCTTCGACCTGTTTGCACACACTTACAATCCCGACAGATACATGCACGGTGTCGAGTGGACGAGGACGCATGATTGTAAAGTACGTATGTGCGGCGAGGGCGCACAAGTGCCTTCTGCTCTCCATGCACGTAAGTGAAAACAGGTCCCGGGCCCGATACGTGCCTCACAAATCAGACGGCAAACTGACCCACCGCATACCAACATGAGCACACATCGAAAACACAGCCGGTAGCATGCTCCTACACGACAGAGATAACATCAGACTGCACGGCTTGGACACGTACACACACACACACACACAAACAGTGTGAGGGCGATCTGTCCCACGTTATGGCTGCAAAGTATGAGAGATCTGAATGAACGAATGGCCAATCAACCGGACATTCATGGATGCAGATCAGACAGATTTCGAGGAGTACAGCTTTCTACTCTATTGCAATGTTTAGCTCGAGAAGAAAAAACAAATAGTGTGTGTGTGTGTGTGTGTGTGTGTGTGTGTGTTGCCATCGCTTGAAATGCCCGTATTTTTAAGCAAGGATGGCTTCAGCGGTGCGCCCAAGTTTTGATGAAAAAACTTGCAACACGGGCCTGAAGTCCAAAAAGCACCAGGCGACGATTTTAAAAAAGGAAGCTGCACTTTCTATAAGCCGGCGATTCCGCATTTGTCACCCAGTTTTCTGCGGGTCCTCGCAGCAGAAAGCAGAAGCGCAGCGTCGCCGGCGGTCCGTGCCAGGCCCGCAGAAGACATCCCTCTCCCAAAGTCCCCCCAAAATACATGGCCACCACCAACCCCCCCAAAAAAAAAGCTGCTCGGCGCTTTCCAAGGGCCTCGTACAACTGCCTGGAAAGCACCGAGAAACTACGAAACTTCAGCAGGAGCGCTCAGCATTCCCGATTCCACCATTCCAGGAGGGCTTACACGGTACCAAAAAAATAACTCAATTAAATACTAGCTCATAAAAAAAAAAAGGAATTTGATCCAACATAAACAGAGGCGTGTTTCGCCTTAAATGACAGTAAATTGCGGGTACCGGGGTCTCGGCTACCTGTCCGGTCGCGGTACCTGTTGGCTCCTCCTACCGACGTGTTGGTTGGTGGAAGTCGCAGCCGGAGATGATTTGAATTTTGAATTTTTTTTTTTTTTTTTTTTTACTTAATCTCGTCTCAAGGTCGCGCACGTCGCGCCGCGGAGAGCCCGGGGACGGGGACGACGCGCCGGCTCGTCTCTCGCCGTCGGACGGTGTCGCTCCCCCGCTGGTCGGCCGGGCTGCGCCGTGGCCTCCGCCTCCTCCGCCGCCGACGCCGCCGCGCGTCTTTTTTTTTTTCACGGAGCGCCCGCGGACTGATGCGCCGCTGCGCCCGGAGGAGCAGCCATTGCGGTCACGTGCCTCGGCGGTGAAACCGAACACCGGCCAGCCCACGCAGCCGTCCCCTCCCACGGTCCCCTCCCATCCGCCCGCTTCCGCTGCGCGCCGGCCGCGCCAGCGTGCGCGGGGGACCAGAACCGCGACGTGGGCTTTCTGGCTCCACGAACACGGGACCCGCTGCTGAAATGTGCCGCGACTCCAGAACCGCGGGCTTGTTAAGGTGGCATCCACGTCGTTACCAGGACCGATGGCGCTGGCTCACCCTGGGCACCTTATTTCATCCCCGTGGGAGTCACTCAGACTCTTGCACTTGCCAATTTTTTCCTGTTCTCAACTCGCCCTTCGTCTGGTGCCACTTCGTATTCATCACATGGTAGAAACCCAATAACTCACTCCAACTCGTTTTTTTTTATTATTGCATTTTATTTATGCCGGAACTGCGCATAATAAAGACATGGAATGGGTGCGGGAATCCAAATGATCGGTTTTGGTCGAGGGTTTTCTCAGATTCATAAAGACAAACGGGTAGAAATATGACAGAAACGTGTCAAATTGATGCACTATTTCAATACAGTTCAGTGATCACATGAGATTCACAAACACTGAAATGCACAATGAAAAATTCTCTGTCAGAGCTAGAACATGACTGCGCTTCGCTGTTTCATTAAGAGTTGTGTCTTACAGCCCATGCAAGAACTGTGTGTGAAGGTCAATGTCATGATCCAAAGCCTTTATGCTCCTCTGACAAATGTCTCTTCCTCAGTCAATAACCTGCCTGTTGAATCAAAAAAAAAGGGGGGGGTGATCTGTTCACGTTTGAGTTACGATACTCATAAGGCTACAGTACACTGGAGACACATAAAAAAGTTCAGGTGAGCCTTCAGATGCATATTTCATGCCTCTTGGAAATGGGAGGAAAGAGCTAAAATGCAGTGTACAGGAACAAGCATAAAAGTCCGCTGCACAAATCCCAGCCTCAGATTTTTGAGCTTGGGTGGTATTTTCCCTGCTCACTCCCAGTGCTTCATATTACAAGTTTTAATGATCTCATTGGAGAGAACATGTCCCATCAGATACAGAATGAATCCTGATTCTAAGTAGGTATGGCATGGAGCATATAAAAGTCTTTTTAATAGAATACAATAATATAATATGTAATTCTGTCCACTACAGACTGGAAATGGGCCTTTGTCTTAACACAACCTGGAATGATGGGATGTTAAATTAGATACCAGTCATTCCTACTGCTATAACAATTGTCACCCTTTAAGAATATTTGACAAATTTCAGCTGTAAATTGCAGCTGTTAACTACACAGCTCCTGCACTGTCCAGTGCCATCTCTGGACAACATATCATCCACTCCTGCAACCCCTGACACACAATAGAAAAGAATAAAGCAGAATCCACTTTAGCCTGAAACTAGCTGTAGTTCACTCACAAGACATGAAAAACATCATACGTCCATAGAAACCGAACACAATTGCCTGTTTGAAATTTTCCCTCTGTCGCTGAACTCTTTGATCTCCTGCAGTTTATGAAATGCAACACGTCCCAAATTGTTTGCATGTTATTCTGCTTGCAAGCTTCATTATGAGATGCGCTGCTGTCATCTCCTTCCAAGGTTCCTTTTTTGCACAGCGAGTGATGGGCCTGAATTTGCATGGAACTAATTGATGAAAGTGGAGACTGTTGGAAAAGGGAGGCGGAGCCTGGGATGTGATGCCTTTCCAATGCCTTATTGTTATTCTTTTTTTATAATTTTTTTTTTTTTTGAAACTCTGTAATGTGGAATGTTGGCACAGACCCCGGCTCGGTGTCCTCCCTTCACATCCATGTGCAGTATTTACACAGAGAACTATTTGAAGCGCTGGGCGTCCCTCCAGGGTTATTCTTAAGAGTCAGGCCTGCCCTTGCCTGCCTCGTGATGGCAAAAAAAACACCACTGCTCCTGAGAAAAAGCATCTTGGGTGTTAGACGAAACACCACCACTCACCAACAACGCCACCGCCCTGGCTGGTTCCACCAATGTGACAGTCATGGCAAGTCATCCAGGAACTTTAACCCAAATAGGCTGAACGCTGTGGGGCGAAAAGAGAACTCTGGGTCCTGTGGACGGGAAGAGCAAACTCGCGTCTGGGCAGAAAGCCAGTAGGTTTAGGAGACATGGAGGCTGGAGGTTCCTGCCCATCACTGGATGATGAACACACCCCTTCCCCTCCCTCTAGGGCCACAGAGCTCTCTAAGCGTGCTGAAACATTTAACTTGAGCAGAAGCAATATGCAGGAAAATGACCACTTCTTCTGAGAACGTTAATATTGCCGCTATTAAAATGTGATCAGTAGTGATCAAATATCAAATGTGTTAGCCCATGGTGTTACACCATGTGTGTTTTCTGAATAGTCCACCTAAAATGCACACAGGAATGCAAGATGCTACCATTTGATTTGCCTGCATAGTGTGTACCTGCTGACATACAGTGTGTAAAATAAGAATATAATTGTTCCGTATACCAATTTGGATTTGCAGAGGCATGAGCCAGCATAGATTTATTCATCTCTGTAACCTGACACAAATCAGTTGAGGATTATGTTTGCAACAGGCTATTCGCAAATCTTTTGATACATGCACAACAATTAATCAATTGCAAATATATATATGCACACACAGCTGTGGTAGAGCATCTACGGTTGAGTTCAAGAGGTCTGTTATGAATGTGCAGGGAAGTCTGTATTAAAGGAAATAAGGAAGAAATGCAAGTACATTATCCCTGTGCATTCCCATAAAGACAATATTGTGATGTGTTAGTTGTCGAAGCTGATCAGTGGATTCATTCATTTTAGTGATTTATATTCCATTGTTCATGGTTTCAGTCACCCCATGTCTGTGTTTATTTCCATGTCTGAGAAAGTGTGTATTTTCACCTGTGCATGCTTCTCAACAACAGAGGTGCAAGTCCAGTTCAGCATTTCAGTCTTCCAAATGACTTCAAAGAGAACATTGAGGAACATTCTCCCACACACAGACACACATGAACAGACAGACATGCACAGGGCCAGCCTCACTCATCTTCCATGTAGCGCAAACCTTAACTTCATCCCCTGTCTCTCAGGATCACGTGCCGAGGTCCTCAGCCAAACTCTAAAGAAGCTGTAACACGGTTTAATGTTCTAAAACATGCTCTTCGAAAACCTTTTTCTTTTCAGTTCTGGACAGCGCAATACCTCTTCGTGGGGCTTAGCCCATCGGCAAGCATGTGGTAAGCCATGAGGAATGTTTTAAATGAGTCCCAGATGTGGGCAGTGGACAGATTTAACCCCTTAACATCCTCTGCTGTTTTATGGACTGTTTTGGCAAGGAAACAATTTTTCTTTCATCAGCCTCTAAACACATCTGTCTGTCTATCTATCTACAGACTTTTTTTTTTTTCCAACCGTCCAACTGTTTATCATCTGATATCTTGACCCTCTTATCCAGCCTCTTATCCAGTGTTCACCGGTCCAGGCCTGGACCGAGCCGGGAACTGTGTGCTACGTGGTGCGGTGCCCACCATTGCACCACTGTGCAACCCTGTAGTGTCACATTTCCTTTCCAAAATGTTTATTGAAGAACCTAACGTCAGTAAACCTAAGCTGCTGGTCTTCAACGTCTAGTTGGTGCATGAGCCCGCACCCCTTTAATGCTGGTGTGAAATGACGTAAGTTTTAAACAGGTTTTTGCTGTTAAGTTTACGACGGCGGTAATTGCTTCTTTATAGTTGTTGTGCGTTTATGAATAAAACGGCCAGCGCTGCTGTCGTTTTACGGCCGTAGTAGGCTTTTCTATTAAAGCACGGAGAGGTGCGTAGGATCGGGCAGAGGAAGTAGAGTGAGTCAGCTGCCCGCAGGGCGGGCACAGTGAAATGACTGATATCCCTTTGAGAAATGAACTTGAATGCCCTCTTTTCTCTCTCTCTCTCTCTCTCTCTCTCACACACACACACACAGACTCTTCCTGCTACCTCCCTCCCACTGTCTCTCTTTCTCTCTTTCACTCGCTCGCTCGCTCTCGCTGCACTTGGTGCACTCGCCGGCTGGGCAGAACAAAGCCCTGGAACGAAGCCCATTAGGCAGGCTGATAACAGCCGACAGAACCAGGGCTCCGCTTTTGTCTCAGGGTAAGAAGGCAGGAGACGTACAGGGGAAAGTGGGAGGGAGACTTTGTGGGATGGTGACAGTTTCTGGACATTCTTTCCCCCTCTCTTCCAGTCCATGCTTTTTAAGGCTGACAGCTGTTCGAATCTCACTTTGTCCTTCAGCTCCTGTCTCCTCGAGTTTCAATCTTGTTCTGAAACCTCAGACTCGTTCCAAAAATACAACAAAACAACACAGCAAGAGCCGGTTCTGGATTTTTCATACAGCATAAATAATTTACAACACATGAATTAGACGGGGGACAAACCAGTTGACTGTAACATGTCCACTGTAACATGAACATTGAAATCCAACCCCTGTGGCAGTCCATCTCCAAGCCCCTCTTCACCATCCTTTCATCGTCGCGCTTTGTTCCTCCCTGATCCGCTCTGTCGTTATTCTGTCTCATCGCTCGCCCCGGGAGAACATAATCCGCTGAAACAGATGCCTGTCGGAGGACGAGCACGCCGGTGTCACTGAGAGGATGGCACCAGGGACGCTGCGAGTGGGCAGAGGTGGTGTTGAGGGAGGACGTAATGAGGGTGTTGAGGTACAGCCGCTGTTAGGACCCACAGACCGGGCAGGGTGGGGATGAATTATTGAGTGGAGCTTCATCCTCATTCTCCACCCCTTGTGATTCCAGACGTTTTTTCCTTGGGGAGGAGGGCTCAATAATAATAACGATTCTTTACAATTATGTATTTTAATTAACGAGAATATGAAAAAACAACAGAGGCTATACCAATGAATCATTGTGTGTGTGTGTGTGTGTGTGTTTGGGATGTAGGAAGACAGACAGAAACTGTAGTTGCACTTGGCAGAAGACTGAAGAAAAGAAAAGCACGGGCATGTTATGCCGACTGAGGCAAAACAAGGACACTGAGCACAAATAGTCATTCACAAGCCCAATAAAACAGAACAGCTCAGTAAATGGCAATTAAAGCTCCAAGTACTAATTAGGTGGAAATTATGGCCTGTTAAAACTGAGGGGGAGGAGTGGAGAGGGGTTCAAAACATGCAGCCAACGCTTTCAGCAGTGGATGCTGAGCCAGATCTGGTTCCTTCGTACACTTTAAGAATTCAAGAAGGCTTTCGAGGAGATGTTAAGACACATACACTGGACATTCTGTACATTCACAATAGGGATGGACCAGTGCCGGTATCACATTTTGGTTAGATACCAGGCTCACATGCTGGAATTGCCTGATACCCACATGTAGGTTTATGTGACTTCAGTCAATAGGCAGCAGCACCCTTTAGCCATATAACGCACAGAAATGTCAACGATTGAAGGCCCTCATAACTTCACCTTATCTCGTCAATAGATAAGTATATTGTGTTCTCCCACATATACACACAGTCCATTAAACAAAACCCTAAAACTTACCATGGCAAATGCAAATGCCAATATTTTGTTTTTCATGTTCCTAAATTAAGCATTTTAATTTCATTATCAGTGTGAGGACATACAAGACACATACACACTTGCAGAGATTAAACAGCAGTCTCATGTCTCTCCAGCCAAAAGTGCTGCAGAATAAAAATGAGGGGTGTAATCCTTCCATGCCCTTTTTAATTGATTATTGATCGAGCCTCACTGCCCTTCGCAGGGGGGTGAACAAGGACAGGTCCAATTTGAAACTATCTGCATAACCGAGAGAACACCATTACTCAATACTGTGTGTGTTTTGGACTAAAAGACTAAATGTCTATACAGCCATAAAACAGGATGAATATATAGAGATCTGTAATGTGTCTCACATACAGTACAGGCCAAAAGTTTGGACACCCCTTCTCGTTCAATGTGTTTTCTTTATTTTCATGACCATTTACATTGATAGATTCTCACTAAAGGCATCAAAACTATGAATGAGCACGTGTGGAGTTATGTACTTAACAAAAAAAAGGTGAAATAACTGAAAACATGTTTTATATTCTAGTTTCTTTGCTCTGATTACTGCTTTGAACACTCTTGCCATTTTCTCAATGAGCTTCAAGAGGTCGTCACCTGAAATGGTTTTCCAACAGTCTTGAAGGAGTTCCCAGAGGTGTTTAGCACTTGTTGGCCCCTTTGCCTTCACTCTGCGGTCCAGCTCACGCTTTTGATGATGACAATAGTGAACAAAGCAGCCATGAAGGCAAAAAGAGGCAACTCTTCACTTTCTTTCTTGCATTGGATTCTTCAAAATGCCTCCATCTTAGCCTCCGTAACCACTGCGTCCAAACTTTTGACCGGTAGCGTATGTTGTATTTATTTGTCAGCATTTACTGATTCCATGGTCATAAGGAAAAAACGTCATTTGTTCGAAAAAAAAACAACCAAGCACCATCGGACGGCTTCAAACCAATATTAAATACTGACCATTCCAGCCTGTAGAAATGAATGCATGCTCTGGTAAACCACTGTAAATTAGCACTGTGAATATGGGCCACAGATGAAAGCAGCCTGTTGTTGCTGTGCGAGTGTCACACCAGCAGTTTTCTCTTCTGATGCTGCGCTTCGTCCTTTACACGTGTCTTTGGCCCTTAATTTATTTCCGCCAGCTGTGACACAACATCTGGACAAATTTTGGTAAGTGGTAACAGCAGACCACACGGCTACTAATCCTGCGACTGAGATAAAAACAGCTAGGGCACTCACGTGAGTTGTGCATATGAGTGAGAAAAAAATGGCCCCGTGCTTTTCACCAATTTCACATACTTAAACTTACCAAACACACTATGAAACATTCATGCCCTTAAATGCTCCCATAGGTGATGAATATGAAACTCTTATGGATGCAAGATGCACCTTAGTGTCGCCGCGTTTTAAATTTAACATCAACTTAACAAACCCACAACTGAAGACTTTACATCCAGCTATCCGCCACTGAATAGCCCCGTTCCCACGTCTTCCACACTCTTCCCCCCACCGCCTCTGCCTTTATTTTTCTCCAGCAGGAGTCCTGCGTCCATTTTAGGGCACGGGGCCCAGTAGAGCATGAAGGCTAGCTGTCATTTTGCATTACTGTGAGCAGCCAGTGAGCACAGGACATTCCAAGGAAGAGTCCGAAAGAGGGAGAAGCAAAAAAAAAAAAGAAAAACCTGAAACAGGACCAGATATGGTCCTTTTCATTCGCCTCTAGGGGGTGAACTGGTGGAGAGTTCCTGTCATCCAGGAGACAAGATGGAGCGGCCGTGACAAGAGTTTGAAGGACAAATGGGATGAGCAGGAGTTCCCAGTTCCCTCTGAGAGCAGTAGGAGCATAACCATTAGTTTCCAAAGAAAGGGAAGTGCATTAGCTCAAGGGTGGTAATGTTTACTGAGGTACGACGATTTTCAAACCTCTTGACTTGTTTATTCTTTTCTTTGGGAGTTCTTCATAATGAATACTGCAGTTTGGAGACGTTTTCTCTTTTGCAGTTAATTGAAATGGAGTGCGGCCAGCATTTGGGTTCTTGTGGCCTAACTGGGACTTCCTGCAAGCTCCAGTTCATTTGCATGCATCCATGTTCAGGGACTGTGTGACTTGCTAGCATGCTTTAGGATTAAATCTAGCAAGATTTGTGCCAGCGCTGTGAAATACAATTTCAGCTCCCACTGATGCACTTTGCTCCAAATGCACTTTGCTCCAAATTACACAAGTAGCCTGTGCCTCGGTGTGTATCTTCTCTTTGACCTTTTCTGAAAATATGAGTAGGCCAACCAGACACCCACAGACACACACACACACACACACACACACACACATGCACGCCTGAAAACCTCAGCTCCACTTCTCTCTGTTTCACACGCAATGCTCATAGCCAACGGCTTCCTGTTCCTCCTGCCTCTGTATATTTGGTGCCCGTGTAGTACCATCAAACCCTCCTCCCTGCCCCCACCCGACCAAACGGAAGTGAAACCATGGGTGCCCTCAGGGTGCAGTCACAGTCCAGAGGAAAAGCCTCATTTCAATGTTAGCAAGGAGAGACTTCGAGGACGGAGCAGGTGGCGCTGCTGGCTGGAGTCGAAGTTAAAATGGCGATTTGATAGGAAGAAAGAAAAAGAAAGCTAGACGTTTGTGTGAAAGACTATTTGCAAATAGCTTGCCTTTTCACCGACTTCCACCGACAGTCGCCTAGACTCAGTTATAGTACCCATACACCAGAAGACTGTGAAACATTTCGGAAAAGAGTTTTTAGTCTCCGCCACAGACTATGATCTTGCACCGATCTTGAATGCCAGCATGCCACAACCTCAGCAAAACTCTGTGATCTTTTTCTGAATTCATTCGAAAAACCTCATGGTGTAAGGCTGTCATTAAACATTGTTATAATCCGGTCGGCTCTTCCTGCCTAGTTTAATGTGATGTAACATTTTTTCACAGACTCAAAAAGCCCACGCTTTTGCACATTTCTCTTTTGACCAATCACCACTACTCAATTAGGATCACATCTCCCATCAGGTTTGTGAAAGGCCTGTAAAATGATCAAAATGCAGTATCATGAGCAATGCATCCTTCATTACCAATACGCCAACTCTTCAGTTTCTGCATTTACTGTACAGAATGATCCACAAAAATGAGCCACTGACCCACAGTTGGCACAACACAAGCAATTCTGTTGCAGGGTTTTACTCTGCTATTATAAAAGCTAGCTGGCATTTGCTTTCTCATACTGTGGAAGTAGGCCACATAGCCTGTGAAAATGGCACTTCGTTTAAATTCTTCAAGATTAAGGAAAATACCACAATGCAAAAACATTATTCTCTGGCTGTGGACATGCTGAGTATATTCAGGACTGCATGCAGACTGGCATGCATACGTTCTCATTTGCACATGAAAGGGAAGCCAGCGAGTCTGACAGTCTGTAGAGAAAGAACGAGTGAGACCGACAGCGTGAGTGGGGGGGGGGGGGGGGGGGGGGGTGCCAAGAATTGTTCACCTCAATAAATGTGATTAACCTTAAGCCATCCCGCCGTGGCTGAGAATTGACCAGAGTAGTCAGGGTTGCACCAGGAGCCTGTCAACACCAGCCGTGATCAATACGTCCATATTGATCTCAACACAGCACGTGCATGCATCTGCTCCCCACTATCTGTGAATGTGTGTGTGGTTTCATGGTAGCATGGCAGCATCTGGACTGTATTTGTGTGCAAAGGTGGGTTAAAGTAACACAGGTAAAATTTTTAGCCCATTAAGTCAAATAAGGTTCAAGATTAGAAAGCTAACACTACAAACTGTTGCACTAATGAGGAAGGGGGTGGGGAGATGGGGGAGGGAGGGGGTTGTGGACTCACCATCTGTTTTGTCTGAGTCAATCACACCACTAATTCTGCTGTCAGCGCTATTATAGCTGCTTTTATTATAAACAGTCCAACGTGCTGCCAGCTCCCACATGGAAAAGTTTACAATGTCTCAAATGTACAGTACATCAAATGTGTTCCTATATATATATATATATATATATATATATACACACACACACACACACACACACACACACACACACACACACACACACACACACCACTGGCAAATCACATCAGATCATGTAGCCTTTACATTAAGAAAAAGTAAAATAAATAAATAAATAAGTTCTGAATAAGGGGAATTAGTATTATGCTAATACTAATTATAATTATTATGCTAATTTTAAGCTAAAGAGATCTTGTGATGCTTTTTCCAAAGCAGAAAGACGCAGATATGTTCATGCACATGCGCACTGGGACACACACGTAAACACACACACGCACACACAGACACAGAAGCCACCTACTCCCCATCTCTGCTGGCAGGTCATTTTGGACATAAAAGTGAGGGGGAGAGGCTCTTTTTGTTTGGTTGCATGGCTGCAATGGGTGGGAAGTGGGGGGCACAAAGGAAAGGGCAGAGGAAGATTTATATGGGGCTGTTGTAAAACTCTAACCCCAGAGCCGTAAATCTGTCAGCAAAGTCTAGCCGGCACAACAGGAAGTATTACGGGCAGGGGGGTTGGGGGTCAGAATCTCTTGAATTATTTGCAATTATATGAACAAATTAATAGTGTTTTTTTTCTTCTTCACCTATTTGGATGGATTGTCTATAAAAGGAAAGAAAAGCCGTTTGAGAAAATTAGACTAAAAAGATTTTTTTTAATAAAATGCAGTTGCCGCACTTCAAATCGAAATCAAATTAATATTTGGTGTGACTACCCTTTGCCTTCAAAACAGTATCAATTCTTCCAGATATGCTTGGTCACAGTTTTTGAAGGAACTCTGCTGGTAGGTTGTTCTGAAAATTTTGGATGACTATCCTTGGGCCTTCTGTGCCTATTGGCGGTCTCATACCCTTCTGTCTCTTTGTGGAATCCCAGACAGGGATGTTGAGATCAGGGCTCTGGGGGAGGGGGACACACCATCACTTCAAGGAATCCTTGTTCTTCTTTACACCAAAGATGTAAAGATGTCATTGACGGTACGCATGTTACATAATAAATTTGGGACCAATTATATGCACACCCTACTGTATTACATGACAGATAAGTATATGCCTGTCTACACTGTATTTATAGATGCGCTGTGTGTGTGTGTGTGTGTGTGTGTGTGTGTGTGTGTGTGTGTGTGTGTGTGTGTGTGTGTGTGTAAAACTGATATTACGACATACAGTGTCTAATAGAGTGCTTGTTAGTGAGCCCAACTTTAGGGTAGACCTGGCCCATAACTGGTAGATTAGTTACGTTTAAGAATTCCAGAATAATTACACACCATTTGTGAGATGAGACATGGCATCAAAGAACGAAAGAAAAAAGAATAGTCAAAAAGAAACGGATTTATTTTGACATTGTCACGTCCGCGAGCTGAAACAATGCTTTATCAACACAAGAACCAAACCGGCACGAGGGCCAAAAACAGGGGGGAAAGGGGAGAACAAAAACAAACCCGCAGGCGTGTGCCGATTGCCAGAACTGGAAACAACTAACACAACAGTTTCACAGTACACATTAAAAATTGCAGCCTCGAATGGCTGCTCAGAAGCTCCTTAAAACACCCTGCTGTCAGGCAGATTGGTGGCAGGTGCATCCCCAGCCGCACCCAGTCGTGACAGACATTGGGAACCAGGTGCTCAGAAGGCTGCTTAAGTGTACATGAAGGCAGAAAAGGTGAAAGACTATTACTCTGATAGAATACAAATGATGTCAAAAAGCGACTTCTGTCTCTTTCCGCCAAAGTCCTCATACATCATCCCTGCTATCAGCTGGCCTGTTTTCAGTACATGCTTCATTTTAAAATGGTCATTTCTCCTGTTGTTTGTGGCTCCTCTGTCTCCACGGCTTTATCAGTGATGGGATTTGTGGAAAGAAAGAAGTGATTGATTTACTCTCTCTCTCTCTCTCTCTCTGGCTCTCCTAATCTCTCCTGTAGCTGAGCAAACGAAGCCGGTGGCTCATCAGGAGGGGTAGAATTGTCTCTGAATAATGATTCACTCCCATTCAGGCTTCTGTTGACACAGGGCCGTGTGTGTATGACTCCTCATTGATAAAGATCATTGTCTGAATTCTCTTAGTCACTCCAGTGTGAAACCTTCCCACAGAACCGACTTCACACTGACGTTTTTACAAGAACGAAAGCACCTAGCCTCCAGCCAACCTGGGGTTAATAAAGGTCATGACAAATATAGACAGGAAGTCAGAGTGTGAACAGGAAGTGCATGTGAAGCAGGTGAAAAATTGTTGTTGTTTTTTGGGGTTTTTTGCTTCATGTGCCACAGGATACAAGATCAGGTTGACTGATTATCTGCTAGAGCTTTTTTAAAATTCAGGTGAATCACAGTCCCTGTCGTCCTGCTCGTGCTGGCCCTGGAATGACACTGATGTCCGAAGGAAGTGAATAGATGGTCTCTTGAACCCAAAGATTGCACATTTCTTCATTCAATTTCAATGAAACATAAGTCTAATAAGTCTATACTGTTGTGAGAGCCAAGAATAAAGGGCAAGAATCGGAGTAAAACGCGTTTGTTCTATACTGAGAAATGCAGGAATTAGTCTACAGATTGTAAGCAGCGGTGCGCGTGCATACAACGACACTATGCTGACATATTCCTTCATTGCGTCTGTAGAAATGCAACCACGTAGTCTACATGCATCACACTTGCGCTTCCTCTCTGCTTCAGAGATGCGCTGCGATAAGAAAGGTGCCTTTCCTTGTCACGATAGTGGAGTGTCTGCGTTCAGAAGTTCTGAAATGCGACACGAGCAAATGAAAACCCACACACGGTGGTGCGGGGGTTTATAGGGGGGTGGGGCTGTCTGTGGCGGCGCTCCCTAATATTTCTCAGAGTGGATGGCGGCCGGAGACGGCAGCTGTTCCCGGCTGAGGAGAGGGAGGGCCTGGGCGATGTGACTGATGGCTGGTTTTACTGGAGAGACACCACTTAGCCAATGGACCTGCACCTCTGTCTGCTTGAGCAGATGCTCCGCTGAGTTCGTGGACCCGAGTGCCTTGGTGCATTTGGGTTATGAAAGTGAATCTGGCTCGAACCCAGTGGTGAAATAAGATATGTGGACATTCCGTTTACACTGGATTCGTATTTTGTGCTTACTTCTGGCATTGATGTTCTGCATCCAAAATAAGCATCTATTTGCTGATACAGGCTTCAATAAAGTTATGAATAATGTTATTATTATGGTTGGCATAGCAGGTAAGGAAACAGACCCATAATCGGAAGGTTGCCGGTTCGAATCCTGTACCGTGAAGGTGCCACTGAGCACTGCCCCGCACACTGCTCCCCATGTGCCTGTCATGGCTGCCTGCTGCTCACCAAGGGTGATGGTTAAAAGCAGAGGACACATTACATTGTGCTGTGCTGCGGTGTTTCACAATGACAATCACTTCATTTAAAAAAAATGTTTTCTTAATTATTCATCTTTGCTGTATAGAAGTACAGTCAATAAAGTGAAGTGATTGTCACATGTGATACACAGCAGCACAGCACACGGTGCACACAGTGAAATTTGTCCTCTGCATTTAACCCATCACCCTGAGTGAACAGTGGGCAGCCATGACAGGCGCCCGGGGAGCAGTGTGTGGGGACGGTGCTTTGCTCAGTGGCACCTCAGTGGTACCTTGGCAGATCGGGATTCAAACCGGCAACCTTCTGATTACGGGGCCGCTTCCTTAACCGCTAGGCCACCACCGCCCCGTCAGACAGCCCCAGTCAGACCAAGGGAGCTGTGCAAAATTGCAACATGGAGCAAGTGACGCAGGGACGGAGGAGTAAACTGTGGCTTATCCGGGCTGACTGAGTCAGGGTTGAAACGGGGAGCAGCCCAGTTGAACCAGAGTTCAAGCACAAGCGGCCGTGTCGGCCTGCAAAGGCGAGGCGGGTGACATGCAGGACGAGGCTGTGAGAAATATCAAGGATCCGATCTGCAGGAGCTCCGCTGGTGTGTCAGCAAACAGGCCAGGAGGCCGAGGCATGCGGTCGGCTGCCATTCTCACAGATCTCACTTCCTCTCCTGCGGTGGGGCTTCTCACGCAAGGCCACCAGCTCACTTTCGACTTCACTCATGCAGCCCTGCGCCCATTCAGCTTCTAGAACAGCATTCACCTTTACTTACCTCCACACAATCCTCACATCTACTTACGTTCCGCCCGGAGCGGGATCCTGTAGCGCCACCCAGCACCTGGCCCACATGACCCTATGGATGTGTTTTCTCTTGATTTCTTCTGTGATATTCAATATTACAGCGTTCTTTCTTTTGTTTGCACAGCAACCAGTCTGAGAACACTGTTCTGAGGAATGTGATTTTACGACGTTCATTTCCTCGACTTTACTCTCATATCCGTTTCTTTATTGTTCTTTATCCACCTTTATTCCCTGCCCATATGTTTCAGCATGTCCTTGATGGGCCCATGACTAATTGTTGCATTTTTATTGGCTTTACATCTGTTTGACTGTGCAGCTGTGCAGCAGGTCCAGAGTAGAAGAGTAAATGAATAAGTGTGGTCGGACATGGCCACAGCATCTCTTCTCTCAGTATGTCTCTTGAGAGGAGTGGACAGGCTTTTCAAGGGAGCTGTCAGACTAATAGATTTCATCCTTCTCTCCTCTCTCTGATGTGAGGCTGGGATAAAACCCCTCCCATCTGGGATCTGCTAAAAGCAAAGTTTTTACAGGCAGGCGTGTGTTTTATTGTGTGTGTGCATGTGCGTGTGAGTGTGTGTGATATTGACTGTGAGTATTCGTTTACCCTTGAAGTTTGTCTCTCACTCCCTCACCCTCTGGGTTCTGAATGGGTCACAAAGCTGATCCAAACCTTGATAAGTATTTTATTTTTTCGGGGGTGGTCCACTGTGACAGGAGAGACTTTCTCACTGGAGCCACACTGCCCCCTGAAGACACACCAACCCCACAGCATCTGAAGGTGACACGGTTCCCCAGGAGAAACCTGGAACTGTTGCTGGCTTGTCTGACAGCACCATCTGTTGGAAGCGTGATGAAGAGCACTCTTCCGGGAGGTCCGCGGTGAACTCTGGGACCACTGACCTAGCAGCGCAAATATGGAAATCGCTGAAATCCAAGAAGTGAGGGCCCAGTGCCAGTCTGCTGATAGTGAAGATGAGAACAACCTGGCAGACGGGCTGACAGATATATTCACAATATGAATATTAAAATGAAATATGAAAGGACTATGTGCATTTATGAGTGTAACTATGAGTGTGTTTTGTCCTGAAGAGGAAGATATTTCAATTGAATCTTGCTTCTTCTGAACCAAGCAACATACAGTCTGTGTTTCTGTGAAGTTTTTCTGTCAGGTTTGATTGTTGCCTTTCCCTCATTTTCTAAAACAAGACGACTGTGTGAAATTTACTATTATTAAAATTGACTGGTAATTGACTGATTATGAGCTAATTGCTTCTCAATAAAGACAAGACATTGTGAATTTCATTAAAGTTATGCTACGTGTGTATGTATGTGTGTGTGTGTGTTTATTATAGCACATTGTGTCATGAGCATGCCTTGCGGCTCTTCTAATTCTGGGCTTCTGCTCAGGCACAGAGTTGACTGTGGATGTTCTGAGTGTTTTGTTGATTACTTAACCCTCCAACTCGGTTTAAATGCATACCTTCAAGCTTATTTCATGGGACTTGTTCTGATCCATGACCACAGGCATGTAAAATGTAATAAACAGATTAGACTGTCATACAAAATATTTTTACTGCTTTATCAAATGACCAGTGTTGCTTATTAGGCAACCGAGGACTACTTAATTTAACTATTGTTTCGTCATTGATAATAATAATATTATTAAAAACAATGTAAATATTTATGTTATAATGATGAATTGTAATGTTTTTCTATTGAAAAAAATAGAATAAAATATATTTGTATATTTATAATAGTGATAAAAATATATTTAAATTACACCTTTATACATCTAGAATTTTTAACAACGGCTTTCCCAAAGCATTTTAGGTGTGAAACAATCTGTGGTCTTGTAAAGCCTCATATTTTCTGCATTATTTATGATCTACAATGTACAGGAAGTGACACAAGCTAACACAAATTCACCTGTGAGTCTTGTGAGGTCAGTCTCACTATTAATATAACCAGTGGAGTCAAGATGCATGCATGCATGTCACACAAGTGATATAATTACCAGGATGAGCTCAGCTGCTGTGACTAAGAGGTCAGAAAACTGACCCTGGTGGCTACAGCACTGACCAATAAGGACAGAGGTTTTGAAAATAGAAGCAGTTTCTTGTAAAGGTAAACAGGATATGGCAATTAACTTGATTTAGTTCACTGACTTGTCCAAAGCACGCAGTCCCCATCGGCATGTGCCTTCTCCTCTGTCCGAGTGACCTCAGTGCTGCAAATGGCAACAGGGGGAGGGTCCAGACATGGTCTGCAGAGGTATATTAAACCGTGAGCTGTCCAGAGGTCCTCACATCAGCCCAGCAGAGTTCGAACTGCTCCGAAATCAATTCGGATCGACTCCTCAAGAAGTGAAGGGCCGAACGAGAGAAGGATGGCGCAGCTCGTCATGGACAGTTTCTTCAAGGATGACCCTTTCTTTGATCAGGCCAGGCTGCTGTGGCCCCCCCAGCGCACCTCTTGCTCCAGGCTGCGCGAGGACTTCATGCGCCGCAGGGCCCAGCTGGTCGAGGGTCTCTGCAGTGATCTTCAAGACGGCCTCCTGAGCGAGCTGCGTGAGGGTCTCCAGACTGACCTGTTTAAAACCATCGACCGGCTTCACTCCTCAGCTTCCCGCTCCAGGTTTGAGAGTCCAAGCGCAGAGCAGAGGAACCTGCCACTGACTGTCAACACTCAGGGCTTCTCACCAGAGGACGTCACCGTGACTCTGTCTGGGAAGAAGCTGGAGGTGATGGCAGCCAAGCGAGCGGAAGTTTCTCAGTCCGCCGCCACGAGCAGTTCCACATCAAGCTCTTCCTCTTCCGCCTCACAGAGCCAAAAGCAGGGCTTCATTCAGAGAGTGACACTACCAGAGCATGTGGACATGGCTGCTATTACCTGTTCCATGGGAGAAGATGGCCTGCTGCACATCGAGGCCCCAGAGAACCAGCAGGAGACTTCAGAGGAGCAGATTGTTCCCATCCGCTTCAGAACATCCTTGGACGTCTTAATCAGCAAAACCTCCACAGCAGACTCCAGTTCTGAGAAATCAACCAACAATTGATATGCTAGAAGCTGTGGGTGACTGTATCTCTGAATATGTACATATTTTGATGGGATTTGATGGTGTGAAATAAGAAAACAAGGCAATTCTGAAAATTCAAACCCAATAAACCTTTGTTATTTGTTGTATATTGTTTTTAGGTAGATTTTTTAATGCAAAATGCAAAAAACACTTTCCTAAAGTGGCTCACAGGTCAAATTGGTCATGAATTCTGTTGTGAGTTTGAGGCAAAACTGTCATGAAAGTCATCTCAACTGTCTTGAGACAAAGAATGTATAAAAACTATAAATACACAAGTGAATGAACAGATCAATAGTTAGAAAGATAATTATGTCCCATGAAACATTAGATTTTACATTATTTTGAGGCATTAAATGGATGCGGGGAGTCTCACATCCAGATGGATCAAAAGATTAATTGAAATTTTGAAAATATATAAAAGGCCCTCGTTTTCAGTTAGCAGCTAGCACAGCAAGTACCGCCCGCTGACATTACACAGACCTTTAAAAATTTAAATACATATAACTTGCTTCAATGTTTTGTGCTCATTTTTATTCATTAAATCCTTCCAATAGGCAACATGAACTTCAGACTGTTAGGCTGTGTATATTACATAGTGTACTACACAATATTTAAATAAGAGATATTATTGTGCCTATTGTTATTATTATATATATTATTGATATATATTATAGATATTTTTGTTCCTTGTACATTGACCTGCAAGTCAGTTTTGTCATGATCCGGTCCGGAAGGGGTTCTTCACGTCCTTCTTCCTCGTCTAGTTTAAATGGCCGTGACAGAAAGACCAGACCGCATTTGGATGCAGCCGACACCGACCCGCTGAGATCCAAGGAGCCGCGACTCGCCGGGAGGACGCCACCAGCCCCCTTGTCCCCGGACCAAACTTGTCTTCATGTTCCGCAGGGTCCCGGCGTGCCCGATGGGTTTTCCGGGCGGTCGAGGACGCTTGCCTCACAGTCCCATGCCTGGTGGTGTTGAAGGTGAGAAGCGGCCATTCAGCGGGGCGAGCCAGAGACTGACTGGAGCGGCAGGCGCCTGCAGGTGATGGTACCACACTGGGCTGAAGCTGTCTGCACGGGACTACTGCCACTCGTCCATCATGAATATCGGACCAGTCATTCATCTTTCATTCATCTCAGCCGTTCATCTCCTCATCGCATCTCATCTCCTCATCTCAGTGTATGGTCTTCCTTCCCTTCTTTGGCAAGCATGCCAGATGTCGTGCCTAGGAGGGAGGTAACTCTCATGATCCGGTCTGGAAGGGGTTACTCCTGTGCAATGTTTCCTAATCGTCTTCACCTGTGTTTGATGTATAAAGCTGCCGTGTTCATGTCTGTTCACGGTCAGGTCTTTCTTATGTTACATGTTCACGAGTTACCAGATGTCTCCCCCGTCCTGTTCTTCACAAATTAAACCCCTGTATCGTGGCGTCGTGCGAATGCGCCATTCTTCCTCGTCGAGTTTTGTCACCACCTCAGTTCACCTGCCTCGTCATGCCAAATGGCCATGACAAGTTTGTGGTTAAATTTACACCTCTAGAAGACATTGACCTTCTTGCTCTTGAGCTATTATGTTTCATGTTGCCGTTTTGAAATGTTTAGGCAGTGATGACACTCACTTCTGAAAGAAAAAAAAGTGAAGACCTAACATGAAACAGAAACCATTGTTTCTTTTCATTATAACCATTACTGAGGATTTAAAGGTCCCTTGTTTTGAAAATGTCACTTTGTGAGATTATTTAACATTAATATGAGTTCCCCCAGCCTGCCTATGGTCCCGCAGTGGCTAGAAATGGCGAAAGGTGTAAAGAGTGCTTTGGCCTTTCTGAGAGCGACAGCTCAGATCTGGAATTTGTCCCCTTATGTCGTCATACAGAAAGGTGGCCTCCTGTTTCTTATGTTTTGTCCATTGCTTGAATATGAAAATAAGCACAAATTAATTTTTTTTAGTTCCATCACACGAGACTCTATAGAAACAGTTGGGTAATTTTATATTTATTTGGAAAAACACTGACATGATTTGCTTCCTGCCTAAAATATTGTGGTTGGTGAATGATGTTGATGACGTTGTTTCCGCGAATGCCCGCTCAACTTCTATAGGCCGCTCTCCTCCTCATCCCGCCCCTCTAGCATTTAAAGCTTCAGACACTGAAAGACTTGGGTTACTGATTAAAAATAGCTGTAATTCTGCACCATGGCTGAATTTCGAAAATGTATTAGGGGACCACTAAGAACTATAACAAAGAAAAAATGTATAATAGGGGACCTTGAAGTGAAAGTGAAGTGACTGTCATTGTGATACACTGCACAGCACATGGTGACACAACGAAATGTGTCCTCTGCATTTAACCCACCACCCTCGGTGACCAGCGGGCAGCCATGAGGGGCACCCGGGGAGCAGTGTGTGGGGACGGTGCTTTGCTCGGTGGCACCTTGGCGTGTCACGATTCGAACCGGCAACCTTCTGATTATGCATCCGCTTCCTTAACCGCTAGCCCACCACTGCCCCCAAAAAATGTAAACATCCCACATCCCAGCCAGTAATAATTACCAAAATGTGTTCCAGTCAGACTCCTAAACATAATACTTTGCCACTGTTCATATTATATCTTAGAATAATATAAACAGTGACAATAAAATCTGTATCTGCGCCTATCTGATCGATTATTATTTTCTTGCACTTGTTTCTGTTGTTTCCGTGAGCCAAATGTCCTCCTCATTACTCACTTCCTGCTGGCAGACAGATGAGGGTGCTGCAGTGTCATTATTAAGGTCCGACTTCAACATTTGCTCCGCCGTTGCCCAAATCCATGACTTGAAAGCTTTTTACTTTGTTTTATTCTCTTTCGTTGCATTACTTCCACACCTGATTCTGTAATGTTTATTAAATTAATACATACGTTTTACCACAACAGCACATACCTTTACTCGTAAGTGGTTTTAATGTGTGCTAATTCTTCTGGTGAATAGTAAGCCTGATAATTCAGGCTTACTATTATCAAGCCTGATAATATCTTTTAATATGTTGCTACTCTATCCATTGATTTAGCACCTTTTATTTGACTGGGTGATGTTAAGTCATGTATTAGATTAGTGAAGTGAAGTGATTGTCACATGTGATACACAGCAACACAGCACACGGTGCACACAGTGAAATTTGTCCTCTTTAATATAGGTGGTAGTAGCCTAGTGGGTAACACACTCGCCTATGAACCAGAAGACCCGGGTTCGAATCCCACTTACTACCATTGTGTCCCTGAGCAAGACGCTTAACCCTAAATTGCTCCAGGGAGACTGTCCCTGTAACTACTGGTTGTAAGTCGCTCTGGATAAGGGCGTCTGATAAATGCTGTAAATATAAATGTAAATGTAGTATCATTAGTGTTTGTCAATTTACACATTATTTGCTCCAGCCCCCATATCTCTGTTCTCTCTCTCTCTCTCTCTCTCTTTGTGTGTGTGTGTGTTTAAAACAGTAATAAGTAAAAGTGCCTCTGTCTGCGCAGAAACTGGAGGTTACAACACTGTATATCATATTAAAATAATGTTGCATGAAATGCATTTGTTTTCCAAACAACTTTTTCTTCTGGGCCTTGGGGTCTGTTTTTATTAGCATATTGCTTCTTAGGTCGTCTAAATGTGTAAAACAGCCTAAGCTTGGAAATGACAACGTGTGTCATCATACACCAACGAATCTGTGACGGAAGGTTTAGTTTTTTTTTAAACAGCAAAACCATTCTATCTGCTTGATCATGACCCCTGTCAGTGTGTGCAGGTAGCTCGGAAGAAGGCCGCTGACAGCAGAGGAACCTGCACCATTTTGACAGTCCACTTCGATGCCGTTAAACGCTTGGATGGTGGCACATCCTGGAAAGGTGATGGGGGTTAGGAGATGAAATAGCAGAGAACCAACAGCATTTTTAGTTGTTTGGATGTTGGGGGGTCGTCTCAAGGGAGCGGGGAGAGATGAAGAGCTTTAAATACTGCCATTATATTCAATTCCCCCAAGGGCCTAAATTAGGGCCTTTAAAGGTTTCTCTGACATTTTGTGCTGGAGGGGCACCATTTGTTGTTGAGGTGGCACAGGTACAAAACATAGCAGTTAATATTTTATGAAAACCACCCCAGGCAACAAGACACAGGAAGTGCACAAGGGAAACCACAAATGGCTCCTACCTAATTCAAATGTCACTGAACTGTGGATTTTAGATCGGTTCTGGTCCAATTTGGGGACAAAGCGGCGCCCAAATTATGACAGTTTTATATTATCCTGGGAATTATGGCAGAAATCACTTTAAACTGTAATATCAGCATTCGGTCTACATTAAGTTTCATAATTGTTTAAATATACAGGAAATATACTTTGGGGTTTTATTAGCATGTAAATATCACAGTAGTTGGCCTGTCTGTGAATAATGTTGTGAAAATGTCCTCTGTTGTCCTCCATTTTAAAGCAGAAATTTATATGAACAAATTGCAATTCTAATTAACAACTCTAATTCTAACAACCTTATTCTTGAGACAAAAGACAAAACATGTCCTGCATTTTTCAGTGATGTCAGTTTCAATAATTAGCACATAATAATAATTAACATTATAATTAACACATTGAATGCATTTAACAATTCCTTTTATTGAGTCATTATCATGTTAAATGTGACACATATTCATATGTTAAATCATTGGCAAACAAAGAAATATTTATTCTTTTTGAGTACAGCAAACGTTTCTTGTGCTATAAAGATGATGGCACAATTTTTAATCTGCCGCTAAGTGCAGTGCTATGCACTAAAAGTGAGTCCAAAGACATCCTTGGGATTTATATGAATAAAAGAAAGAATCAAGATCATTAATGATGTTTGGGAAAATGACCTATTGATGGGTACAGGTTTATGTATGACGAAGTTTGAGACTCCTCCTACTTACAGAATGCAGATCATGTTCTGGCAGACCAAACCAACTACACACTCTAACAAAAATATATAAGTCCCTACCAAACAGTTTTTTCTTATTTTATTCATTGATAGAAACTTTCAGGTGACTGTGTAATGTAGGTGTAGGTTCTGTGATCAACAGATGTATAACAAATCAGTGTAATGGTTCAAGTCCATTTTTTTTGGTAAAAATCCAGTGGTGGTTTTGACAGTCTAACAGAGTTGACTGTCAATGTGGTATTCAATTAAACGTTCATGTAGTAATCATGTTTACAGTTCAATAATTTCACATAACAATTTGTCTTCTATAAGTCTAGCAGAGTTGACATTTTCCCTTTGGCATCAATAAATAATCTGTCTATTTGTGTTTCTTTTGTATGACGTTGTAAGCCTATAATGTAATGTACTTTTCAACTTCTTTACAAGTTCAACCTCTGTGAATTGTGTTAGTCAGTTTGTATGACAACAAGCCTGTTAGTTATACTTGCATGGTCACTATTCATTTAGTCACAATTGCCTTCATTGTATTTCTTGGGTTCTGGCTCTGGAGGGGAAAAAGAGTCGATCAGAAGAGGAAAAGAGTGCTCAAAAGACGCAGACCCTTCTGTCAATATCGATCTCCGGCCAAACCTGTACTAATGAGAGGCTGGCAGCGTTCGATTCAACCAGCTGAAGATGGGGGGCTCAATTCCCAAAGTGGGACATTTCATTGGTGCCACTGAACGCCAACGCCTTCAGACTCCGTGTCTGTCATCGATTTCCCTTCGGCCGCTTCACCTCGTTGATTGAGCGCAGATCCGACGTGTCAGCTGAGAGTTTCCTCCGAACCTCCTCCAAGACCGTCCGGCCAAGTTGTCATCGCTGGCTTCTGTGTAGTCATCACGAAGGATCCTTCACCATCGATAGACTGAATATAGGAGTTCAGAGGAGCAGCACTGATTGCTAGTGGAGTTTTAGAGGTTGATTCAGGGCGCTTTAGTGCTGAACTGATTTAGAACTCAAGTTATCCCCGCCTTCCTGTAAATTTATGAGAGCAATATCACCTACATGCAGCAAGAATCAATATTTGTAACATCATGCGGAGGAAGACAAGCAGCATTTTTTAAAAGCATTGTTAATCAGCAATGGTGCAATATGATTAATAATTTCTCTCTGCACAATGATGCTTTGAAGAAATGAATATATTCATCAAGCTGGAAAAAAAGAGCTTGAAGGTTTTCTTCTTTATTGGTCATACAAAAATGGCTTCATATATCAAACTGTAAAATCCATTATTTGACTTTGGAAGCGTTCATTAAGACCTTGGGGCTTAAATTTTTAACTGCACTAGCAAACAAAGAGGGAAACATCTATTTCCACCTTAGCATCTCCATTGTCTGAGATGTGGGGGAATCTAAACTGCGTCAGGCTCTGAGTGTTCAGGCTCTAGAAGACTTGGGGGGAGAAAAAAAATGTAATGGCACAATTTCCCATGATGATGCTGTCATTCTCTACTGAAACTCTGAACCTGAAAAGGACACGATGATCCAAATATTCCATGTATTATGGCCAAGGTCGGTTTAAATTTTTGTAATTTCTTCATTCACCAGGGCTCTGAAAGTCACCATGTTTGCAATTGCATAATGTTTGTTACATAAACTGGCCGAGTAGATCCGATTTTGCCTTCATGTGCTTGTGTGACAGTCTGAAGCAATGCTGTCCAGCCTCGAAGCCCAAAATATCTCCACGGTGACAGATATAAACTGATAATAAAGCTGTATTCCAAGGGACGTGGAGCGTGGCCTCAACAAAAAACGGTGCAGCGCCTATTGGATTCATCCAGTGATCGCCGGGCAGGTGCAGCTGAACATTTGGATGAGTCTTGACTCTGTTACCTGCCCCTCATGGCACAGTGATGATGACAGCAATAGCTCAAACGCAGATGCTGACTCCTCTCTATACACATGACAGCCAGATGTGTCCCCTGCATGGCTGTGCCCTGGACAAACACATTTATTTTCAAAGGCCCCATAAAGCCACATTAGACTACCATGGAAAGCTGACACCATGCCATTCATTCTATAACGTATGATTTCGAGAATGAAACAGGTAGAAGATAAACATATTTATTCATTATTCTGAGAAGGAGCGGAACTCAACTGAAGACCACACCTAAATAAATGAACGAAGGAACTCATTTGTAGGCCATTTTGGTCACATTTGTCTATGTTTTTTCATCTTACCTTCATTATCTATCCATCTATTGATCTATAACATTAATTTGTTTAAACTATTTAAAATTGTTATTAAAGCATAATCTATTGGTAACTTTAGCAGGTCCCCAAATGTCCCCATTTGTGATGGATGCATCTGCTGTATTTGTACTCTTAACTCCTGTGGCTTGGGGTCATTTTATCGAGGCTGAGATAAACAACCGCAATAATGGTGGAGGACATTTCGCTGCGAGGCTGTTGACGCTCTGGGCGTTGCGTGTTTAGATCAAGTATGAATAAAGTGTAAAAATGGGTTTGCAAAATGTGTGTTACATTGTTAAAGTTTCTGATTGATCTGTCAAATAAACAATGCATTGCATTATTGGAGACAGCTCTCAGCGGGCTGTCAGTGTTGCTTCATATGGCACTTGTCCAGATCTGTGTGGAAGTTTCACCTCTGATGCATCTCCAGTTGAAGATTTGTCTGCATCTTTAATGATATTAAAAAAGAAAACGTATAATATCATATCAGCCTGTTGTGGTTGCAGTACACCATGTGTCTTCATATTCTCCTTTATGCCATGCCGCCTATGACTTTATTTGCTCATTACTGTACAACACGAATGGATTCTGCAATATGATGCCCGGATCGGTTGGCAAAATTAGCTATATTGATTAAACCTCAAATAATCAAACGCATTCCGCTCTCACTGGCATTCCTAAGAAACATGAATAAGAATCGACATCTGAGCTCCCAAGGGAGAAAGACAGGGCCTGTGTGCAGTTAGCAGCCCCTTCCCCACAACTATAACTCTTGCACTAAAAGTAAACGTCACTTCTTAATATATATGAAAACTGAAGCTTGGGTTATATTGAGTTCAAATGAATTTAAATAAATTATTTAAAAAATAAAGCACAGATGGGGTTTAAATACACATCTATGTAACAGCTGCAGTGAATGATATCCAGGTTATATTTCACTCATTTCACTCACTCAGTTTTTGAACCCAGAACTGCCATGTGATGTTAGTAGGGAGACCATTTCCAATGGGATTTTCGAGGTAGTACTTCTCCAGTATGGCATTCCCATGACAAGTCTTTTCAAGTAAAGTGATTATCATTGTGAAACACAGCACAGCACAGGGTGCACACAACAAAATACTCGTCAGCGGCACCTTGGCGGTTCGGGATTTGAACCGGCGACCTTCTGATTGTGGGTTTCCTTACCCGCTAGGCCAACACTGCCCCACAAAGCTGCCGACCATGAAGGGACTTGAAACCTCAACCTTCTGACCCGAAACAAGATGCCTTATCCATCAGGCAACGTGTTACGTCTTCACAAGTAACTCAGAGAAAAGCTTGACTTGGTTTGACAAAACCAAAATGTAATTTTTATGTTAGCTACATGAATCCAAAACAATTTTTTTTTCTTCCATAAAGAAAATGTCCACATGATGTACAATGCACACGGTATGTTGCATGGATGTTGAAAGCATCTACAATTAATCAATTTTAGTGTCTGGTAAATAGAATTTTTTTCCTCTCAGTTTTACATGAAAGAGGTGAAGAACAGTTTTATTTTTATTTCTTGCTCAAAGCAAACCTGCTTAGAGTTTATGGCACATTAAAGATTCCCTCTGTGCTTGGAAATAGGAACTGTAAAGCGTCAGGATGAAACATTTGCTATTAAGATTAACACAGTTATAACCCTCACACTTCATCGCATCCCTGCCTGTAGGTGTGGCGTACATCTGTGCTTGGGTCACTAGAAATCCTCTGTGACACCACTAAAAATATTTTACAGCCGAAGCTTACCACTACGTCACAGTGGAGGAAGTGTCACAGCATTGAGGACGGGCTGGTCCCGTTGAGGCGGGTAAATTCCCCAGATGCAGACTCCAAACGGAGAACATGTGCTTTGCAAGTGTTAAAATAGCTCCTATTGACGGGCCATATCTATAAACAATAACACTCAAAGGGCAGAACATACTTTATGAGCTCTAATGAGAACACAGGAAGCTCATATTGAAACATTGATCTGCTTCCTGGTCCTTGGGCGCAGAGGAACTCTCAGATGTCAATTGATCAAAAAGGTTCCGATTATCATTATTATTAGTTTTAATTAACTTTTTTTCCCTGACAGCTAGTGTGACAGATTGTGGTGTTTCTCTTTGGCTCAGACGTGCTGAATTCAGAGATCCGGTCATTGTGGGATCATTTGATATTTTGACAAGAATATGGAGAAAAGGAGCTTATGATTGCCCCAGGCACTGTGGCCTTACATATATATATATATTTTTGTTCCGTCAAGCTAGCTTTCATTCAGAATGGACATGACCATGAAGCAACATGATGAGTTGCCACTTTAACAAGTATGGGCATTGAAAAATAATTTAAACGGACGGTCGCTGATTTAAGCCTTTAACTGCTCCAGTGGGGTCGTGTAGTCACGTCCAGCCACAGGGGCACACTTGTTTGTATGCCCTGACTTACAGTTTAATCACACGGGCTTTGGTAAGAAAACTTCAAGCACATTTCTGTGCAGCACTGTTTTGTGTGTAGGATGATGATGAAAAGCATTTCATCGTTGCATAGTAACAACTTTTCTTGGACTTGAAGGAGGACGTACAGCTGTTCCTCTGTCGATTTAAGAAATACATATTCAGAGCCGTCTGCTCAAATCACTCACTGCAGTTGGTGCACTCCGCAGGTACTTACATGACTTATAATTAAATCACTGGATAGCATCTTCTCAAACCTGATAAACCAGCAAAAACATAATCTCACGAAGAAGAAATAAAAATTAAACACACTCCGCAAGAAAAAAACAGAAGGTCTTAAATCTCTCCCCATCTGCCCTAGGTCTTCCTTTGGTCTTCAGCATGTGCTACACTCTGACCTTGTGTCTACATGATTTATAGAAGCACTGTTTCAGCACATCTCAATTTGATGGCCTGGCTTGATTTGAAAAGCCGGAGGTAGAATAGCAGCAAATTGATTATTGGCCCCTAAGGAAGTTATGACCAGCGAGACACAGCAACAACAACAACAACACACATGCTGATGTCACAACGGGCGTCACATGCGCTGTCGAAAGTGCACGACTCTTTATTGTCTTGCTTAAATGAGCGTGGTGAACAAAAATGAAACCAAAAAACAGAATAGGTTCATACACTGACAAACCAGGGTCGCCTCACAGGAGACAAGGACAATTATAGCCACTCTGGGTGATAGAAAACGGACCTGGAGCACCAGTTGTAAACTCCAGTTGGGTTTAAATCTTTTTTTTAATTTATGTGCAATACAGGTCAGCGCAGTGCCATGGTTGATTGCATAATGAATGAAAAAAGTTGCAATGAACGTCTAAGGGTGAAGGATATTTGTAATTTAATATCTTAACTGTGTGTATATGTCAATATTTGAGATTGATATTGGAGTCTTTGTGAAATGACATTGTAAATGGAAGGTTTGCTTATTAGGTTGCACTGATGTGCAACAGCAGCACTTCTTCTTGCTCTTCTTCTTAAAGGAGGCCGAGCCGAATGTTGGTCAACTTTATTGTCATCTCCTTATATACTGTACAAGTACACAGAGAGATTAGACTGCAAAGCTTTGGGGATTCACAGTGCACAAATGGAATAACACACAACACAAAACATGACAAAGTACATTGTACACCGACCCATAATATAGTGCAGGACGAGACTTACACAGACAAGACAAACCAGGCACACATGTAGTAGCAATATGACATTATATCAGAGCATGGATAGTCCAGGGTGGTAGTAGCCTAGTGGGTAACACACTCGCCTATGAACCAGAAAACCCGGGTTCGAATCCCACTTACTACGATTGTGTCCCTGAGCAAGACACTTAACCCTAAATTGCTCCAGGGAGACTGTCCCTGTAACTACTGATTGTAAGTCACTCTGGATAAGGGCGTCTGATAAATGCTGCATGGATATATTTATTATATAGTGTATATCTTAATTGTATAGTATATTATATACTATTATAGTAATGGTAGTTGTAGTGATAATTGCATCAAGTGGCCTGAAATATTCTGCACAACCAGATTAGTGGTGGTAATCTAGGGGGGTGATACGCAGTGCATGTTCCACATTATCCAAAAAGAATTCAAGCACACAGTTACCATGTGAGCATCTATGTTCTCCTCCCCTGCGTACTACAGCTTCTTTGTATCCATTTCAGGAAACCAAGAACGCATACTTCATTTTGCATTGATTGATTGGTTGCGCTGAGACATTTCGACGTCATCATAACACAACGCTTAATGTGTAACGTTTGCCAGGTTTATGATATTTTCTGGTGTGACTGGTTAATTATGAAATGACAGCTATTTGTTTTATCACAACCACAGTTAAAGATCAACGTCAGTCTTATTCCACACTGACCTTTCTGTGGCATATGCCAGAGCAGAAGAACATGTGTCAGGACGGGGGATACTTTACACATGCCGTGATCAGAAACGGCTGAGAGACGGCCGCTCCTGTCAAACGAGACGGCGGACCGAGGCGGAAAATGATCAGATATCGCCAGCGCGCCACTGGTGCACTCTCCTGCATTAATGTTCAGCGCACACTTGTGTCTCAGGTCTGGCCCACAGCTACATTTTCCAATCTGTCCCGTCACTCTTAGCGCAATGACGGATTACCCATGATTCCTCCCCCTGCCAACACTTCTCTAGCTGGAAGCCTTTTTTTCCGCTGCGGCGTGGGGCCCATTGGCCCTCGTGTGGTTTAAGAGGCAGCCCTGCAGCGGCACTCTGTGTGAATTTGGGAGAAGGTGCGTGTTCTTTGTCCAGAGGGGGCAGAGACTGGCAACTCTCAGAGATCTTCTGGTCTGAATTACATCCAGCAATGTAAGCAATGTAAACGTGAATGGAAGTTGTTCAGAGTGCCGATGGTCCTTGCCAAAAAATATAAATGAACCAAAAAGTCTTAAAGTTCCAGCATCAACTAAGGATCCAGTTTTCCTGGAGCTAAATAAGCCACCATGGTCCCATGATGCCTGACACCACCCATGGACAAAAAGCTATACAAAAGGCAAACGATAGGCAGCTAGGCAGCCTTGAAAAATGTGACACAGTGACAGCTTTTAATTGTCCAGAATGAAGACATAGGCTGAATGAGACCTGTCAGTCATCCCTATTGGCCCCTCCCATTTTTAGAATTTGAAGACAAGAAAGAGCTTAGGGGCTAAAAGTTTGTTTCCCAGTGACAAATGTGTTTACTGAATGACCGTAAGCCACCTTGCAGACGCCAGCATTGCTCTCCGCTGCATGGTTCATTTCATTCAGCAAGCGGGCATGAAGGAAATGGTTTGTGATCTGAGAAGGCGCTTGGGCAGGTAGCAGGTGCTGAAGAAGTCCAGGGACCTCGGGGCCCTCGTGGGAGCTGTCAGTTTGCATCAAACGTTGGATTAGAGTCATGGCTGTCTTAGGGCGCCATGCTGCAATGCCCCGGCCTGAGGGTCATGGGGGGCTCCTAGTGATGAAGCTGTCAAGAAGGTAAAAGGTTGCATGAGCCCAGGGTAGTCAGCACAATGAAGTTTTTAATTTATTCTTTCACTTGTCAAAACTGACATCTCAACTATGCTGTCCAATCAGTGTTCCATAGAGAAGTTGCAAGGCTGGGCTGTCAATAGTGAAAAAAGCCTTTGCTTTTAGTGTTGTGCAGCATTGTGGGGGTTTTTTATATTAAAAACTGATTGCAGCGGACACTGAATTAAAACAGCAAGCTGCATGGTGGAGAAAATTCAAGTATTTATGTGATTGAGTTTTTATTAAACAGTATTTTAGAAGTGACCCTTTGCAGCGAGACGGTTCCTTCAAGTTGTCTTTCTTATCTATGTGGTTTGTTCATGATGCTGACGTAGTGTAATTCTTGTGAGTGTTTCTCAGCATGTTCTTGCTGATCCTGTTTATTATGCAATTACTGTGCATTACCCTGGAAGCCTTTTCATTTTCATCCAGTGCGGTCTGATGTCTCTGTCTCTCTTTCTCTGGGGCATTTCTCAGTCATGGTGTGGTCCCAATGAATGAGGGGGTCACTGCTGAATAATTCTGAATAAATTATGGTTCCTTGCCCCTCGTTATCAGTGCTCCAATTGTTACCTTTTTTTTTTTTTGAGAAAAAAGGAAGAAAGGAAGATTCAAAATATGCACCCATGCAAAATGCTCTTCCTTTTAGAATCCACTTCAAAATCCATTAACAACATACTGCTAATTTCAACAAACAACATAATAACTTTAATAATAATAATAATAATAACTTTAGTTTCAATTAAACGTTTAACTTAAAACAAGAGCAAGGTTGTGCTAGGCGGGCCCTTTGCTTCACCGAGGTTTCAGGAGACCAGTGGGGGAGGCCACACCACAGACGGCTCACAACTTGGGGCCACATGACTGCCTACAAGACATCAGCCCTTGTTTGAAAAGGTAATTAAGTCTGAGAGAGTGTTCAAATAATCAAGTCAGCTCCCTTTCCACGTTGTTTCTGCACGTTTCTGTACTCATTTATTTCTTTTTAGGTAGAGCAGCGATATCGATGTTGTTGCAGCGTCACCCTGCTGGCATCTGTGTGACAGCTGCCTGCATGTGTGACACATGCATCATGTGTATCATCCTGAGAAGAAACTTTTCCTTCACATGATTTCAGTAACACTAACATATTTAACAAATATACACTATTTTTTCCCGAAAATGCATCTTTTACACCAGCTGTGCGCATTTCATAAACTCCCAATTCCAGCCCTCATCTCTCTCTCTCTCTCTCTCTCTCTCTCCGATCATTTAGTCAAGCCTGTGGTCAAAGGCTGCGGGGTCTTACTTGAACTCTCACCTGCCCCCGCAGAGGGGACGTCATGTAGCAGCAAGCGAGTGACTGACAGCATGCGTCAGAAAAGTATGTGTGCAGTGACGCAGAATGTGCGAACCCCCGCACACACACAGGCTCAATCACACCTTCCCGAACCTATTTTGATGAGAATTTGTTGGTGATGAGTCAAAGAACTGTAAAATGTATTAAATTCATTTAATTGCCGTATGACACATAAAGATCAGATTCTCCACTATCAGTACATTCAATTTGATTGCTGATCAGCATATTACATTTGAATAAAAACAAATATCCTTATTTATATAAAATATCCTTATTATAGTTGTACAGAGCAGCTGTTTGTCCACATGTTTCCACTTGTTTCTTAAGAACATTTTGCCCTTTCCATATTCTTTCCATATTCATAGGCAGTCACCTGGTGCGGTCCAAAAAAAAAAACAGGACAGAGTGGAGTCTTACACGTCGGTGTGACGTGCCTGCATTGATCACAACCATCAATCAGCGTGGTTTAGACTGGTGTCAAATTAAACTGAATTATGGCCATGGCTGCGCTAAATTATTGCACATAATGACAGCCTGTCTGCATTTAACCCCTCAGTTTGCAGGGATGAATGTGAAGCGCAGGGCCCTGACGGAGACATATCACACACACCACACTGGGTAACACGCTCCAGAGTGTTGGATTTTTAGTAAATGTTCAGCACAGTTTTTGTGTCTCAATTTCAGGGAACAAGTTTGAGTTGCTCAATCTGTATCCACTAAAGTTCTCTTCATTTGACAGTGTGCACTGTCGAGTCCACAGCTACTGAGATCTAAACCAGAAAAAGTAAAGTGACAGTGAAGTGGCTGCGAGGTCAGGTCACTCCTGAGTGATCGCAGTATGTTGTCCATGATTGGAAAATGACGGGACATTTCCTTCATGAAGCTTTAGACGTTTCTGCAACACTGGGGCAACTTGGCTCCAATCTTGGTTTGGAATTGCATGAAATTGTATCGTCGGTGGAGAGCCTCCCCCGTGGAGACAAGGTTTTTTTTTTTTCCTTTTTCCTCCAGATGTTACAAATTCAGTGTTGAGAAGTGGAATGAGGGACATTTACAGACAGATTCAGCAGCAGCTTTTTTCCTCTTGGCATCTCTGCCGAATTAGTATTCATGTCAGTGAGCTCGGCGCCTGTTGGGATGGAGCACGGCTCACATATTGATTATGTAAAGAAAATATTAAAACTATTTGTATAGTTTGTATACATAGTTAAATAGGACCATTTTTTTTATTATGTGAGGGACAAAAAAAAGATTCCCTATGTTGCTTAACAGAATGAACCCAAGTAACAAGGTAATACATGTCACAAGACAGGGAGAAGGTGAATGCAAACAAGGTCAAAAGTTCATGGCTTCCCAGTTATTTGGCTGGAGTGCCCAGCCAATAGAGGATAACCAGTATTGACATCCTTATTATTCTCAAATATTGGGTTCACATTGAGCTATTCTATTTATACATTTCCCAATACCAGCCTAAACATATTTTGTTTCGGACCCCAAGTACACACACATTGGGTTTTGCAAGTATTATTGTCTGTGGCTTCCTCGATCTTCCTATCACCCGAGATAAGAATGCTCCTAAGCTGTAAAATGAAGACGCGGTCGCCATCCATCACCCAGGCAGCGTGGATTTTGTTGGGGTCTTTCTGTCTCTTCGTCCGTTTGTTTGTACGGGATAAGGCATGACAGGCTTTATCCAGCTTCGTTTTCGGCCCGGCTAGCTTTAGCTTAGCACTGACATCTCGAGGCGGGGGATTTATGTCCTGCTGCTTCTTTGCCGATTGCAGTGTGCGCCGTGCGGTCGAGCGATTACGTCCCTCTGAGGCGACTGGTGTGTGGCGCGAGGCGGCATGAGGCCGTCCAGCGCTAAGACATGAAACGTCATAGAAAGACCTCTGATGTTCCAGGGAAAGGTTCCCCATTTATTTCAGTGGGGACCGTGAGGTCAAAAGGCTTTTGGTTCTTCATTTGCTGGAAGTCATGCAGAACTTGAGCCGTGTCACCAAATCAGTAACTCAAGATTTGGTTTTTGGTTAATAATTTGAACCATCGTTGAAGTTTATATTCCACTATAGATGGGAATTTGGTCAATTATTTTATTTAGTTTTATTATATTAATATGTCTTTGCGTGTGGGGAAAAAAGCAGATGGCAGAATTAATGAGAAAATTGCTTTAGTTAATAAAATGAAAAGAAAAAGCATTTAAAAACTTGTATACTGCCTAACACACAAGCACATGTCCTTACAGTCCATAGTTACAGTCCCACTGGAGACACTCAGGGTTAAGTGTCTTGCTCAGGGACACAATGGTAGTGAGTGGGGTTTGAACCTGGTTCTTCCGGTTCATAGGCGAGTGTGTTACCCAGATACTAAGATACTACCACCCACCAGTATTACTCCTTTTCATTCCTAAAGTAAACATGATGTCCCACTGGTAGACAAACTGAAACCAACACTGTAAAATAAGGCCACAAAAGCCGCGGCTTTTCCATGGCGTGAGATGTGAGGCTAGTTGGAGCCGTGGCATCCATTATACATTACTCTCCACACACGGGCCAGGATGTTTCTAATTTGGTAAAAGGTCACGGAGGGTGTAAGGAGACCGGAGAGTGTGGAGACAGCGAGAGATGTGAACGATGAGCGATGCAGCCTCGTCACCCGTGTCGAGGAGAACTGGGAAAATGAGTAAGGTCCCAGTGACGTCTCTCGGCATCCTTCCTTCAAACACAGACCAACAAATGACAAACAAAGAAACACAATCTCCCCATATTCCGGGTCTGTGTGCATGAAAAAGAGCTAAGTGAGAACATCACCAGCCCGCCATTATACTATTTCCAGTCATGTGACGCATGTTGACATGACTATCCGGTTTTGATCAATATCAGAATAGATCAGTCTAGCCAGTCTAAATGGCTTCTTTTTTCTTTTTCTTTTTTAATGAACAGAACAAATAGTTCTCAAGTGTAGGGATTCAAGCTCTATTAATTAGACTAATTGCATAAAGAAGGATCCAGCAATAAAGGGAGCGCATCAGATATCAGTCCACTCTCAGGGACCAGGCCTTCTCGTTTTCAGCGTTCATTGCTGCGCACCTGCCCTCACTTCCCAGCATGCATCGGGAGGGAAGGCTCCTGCAGGTGCACCGGGCCTCATTACCACGCCGACTGCGGAGTCCCTAATTGGATTCGGGGACGTGGCGGTAATTAGCGGGACGGCGGCTCCCGGTATCCGTTACTCGCCGTGGCCGAGCTGAGCGAGTTACGCGTGTCACGTTACGCGGCCGAACACAACTCCCCGTCGAACCCGACGCCTCTCCGGCTTCTCCCTCCGAGATGAAGCGGCGCCTTCCGTTGTCCTGGGCGCAAGGCGCGACGTCACCTAGCGTTATTAATGCGCTACTGCGCCGCGGGCACCTGTTGCGTCTCCGCATTTGTACGTTAAGCGGCAGAAATACATTTCATTCGCGTGATCTAATGCGGACCCACGCAGAACCGTTCACTGCCTTAATAAAACCTGGCAAGCTGGGTGAAAAGGATGCGACAAGGGACCAAAAAAAGGCGACGCATTTTACCCAGCATACACATGCAGGAGCTTTAGGTCCTTGGAACCTTGTACCGAAACGCACGAACGAGAGTCTCCCAGGAAATGGAAGAAACCATCAGTCCACCGTGACGTCGAAACTTTGAGGATGACACGACCCCCCCAACACCACCCCAACCTCCATTCCTTCGCCCACCCACCTTCCCCCGCACTCCACCCCACCCTCCGCGCCCCTCGGGGTGTCCCCCCGGGCTGAGGTGCCTATATAAACGACCGGAGCCGAAGTCGGGAGACAAAAGACCGGAGACAATCGGAGCTCAGCGGCGCATCAGCAGCATCAGCAGCAGCAGCAGAGACCCCCACCCAGCCTGTCGGAAACTCGGAGACCGCGCAGTCTGAAAGTGAGTAGCGGCAACCTTTATTCTCCCCTTCCCCTCCTTCTCGGACCCTGCCGAGACGACGTTTGGCAGCGTCCCCCCGTTTCTTTGATTTTTACATGGGGACGTGTTGCGCGCGCCCGCCGTGTCCCGTTATCTGCGGGGAATTCAGCACCGCGGACAGCGACACCGTTTTACACAGAAATAACTCGGGTTCATTTCATTTAGGATTCTCTATACTTATTTTATTCGTAATTCTGAATCACCGTCACATAAACAGTCAAAAAAAAATCTCTCGTCATTCCGCCAAAGTTTTTACGAATTGTCTTGGGTTTACAGACGGAGCTGATCTGTACGTTTGCCCCGTTCTCCGTGCAGATGGCCATCTTGCTGAAGCCCCGGACGGTGCTGGCCGCGCTGGTCCTGTGCGTCCTCGTGTGTCTCGGCGCCCTGGTAGACGCGTACCCGCCCAAACCGGAGAACCCCGGGGAGGACGCGCCGCCCGAGGAGCTGGCCAAGTACTACACGGCGCTGCGGCACTACATCAACCTCATCACGCGGCAGAGGTGAGGGGCCCGTGGGCGTGGGTCCGGGGTCCGGGGGTCGAGATTAGTAATCCTACAATACACACACACACACACACATACACCATACACACTACCGTTCAAAAGTTAAGGGTCGTTTAGAAAATTCCTTGTTTTTCTATTATCGTGTTAGCGATCACGGCGAGATATTCCAACATTAACAGACATTTCCAGCTTCCAGAGTTGCTTACAGCATGAACAACGTCTGGACTGGAGTTTTCACCCATCTGATGTTTCTTTAATTCACCAAAAAGTTGTTGTTTCCTATCAAAAGCAAACGAAAATTTTGAAATGACCCTAAATATGGACATCTGCAATATTATGAGTATTCTACAATATTATACACAAAAACACACACTGTGTCTAATGGGCCCCGGATGTCCTGTGAGAAATGATTTCCCAGTGGGGCCTGGCATGAGAAAAGCTGTAGGCTCGGGCGTTAAAGCTGGACGCTGTGAGGTGTGCTCTTCTTTTCTTTCTGCCAGTCTTTGACGCTAGTCAATTTAAATATAAACTCAATATTATTCATGAATAATTCATTGTCTAAAGGTAGTCGTCTGGGCGTTTGCTCTTGAAGCATGTCATTTTTACTTTATTTTACCTTATGTCGCACAACCCAGAGCTCCAAAGGCAGGAATTAACAGTGGCTTTTGTCACAGAGCAAACACGGAGACATCCTGCGAGGTGTGAGGTGGAGAAGCACTGGACATTACCAGGAGCGTTCAAGGGACACATTCTTGGTCTCCCAGAAGCCACCAATGAACTTGTGAGGTTAATTCCCGACAGGGTGACTCCGTGTCCGGCGTTAGTGTCCAGCACAGAACTTACTGCGCGCTGCAACTTGCTGTTATGCATCTAAAGCCATTGTTGTAAGAAAACAGATCATTTCTGTTCATGCAACGTTGGCTATGAGCTTGGACGCCAAAACGAAGATGAGGTGGAGCGCTCTCAGAGATGATGGAACACGCCGAAAGGTTATCGAAAAGATTCACAAGGAGAGGGAGACGGCGTGGAAAGCCTCAAATTGGACCAAATGAGCGCCTCGGCACACACAACGTCCACCTCTGCTCCTTTCTAATGACACGGTACAAATGTGCCCTTATGCCACAGCACACACCAATTAAAGCGTCTAATTCATAGCGCTGCGCTTCCTACACTGTCAAAACCCTCACAGAGGGGGGAAAAAGGCCCCCCGACATGACATTCAGGGCCCAGGCTCTCCAGGAGAACACGTCAGCCGTCAAACTGTGAAGACCAGGGCAGCAGATATAGATCCGGAGAACTGGGCGAGTCTTGGGGCTAGTCTGACGGACAGGCGCAGAGCGGCAGCGAGCAGGTGAGACGTTTCAGACCTCCAGCCTGCCCGTAATGGCTCGCTTCGCCTTTCTCCCAGGTACGGCAAGAGGTCCACGCCCGAAGGTCTGATGTCAGAGCTGCTGTTCGGGGACAACCTGGAGCACAACCAGAAGTCAAGGTCAGCGTCGAGATATCCGTTCATTGTGCCTCTCCACCGCGGCGTTGCGGCCGCGCCTCAGAAACCGTCGGGCTCGTGTATTGCCGCGAGAGACGTGCCGCGCTGCGCCATGCGCTAATGGGGAACTGGAGCGACTCATGAAGCCGTCCCCGCCTTCCACACTTCTCGTACGGTGGGGATGAGGCGGTGGAACATGAGTCACTATGAATATCTGAGAAGGCGCCTGACATTTAAACGCCTCTCCGTCCTCAGAGGGACGGCTATATCAGGCCCAGAAAGCCAGTCTGAACACGTGAGCGGGACTTTATTAGATCTCGTAATTACAGCCAAGCAGGTCCGACACAAACCACCAGTAAGAGCAGAGACATCGGCCCTTATGCTCTCCTGAAATGTCCCTGCAAACGAAAAAAAAAACGAATGCGTTGATCAGTAAGCGGTCACTGGGGGGACCAACCATTTACATTTACATTTACGGCATTTGGCAGACGCCCTTATCCAGAGCGACTTACAACGTGCTTTCAAGTTAGCATCGATGAAGAGATCAATTCCCGTTCACTAGGACCCCCAACTATGAATACACCAACCAATACAGTGTATGCAGCGTGACCCGTGCATGGTCACATATTTATAACTGTCTGCTCATCTTTTCCCCAGATACGACGACTCCTTCATGTGGTGAAGGCCCGTCCCGCCCGTCCCCCCCTTCCGACCTTCGCCGCGACGCAGCAGGTGAAGACCACCTCAGCCTCACAGCAGCCGCCCCCACAGCCACCAGATAGCTGACACCCATCTCAGAGCATTCGTCGGTCCGTTTTACCACTTCTCTCTTTCGGTCACACGCTGTATACGTACATACTGCCGCGGTTCTTTCACAAAGAAAGTTGTACATAATTTATTATTGAGCAGAATGCTTCAGAGATAATTACATGTGTCGACATTATCATTATATCTTACAGAGGATATTCCTTTCCTTGTTTGTACAAATAATTAAATTGTATGTGATTAAAGTTTATTGTATGACTCAGAATTGGCGAGTGTGTTCGTTTTTTTTATGAAGTGAATCTTTAATTTCGCTGTTCTGTGTCTCAATAAGGAGATGTGGAAACTTTGGCAAAACGTCCATGAGAAGAAAAATTCTTATCATCATTAAAGTTGACCTTTTTAAAAGTGCGTCTAGGCTCAGGCTGCAGATCTGTATCCACCTTCTCCGCAATACGGTTCTCCGGAATATAACTGTGATTCATGCTGGACCTTTCAGCTGCTGCATTCATCAAAACTGGCCTTAAAACGCAAGAATGAGTTCAAAGATGACATTTCAAAAGTTTCTGTGCGAAACACGTCCTGAGACCAGGATATACAAAATCTGCATCGATTTTTTTTTTCAGCTATTTGGAGCGTTAATCTAGTTGCCACCAGATGGCACTCCAATAAATGAATGTATTTAAATGTATCGAGGCCAGAAACGTCTAGTATTTACAGAAAGTATCGATATAATTGTTAGAAATTGGAGAATTAAAATAGATGTTTCCAATTGTACATTTTTTGTGTGAAATAATTTTATCCCATATGCACATATATGCAAAGCACGATACATTAACCCTCTCACAGAAGACAATAAAAAGCTGTATTAAAGTAATACAATTAAACTCGACTATCAATCGCACAATCGCTCATTGCTCTGTCACACAAATATATTGCTATTTCAACATGACCAAAAGCACCGTACGTTTGTATCAGAATCGCATTTAAACGAACGAGCCACTATTCCGTGTAAATAATCCCACAGGCGACGCCCGCCCCGACGCCCGCCTGGTGGGGCCCGCGTTAAAGCGGCGACGGCGTCGCCCGTTTAATAGGACGCGGCCGCCGCAGCGTCGGTGGGCGATTCCTAGTGGCTCGAACCGGACCCCGCAAATTAAAAGGAGACGACGACGCGGCCGCGACATAACAGGTCAGTTCTCGTGGAGGAACGCGTCTTTTGTCGGAATCCGTCCCGTTTGGTGCTATTCTGACGCGGCCGCCGTGTTCCTTCCTCGTCGCCTGGCTGGGTGTTTTTGTCACGGCCATATGTTCTCCTGTGCGGTCGGGGGGCTTTTGTGCGCGCATCGCGTTGTATTGTCGCGTTCCTGCGACGCGGATCTTGTGTTTCGCTTCGGGGCGTTTTGATTTAAAAAAAAAAAAAAAAAAAAAAAAAACCTTCACACATTTGCTGATTGGTCTTGGTAAGCTACGTGCGCGAATTAAACGATCAGGATACGTATTATTCATGGCTGTAATACATCGTTCGAACCAGAAGCGTTGTTTTGGTGCGGAGAGGACTGTCACCAGTCGCGCGAGGAGGGGATCCAGCAAACGTCTATACAGGAGCCCACATCTATTCATATATTAATACCCTAATGTGTGTGAAGTGCATAAACTTGAGTTTTTTTTTTAATTATTATTACTGCTGTGATTATTCGTATGATTGTTATTAATAATAATAATTCTGCTACGTTAATTAGGCTGATTTAGGCGGATTTCTATCTATCTCAAAATCCTTTAATTATAGACCAGTAACCAGGAGGACAATAAACATGCTGGTTATTATATAAATGCTCAACCCATTTAAATATGCAGTGCTCAGCTTCATTAAAATGGCGTCAAATGTTATTATTCATGATACACTGCGAAGTTCATTTACTTTATTTCTTCGTAACGTAGTTATAAATGTATACCTAACAAAGAAACAGTCTATTCTACCAACTATTCTATCTATTATTATAGATCAAGTTTGAAGAGTGTATTATATGCTTTGTGTCATGGTCCCCAACCCATCAGTGAGCTGTGTCCCCAACCAAGGTGTTTATATCCTCTTCCTGATTATGTGTCCACATTTCTGGTTTTATGAATGGAACCAGTGGGATGTGGGACTCAGACAGACACATACACTAAAACTGACGCAGTAGCGAAGGTGGTGACAAAGCCCTTGTCCCTGCATGAGGTGCCTGTGCCTGTTTGGGCTCCGCGGTGATGCGGGAAGCCTGTCTTTTGGCAGGAATGCAAGAGAAAACTTGGCAGCCTTATGACAGCAAGCATTATCCTTGTTGCTCGTAAGGGCACCGGAGAACGTTTGGCGGAGACGGCGGCAGGATCCGGGATTGGCCAGGAGACGGGCCGTTTCCCTCTGGTTCAGGGCAGATGGGATGGGCCTCAGGCCGGTGCTGGGGAGCAGATGGAGGTGCTGGGCGGCATGGGAGCTTGTTAGGGAGCAGGGCGGTGGGACACGGTCACGTCGGCACAAGGGGCCATTGGAGGGACGGAAGGAGAGGGAAGGGGCCGGGCCACAGATTGACAGCCATTATTTAACATGCTCACTACTCCCTAGCTCCTTTGAGATAGAGGCAGAGGACCCCCGTTTCCCGTCCCAAGGGGATGCTGTGCAGCTGCTTAGTCTGCAGTCCCACTTAGCCTAAAGCAGTAGAGGGGGGAGCTGAAAATGAGCTCCAGAGCTGAAATCCTGTTAACCTTTAAATGAAGGTTGAACAATAACCCAGATTACACCGACAAAATATGACATTATGCATATTAAAGGGAACTTTTTCACATTCATTGCTCTTTATTTAAAAATCACAGTTCCAGAATGAACTAGTTCACATGTGTTACTTAAATAGGCTAAATATGCTTGTTTGTTCACGAAACTGATTAAATTTCACTCTCAGAATTCACAGAATCCAGTCCATTTGTGCCTCAATCTACCTATATGGGTCATGTAGTGTCTATAGGGGCATCATGTGGAATGATGTAAAATAGTGGTCCGAGAGTGAACGCCACTCACGTTCACACTAATCATTTGTAAAATTAATACTACACTTTAGTGTTGTAAAAAATATGAGTGCGCACTATGATCATCATTGTTCATGTATTCTTTTTATAGCAGTGTGTATAATGAAAATCTAATAAGATTATTGGGGCCTATGGGCATGTGGCTAAACTGTGCAGTAATGAACATAGCCCCAGTACTAATCAATACTAATCTGAGATCAGTCTTTCCACCTCAGATCCTAATTAAAACACCAGGCCAGTAGTTAGGGGACCTTTCCTGTGTCGTCATTTATCAGTGATGTCGTCTCTGAGTGGTCCTGTTGGATGTGTGCTGTGTAGCACTGTGATGACGGGATGACTAAATAGAGAAATTTATCCTTTTCTTTTTAAAATAGGGCTACTTAGTGTCACATCTACAAAGCTATCTTTTGTATATTCGTAGAGATTAGATTTTTTAAATGGTGATTTCTGTTAATTCTGTTATATGATGACCATCCAGCCCCATATGACGCTGTGTACCCATGGCAACGCTCTCTTTCTCTCGCGCTGCTTTGTGATGCATGCTTTGGTTCAGCTTGTGGAGTGGGCTCATCCCAGACATGGTGTTTTCCATTTTGTTCTTGAGTTAAAATTGCCTGGCTGCTCTTATCTTCCAGAAAAGAGAACTGGTAATTTGTTCTCCCTGCTGAGTTGAGAATTACCCTCAACAATGGAAATTTCCTGAAAATTAGTTTATGTTGCTTTGCTCAAGAGGGTCTTAAGCATCTGTGGGACACTCCAGTTTGACAGATGTTTGACGGGTTTATTGTGGTTTGGTACCCGCCCATGACGGGGACATTTCTCGATCCATCCCTCTATCTGTTTTACCTCCCTGGTTCCAGAAATCTAGGTTTCTTAAAGCACTTTCACGTTGTGGTTCTTAATCATGTGCATTCCACCCCTCTTGCCTTCCCCACACCCATCAACTCAGTATAATAATAGGGGCTCATGGCTGTTTTGTCCCTCCCAGCCTTAATGCTCCCCCTCCTCTCCAGACACACATACATACTTCATTTTTCACTTATATCGTCATGGCAACCACACAGTAGGAGCACCACACATCCTTGCTCTGCTTGTCCGCCTCGGTTCCCACGTGCTGAATGTGCGTCCCTTCCCTTTGTCCTCAGCGTCTCGTCCTGTCATTCAAGATCACACGCAGCCCCATCATTTAAAATGGTTTTTTAATAGTATCCTCTCAAACCCCTCCCCTTTCTCTCTCTCTCTCCTTCTCCCTCTCGATCGGCAGCCCTGGGATCCAGACAACATGCCAGTGGCATTGACTGGCACAGAGCCTGGTGAGTAGACACGTTAGCTGAAAACATTACACTGAATCTGCACAATAATATACAAGCAGACAACAGATAATAAACTGCTTTAGAGCAAATAGATGAGAGATTAAAATAGAACTGTTTGCAAACATCACATATCGTGGTAAGGAGGTGTGAGACAAAAATCAATATGTCAATACAGTACCTTACAAAAGGGAGTCCACCCCATCACATTATATCATTTTATATCTTTTCTTGGGACAATATTGAAGATATGACACTTTGACACAATGTAACATAGTCCGTGTACAGCTTGTACAAAAGTGTACATTTTCTGTCCCATCAAAATAACTAAACAACTGGCAACAGAAGTGAGCACACCCCAATGTGAAAATGTCCCAATTGTGCCCAATTAGTGTTTTTCCCTCTTCTAAACTCTCTTGTGTTAAACTCTCTTCTACTGGACACTGGAAGCTTCACATGGCGACTCATGGCAAAGAAATCTTTTGAGGAGCTGAAGAAAATCTTTTTTGCTCTACATAAATATTTCCTAGGCTATTAGAAGATTGCCACACCCTGAAACTGAGCGACTGCTAACCTGCAATTCGGCAGCTCCTCTGGCCAGAAACATAACCAAATCGGAATCGCTCAGAGATCCGTCAGTGCATCCTGCAGTTAATATCCTCCGCAATTCAAACACTTCAGTTGACTCACAGCTGTCGATTTAAACATTTTGACTCAAGTGACTCACACACCCAGATCACCTTACTGAGTGACTCAGAGGGAGCCGGATCCTAAAAATAATTTGACTATTTCCAAAATTGACCTCACCAACACCATTCAACAACCAACAATGTTTGGCGCAGACATGCCTTTCCCCTTATGAGGGGATAAATTCCAGATGCAACCATCTGAGCTGCATCAATGATCAATGAATTGATAATTGGAATCAAACTGTGAAGGTTCACACCTCTACTGACTAATTTACATTGTATCATAGTGTCATTTCTTCAGTGTTGTCCCAAGGAAAGATAAATGTGAGGGGTGTACTCAACATTGTGAAATACTATGTATTGGAATACCGTTTCTACGTTTACATTTGAGGCATTTGGCAGACGCCCTTATCCAGAGCGACTTACAACGTGCTTCCATGTTACCATCAATGAAGTGATCAGTTCTGGTTCACTAGGAACCCAACTATGAATACAAATCATTTTATATTGCTGAGTTATAGTTTTTCTTACATAAGTCAGAATATAATTTACAAGTTAGTCTTAGTATTGTCTAAAGAGTAAAGTCTTAAGATGCTGTTTGAAAATACTCAGTGACTTTCTACATTCAGGTCAAGTGAGTTTCTGCATTGTCCTCATTAAGAGATTTTCATTTAATGCTCAAAACTGCAATTAACTGAATGCAATGCAAGTCTAACTTTACAGCAAAAAAATATAAAAAAACTGCATATTTTAGTATAGATACTAAAGGACATTTACAATAAGTGTTTAAATTGTACTTAAATTATACTGGATTAATTGTGTTCACTTGCTACCACTGTGTCCCTGAGCAAGACACTTAACCCTAAGTTGTTCCAGGGGTCACTGTCCCTGTAACTACTGATTGTAAGTCGCTCTGGATAAGGGCGTCTGATAAATGCCGTAAAAACACAACTGGAACAGAGCACAGCACTATGTGGGCGGCACAGTGCCGCTTGTTTCTAGTGTTAGGTAAGGCTCCCTTCGAATTTGCGTGAATAGGGATAAACAAGAAAAATCTCAAGTGTTTAATGATGTTTGGTGTATTGACAGCCACAGGTTAAAATAATCCCGATTGAGTTTTTAGCATGTGTGATAGATGTCATCTGGCTCCTCACCTTTTAAACCACAAAAGGTTTATCTGACTCCTACCCCTACCATTTATGCCTAAAACTCAGGAGGCCTTGTCAACGTGATGTCAGAAAACGTGCTCCATGTTCAATGGCTCATACATGTTCAGTGACAGATATGTTGCTAGTTGACTGCAGACTGAGATTAACGGTGACGATTACTCACCAAAGAGGATATAACTGAGGGATGTGACTCATTGTTAGCCACCCTGCTAATCAGCATTTTATTACAGAGAGATTAAGGGGCAGCTATAAATTGTTTAAATGTAATTGCAAGCCTTTTTGAAATAATGTGGCATATATTATTTGTCACATGTTTCAACGAGGGACAAACTCCTTCTCAGCCTTTCGTTGTCAGTTTATTTAAATGTAGACCCAATACTGACCGTTCCGTCTCAGTGCAGCGTATTGATCCCGCGTTTACGTCCAGTGAGACACTGGGGACCAGCACTAATGAAGGTGTCTGAGTCATGAACTGACTCATCGGCGGAGTGTGGGGGGGTACAGGTTCACACTCGGTTTGAGAAGTTGAGTAATTGAGTTGTTTTCTACATTTTCGCTGTGGGAATGTTGACTGTTTTCCCCCTCCACAGAATAAGAACGCTGGAAAGACCTGGGGCCTGGGAGAGGATTTTAAATTATAGAAATTTTACAGAAAATTCCAACTGAATACATATAAATGTGTGTGATAATGATACATGAAAATTGTGCATTGGATGCTCATTCAGACAAGTCTTGTTAATGCAGCAGCAACATAGTGGCAGGATTCGGATTTTAGGCCATCGGTGCGAAAATTGAGATGCTTCCTTAAAAATGTGTACTCAGTGTTTTGTCAGATGCATCACATTTCTGCACCTGCAGAGCGTGGACGTGTGACCTTTGTATGGTCTTTCGCAGGGTGCATTTAGAAATCACTGTCGCATTCAGTATTAAAATGGAGGTCTTCAAAACCTACATAGCATGAAGGGTCAAAACAATCATGAATAAATTACAAAGGCCATGAACCCAAATGCAGCAGATGTAACCTGTCTGCCCACAGCTGTGCCGCAGGTTCTGGACACTCTGAGCGACAGCACCAGCTCCACCACTGCCAATGACCTTGACCTCATATTCCTCAAGGGCATTATGGAGAGCCCTGTGGTGAGTCTGGCCCTTCTCTTTATTATGTTTTACTTTAAGTATAATTTACTTTTTTAAGTATAATTAGTAAAGTAAGTAGCAATTTACTTTTCTTTAATGATAATTTCGTTTACTTTAACTAGGTGATGCACCGATACCGGTATCTGGTATCGGCCTCGATACAACAATCTCTAAAGTACTCGTACTCGTTAAAAGTCCCCCGATACCGGGGACCGATACCACGGTCTGAGAAATGTCTATGTTTGAGCGGCGTGTAAGGGGATAATCACAGGCTGTTACCTGTAAATTTAAATAATGTTTTTATTATCGGTATCGGCGAGTACTGAAATGCAAGTACTCGTACTCGTTTTCCAAATAAGTGATATTGGTGCACCCCTAACTTTAACCCCATAGACAGTTTCTTATTAAAGTAACTGCATATCAGCAATGCAGTAAATAATTTAAACATATTTTTGTTATTGTTGCATTGTTTAGTTTTTATCATTTTGAATTATTATCTTCTGAGGTCTAAACATCTGAAAGGTTCTGTGTATGTTTCTATTAAACACAATGACGGCACCCACTCCTGCAGTTGCCAGGTGTGCATTGACTCTAACAGTGACAAAATACAGAGTGACAGTTAGAGCTAAAAATAGGCATTCAAACTTTCAATGAGACAATAAGAACGGATCTCCTTCAATCCTTATGGCATATGCAATATAGAGCAGGGCTCTAATCCTGGAGGGCACTCTTCTTCCACACTTTTGTGTTTTCCTTCATTTAAGGCAATCGACTTTGCCTGTTTCCATCCAGTTCTTGTGCCACCTTATCTGGTGGATCAAGGAAAGAATTAATCTGTTCAGGGCTGGTGCCCACCAGGAGCACAGATGGAGAGCATTAATGTAGAGAGTTTCAGTGCAAACCTAGACTGGACAGCCCAGACCTACACATGTCCACTAGGTGGTGCTATATATTGGCATCTATTGGCATGGTTTTCGGTGTCCCTGCTCACTTAAGCCCTCAATGCCCCTGGAATCAGCATCAAAGACGTATCCTCTTTATTGTACAGCAATGTACAAGGAATAAAGACTTATAAAGGATCCTTGTAAGGGCATAAATATTTTTAAAGGGCTACCAGGAGTCAGAGTCATTTAATGTCAGGAATTTTATGTCAACGTGAACTTTATTGTCATCTGTGCTATGTACAAATATACAGAGAGACTAAAGTGCAGACTCAAATTACACAGCATACACATGCAAATATGAGAAGACATTGACATGGAAAATATGGAAATCACTAAACACGATTGTGTTTAACACACTGTATATACTTCGTATACATCATAATACATCATACAAACATAACCAAGAGTGCAATTAACAAGTTGAATATGCCATTTCAGTTTCATTAAAATTATGACAGACAGTATTTAAAAATCAATTTCCATTTCTTGTTTCACAAATTATTTCCACGTCAATGTTGGACTCCATAAAAATCTATACTCTTTCCAGAGGCCTTGGCCATAAAATGATCCCGGCTAGTGATCAAATTATAAAGAAGGTGCTCACCATGTCTGCCAAATCCTTGAGCGCACACATCCATCTATATTCATATGTGTGATTAACTCACGAGCACTCATCAGGTTAGAGCTGCATTATTCTGTTAGGCCAAGCCAGAAACAATGATTGACAGCTGAGTTAACACGTCTTTGTTTTATGCTTCTGTCTGTCTGTCAGGAGCCTGAGGGCGGTGAGGAGGCTCGGCTGGAAGCCGTGCGGGACAATAACGTGGAGCTGGTGCAGGATATCCTGAGAGACCTGAGTCCCTTCACCCACCGCAGTAACACAGCGGCGGAGCTCGCACGCATCCTCAACGAGCCGCACTTTCAGGTAAAAGTGTGTGTTACGTGGCACGCTACTGTTTTATCATAATGCTGAAATATTCCTGTCCTTTATCCTCAACCTTATATTTCCACCGTTAGATTAAACAGGAGTGCGTTTGGCATTCTGTAGCCTTCAAAACACAAAAGTGCAAATTTAAAGGCAATGGCTGTCAGGACAGACTGTCACATAAAGTCATTTAGTCTTTTTTGTTATTAATTTTAGAATATTATTCAACAGTGTACTGACTATCGGCCATTCACCATTGTTGCCCTGGAAATGACACAGTGCCCACGGAAGTGTGATGTTTGATTTGTGCCATCACAGTCACTCCTGGAGACCCATGACTCTGTGGCCTCTCAGACCTGCGAGACCCCGCCCCCTAGCCCATGTGCTTTCGTGGACGGCAGTAGCCAGCCTGTGCCCCCTGATGCTGTCAGGATGGTGGGCATCCGCAAAGTGGCTGGAGAGCATCTGGTGAGATATACTCATATACATCTGATATAAATCCACCAACAGATGTTTGTATATAGTGTCTCATCATGCCTTGGTTCTCAAAATCCATGTGGACTTTGTACATTCACATTTGCTGTGTGTTGAAATGCTGTGTAGTTGTTGTTCTTAATAATTTGACTACAGGGTAGAAAGTGGATGACAGTCAATATTAAATAATGTTCAACCAGTTGAATGGGACTACGCTAATTTGCCTGCCTAAAATACATTTTTTAAAAGGCCTGCAGAACTTATGAAAGACCTGTCAACATATTTGTCTATATGCTGATCATAAACACAGGTACCAGATTTCATCAGGCAATAAAAATCAACATGGCATTAAAGGAGATACCCATCCTTGTGGAATTCTCTGAAGTGCTTAAATAGCACCTCTGCTGCCTTTTTCCACATCAGGGCGTGACGTTCCGGGTGGAGAATGGCGAGCTAGTGATAGCTCGGATCCTGCACGGCGGTATGATTGACCAGCAGGGTCTCCTCCATGTGGGTGACATCATAAAAGAGGTGAATGGGCACGAGGTGGCCGATGACCCCCGTGTGCTCCAGGAGATGCTGCAGGAGGCCAGCGGCAGCGTGGTGCTCAAGATCCTGCCCAGCTACCAGGAGCCTCAGCCACCTCGGCAGGTAGTGCTCAGCCCTTCCTGCGTAAATACAGAGTCATTTACATATATACAGGAAACTGGGAATCCAGAAACCTTGTATATTGTTGGTGTTGAATGTGACAAATATCAAAAGTTTATAAGAACAAAACAGTTCACATCACATCGTAATTCTGATATATGGGGATATGTGCTCACCCACAACTGTTATTTATGCCTTTTGCTTTTACCTTTGCATTAGATCACCAAAATACAGCTCATAATTAGGAAAAAAAGGGAACATGGCTAAATGCAGATCATTGTTAATAAGAGCACAGACAACAAGACAAGAATTGCTAATCTAGCCTGCCCTAGATGAGCAAATATTCAAATAACACTGGGCAAATAATACAAGGGCAGCCTGACTTATCCGGTAGACTTGTCTTCTGAGACATGCAATGAGACCTGACTGCACTGAGCTCAGGTGGGTTCAGCACAGGGAGTTCACTTCTGTACACCTCTCTCCATTTAACTCCTCAGTTGTCATGGATACCATTGTCATGGAAGCCTTCCTTTTTTGCCAAGTTTTCCTCTCAGTGGTAAGGTACACAGGGATGAAGGCAACACCATCTCAATACTCTGTGCTTCCTGGCACAAACAAGTGGAATTTTTTAAACCCTTGAAAGTCTTGTGACCAGTTGATGGATCCAGGCACCCAGGCCATGCCTTTATGCCATATACAGACTGCGTTCATAAAGCATGGTTTCTCCTAGTGCATTCCAATCCACTGAATATTACTTCGTCTATTGCATCTATTAATTGTTAATAATAAAAATATATATAATTAATAATATAAGGAAAACGTCCCTCACAAACAATGAACCATTTGCTTTCCAAGTGTCACCCCACCACAGGGAGAAATCCTTTTATCCTTTATTTTTTTATTTTTCACCGACCCATCCCAGGTCTTTGTGAAGTGTCACTTTGCTTACGACCCTGCCAATGACAACCTCATCCCATGCAAGGAAGCAGGGCTCAGCTTTGACAGTGGGGAGATCCTCCAGATTGTCAACCAGGATGACGTCAACTGGTGGCAGGTGAGACGGAGCACAGCGATTGGCCCAGGACTCTGTAACTCGCTTAAAGTTTACAAGTGCTCTATCGCACTGCTCATGCTGTGGAAATCCCTCGGTGCTGCAGGCTCGTCGTGTGGATGGGGGCAGCGCTGGCCTGATTCCCAGTCAGCTACTGGAGGAGAAGAGGAAAGCTTTTGTTAAGAGGGATGTTGAGCTGGCTCCCGCAGGTAGTGCCCTACAGCTCCAACGAGGCACTGTGTTTAAATGTTTTAATGCACTGTACTATGTGCATATCCAGAGACGACAGGTTAAAAAAAATCCCCGTGGGCCTTCAGATGGGAAGCTGGTAAAATGGGTTGGGAGAACTGTATGGTAAATGACATTATCAGCTGGGACGCATCTTTCTTACACCTCAGAACAGCACCTCCATGCTACTAGTCAAATCTCAGGTTAGTGTTATTCCATTATTGGACAGTCAAGACATTTGCAAGGGAGCGTTCTGGAATTGTGCACCATTTACATTATGTTACACACAAATGTGAGAGGAGTTTAATTAGACAGCAGTGTTTTGTCATGCATAAATGATGCATGCTTGCACACTGTCATCAGTGAAACAGACATGCATTAATAATTCACATACAGCTGTTCTGGCTGTATTAAAAGAGATCTGTACTAACGAGACCTGGCTTCAAATGCATTAGAAACGTTGCTGTACGTTTAGTTACCCCTGAAGTTACAGAATATGTCATTCGAGCTGGTTTATGATGCCACCTAGAGGGCTATGTTGTCACATGGACATATTTGCAGATAGACACCCTGACATTTGTGAGGTGGTTGAAGGAAAAATTTGTCACTAAAGTGTCTACTATGAAGATACAGAATATGTTAATTGTGTAGAAATTCTGTGGGTAATGCATACCTCATGTATGTGTGTAGTTGGAACCCTGTGCAGTGGCATTGGAGGGAAGAAGAAGAAGAAAATGATGTACCTCACCACCAAGAATGCAGGTAGTCGATGTGCAGTCCTACAAGAAATAAGAAATAATGTGATCTATATGAAGTGCTTCCCACATCACTTGGGTTTTTTATCCTAACTCCCGTTTCTCGCTCAGATTTTGATAGACATGAGCTTTTGATTTACGAAGAAGTGGCGAAGGTCCCTCCGTTCCGCAGGAAGACCTTGGTTTTGATTGGAGCTCAGGGGGTAGGGCGCCGCAGCGTGAAGAACAAGCTGTTGGTGTCAGATCCGCAGCACTACGGCACAACCATTCCACGTACGTTCCACAAAATACTGACAACTGTCTCCGTATGCCAAGAGGGTGGTGCTCCTTGAATGCGTGACTGTGTTTCTTTCTGTGTTTTTTTCTCTTAAAGACACCTCCAGGAAGCCAAAGTCTGGTGAGAAAGAGGGCATGATGTACGCATTCACCACACGCAGCAAGATGGAGGCTGACATGAAGGCTGGCCGATACCTGGAGCACGGCGAGTACGACAGCAACCTATACGGCACCAAGATCGACTCCATTCATGAGGTGGTGGAAGCAGGACGTATCTGCATCCTGGACGTTAACCCACAGGTATCAAGTAGTGCAGCAGACACAAGATGACATAAATATGTGTGCCTCTCAGTTTCTTAAATGGAGTGAAACACAGGACTACACTAGAACTAAAAGCCCATTTATCATTCACACAAAGTGGGGGCTACTCAGAGTTAGTTGCAGAAAACGTTGATTAAATTCTAGGTCAATTACATTGCATTGGTATCTTTAACACAAAAATAACATAGTAATGTTTTTTTTAGCCCTTGTTTTTCTGATATTCTGAAATGAACATTGTCTCACCAGGCTTTGAAAGTCCTGAGGACATCTGAGTTTCTGCCCTATGTGGTGTTTATTGAGGCCCCCGACTTTGAGGTCTTGAAAACAATGAACAGAGCAGCAGTTGAAGCCGGAGTTGTTACCAAGCAGTTGACCGTGAGTAGTCTGTTTCCTTGCCAGAAGCGTGGATTCTGGCCTGAGATTTCAAACTGTGGCACTAAGTGCCATGAAACATGAATATTTAAACGCATGCTCCTTTTCTGTTTCTCTCCTGTGAAGGATTCGGAGCTGAAGAGGACAGTGGATGAAAGTGCCAGGATCAAGAGAGCGTATGGACACCTCTTTGATGTTACTATTGTCAACGACAACCTGGACGGTGCATACAAGAAACTCAAAGCTTCACTTCAAAGGATGACAGGCACTCCACAATGGGTCCCAGTTGGCTGGGTCTTCTAATCTGTGTGTGTGTGTATGTGTGTGGGGGTGTGTTTGTGTGTGCGTGTGTGCACGCATCTTTTGTGTTTATATCTTACTGAGGACGCATAGGACAACATTTTGTGAAAGTGGGGACATGTCAGTGGTCCCCAGGCAGGGTAAGTGCTTATTTACAAAAGAAAATGGTAGTTTTAATTTAAGACCAAAAATTTACTAGTGTTTAGTTTAGTCTTAATATATTAAGATGTTACATAGGGGTAGTTTTACATTTACATTATAATACATAAGCTACAGTTATTACCATAGGTCCTTAGAAAGATGTAAAAACAAACTAAGGCGTATGTGCCTGTTTGTGTGGGTGTGTGGGTCAGGTGCATGTCTTGGCTGTGAACATTTATCACATTGCTGGCAATACAACTACAAATTTACTCTGCTCAATAAACATCTGAATGCACACATATTGTGATGACATGAATATGATGACATATTGCCATTATATATGATTTTTAATTCACACATAACATACAAAATAATACAAACACACGCAAGCAAGTATCCTCCAGCTTGTAAGTAGTGTCCCCGTGTCATCTGGTGGGTTACATTTTATGTCATGGTGTATTTGCCTGCTTAATGACTCTTTTTGTAATGTCGTTGTCACAGAAAACCGCATACAGTTTGGTTCTTAAATGTCAGATTCTATTTTTACTACCACATTATTTTTTCCTATGGACAGCTGAACCATATCAAGTGTATTCGACACTAAGACAGAGTTTTAGTGTCACAGCTTTCACAGAGCAGTTTCTTGTGGATAATTCAGATGTAAAATTTGTAGGATCGTTCAAACTGTCTGTGAATGCACGGTACTCGTATATTCATTCGGTGTGTGAAAACTGCTAAACGCAAGTGTCTTGTGAGCAATAACTGTGTTACATGTTGCTTCTAAACATGTGATTTGCCTAAACATATACAGTACATATCCTACCATATGAATGTGTTCCCACATTATGCAAGAAGACCTGAACTTGTACAGAATCAAGCATGAATCCACATGTTCTAATATTACAACAAGCATGTGTAAAATGAATTACATCTGGATGTAAACATCACATATGTTGTTATAGTTCAAGTTAGGCAAATCAGTGTAGTTTGCGTCAGTGGGGGTTTTAGCGGACGTACATATACTAGTGCATCTAAAAATATAATAACATGAAAGTGTCCTTCGTTTTCAGATTTAATTCTTAGCATATTTGGGTTCTGTAATGTTAAAAGGTTACTTTCTTATTAAATTACAAAAATAAACAACCTTTTCAGGATGTTTTTTATTTATTTTTGAGGTGCACTTAAAAATCTTGCAAGAACATGAAAACTGCTCTCGATTCTCTTTGAGTAACAAAGCATATCAAAGCAAATATTACATGGTCTTTTCAACCTGCCACCAGTTGTGTACATTTCTATGTTTGTAATGAAGCCATTCTGGGCTTTATGACAAATATAAAATGAGAGCACAGGTTATTTCTAATATGCCATAGTTCATTCAAACCTTGCATTTCTTCAACCTTGCGTGATCTTCAAATAGGTTTTCTGGTTGTCCTTGTCATTGAATATTGGTTTTCAAATAAGTTTGTCTTAAATACCTTTGGGAAGAAAAACATGTTCACAGAACATGATCTTTAATCATGTCTTAAATGCAAAATTAGGAAGAGGAACCAAATGATTGAAAGCTCACAAGCTTCCTCATTTTGGATAATTTAAACCAACTTTCATCAATACCTGACATGCACAAACATGATTAAAGATTTTGTGTCTTTCTTGTTTTGTCTATTCTGTAAATTCTTGACCTTAGCCCCACGCTTAACACATAGCACTGTGCTTAGTGCCAGATCAAAAACAGTGCACTTTGTTTGCTAAGCTTTTTTCCATCTTTATTTATTGGGCTTTATTTCAAGCCAAACAACTGCAATTGCTTATCGTTAGCTTGTGCACAGGAGAGTTATCATGGAAATGTGAATATTGGCAGCTACATCATAATAAGGGCGTATTTATATTCGAGTTTGTTTCTAAAATAACCCTACAAATTTTTTTACAGTGAGAGCACATGTATGTATAGGACTGAAACAAACACTATTGTTATGCTGTAAATGCAGATCACTGTGTGTATTTTATGATATCATAAATAAATAATTGAAAAAAAAAATCTTTTTTTGTGCGTGACAAATATGTACAGAAACAAGAGATCTGAAGATCACATCCACCCAAGTCAACTAAATTTTTTTTTAATTTCTAAATACGCCATTTAAAGCTTTCCAGATGTCTCCGCTCACTCTGATTATTTATTGATTATTTAGTTGATGTGCAGTTTTGCTGTAATTTCAGTAAAAGATGCCTATTCACAAACTACTCTGTACTCTCTTATTCCACAAACAATACTGTCTCTATGTGAGGTACCTTGTGACACATTTGTTTTCATGGAGCATTAACATGTTAATCCATACTTCCCTATATTTCTGCTGCGGCCCTAATGTCTGTGTCTGTGACGCAAGAGTACTGAGAATTACTGGAAATCAAAGTGGGGATGAAATAGTCATTCTTTTCTTGGAACCCCAACTCGCTGCCGCTTTTTCTTACAGTCTCTATTCAGTTCCTATCAGAATCAGTCTTCACTTCTCCTTGGACATTGAGTCCATGTTTTAAGATTTTGGGATTTGTGAATTGTTTTCTGAAGCTGAAATAAATCGCCTCATGAAGATGCTCCTGGCTTTTCTTACTGTGCTGATTGCTGTACTACTGGTGCTGGTCTTCATTCTATGTATCTACAGAGTCAGAAGTAGGAGCGTTTTTTCTCAGGAATGCCTGCGTCCTCCTGGACCACTGATAATGGACCAAAAGGTTAGGGACAAGGTACTGAAGACAGGTGAGTGGATGGTGGGATGTATCATCTAATCCAGTGGTTCCCAACCTGGGGTCTGCAACTGTTTTTTTTTTGTTTTTGTTTTTGTACAATTTCATCTATGCTGAGAATATCAAAATTACATTCTTAAACATTAAATTTATAAATCCTAATAACACACCGAATAAGATAATCAAAAGTGCGTGTAAACTCTACATAGCCTACATTGTAAAACAAGAACAATAAGAACAAAAGAACCGAACCTATTTTTTGCAAATAACAGTTTGTAATTAATCCCTTTATTCTTTAAATTTGTGGGAAGGAATTGGGTTTGGGGTTTCCTGGCTTGTTTTGGACACAGGTGGGGCTCAGGATGTAAAAAAAACTCTGTGAACCTGGGCATCTGTTCCAAGTTGGGGAATAGAACAACATGCAAGGATGGTGTAACAGAGCTAAGGTCTGTTACCCGATACTAAACACTCTAAGCGGCCAGATGTTGGTAATAATATTATTGATCATATAGCTCTTGCTAAAGTCCAGCAGTGAAAAAGACTGCAGGGATGGTTTCCTGGGTTTTGGGGAAAGGGCGGAGCTAGGTACTTACCATGGCATTGAGTGTGAGAGAGAAGTACTGGTAGATTTATTAAGTTGATTAAGTTAAGCGATGTGTTGAAAATTAAGCATTTTTAAAATGTAAATGAAATGTTTTAATGACGAATGTATTATGTGAACGTTATGAACTGTTTCAGTGTTGTCTAAAGATCAATCTTTAAAGATCAGTGTTGTCTTCAACCTCATGGAAGTCATACAAGATATTAAATTTGGATCTCACAGCACCACTACTTAATTTGCTGACATTTTTGTGTTTGCAGTAAATTTGATCAATTTCTGTATAGGCGACAAAACTTTTGTCCTGACAAAATTTGACCTTACTGTCTTGAAACAAATTCATTTCAGTGCATTAAACATCATTTGGTAGGATTTTGGCTTTTCATATGAACTATTTCTAACACCAATTGATTAATTAAAAGTCAGATTAATAGCAGGTGTTTCTACAAAATAGAAAAACAACAAGACTTTTGTCAGGGACACAATATCTTACACTGCTTACTGTAAATATATCATTTAAAATATATAAATATGTTATTTAAAATACATTTTTAATCATTCACATTTAACATGCAATAAACCTATTACCAACTTTCTTAAGGATCATAAAATATATAGAATTTTATAGGATTTTGTGGATGACCATGCTCTGACATAAAATCTGACGTGTCCGGATATTAATTAGTTAATTAGTATATAATACATTTTTGTCATTCTGGGACAAACACTAATAAAAGCATTTGCATTTGTTAAAGTGCACAGAGTGAATCCTGGAACACAACTGAATTCCTGCTCCCCCAACTGACCTCACTAGCAATACAGAATCTATTTCACTTCACTTTCACAGATATCATATAACCTGAATATTTTGTACTAAAGGCTTTCAGAGAAGTCGTGTCCCTGCAAGCCTTGATGCGATTGTCATCGGCAGCGGAATTGGTGGCCTGACAGCTGCAGCTGTGCTGGCTAAAGCGGGGAAGAGGGTTCTGGTCCTGGAGCAGCATGATCAGGCCGGAGGCTGCTGCCACACGTTTGAGAACCAAGGCTTTGAATTTGACATTGGTGAGAACTTTTTTCAAAAAAGAAATCCCTGTTAGGAACCGATGGAGACTCGTTGCTGGGGTTTGAATTTTCCTCCCAAAACGTCCTCACATCTGCTCCCTGTGATGTATGAACTGCAGGGATCCACTACCTGGGGCAGCTCCATGAGAACAGCCTGCTGCGGGTTGCTCTGGACCAGATCACTGAGGGCCAGTTGCAGTTTGTTCAGCTGGAGCAGCACTTTGACACCGTAGTCATTGGTGAGGGTGCCAGCCGCATGGAGTACCACATCCGATCAGGAAAGGAGGAGATGGGGGAGTGTTTGCGGCAACAATTCCCAGACGACACGCTGGCTGTAAATGAGCTCATCAGGTTGATGAAGGTACTGAATGAAAGACAGGGACTGTGGTGACATAAACAAAAGGAAACCCTGGAGGTTAGCTCTTCACTTGGAAGTGTGTGAATTAAAGTGAATTTTGAGTGAGCATGATGGACAGGTAACTCACTATTGCCTCTAGAGATAGCAAGTTGAATTACAAAACATGTTGGGCCTCTGCTAACCTCAGTAAATATGTCTGCAACATATCACTCTTTTATTTTCTAAATTGTAGATTAATACAGAATATATAAAACATGAAGGAACACATGGAATGATGTAGTAAACAACAAAAAAATCAGACTAGATTCTTCAACGTAGCCACTCTTTGCTTTGATCACAGCTTTGCACAATCTTGGCCTTCTCTCGATCAGCCATGAGGTCATAACCTGAATGGATTTCCAACAGTCTTTAAGGAGCTCCCAGATGTGCTGAGCACTTGTTGGCTGCTAAACCTTCACACTGCATTTGAACTCATGCCAAACCATCTCGATTGGGTTTAGGTCAGGTGATTGTGGAGGCCAGGTCACCTGATGCAGCACTCCATCACTCTCTTTCTTCATTCTTATATAGCCTGGAGGTGGTTTTGAGGTCATTGTCCGGTTGAAAAACAAATGATGGTCCCACTAAGCACAAACTAGATGGGATGGCATGTCGCTACAGAATGCTGTGGTAGCCCTGCTGGTTAAGTGCGACTTAGATTTTACATTTACATTTGCGGCATTTGGCAGACGCCCTTATCCAGAGCGACTTACAACGTGCTTTCAAGTTACCATCGATGAAGAGATCAATTCCGGTTCACTAGGACCCCAACTATGAATACATCTATTTTATTCACAACAAGAAAATTACAATTTAATCTAAATATTCTTTAAAGAGGGAGGTCTTGAGCTGTCGTTTGAAGGTGCTCAGTGACTGAGCTGTTCTGACCTTGATGGGAAGTTCATTCCACCACCGAGGGGCCAAGATGGAGAAGAGTCTAGATGAATGTTTTCCTTTTACCTTCAGAGATGGGGGGACCAGGCGAGCAGTACTGGAGGCTCGGAGTATACGAGGTGCAGTGCGAGGTGTAACAAGGGCTGTGAGGTAGGATGGGGCTACTCCATGTTTGGCTTTGTAGGCCAGCATCAGTATTTTGAACCTGATGCGTGCACCTACTGGGAGCCAGTGGAGGGAGCGTAGCAGAGGGGCGGTGTGGGAGAACTTGGGAAGGTTGAAGATTAGTCGTGCTGCTGTATTTTGTAGTAGTTGTAGAGGTCGGATGGTACATAGTGGTAGACCATCTAGAAGGGAGTTGCAGTAGTCCAGTCGTGAGATTACTAAGGACTGAACCAGCAGTTGGGTGGCCTGGGTTGACAGACAAGGGCGGATTCGTCTGATATTGTAGAGAAGGAATCTACATGAGCGGGAAAGATTGCTGATGTGAGAACAACAGTCTCCCCAGCAAAGCACCACCATACCATCACATACATACCACCACAAATGTGTCTGCTACTCTGTGATGAACTTATGTGGTTTCTAATCCAAGGTGCTATTAACGTGCAGTTTCTGATGCTGAGAACTCTTGATTTTTCCTTCCTCAGGTGGTTCTCAGCCTGTTTCATCATAGCGTTTGATGGTCTTTACAACTGCACTAGAGGATACGTTCAAAGTTCTACAAATTGATTGACCTTCATATAATGAGGAACTCTTATTTCTCTTTACTTAATTGAGCGGTTCTTGCCATAATATGGATTAAAACACTAGTCAAATAGGGCTATTTACTCTATAGACCTACCTCTCCACAACACAACCAATGATCTCAAACACATCTAGAGAACAAGGTATTAACTCTTGACAATGCACACCAGTTAACAGAAAATAATCTTGGTATCAACGTTATGAAGCTCATCAATGTAAAAGGTGGCTACACTGAGTAATCTAAAATGTAAAACATATTCCAGCTTGTTTTGTATATAATTCCAGATGTTTTCCTTTAAAGGAGGTCCTTCAAGGTCATCAATATTCATTTACAATTTTGAAAATTATAAAAGTAAATAAAAAAATCTGAATGAGAAGGCATCTCCAAACTTTTTAACAGATACTGTTTGTCAGGGTGTGAAAGGAATTGCTTGGCCTCTGTTTTTCCCCAGCATGCTTCCCGGCACACGCCCCTACTGGCCTCTTTGAAACTACTGCCTCTGTGGCTGGTACGTTTCCTGATCAGGTCAGGCCTCTTAGGACGCATCTCCTCCATATATGGCCTGGCTTCTACTAGCCATTCACACTTGATGTCTACCCTGACCAGCAACAAGGACCTACTGACCCTTTCGGCCTACTTATTCTATGGTCAGTTTTAAGACTTTATGGAACTTGGCATGAAAACAATATGTGCAATATTATGTTTGAAATATTCCATATTTTTTGGAATCTTCTTCTTTTTACTTGACATCTGATGAGCCAGTGGATAGGAATCAGTCACATTTCATTGTTGTGTGATCTCTTTTTTTCATCAAGCTGAGCATTTTGTATAGACTGAACACTGAAACAATAACCAGACTTCACAGATGATCCTGACTTTATGTTTGTTAATTGCATATCCTGAAACTCTGTGTGACTTTTGCACAGTAGTATCCCCATTCATTTCATGACTTACAAACATCTCAGATAAGCTTTGTATGTAGTAAAACGTTATTTCCTTATTGCTCCTTATCCATCAAAGCACTTTTTAAGAATCTGTACTTTCTCTGTACCAGGTACAGGTTTAACTGTGACTGCATCCATTGGCTCAGACACATTAAAATAGTAAAGTACAACATATTTGCTGTGCCTTTGGAGGTGATCTGCCTCATTATTTCATACAGGTATTGAGATCCCAATGCCTGTAAGATCATTGAATGTGATATAATATGAGCAAGTGAAATCAAATATGAATAAAAACCATAATACTAACCAAAATCAAATTAATCAATAGACCTGTATTGCATGGGTCATAGCAGCCTAGTAAATGTTCAAAGTTCAAATGCAGCTGTGTTTATTATAGTAATTTAATAACACTCTTATATATTCTGGTTAATACCCTGTCTGTAATTTCTGGCAGCTCTGTGTTCAGAGATATACGAAGCGTCACCACAGTTTTTCATTTGTTGCACCCAGGAGTCCCCCCTAAAGACTCCAGCTTTCTCATCAATGCTCTGCTCCTGCATCATTACAAACGGGGTGCATACTACCCTCGAGGAGGCGCCAGTGAATTTGCTTTCCATATTATCCCAGTCATCCAGAGAGGAGGGGGTGCTGTGCTGGTCAGGGCTGCCGTCCAGCGAGTTCTCATTGACTCAAAGGGTGCTGCATATGGTAGGCACTAAGATTACATTGCCGTCAAGGTTTGATCTTCAAAATCTGTTCGTTTTTATTGTTATCGTAAAATGTGGTATTTTTTTTACAACCTTATATCTATTTTAGTGCCATGCACATCCTATTATTTATGATTATTTATGGCTGGCAGGGGTAGCTGTGAAAAAAGGCCAGGAAGAACTGGAAGTTTTGGCTCCAGTGATTATTTCAGATGCTGGAATATTCAACACTTATGAGAAATTTTTGCCCCGCCAGATACAATCCAATCCAGGCAAGTGTGTTATTGCTGTCTACCTTTACTTGTCATGTGACACTCAGTTGACTTTTTTCCAACACTAAAAGGAGATGGCGTCATGGCTTTGTGACTGTGCTTTGATTAGATTTATGTTAAATTTTCAATCAGACATCCAGTCACAGTTGGGCATGGTCCGGCATGGCATGGGGTCCTTTCTGGTGTTTGTGGGCCTGGATGGCACAAAGGAAGACCTTGGCATCAATTCAACCAATTATTGGATGTTCAAGCACAATGACTTGGACCAATTGTAAGACATCTTGAGAATTGTGTTTGTGAGATCCAGAAACATAATTTAAGAACGATGCATTTGTTTTCTATATCATCATAAATAGATCAAACAACATGCTTTTTGTTATTCTAAGTAATGTACCCCTGACATCTTTGCTAACTCGTGGTAATAATGTCTACCAAGGATTGAGTGCTACAGTTCCCTAGGTAAAGAAGAAGTTCTAGGAAACATTCCCATGATGTTCATCACATTTCCTTCTGCCAAAGACCCCACAGCAAGCCTCCGACATCCAGGTACTAAAGTTAAAGGGACATTTACGTCCAAATCCAAGCCACAGGGACACATTGGTAGTAAGTGGGGTTTAAACGTGTTACTTTGCGGCCTTCTGGTTCATAGGGTCGTGTGTCACTTGCTAGGCTACTACCACTACTTGTGACTACCACCCTTGAGACTTTTAAACACAGTGGGATAGCAAATGTCATGGCCAGTAAACACTTCTCTTTTGGAAAATACTAAAGTGATATCTGAAATGACAGGAATTGGGTTAAGAGCTGTCCAATGCAAGTTTCTTACGATAACATATTTTTTATCCAAGGGAAGTCCTGCATGACTTTGTTGACCATGGCCAAGTATGAGTGGTTTGAGGAGTGGAAAGACAGCAAAACAAGCCGAAGAGGTTCTGATTATGAGGACATGAAGATGAAAATGGCAGAGGAGCTGCTGGAGTGGGCTCTGCAAATCTTTCCACAGCTGCGTGAGAAGGTGTGTTGAACCACTGGACACCCCCACAATAATCATTATTGTCTTTAAAGGCAAGTCTCACCACTCTGCAACACCAGGCAATTATTTAAGCTGAGTCTTGTGAAATCATTTTCAAGAAAGTCAAATCTGCACTTTCCACGAATGCTGGGACATGAAATGTTCATGAACAGACTCAACAGTCACATCTAAAGGGCAGTTTTTTGGTGATTTTGCCTCATCATTTAACATTCAAATTCTACTTTTTCATGCCTCTTTATTGCATGTTGTGCCATAATCCTGTGACAGATGATGGTGTTATTTCCTCATCATTAATGTAAAGGTGGTATTCATGGATGCTGCTACCCCACTGACCAACATGCACTACCTTGGTGCCCCACGTGGCGAGATGTACGGGGCAGAACATGACCTGGCACGTTTTAGTACTGAAGTTGTGGCCAGCATCCGGTCCCAGACGCCAGTGAAGGGGCTGTACCTCACTGGTGAGAACACAGAACTGTTGATCTCTGTCATGTTTTCAGTGCATTAGTATACTGATCTCTTGGTACGCTTAAGATACAGTAGTATACAGATACAGTCTTGCTTGCTATTACATGCTCATCAAAATCTGTATCCTTGTTAGGCCAAGATGTGTTCTGCAATGGGATGGCTGGGGCGCTTCACGGGGGTCTCCTGTGTGCTTCTGCAGTTCTCAATCACATTGTTTACATTGACCTCTTGCTACTGAAGAAGAAACTAAAGAATCAGAAGGCCAAAATTAAGCCATGAGACCATCAGTACATCCTCACATGTGTTTTTTAAAGCCCTGGAGCTAGTGAGGAGCAGAACGTATTTTCAGGTCTGAAAGGAGTTGCCATCGTCATCTCCTGCCCAGTGTGTTGATGAAAGCTGATGCACATGACCAATGTGGAAATGTTTATTGGCACAGTATACTGTCTATGGATGGCGTTGTGGAAGAAGTGACGTCATATGTCTGCACCCTGGAGGTTGTAGAAAGAAACATGGGTGTGTGTCCTGTTATCTATCATGGTTTGCCTCATTCCATACTTTTGACTACTTTCTAGACATTAATTGCTTTTGATTGTTCATTTCCTGTCATAGCACTAAGGATAATTTGTAATTGTTTCATTGTTTCTCACCCCTGCCTCAGTACATTAAATGAGGAACATTAACAACCAAAACAGTGATTCTTTGTGTCTGTTTAAATCGTGCTAAGCAGGCTCTCACAACAAGTACAGTTTGTTTCTGAATATATCTGAGAAGAGTTGAATGAAGTCTGCATGGCCTGACACCTCCAACGTCTTGTGCAACGTCCCCCGTCTACATTGGTGTGTACTGTGCTGCATCTAGTCTTTGTGCTGTTTCAGTAAACCCTGTCTTGTAAAGTCGAGCGTATGCGTCCTCCGTTAACGCCATGTTGCCAGCACTGTGACACTAGGCTTAGGTAACCAAGGACAGATTACCTCCTATCATAGTGACAGATATAAATGACGATTGTTTTCAAGAATCAGCTACAGACTTACGGCATTGCCAGAGAGTTGAGCAAGACCAATTAGGACAGAGGAAAGTATTACTAATACATATCAGGGCTTGGGGGTCATAAAACACTCATCTGAGAGACCCGCTACTGGGTCAAATGATTTTTCCTCTTTTCTCTAGCAGCTTTGGCACCTGCTTCCAAATAAATGCTTTCCACAGGAACTCCATGTTGGCTTTGACCTGCTTTCAATTATTAGAGTGAGTCAAAGATCACATTTGTGGTTTATTAAACTGGACAGAACCAGACCACTGTGATAGGATAGTTACTAGTTCAGCTGAAATGCGGTGTTTGGCCGGGTCATCACTTGTAGCTGATCACGATAAAGCTCTCTATCAGTGAAGGACTTTGGTTCTCAAAGCTCTCAAGTGTGTACTCAGGTAAAAGGACACCGTTTCTGTGGCATGCAGGTCTTGTCATATACTGCTGTTTTATTGGCTAGTCAGGTCAATGTTTCACCTACGGTTGTGTGTTACCGAGAGCAGACATTTTTGTCAATGACAGTTTCACAGCCATCAAATATTATACAAAAAAGTTTATTTCAGCTTTCAGTGTCATACTGCTGACGTCTGCAGCGCATCACAGTTCTGTAGTGGCAAAATAACTCAATTTTATATTTACATGCAAAATTCCGTAGAAAGTATTTACAATTACAGATATCTGACAGGCTTTCTGCCTTTCCAGAAACAGCCACATGCATCACATATATATGTATATATAGTTCAGTGGAAATCAAAAAGTGCTTCTTCACACGTCCAATAAATATCCGTCTCCTAATATCCAGCTCGCAATTCTTCTTGTTGGTGTGCACTTTAAAGTGTCTAAGCCACAGGGCCAGAATATTCTGTCCAGAGAGTTCCATGTTCGTCCACACGGTGCAGAAGTGACCTCTAATGTGAGGTGTTGTTAGACTCAGAAGCGCTGGTAGACTCATAAGGCACATAGGGTGGAGGAAAGGCATCAGGGTAAGGGAAAAGCTCTGGCTTCATTTCCACCTGACAACAAAAATGAGTTAGTGAACAGCTTACTGTTGTAATCTAGTAATTGCTTAGTTAAAAGTTTGTTCCTATAGGTGGTTACCTCATCATAAGGCGGGGGAGGGGCAGTGTACTCTGTGACGCTGTAGCGAGGGGGAGCGTAGGGGTCATCGTCGACAGGGGCGGATGGCGGGAAGGGAATGATGAAGACAGGAGTGCTGTCGCGATTCAGGGACAGGGACAGTCGGGTCAATCGCTCTGCCCGAGCACGCTGGAAGCTCTTGCAGAAGGAGCTGCAGCACATCACGAGCACAGAGAAGGCGACAAGTGGCACAAAAATCCTGCAATGCAACAATAATCTTTACAGCCTGTTCACAATTAAATAAAAAATTATATATTAACAATGCAGGAATAATAATAATAGTATGTCAAATCTTGATTTATGATTTTATAATAATAGCTATCATTATTGCTGATGTTGCATGCATTTCCAGCCTATGTGCTGTGAATGCAAAAGCCCATTAGGGAATACAAATGAAACACTCACTCTAACAGAATAGTAGATCCTTCAAAATCCATGTTATGGAGGAACGTCCTGTTAAAAGGATAAAAAAAGGATAAAAAAAACAATGACCAAGGAGATATTATGAGCAGGGAATGGTCATCAAACGACCACTGCATTTTCATTATGATTAGTTTTAATATTGCAATATTCATATTTTGCCCTGCCATTACTTGTACAAGTGTTCCAGTTATTTTAACAGAAATTGATGTTGATTTAAAACTAAATAAATAATGAAAGAACACATAAAATATTACATATACAGGTAAAAAGAAGGTCCAGTGGGCTGCCACTGACCTACTTATGATTAATTATGATTTGGTGGCCCTGCAGTAATGCAGGAGCCGCTCTGATAAAGACTTCTTGTTTGAGTTTTTCGAGATCTGCTGTATGAAGGTCAAACTGGCCAGTTGCAGAACAGGAAACCTGCAGGTGTCTTCTAGCTTTTACACAACAGCAACATCACGTCTCATACATCTGTTATGGCCAATAATTACATAATTCTGGTAAAGCAGTGACACAATATTCCTAAAATAAAATGATATGTTAAAATATTTAATGTATGTTTAATGTTAATATGTGAAAAAACAGTTTAAACACAAACCCAGCCACTGAGGACGCATGTGACTGGGCTTTTCTTGCGCCAGGAAGGGCATCCGGCATATCACTTATGCGGACAGCCAGATAGGTTGATCCACTGTGGCGACCCCTAAAGGGAGCAATCGAGGGACGTCACTGACAGCTTCACTTCGATCAGTACGAACGAGCTAAAAAATGCTGCTGAACTACAATTTACTGAACTACCAAAACTAATGTCAATAAGGTATTTTACGGCAGTTGGTGGCTTCATGAAATGACCATCACATGGGCTATCATGTGAACAGGCCTTTCATAGGCTTTGGAAAGTGTCCTCACAAAGCGCCATATGAATCCATACACCAGCCAATTGACTTTGCTCTGTTCAGACTCAAGTGTGGACATTTTTGAGTCCTCCAACTTGAGTGGAAACAAATGAGACACAAATGAGACATCTTACCTCAAAACCACAGTCGGTACGTTGACCTCAGTGGAGAATTGCGGTGGAGCCGTAAAGTGCTATTTAAGTGTGTGCAATGGGTGCCTTATCAGAGGGAGGTGCAATGTGAGGCCATTGGAGAGTCAGGCTTAGTGTTTTTATGCCATCAACTTGAGTTTAAAGGCACAGCACCTAACCTGAGGAAACACCTGTGCTCAGCCTATTTCTTGGGACCAAAGAATCTGATCCAAATCCATTTTACTACATCCTAGACAAAAATAATGCTTAAATAACATTTAATTGTCATCTTATTTCACACCAATGTTATGTCAAATCACAAAACAATTTACATATGTGGCTTTGATTCAGAAGGGCACAGTCAAAGATGATGAGATGATTTATATTTTGTGTCACATTTAATCGCATTTAGTATAGTGGTATGGAGAAATACAGCATTATCCAAAACTGACAAAAAAAATAAATTGATGCTGAGATGTTGAGAATTTGTGCATTTATTCAATAGAAGCCAAAATTCATGCAAATAAAGCATCTGATTAAAACATTGCCTAAACACTTATTTTAATTATAGCAGAAATACAGTTAGACACACAACATTAAAAAAAAATTATATTTAAAATATATATTATTTAGTTTGTTGCAATAGTTAGATTTCAGTCATAAATATGACTATTATTAAGTACCTAATTTTCTTCGTTCTTCACCTGAAGTGCTTCATTTTAGAGTAACTGGATTCAATACAAATGAAAGAGGTTTTTTTTTTCTGTACATATAAAATCAGAATACTGAAAGTATGTGCGCATACAGACTGAAGTGTTAGGCAGAGGTGGAAAAGTTTAAGAAGGGCTACCCTGTTTTTGCTGTTCCACAACTATGCTAATCTTTCTCATTTCCCTAATTATGGCATTTTAATTAGCAAATCCGTAAAAAGAAGGCCCATGAGTATGCCAGATACCATGACATGCTGCACCGAGAAAATTTCTCAAGTTTGCTTGCAAAACAGTTTTGAGCACAGGGGCTACATCAACTGCTCAACTTGTTGGCAAGACAGATGTTCATGCACAAAAATGCAAATATTTCCTGTAAAAAGCACAAACCTATGTTTAGTCTTCTACTTTATTTGCACCACTTTAAACTGAAAATATTTTTTTTATGTGATCTAGTCATCAATTTTCTGTCAGTGCTCACAAACGTAATGTCCTTCACTGGGACAAAAAATATATATTTTCCACCCAAGATGTTCTTGTGTTCATGTGCTGCACAATAACTTTTCTTTAGACAGGGTTAAACTTCATTCATCTAGTCAGGCTGCCACCTAATTAGTGGTCTGAACATAGTTGCCTGGAAAATAACCCTCCACGCCATTCAGTATGCCTTCATACCAGCCGTCTTCATTTTTTTGGGTCACATAGATGATGTCCCCCTCCTGGAATGCCAAGTCTCCAGGCTTGCCCGTGTCATAGCTGTACAGTGCCACCACTAGGAAAGCAAGGAATGTACAATGGAAAATGTTGAATGGTATTGACCAGCAGGGGTCTCCAGACAGCCATGTTTACCATTTCACTTGAAGCTGGAAAAAAAAATTCTACAATGTTTTATGACTTATGTACTATACCTTTCTCTATGTATTCAGCAGGAGCAGAGGTATCATAGTCCACCGGGGGAGGGAGAGGAGGGATGTCATCAAAAGCATCTATGTCTGTAGGAGGTGGAGGTGGCGGTGCTGGGATCTCAAGGTCTTCAGCAGAGAAATAAGCATGCATGCAAATATAAGCATTTTGTTTGGTGGGTCTGAATGGAATTATTTAATGCATATACTGTTATCTGAGAGGCTTTGCACTCAAGAATTGTATGCATGTATTAGTAATTATGATTACTGATGCTTATTTCAGATATATATACAGTACAGGCCAAAAGTTTGGACACACCTTCTCATCCAATGTGTTTTCTTTATTTTCATCAAAACTATGAACGAACACACGTGGAGTTATGTACTTAACAAAAAGTGGAGACCTGGCAGAGTCACCGGACCTGAACCCAATCCAGATGGTTTGGGGTGAGCTGGACCGCAGAGTGAAGGCAAAGGGGCCAACAAGTGCTAAACACCTCTGGGAACTCCTTCAAGACTGTTGGAAAACCATTTCAGGTGACGACCTCTTGAAGCTCATCGAGAGAATGGCAAGAGTGTGCAAAGTAGTAATCAGAAAGGGCGGCTATTTTGAAGAAACTAGAATATAAAACATGTTTTCAGTTATTTCACCTTTTTTTGTTAAGTACATAACTCCACATGTGTTCATTCATAGTTTTGATGCCTTCAGTGAGAATCTACCAATGTAAATGGTCATGAAAATAAAGAAAACACATTGAATAAGAAGGTGTCTCTGCTGTTCCAAAGATGTCAGGAGCCGGCAGAACTCACCCAGGTGCTCCAGGCGAGCAGGCAGCCTGGTCAGAGGGCTCAGAGAGGCAGGCGGAGCAAGAGGGGGAGGGTATGGAGGGGGTGGGGGTATCATGACTGACCAATGAGCATAGAGATGCACAGACAGAGATGATTTCCTTGGCAGTAAGGTGCACCTATACAAGATTAGTTCTGTTGTATTTGAATGAAAAACAATCTGAACTTCATTATCAGCCATTTAAGGGAAATTTAAAATGTACAGCTTAAAATGTTGGAAATTTGTAACAAGCTAGGCAACCCATGTGATGTAACGCTGCAAGAAATCCTGTATATACCACCAGTGAACTTCTGGGTGAATGTCATAAATCTGCATATCAACAGATTTACTTTACTGCTGTTCAAAGGCAACAAAAAGCCTGGGTGTCACCAGGTGTAAACATGGTCACAGTGGTGAGAGGGGTAGGTCAAATCATTCCAGAACTGGGCCATGACGGGCCTTACGTGATTGGGGCGTGGGCAGGAAGAGCGAACGTGTGTAGAGCGAGCGATAGCTGTGTCCTGTGCGGACCCTCATGGACAGCGAGCGAGTGTTGGGGGGGTGACGCCGTACGCGAGAGCGTCGTGGCTGCGAAGCTGAGCAAGAGAGAAATAAATAAAGCAAGGTAAAAAGTCACAGGGAAAGGATCAATCTCACATATTGCAGGAGAAAGACAAGAGACAATTGAAGGGCGAAGGAACATGTGCTCCGCTAAGCTTAAGGCCAAGAAGAAAGCAGTCACAGTGTTTAACCTGGTGGGGGATTCAGGGAACGGCTCTGTACCTTCATGACTGTCCTCATTCGGAAGAGGAGGAGGTGCTGGGAGCTCCAATCCATCGTCAGATGGAGGAGGGAGGTCATCACTGGATGGCATTGGAGGTGGAAAGCCATTCTCCTCAGCCACTGGCACAAAAACAAATTGAAATATCATAACTCTCGTAACATGCAATAGACCAATCAGAATGGCCCATCTGACATTTAAAAGCCAGGGGTGTTGCAATAGCCTATTATAGTATGTTAACTTGGTAAACGAGATCACAGCAACAGATACACTTGTGCAGCACTATTCGTCCTAATTACAGTATCCTGTAAATTAATGTAACAAGCTTAAAAAAAATACAAAAATACTTAAAAAAATACAATTTTGTTGAATTCAAAATTTTGTGTGTGATTCATGACACTGATTTCAACAAAAGACCATTTGCAAAGACTATTTGCAATATTATTGAATAAAGCAAAAATTAGTATTTAATTTGTGGCCACAAAACATAATCACCATTGAAGGCAGGGTGGAAATACACGCCTTAGATCACAGAAATAGGGTCCTACATATAGTGATAAATACTCGGTTTTGATTGGCTAGTAAGTGTCACATTTATTTTGAACATTCTGAGAATATAATATAAAAGACAATATAATCTACTTCAGTGGTGTAGTTTTCTGTACTGAAACTGTAACTGAAGCATGTTTAACTTCCTTTATTCTGAATTAGGAAGTGAAGTTCCACCACATCCCCCTCAAATAAATGCAACCACCAAGCAAGAAAAAGTGTATAAAGAGTTTCTAATGACTTGGGAAAGGCATATGTAATTTCAACACTCATCATATCAGCATTTCCGCTTTTAAACCTTGTGCAGCCTTCGGGTCCTTGGGGACCCATTTCAGTGCTCACATAAAGTAAAATGATGAAATTGTTCGAATTTAAACCTTTTTCAATTTCAATTACTTGGCACCTCACAACCAGACTGTACAACCTTGACGCCAGACTGCACTTCATTTTAACTCCAGACTTTCTAATTCTAACATAATCAAAGATGATTTATTTTTCTCACCAGTCTCCAGTGGAGGTGCTGGAGGGGGTGGTGGCACAGTCAGTGGGGAGCTGGGCACCACAGGTGGAGGTGGTGGTGGTGGGGGTAAGTCCCCAGAAATGGGTGGAGGAGGTGGTGGTGGAGGGGCTGGGTTTGTGCCTCCTTGTTCCTCCATTGCAGGTGGTGGAGGCGGCGGCGGAGGCACCTCTTCCGGTAAAGTGCTGATGGTGACGGTTTCGGGAGACATCGGGTCTCTGGGAACATCGAGCGGTGACACAGCATTTCCAAAGCTGGATCTGAGGGGTCACACATGATAAAAGCATATAAAACAAGATATCTTCATGCTTCAAATGCTATGGAAGAGAACTACGTCAGCCGCTGAGAATTATGGGAACGGTGATCTACTCTTACCCCACTGAACGCTCACTCAGTGAGGTTTGAGATGCACCACGAGACAATGTGGGGGCGACTGGGCACTGGACAGGCTCCGGGGGACGGCTGTTTCTTCTGCATGGTTATTAACACAACAACAATCACACACACACAAAAAGGGACAATTTGATACTCTTTGTTCAAGCTGAAGCAACCTGATATCATTCAGAAAAAGTGATGTTTATTGCACCGCTTAATGCCTGTACTGCACTTTTACTGGAGACAGAGGAAGTGAATGCAATGAGATACAGCAGACGTCTTGTTCAAGGAGGGCTTGTGAAAAAGACAGAGGAAGGGGAAGTGAAACTCATCAGGTCGACAGACTTACGATGCACTTTATAGTAACATTTTGCTGAACTGCTACGTTTCACACAAAAAGAAACCCAGGGCTGTGTAAGTGACCTACCCCATTGTGCCTCCATGTTTGCGGGTCATGGTGGCGGTCCTTCCCACCTGCTTCCCAGAGTCCTTAGCAAGAAGAGGAAAACATCTTGAGGGTAATCTTAAACTTGCTCAATTAATATCTCTAGATTAGCATGCAACATCGCCTTTTACATCTCTCCTCAGATTTGAATGCATCAATTTATTAACAGTTAAAATCACATCTGTGTGTGTACAAGTACGAGTATGAAATCTCTGTGTATTTAGTGTGTATTTAGTACTAGATCTGGCCTGGTTTCACTCTGATGTGTGTGTGTGTGTGTGTTTGTATTCTCTGTGAGGGGGATGTATACTTGTGTGGGCATCATTGAGACGGCTTAGCCTTGGCAGCTCTAATTAGTGTTGCTTGCCGTTTCCCACGCTGCAGAGGGGCACACTCTCAGCTCATTGTGTGTGTGTGTGTGTGTGTGTGTGTGTGTGTGTGTGTGTGTGTGTCCAAACCACGGTTGGCTGCAAACAGATTTAAGCAGGATGTGGTTTTCAGTTTGACTGTTAAAATGGCTCCGAACAAGTTAAAGACAATCAGTACAAGAACTTGTAGGTGACAATCACATAACAAGCAGTTAAGAAACAACCCAATTTTTTTATATATATTTGAAGTACAATGTATATGTGATATATGCTTGTTTTTTAAAAAAAAAAAAACACTCTGCCATACAACACCACACCAGATCATGCCATTGAACATGGAGCAGTGATATTGATTATGGGCCAGAAAACACATCAGTTTTTAGGATCATTCTGACATGGATGTTTCATTATGCAATGCTTATTGCACATACGATGTCTGAATCTTCCACAAATTTCAAATCCTTATGAAAACATTCCATCAGTCGGCTCCTACAACGAACCTTTCTCACACAATCTATAGAGACCTCCGCAGGCCCTTTTCTGCATACTGATCACAAGCTCACCTTCATGCCATGGCCCAGCCTGTCCAGGTTGGCGTACGAGATGGGTGTGCGGGAGTACTTGGCTTTAGGCTCCTTGCCGGTTGCCGGGGGGATGATCTTGTGGTTGCGAGGCACCCTCTTAGCGGCTGTGAAAACACCGATCTCCCTCCGAGCCACTTTCTCCCTGTGCATGTCCACCGTCTGGGAAGGGGAAGAGAGGACCCTTACCATGCAAATTTAACCAGCTGCCACTTTCTCACAGTTATCTTAAAACTTTGAATTATTTGGAAGACACCTGTACCTCAAATAAATGCACTGGCTTTATAACAGGAAGTGTGTACTAGGTCACCAGTAAGGCATGTTGTTTCCTGCTGTTGTTTTGTGCTCGCAAACAACCAATCCTACGTTTTGTTCTCAGACCCAAGCTCTCAAAATTCCCCTTTTATAAAACCACTAGCAAGCCCTTCTTATTTCACGCATATTTGTTGCACAACCCAAACAATGGGGGACATCAATCAAGCATCCATTCAGGAGAACACTGAGTACATTCATTCATACATCGCTGGGAGTTTACCAGCGCCCCCAGTCTTCTCAGTGCCTTAGGTGACCTGGTTAGACAGGCTGGGCACGGAGGCTGTTGGAATGCCTGGGGTCCCTGCCATATTTTGGGGGAACAAGTGGGAATGTAGAGGCACTGGGGATGAAGGTGGGGATTCAATGAGATAATATGCCGCTATTGACAAATCAATATGGTCCAGAATGAAATGGGGACTGGTATACTGGAGGTTGCCAGTATGCACAAGAAAAGGTAAAGTGATTGTCATTGTGAAACACTGCAGCACAGCACACGGTGACACAACGAAATGTGTCCTCTGCTTTGAACCATCACCCTTGGTGAGCAGTGGGCAGCCATGACAGGCACCCGGGCAGCAGTGTGTGGGGACGGTGCTTTGCTCAGTGGCACCTCAGTGACCAGGATTCGAACTTTCTGTGACTCGGTCTAATCTTGCTTATAGCCGGTAGATGTAAGCTACTGTCTACTGTAGGACGTTTTTTTATCCTAACAGAGATCTGGTGTATTGTTCTCTTTTCACTGCAGAGGAAATAAAATGCTTCAGCGAATTTAAAGCAGTTTTCCTAAATCTCCTGATTATTCAGAGGTGTGCACTGGTTATAATATGTAAATCCAGAAGACATGCTTGATGTTGCTTTGGCTCTACAAGCACAAAGTTGTAGCCTAGTGGGTAAGACACCCACCTATTAACCTGCAGACCACAAAGTCACAGGTTCAAACCCCACTTACTACCATCTTGTCCCTGATTGTAAGTCGCTCTGGATAAGAGAATTTGCTAAATGCGATAAATGTAACTGTGCAAAGAGTGTTGGAATATTTTTAAGTATATTTATAGTAACCTAACCTGGCCAATGAGATTGATGGAAGATTCAATCTGGTGGAGCTGAGAGTTCTGTGCATCAAGCAGTTTAAGGACATTGGTGGCCAGGCTACTGATCTGGTAGGCCACACTGGCCAGGGACTGGGTCGTGAAGGTCTTGGTTTCTTCCAGGGCTCTATCTGATTCATCTCCAGCCTATGGACAGAAAAAGAAACACACACACAAATTCAATACAGGCCAAAAGTTTGGACACACCTTCTCATTCAATGTGTTTTCTTTGTTTTCATGACCATTTACGTTGGTAGATTCTCACTGAAGGCATCAAAACTATGAATGAACACATGTGGAGTTATGTACTTAACAAAAAATGGAGACCTGGCCTCCACAGTCACTGGACCTGAACCCAGTCAAGATGGTTTGGGGTGAGCTGGACCGCAGAGTGAAGGCAAAGGGACCAACAAGTGCTAAACACCTCTGGGAACTCCTTCAAGACTGTTGGAAAACCATTTCAGGTGACGACCTCTTGAAGCTCATCGAGTGAATGCCAAGAGTGTTCAAAGCAGTAATCAGAGCAAAGGGCGGCTATTTTGAAGAAACAAGAATATAAAACACGTTTTCAGTTATTTCACCTTTTTTTGTTAAGTACATAACTCCACATGTGTTCATTCATAGTTTTGATGCCTTCAGTGCGAATCTACCAATGTAAATGGTCAGGAAAATAAAGAAAACACCTTGAAAGAGAAGGTGCGTCCAAACATTTGGCCTATGCTGTACATACCTTAAACAAAACCAATAAAAAAAATTGTCCCTTGTAAACTGTATAGTTGAAGAACATTTATAATGACACACCTTACCTTTTTTTATGAAAACAACAGTTCTATTAAGATTATTACTGTGCCAATCCCCTGTATTATATCTGAATCATGATCTGAATTGTGTCAGATTTTAGGCTCATGTTTTCCCACCAGCTGTGCATCTTGTCTCATGGTACCTCTGTAAACTGGTGACAGTGCACACTCGCTTCCGCTTTCTCAGCAGAATAGTTCTTAAAACACATCAGTACATTCCCAGGGGTAAACTGATGGACATAATAGCAATGGTAGTTCTGCAATCGTAATAATTACGCGAGAGTGAAGGCTGGACATGAGGAGGGAGACCGACGCGGGCAGCTTTTGCAGGAAGTGGGGACCGCAGCATCCGCTGAGCATCGCGGCTCTGCGAACGGGGCTCCGCTTCCATTATTCTCTGCTCACCGCTGAACGCGCAATTTCACTAACTACAAGACACAGATTCGCCGGCGCAGAGGACGAGAGGGGCAGATTGAAATGTTTTTTTTTTTTCTTTTTACCTGCAGGTAGTTGTTCTCGCAGTACTCCGCCACATTGCACAGGTTCTTGTAATTGTCCAGAAGCGCTTGTCTCGCCGTCGGCGCCTCCTCGAAGATTCGACTAATTTCTTGACTGTGTTGCGTGCAGTTCTGGTCCTTCATTGTCCGAATATCACGACGGAGACATATATTTAAAGAATAAAAAAAAATTAAAACTGCAGAGAGGCTAAAACCGCGGTGGTGCAGCCTGGCGCCGCCGCTTCAGCTCAAGAGGAGAAGAAGAAATGAGAAGCGAAGTTCCGACTCTCAAGAGTGAGATCAGGAGTTCGTGACCGCGGGGCGCCACGCCGCAAACTTTTTTCGCGCTTCTTGCAAAGTGTGGGTGCTTTTCTTTGTGTGTGTGTAAGAAGCAAAAGCCAAAACGTGTGATATGCACGTATACAGTATGAATTCCTCACTCGTGATATAAAATGTATATGTGAAAATGTTTGTGAAAAACTTAAAATGTGAGAACAGGTTATGAAGCCCAGTTACTTTTAACTACACTTAACTATATACTTCATAAAATACTGAACTGCCTACTTCATAAAATCTTTTATTGTATAACTGGGTCAGTGGTTTGAATTATCAGAGACTATCGCATGTTCGTGTTCAGTAGTAAAATGGCTTTGGCGCCCCCTGTTGGACCGCGGCAGGAAATGACGGCCTTCATAGAGACGCCGCCCTGCCTAGTTTTAAATGGGCAAGTAGGCAAGAGGCTTTCATTTGTTAATTAGTGCGGCGATTAATATGTTTCAGATGCCGACATGTTGTTTAATCTTGAATTATAAGGGTCAAATTATTGGCCTGCATAATTAATACATCTCTTCACTCTTAATAAATGTGTAGCAATGCTAAAGTTATACATTTTATGACTTTGGGAATAACCATGAATTAACCTGACTATGTCAGATCTATATGAAGAAATGCATTAGTGTTATTTTCCATACAATTAATTCTCATGTTGCAGTGCAGTGTGAAATAATGTGTGAAATTAATTGTCACACCCAAATTTGTTAAAGACACGTCTTTTGTGTGAACAAACATTTATTAAAATATTCCATTAACTCATCACCAAAAACAACATTTGAAATAAAGAACTACAGAGACAACCTATTCACCTTGAATGATCTCCAGAGAAACCTTACCAAAACTACAATGAGAAATGCAACGGTAATGCCCAGGCAGGAAAACAGCATGAGGCGAAGGGCATATAGCGTCTCCGGGTCTGAGAACCGATGCTGATGCACCAAGCCCAAGTGAACTCCCAGCCTGATCTCTGCTACTATCTTCCCCTGGATCCAGCAGTAGTAGGATCCTTTGTCCTCGGGTTTTGCCGGCCGGAAGTTCAGATAATGTCCTGAGTCAATAAACATGCGGGAACTCTGGTTAAGTCCCTCCACATTTTGAGTGCGGTACAGTGGCGTTGAACCAAAGTCCCAGGCCACAGCATGCTGAGGCTTGGCACCAGGGCAGGTCAGGATGAGGTTAGAGTCTGCTTGGTGGTTATAGTAGAACACAGGAGCACCCGGAGACGCCTTCTTCCTGTCACTGAGGAACTTAAACAAAGCCTGCTGCTTTGTAGAAGTGACTGGTTTTAAGGGGCAGGGCACATGACACCTTTGCACGGAGAGTTCAGCCCCAAAGCCACCCTTTTTTAAGCCAAACTGAGCAGGCACAGCTGGGGACCCACAAGAAGCCACTCTGTGTTCCATGCTCTGCTGATAGCGGACCAACAGGTAGTCACTTTTAACGTAGCACAGTCCCACACGTACTTGCTCACCTGGAACGCCACAGCGGTCACACACTGACCACGGCCAGAAGCTGGTGAACATCTGAAAACGTGCACCAATCATCTCTGAAGGATTTGGGCCATGTGGAAACGTGACCCTTCGCACCTGCTGGATGTCGACATAGTAGCCATAGAAAAATTCTCCGGAGGTTGTGCCGCAGAGGTAGTGGCCAGAGTCAGCCAGCTGTGCCCTGAAGACGAGGAGGCTAAAGAGGCGAATGGAGAAGCGGTTGCGGAGCTTGGTGTCCCGGCCAATCTGAGTGGAGTCTACTATGGCTGTGCCCCTGAAGTCTGTAAGAACCCTGACATCCTTGGAACCAAGCTTCTTCTGGTAGTACCACACCACCGAGTGCACCTCCTTAGGTTTACAGTGACAAGGCAGTTCAATAGTCATGTCAGACAAGTAGACGGCATTGTCAAAAACAAGAAAAGCAGGACAGGCCCTGCTGGCAAATATGTCTTCCTTGTCTTCGGGGGCTTCATAACAATTCAGTGTTGAGAAAGAGACCACAAAGACCAAAAGAGTAAAAACATTTGTACACATTATAACAATCTTAGGTATATTTTCTTACTATAGTAGTAGTATGTTAGTACTAGTACTAGTATGCTAGTACTAGTACTTATAATTCTTAAACAAATGTGCCTCTGTGCTCAGTAAAGTGGGAAAAGAGAAGGTTATTATGAATAGCTTTACATAGCTGGTTGATGATGATGATGACCTTGAAAATGGCTTTTGCATTTCTGTTTTGCTTATTCCTATTATGAACAATCAGCCTGGACCCCATACACATTCATTAAATAATCCAGCTCATCAGCAGAGCTGTCTTCTCCTACTGTTTCATCAACCAAGTTGTCTCCTTTATTAACTCCGGAATTTCGTGAATCCTGGAGCTTTTGGAAAAGCTCCTTACATGCAGCCTCCTCAGTTTGGCTCAGGAGGGATAAGTTCAGGCTGAAACGTGAGGTCCTCGAAAGACCTTGCAACACCCCTGCAACTGTTTTGTAATCTTCAAACTGGAAGGCCTGATTGAGGATCAACATAAAGTCCCCAAGCAAACCAAAGCCAATCTCTGTGCTGAATATAGTGCACAAGACGTCCCCACCCAGAGATAGCAGGATGTTGAACTTCTCTGTCACACTCGCCTCCAACCTGCGCCAGTCCCGAATGAACTCGGATGCGGTCTTTGGGTGGAAGTCTGTAATCCGGGCCTGAAAATCATCCAACCAGAAAGGAATAGTTAGTGATCAAGTACAAATGTAGTAATTGTAAGTGTTTTCTTCAACAAATGGCAACAGACCTCGAGTGATTCACAGGTTTTCCATTCTTGTTCCTCGGAAGAGCATGCCAAGGAGTTCCAGGTCTGTTTGCGAGTAGCGTCAGCCTTGTCTTTTTTGTCCAAGGGTTTCAGATGGGATGCTAATACAATATCCCTAATTACAGAAAAAATAAAAGCTCTGTTTTTTGTCATATGATATTATTATTAATATTAATGATGATTGTAGCAATAATAGAAATAGTAGTGATAATATTACCATGACGTCACATGACATGTAATATTTGAACATGACTCACCGAAACTCCTCATAGCTGCCTACTCTCTGATCCAGTGCACGGAACTTGGCGTTATTTTCGCGCTGGTACTTCTGGTCTGCTTCAATCGCGGAGTCCAACTCCCTCTGCAGCGCAGAGAATTTGATGGTGAACTCTGAGGCATCCATCCCGCAATTATTCTTATATAATTCTTTAGGTGAAGAAGTTTTTAATATAAATATGTATATTTAAATATAAATGCCTAGTGATAATGCGAAATATTATTTTCGAGCCGACCTCTCCGTTGAGTTGGTGTTTTGGGCACCATAGTAACGCATGGCGGAAGTTCTTCCCGTTTCAGGAACAGTGAGCGCTATGCTGTGGGCGGGACCATTTGACCGTTCAGCCAATCAGCGCTCCTCCTACCAGAACCGCCCACTGGCCTCTGAAGGACTTCAAACGCGGAGCATTTCATATAAACGGTATTTTATAAATGGAAAGAAAAATCTATTTCTGTTGGGGAACATGGAAAACCGTAGAAAACTACTGAATTTACTACAATGTGCTGCGTCATCAGGAATGCAGGATTTAGCAGTAAACGGAGGGGCGCAATAGCTACGTAATAATAAGAAGATCATAATTCTCGCGTGTATATATATATATTTTAATTTATTTTTATAAGTTTATCTATATCTATATTTAATCAGTGTCTTGAGAGTGTACTGTAATATAAAATGATGTTGTGTATATACATTAATACAGTTATACTTTATTTAAAATTGCCACGACTTTATTTTTAAACCTTTGTTCAGATGAGTGACAACCTCACACCATGTAATAGAAAAAGAACAAAAAAATTAGTCTTAAAAGAGGAACTGGGTGGACACAGGGGAGAAACAAAGTTGAAGAGACCATCTGAACATATGGTTCAACATTAAATGTAATGACTGATGGTCCATGTCACAGATTAGAAATGAAAATAATGACTCTTGTCCTTTTGTCCATTTTACACTCATACAACAGAGTAAATGTTGAGCGAAAGAGACAACCTCAGAGACTAAATGTCCGAGTTAAAGGAAGATTTCCTATCAGACAAAACCATCTGGACTCAAGGAGTTTAAAGGTACTAACTAAAATATATATACTTTTACTGGAGGGTCCTGTAAAAGTTCCCATTACAATGTACATATATTATCCTCCTGTGACAGGACATAAGATTTAGAATTACACTATATTAATTAATTAAATATTTTACAGAATGTGTCCAACAGAAATATAAGATGGAGTCTAGTCTGATCAGGGCAGTAAAAACTGTACATTGAAGATAAGGTCAGAAAGACAGCTCAGGATATGCAAATTAATATGCAAATACAAGTATGTGTATGTCTGTACCCATTTGTCTATAGACTTACAAGTAAGTAAATTGTAGGTTTAAACATTGTAACTGTAGTGAAGTGAAACACTGCATCACAGCACATGGTGACACAACGAAATGTGTCCTCTGCTTTTAACCATCACACTTGTTGAGGATCCAGCATAGTCGCTTCCCCACCTACCCTCCCCTCAGTAGGAGCCCCCAACCCAAACTGCACCCCCCAAAAAAATTCTTTGGGGGAGCACCCCCCCGGCTGGACTTAGGGGTACCTTGGGGCTTGTCCACCTCGCCTTGGACCAGTGTAGTCAGGTTACGAACTCCCTCCCTGGTGTTCGGCTCCGCTGCTGGGTCGCCATCTGGTGGACAAAAAGAGGGGAAGTGGGGGGCGACATACGGACACAATTGCTACGCACACACACACACATAGAGACAAACAGAAGAAAGGGTCGTCTGGCTCCCTCTCTGGGCTCTGCGGGACCTCCTCAGGGGGGAACCGCCAGGATCTCTGGAGGCGCGACCTTCTCGCCGCCCGCCAGTGCTGGGTCTTCTTGCCCCGGATCCTGACTGGCGCTGGATGTGGTGGAGGGGCAACTCCGCCCTCAGTCTCGGCAGGAAGTCCCGAAAACTGCTTCTGTCTGTCTCTCCCTGCTGCCCAGCCCCATGCTGATCCAGTCAGACACGCGAGGACGGTGGTGATCTAATCCGTGTCTGCTGCCCCACTGAAGGGTCCCGGGACCATTGGGCTGTCCCACACGGAGCTGGGCGCGTCGCTGGAGATGGTGGTGGGTGTGTGGTGTGGAGGGGGGTGGATGTCTTGTTCAGCAGGCGGGGGAGCTGGTGCTGCACTGCCATTCTGCTGGGGAACGTCCGGGCAGAGGGAAGGCGGGTCGGCCACCGGATCCCGGCACCGACCGCCCAACCGGCGTCTTCCTCGTCTTCCTCACACCCCTGGAAGTGACGTGGGTCCCCATGGACCTCGCGACAATCGTGGACGGGCGGGATGGGCGGAGCCCAACTCTCCCGTGCTCTCGTCTCCCGTGCTCTCGTCGTCATCGTCCGTGCCGTCCCAGTCCACGGGGAGCCTTGCCAGCAGAGTGCAGAGTTCCTGGCTCGACATGGCGAAGATCAAGAGGGTCGCATCCTCTGTGCTTGCTGCCCACATCACTTCCTCGCTGCTCCCAACACCATCTTCTTCGCTCCGCCCATTCACCCGCTGACGTTGCTTCTTCCAGGGGGTGACGTCATCACGCGGTGCTGCGCGACATGGCTCGCCGGGAAGAACCCGCTCCAACAATGGCGAGGTGGGCGAAAAGGGAAATAACTTAAGGGGAATAATTTAAACTAACTCGCAGGCATGTGCCGATTGCTAGAACTCAAAATACAAACACATACACGGTTGCAAAGTCAAGTTCACGAAATTGTCACCGCTTCCGAAGGGGTGGAAATCTCCGGCTTTTATGCGCCGTCAGGATTGGTCACAGGTGATGAGCCCAGCTGCAGTCAATCCTGACAATGTGTGTGCCGGAGTGATATGGTTACACTAGATTTATAAGTATATTTCTTTCTGCTTTGTGTCTTTTATTTTCTTATTTTCTAAAGAATTTTATTTTGGTTACCTGTATTCTGGTGTGGGTGAGGGTAATTATAATGAAAATCCGGTGCTCAGTGCTGGACTGTGGCTGCCCCCTGTTTACAGTTCACAGGTAAGCCGCCAAGGACCTCACTGCAGAACGGGAGAATGGTGTCCTCGTCGTCCTCCTCTGGCTCATCTCGGAGGAGGACGGCGATCAACTCCTCCAAGACGAGCCAGAGGAGGACGACGTCGCTGCAGAGCACCGCCCGACTCCCCCCCCCAGCGGTAAGAAGCACCGGCAGACCTAGGGATTAATTTCCCTCACAACAGGGCGTCGCCAGCACCACGTGATGTCTACCTCTTGTGCTTTATTCAGGGGTGTTTCTGCACATGATATTTGTGCTGCTGCTATCTGGGCTACGCCGCACACATTTATTAGTTTTTACTGACTTGACGTCACAGCGCCTCCGCTCGCGCATGCTGCACTCAGTGTCAGTGCTGCTGATTAGTGTCTTTTCGGAAGGAGGGTGCGTCCAGAAGGAGGTGCTTCGGAAAGCATGCAGTACGAGAGTTGGCCATATCTTTCCCATAGTGAGATACCGAGCGAATATTTGAAAGAGAACGTTAGGTTACTTAACGTAACCCTGGTTCTCTGATACCATGAGTGAGGTATCTCACCACTTCCCCCTCCTTGCATTTTGCCCAGGGAAGAGCATGCTAGAGAACGCCATTTCGGTAGGCATTCCACAAGATTAGGCCTCTTCTTTCACAACAGGCTACGCAGCTCCTCGTCCAGGCAATGGTCATCTCGAAACTCGACTGTTGTAACTCTCTCCTGGCTGGAGCCCTTTGCAGTCACCATAAAACCACTCCAGATGATCCAAAATGTGGCAGCCTGTCTCATCTTCAATCAGCCAAAATACAATCTTCTCACCTCTCTCGACTGGCTCCCAGTAGCAGCTCACATTGAGTTCAAATCCTTGATGCTCACCTACAGGGCTGTAAAGGGAACTGCACCCTCCTATATCAATACACTAATAGCTAGCTACACTCCTGCACGCCCTCTCAAATCGACAAATTAAATGAGACTGAAAATTCCCTCTTCACAGGGTCTCCAATTCCAATCAACTCTGTTCTCCTTTGTTGTCCCTGGCTGGTGGAACAACTTGCCCTGCTCCATTCGACTAGCTGAGACTACCACCACATTTAAGAAGCAGTTGAAAATCAGGGCTCTTAGTTTTGTTAACTCAAAATCTATAGAAATCGAACGAGAATTGCTGTTGTCTTCCTCCTGTAAGTCACTTTGGATAAAAGCGTCTGCAAAATAAAGTAAAGTAAAGTAGGCTGCAGCACCTGATATAGGGGAGGTGGGGCTCCAAGTGTGCAGCTGCCATTGGTCCATCTGCAACGGACGTGGTGTCATTGGGGCTTCCGCGATCGGTCACGCTGAGGGGGTTCCCATAGTGATATACCTCACTCATGTTATCACAGAACCGGGGTTACATTAAGTAACCTAACGTCTTAGGTAAAGGGACAGAGAACGGTTCAGAAGACCTTTCATGGAAGGAAGAACAAAGAGCAAGTGTACGTGGCCTGAAGGGTTACCGGGCCCAGCACAAACCGGTTACATGGGCTCATCCAACTGTGGACCCACCACCCACTGGAGGAACATGAAGAGTCCGGTGCAATGTGGATCGGGTGGCAGACCGAGGAGCTTTGGCAGTCTGATCCCTGGACAAGGCTATTGGAACATGGAACGTTGCATCTCTGGCGGGGAAGGAACTGGAGCTTGTGGAAGAGGTTGAGCGGTACCAGCTAGATATAGTCGGTCTCGTCTCGACACATAGCATGGGCTCTGGAAGTCCTTCAGAGAGGTTGGACACTCTCCTTTGCTGGAGTTGCTCCGGGTGAGAGGCGGAGGGCTGGGGTTGGCTTTTTGTTAGCCCAAGACTCTCAGCCTGTTTGCTGGGGTTTACCCTGGGGGACGAGAGGGTAGCTTCCCTGCACCTTCCTGTCGGGGAATCGGTCCTGACTGTTGTTTGAGCTTATGCGCCAAATAATGGGGATGGGGAGCTGCTGACTGGGGCTATAGACAGGCGGTGGAAGGAATACTTTGAGGAGCTCAATCCCACCAACGTGCATTCCAAGGAGGAACCAGAGATGGGATGCCTGGGTATGGACTGTCCATTCTCAGGGGCAGAAGTTGCTGAGGTAGTCAAAAAGTTACACAGCGACGGAGCCCCGGGGGTGGATGAGATCCGTCCTGGGTATCTCATGGCTATGAATGTTGTAGGGCTGTCGTGGTTGACACATCTCTGCAAAATTGCGTGGACATCGGGGGCAGTTCTGGTGGAGTGGCAGACTGGGGTGGTGGTCCCTGGTACTGGAGAGGAGGGTCCGATCGATAGTTGAATCTCAGATTGAGGAGGAGCAATGTGGTTTTCATACTGGTCTTGGAACTGTGGACTAGCTCTTTACCCTTGCTGGGGTGATGGAGGGGGCATGGGAGTTTGCCCAACCAATCCACATGTGTTTTGTGGATTGGACTCCACCGGTTCTGTTCATAACCTATATGGACAGAATTTCTAGGTGCAGCTGTGGTGTGGAGGGTGTCGAGTTTGGTGGCAGGAGAATCTCGTCTCTGCTTTTTGCAGATTATGTGGTCCTCCTAGCTTCATCAGGCTCTGACCTTCAGCTCTTGCTGGGTAGGTTTGCAGCCAAGTGTGAAGCAGCAGGGATGAGGATCAGCACCTCCAAATCTGAGACCATGGTTCTCGACCGGAAAAGGGTGGTTAGCCAACTTCGGGTCGGGAGAAAGGTTCTGCCTCAAGTGTAGGAGTTTAAGTTTCTCTGGGTCTTGTTCACGAGTGAGGGAAGAAGAAGGGAGCAGGAGATTGACAGGTGGATTGGGGCAGCGTCTGCAGTGGTGGAGAGGGAGCTGAGCCAGAAAGCAAGGGTCTCAATTTACCGGTCAACCTACGTCCCAATCCCCACCTATGGTCATGAGACATGCAAAACTCCGACCTGGATTGCGGAGCCTGGACATCCCACCAGAGTCAGGCCATGACATTGTTTTTTAGTTATCCATGGAATGTTTTTAATTTAATGGGTTGCTCAGTGACATTCCCTCACTTCTTCTCTTGAAACTCTAATCTAATAAATGAAACATAGAGAGTCCCAGTGGCTCAGGTTCTGGGTGTTAATCTGCATAAAAAACGCAGCTTTGATAACACGTAATTGTTATTCATCCCAAAACGGTAGGTGGCGCTGTGGCGTGCCGTACACCGAGTTTGGCCCGTGGAAGGCCCACCATAGATAGAGGGCCGCTCGGTCCCTGCGTTCGTGTAGAACAAAGGCTTTCTTGGTGAGTAAATCTATTTTCACATTTATTGTCTAATGCAAAGTTTAGTTTGCGCTCAATTTAACTTTCATAGTACTTTGAAGAGACAAATTGGCTTTGTTTGGTCTGAACATTGTCACCTCTGTGGCGTTAATACGTTTTGTGGTTTGGCGTGTGGAGGTAGCTAGGCTAAATCTGTTAGCCGACTCGCTGAGTTGTTTTTACAACATCGCCGGCGAGTGCTGCTTTACCGGCGTTATGCGATAGTTCTTACGATAATGCTTTTTTTTTTTCGTTCGTTGCGCGATACAATAAAATGCTTACAAAGAATTCGTAAATAATAGCGTTTATTTTTTCCGGTATTAAGCTATTGTTAGCTTGCGTTTGCTATTGAGGCATTGCGTTAGTTGTAGTTAGGTTTATCGTATGTTTTTTTTTTCTTTTTTGCATTGTTTATTTTCAATGCACAAGCTGGTCACTCCGGATATTACGGTAGCATATTGTGAACAAATTTTTTTATTTTAGGATTGCCTGACCCCCTTCATTTCCTCTACCAAGATGTCAAGTAAGTACAAAATAACTTAGGTCGAAACTCACTATTGTGTTTTCCCTCTCTGTGTTGCTTAGACTGCTAAATTCCATTTACTTGTCTCACTACAGAGCGACCCTCCTATGCCCCTCCCCCCGCCCCAGCCCCTGCCACAGTAAGTATTCCAGAACATTCCCTTCATCCATTAAGTCGTTCTCCCACCTTACATCACCAAAGCAGCTCAATCCAACTGAGGATTGGGGGATATTGGCCTGTGTAGACAGGCTTTTTCTTTTCTTTTTTTTTTCTTTTTTTTTTGGGCATAAATGTCTGCAGATACACCCTTCAGTATTTTTTTATTTTTTTTGGGAAGTCACAGCCAATTCCTTAATTTCTGCTTTTTTAATAAGATCCACTTACAACGGTTCCACCTGCCCTCTCCATTTTCATTTTTATGTGGTTTCATAATGAAAGGGTGTCTTATGGCAATTTATGCTGCTGTTTGGGAAAGACTTTGCTGCTTTGCATGACATTATGCAAATCATAAGTAGAGACAAAGCAAGATTCTCCTTTCATTTATTTTTTATTTTTGTCCTTTTCCTCCTTGTTTGTGTCATTTCTCATTCGTGTTTTGTCTCATTTGTCTCCATTAGCAAATGCCCACCACCCCTGGCTTTGTGGGATACAACCCATACAGCCATCTGGCCTACAACAACTACAGGTTGGGAGGGAACCCCGGCGGAAACAACAGGGTAATGGTAGGACCGGTGCCAATCTGGGCTAGAATCGAAGGATAAATTTACCCACATTGGAGACTAAATTTAGGCTATTAAGTGTCTGTTAAGGGAACAGTGCTGAGTTTATAGTCAAGCAGTTTACGTAGCCTTCATAAGTGTCAGAGTAGCTTTCCTGTATTTAGAAAATTTTAGAATTTAGTTTTTTTTTGTTTTGTTTTTTTTCTCAGCCATGAATAGAAATATAGTTCTCAGCTGAGTTTCACTTCCCCATGTGCTTCTGTCAAACATTCGTGTTCACTTGGTGAGCTAATTACAAAGGTGTTGTGTGGATTTATGCATCTTCAGTCCAGAGCTGATTGTTTCTCAGAAGTGCTCCTCTTGACCCTTCCTGTTTGCTCACCTCATTCCTTCATTGTGCACAAAATCTGTTGCCAGTCTTGGCACAGTTTCCCACCATGCCAGCCCATGTGCATTTTATTACATTCATGGCTACTGTTGCTTCCAAAAATTGTCATCAGTTTTGCTTTTGAAGGTTAGCATGGACATTCATTTGAGGGAATGTGCACAAAATGTTGCTTTTCTGCCCATTCAGATCATGCCAATTTCATTTTTCAATTCTACTGTTCCCCTGACTGACTTCATTGTGTGCAATTTGTTGTCCAGGATCCTGACTTTAATACTCCCCACCCCATCTATCCTGTTTTCAGAATTCCTCAGGGATCACTGTTCCCAAGCCACCCAAACCGCCAGACAAGCCTCTGATGCCATATATGCGGTACAGCCGGAAGGTAAGCAGGAAGGTAAGACACCCATGGTGTCTGCTTTTACTGCTTGTAATGAGAGACTCAGAACGGAGTCCTTCCTTGTAGAGTCCGAAAGTTGGAGGGGGTGACCAGAGTTGCCTCCCCATGTGTGAGGCCCCTCCAGCGCAGATTTTTGGTAAAAGCTACTTTTGACCCCTCTGGATGGGTAGGAGGTGAATTCTTAATGTGGATACTCTTCTTAAATAACCTTTCTCTATAGATCACTGATGTTTTTCCCGTCTGCTTTCTTCCAAACCTGGAAATATCGTTTTAGACTCACCCGGTTATATCCTAGTGCACTCATCAGTTGTTTTCAAGGGTGTTTTTTTTTTTTTTTTTTTTTTTAATATTAATTGGTCCCTCCCTTTGCCTTTCCCATCATATGCTAATGAACCTCTGCTTTGTTTAGGTTTGGGACCAAGTGAAAGCTTCTAACCCTGATCTGAAGTTGTGGGAGATTGGAAAAATTATTGGAGGCATGTGGAGAGACCTCACAGATGAGGAGAAGCAGGACTACTTGAATGAGTATGAAGCTGAAAAAGTAAGTGCATACATTTTGAAAAGCATGTAAACTGTTAAATTTGTTTAATGCAATCATGCCAGATTTGATGTTTTGTGTGTGTGTGTATATATATATATATTTTCTTTCCAGATTGAATACAATGACTCACTGAAGGCCTACCACAACTCCCCAGCCTATCTGGCCTATGTCAATGCCAAGAACCGGGCTGAGGCAGCTATGGAAGAGGAAAGCCGGCAGCGCCAGTCTCGCCTCGACAAGGGCGAGCCATACATGAGCATCCAGCCTGCTGAGGACCCAGATGGTGAGTCAGTGCCTGTCTGTAGGATTCTCTTTAATGCTTATTGGGTTTAAATAGGGATTAATAAAAATTCTTTATTAGAGATTTCTATTATAATTTCAATAGAAGTCAATACTTTGATAGAAATGGCAATATGAACATTAATGCTGAATATTTTAATTAGTGCAGCAAATTGAAACAGAACTTTTCATAATATGAAATATTATAGGCATAATTTTTCCTCCCCCTTTGTATGTAGACTATGATGATGGGTTCTCAATTAAGCACACCGCTGCCGCTCGTTTCCAAAGGAACCACCGCCTCATCAGTGATATCTTAAGTGAAATTGTGGTACCTGATGTGCGCTCTGTTGTGACCACTGCTCGCATGCAGGTTCTGAAACGTCAGGTCCAGTCACTTATGGTGCATCAGGTAATTCATATTCACACAGATGCAATATAATGCTCTATCAGCTTTGACATGTTTTGTCGAAAAACATTTGTTTTTGAGTTATTCGATCTGTATTTGTGCAGCACAATTAACACAATTAGAGCATGTTTTTTTTGTTCCATTTCAAACATTTATAGTTTGAATAGTATATAGTCTTTCAGTCATTCTAGAATCTCTACGTACCTGACCAGGTTAATGTGTGCTAGATGACTTTATGAATTCACTCTGCTCCTTCCTCAGAGGAAGCTTGAAGCTGAGCTGTTACAGATTGAGGACAGACACCAGGATAAGAAGCGAAGGTTTCTGGAGACCACAGACTCCTTCAATACCGAACTCAAGCGGGTATGTGCTTGTACTCACTTTATTCGATGCCTGAAGTCCATTTAGGGGTTGACATGTTCTTGTGCTTGCATGCAGCTGTGCGGTCTAAAGGTGGAGGTGGATATGGAGAAGCTGGCAGCTGAAATGGCTGCAGCAGAGGAAGCAGCACGTCGGCGGGCAGAGGAGAGAGAGAAGGAGGCAGCAGAGCAGGCAGAGAAAGCTGCACAGGATGAGCTGCAGGCAACAAGTGCCCAGCCCAGTGCTGAGCAGAGCTCTGATGGCAAAGAGAACCAGGACAAGCCCACTCCAATGGATACAGGTCATTAGTTTAGTGTTATATTGAGTGTAATAATTGTTCCCCCATCATGAAAATCTCACACAGTTAGATGGTTTAATATTCGTACGAGTTCCCATATCCAGTCTATGGTCCTGCAGTGACTAGAAATAAAGAGTGCTTTGACCATTCTGCTTAACAGTTCAGAGAGCAGCAGCTCAGGCGGTCGAATCTGGAATAAGTCGCTCTGGATAAGGGCGTCTGATAAATGCTGTAAATGAATTTGTCCCCTTATGAGGACATAAGGTTACCTCCAGTTTGCTTTGTCTGCCCAGAGAATTTCCCACCACTCCCCTAAAAACGTAACTGGTTTAAAACGTGTGAAGCATTGCAGCTGCTTGGTGATTGGGTGCACAAATGTTTTTTTTTTTTTTTTTTGTTTGTTTTTTTTTTTTTTTTAGTTCAGTCACACAGGACTGAAGAACCAGTTCTAGAGAAACACACTACTTCCTGTTTGCACCAAGCTTTGTTGTTGGTGTTGATTAATTAATTTCTGCGAATGCCTGCTTACCTCCTCATTAGCATTTAAAGCTACAGATATATAAATGTGCGTCCTCTGGAAATCTCCAAGTGGCTGTAAATATGCACCATGGCTGAATTTTTGTAAAGAGACTTTAGATATGGCATTAGGGGACCACTAAGTAAAAAAAACATTGTCAGGGGATCTTTTAAGTGGTGCAATGTATGAGGCTTGAAAGGCCACTTATCATAAAACAGGAAGAATGAACATCTCTATTTTCTTGGGGGGAAAAAATCATAGCAGTGCTATCTCAGCAGACTATGCACGACCAACTCTACACCTAAATTTACTGTATGCATGGGGTTCCTGGCATTTTCACTCATTTAGCAGACGGAAGAACAGTTCATTGGGTACTGAAAGCATTGACTTAGCTGTCAATTACAGTTTTGAAATAACTCATTGCACCTTTTTAATATAATTGTATTATGTAATGTCATTGTGTTTAATTCATAGTATTATAGCTCCCTGTACAGTAGACTTTATTCCATATCATCCTTGCCAGTGTAGCAATTACATCACCCACTGCAGGATAAAGTTGGAACAGATACGGTGGGCACTTACATAAATCCGAAGTTGTTTTGGTCTGCCATGCTTAAAAATAAATGTTTGCCCCTGCAGATGAGGCCCACACAGAGGCTGCAGAGGGCCAGGCGGAGGCGGATGGAGATGCATCTGCTACCCCTGAGAAACCAGCCCCCCCAGAACCATCAGAAGGGGCCAAAAATGAGGGAGCCAGTAACTGCACCACCCCATCTGACAGCAGTTCCAGGCCTCCTGGAGAATCCACGCCCCCTGAACCTTCTCTAGACGAGCGACCTGCTGCCCCTCTTCAATAACCCTTGCATCTCAGTTACCCCAAACTGTCAAATCTGTTCTCAGTGATCTAAAGGGCACATAACTTAGTCCCTGCTCTAAGTGTGTATGCACTCAGGCCCTGCTTTTGACACCAGCTCAGGGCTGATTTAGGGTCAGAGGACCATCAAATCCAGGTACAGAAAAGTGGTGTGGAAGCGTGTTGAATCCATTCTCTGTTTTTCCAGCCCTTCAGCATTGTCGAGTTGTCACGAATATACCGGTAAATGCTCAAATCCTGAAGGGACTTGCGCATTACTGAATTGGTCAGATATGCTGGAGACATCAAGCAAAGACATTAGTCTTATGCTGCCATGTACCACCTGTTTGTCTTTCCCTCCCTCCTCTTCTCTTTTTGTGTCCCCTTTTATTTTTTCTTCTCGTGTGAAGAGCTGGGACTATGAACTGTACTTTTTCACCTATTGTAACTTACTGCAACTTCAACGTCAAAGGTAAATACTGGTATTGTTGCATCTGTATTAAGAATAAAGTTTCACTTTTAGCTGCATTTTACCTCTTAGCAAGCCTCTGACCTATAATTTTTGTATTGTCGATCCTAATTCAGATAATAAAATGATTTCTATTATCAGTTTTAAATGTGTGGTATGGTCTGTCATAATTGTAATGGTGACTTAACAAATGTAAGTTTCAAAATGTGTTTGTGGTACGCTACACGCAAAATGATTTATGTCCGTCGCTATGAAGAATTATGGCGTTCATGTTGCAGAACTGCTTCTTAAGCCGTGTTTTCTGTGTAAATAGTGGTTGTGCCACAAACTGACAAAACACCGCCTGCACTTTAATCGGCACTCATCTCAAAGAGCCAGACTGATTTCCTAGTCAATATTAAATTGACTTCAATATTCGACACAAGGCAACCAGCATTGTGAAGGACTACACACCCCTCACATGCACTCTTCACCCTCGTACCATCCGGAAAAAGATCCCAAAGCATTCAGGTCCTCACTGCCAGACTCTGCAGCAGCTTACATTTACAGCTTTTATCAGACGCCCTTATCCGGAGCGACTTACAATCAGTAGTTACAGGGACAGTCCCCCCCTGGAGCACTTTAGGGTTAAGTGTCTTGCTCAGGGACACAATGGTAGTAAGTGGGATTTGAACCTGGGTCTTCTGGTTCATAGGTGAGTGTGTTAATCACTAGACTACTACCACACAGTACCACCAGCTTCTTTCCACAGGCCATCAGACACCTGAATGCTCAGGAACTTTCCACTCTGGACTGACACACACACACGACCTCTGTAATATTAATCTGTCTGTAATATCCTCTATTAATGCACTTTTCCATTTTGTACAGCAATATTTGCTATATTTTACGTTGCACATTTATTACTCATTTTACTAGTTTTGCGCTGTCTGTCTAATTCTTGTCTACGTGTTTTTTTGTTAAATGTTAATCTTGCACTGCCTGTGTCCCCTGTTTGCACATTATATAATCCAGTTTGTCTGTGTCGCGCTTTAGTGGTCAGTTTATGTCTGTATGTAACTTGGTTTAAATGTTACATGTAGCACCAGGTTCTGGAGAAACGTTGTTTCGTCTCACCATGTAACATGCTTATAGCTGAAATGACAATAAAGTGAACTTCAAATGTGACCAGCTTTTTTTCTGTACAAAATATCAACAAACTACAGAATGGGACAACACAAGTGGCCATTTATTTTTTAATAAGTGAAATATTATGATCTAGAAATATTAATATAGTTTTGCATGAAATATTTAGTGAATTGTTGTTGTAATATGTTTATAATGTACAGTACAGGCCAAAAGTTTGGACACACCTTCTAAGGACCATTTACATTGGTAGATTCTCTCTGAAGGCATCAAAACTATGAATGAACTACAAATGTGGAGTTATGTACTTAACATAAAGTGGAGACCTGACCTCCACAGTCACCGGACCTGAACCCAATCTAGATGGTTTGGGGTGAGCTGGACCGCAGAGTGAAGGCAAAGGGGCCAACAAGTGCTAAACACCTCTGGGAACTCCTTCAAGACTGTTGGAAAACCATTTCAGGTGACGACCTCTTGAAGCTCATCGAGAGAATGCCAAGAGTGTGCAAAGCAGTAATCAGAGCAAAGAAACTAGAATATAAAACACGTTTTCAGTTATTTCACCGTTTTTTGTTAAGTACATAACTCCACACGTGTTCATTCGTAGTTCCGATGCCTCCAGGGAGAATCCACCAACGTAAATGGTCACGAAAATAACGAAACCGCCTTGGATGAGAGGGTGTGTCCGGACCTCCGGCCTGTGCCGTGTACTCGCGGGGGAAGGGGGGTTAAACGGCGCTGTTGACCGGGGTCCCGGCCCCGCCGCCGAGAGGCGCGTCAGTGCGGCGGACGGCAACGATGCGCTCCGGCCGCGCGCTCTGCGTGTCGCTCGCGCTCCTGTGCGTCGCCCCGCGCGCCGCGCCGGAGTCCTCGTCCAGGAGCGAGCCGGGCGAGTACGAGTTCGGCGACTACCGCGGCAAGTGGTGCGTCGACGACCAGGGCTTCGTGTACGGCGTCGGCGAGGTGTACCGCCCCGGCCGCGCCGCCTGCCCGTGCACCTGCACCGAGGACGGGCCGGTGTGCGTCCGGCCGAAGTGCCCGCGCATCCACCCGCGCTGCACCCGCGTCGCCTTCAGGTCCTGCTGCCCGGTGTGCGAAGCGGTCAGCAAAGTGTGCCTGTACGGGGGCAAAACTTACCGGCTGCTGGAGGAATTCAAGGTGAGAGATGCACGTAGTTTTACGCGAAGGAAACGGCGAAGTGTTGAGGGGGTCGTGCGAGCTCTACATTTTACATTTACATTTACGGCGTTTACAATAAAGCGATCAATTCTGGTTCACCAGGACCCCCAACTATGAATACAACCTTATTATTCACTCTGTTGTGGATTCTATACATAATTCAGAGAATAAAAAGGTTACAAGTTCGTCTAAATATTCTCTAAAGAGGAAAGGTCTTGAGCTGCGGTTTGACTGTGCTGTTCAGATTTTCTCTTCGTGGTTGACTGTAACTCCTATTGATTTTGTTGTTGGGTGAAACCAGAAATAATTTTTTTTATCACTAAAGATGCTTAATTACATTCTAATATACTTTGTTGGAGGTTTTTGGCGACGCCGTCCCAGAGTATGTTTTTGTTCTGTTGTTCGATCCAGTTGTCCCCGTGTGAGCGATGCCGCTGTGAAGCCAACAGAGAGGTGTACTGCACCATATCCGAATGTCCTGCCCTCCACTGCGTGAACCCCACATTCGAACCCAACCACTGCTGTCCCGTATGCAAGAGTGGTGAGAGCGCTTGCATGAACTTTTTTTTTTTTTTTTTGCTTACCCTCCATCATTTATGTATTGTTGATTGGTTTGTGGGCGGATTATTACGCAACCTCGGTTGTTCTGCCACGGTTGACTGTCACATGGCATCCCGGGACAAGAAGGGTGAATTGATCTGTGAAGTCACAGACTGGTGGCTGCGGTGATGGTGCAATGGAAAAACAGTGATGCAGTAGCACGGCTCAATAGTCTGGCTCTCGCCACTATCCCGCCCAGAAATAGAAACTAGCACAAAGCCGCATGGAGCCAGTCCTGACAACAGAAGGTGTGAGGAGCAACAGATTGTGTGTGTGTGCGTTTTGTGTCTGGCTGCATTCGCATGTGTGCATTAATGCGTTGAAAACACGGCCTTTTGCTTCCACGCACAGGACCGAACTGCTTTGCGGGAAACCGCGTGATCCCAGCCGGGGAGCGGGTGGACGTGGACGAGCGGATGGTGTGCTTCTGCACTTATCGAGATGGCACGTGGCAAACACACCCGCATGCCACCTGCGAGCCGCGCCAGCAGCCTGACAATGGGCCTGGTGGAACCGAGGAGTCAACCCAGCAGATCGAGGAGCAGGAGAAGAAGGAGAAGGGAAGAGTGTTCTCACCCAGGCTGGAGTTCATTCCATGAGAGGGCTTCGCTGTCGCTTCTCCTTCCAGAGGAGATGCGGCCAGGTCGGCCTCCATGGCCAGAAGCAAACGCATCCGGTGTGGGGCTTGTCGCCAGCGATGACCTCTTCCACCCCCCATAATCACAACATATGTTTAAACAAGACATCGAGAAGCATGCCATATGTAACACAGAATGTCCACACCCCGTGTAATATAAATATGTTAGATCTGGTTGTACCGATGTTTATGAGAAAGCCGCGTAGAAAAAAATTCAGATCAAGAAAATGCTTTTCATGCATGTGTGTTTAGTACATGTTGTGCAGTACAGGGAACGTTCATAAAGGGCTAATACTTGCAAACGTACACAGGGCTAAGGATGGTTAACCACGACTCTCAGGGCCAGAGAACTTATTTTATCTCTCTTACTAGTCAGTTATCCTTTCCACCCAAACTAAAGATTTCTTGTATGTTAATTAGGAGACTTTATCCAGTGGAAACTAGTAGAACTGTATAATCATTGATGTTACCTTGTGTTTTGTGTGTATCTTTGAACTGTGGTTGAAATGTTATGTACACCATTGCTGTAATTTCTCTTGTGTAGGTAATAGGCCTAATTTTCTAGGTTGCTGGATGGGATTTGACTTTTGCGCTGAATGATGGCATGTACCGCTTATGATCGTGTTCATATTTTGTTTTATATATAGGAATATTAACCCTGTCTGCTGTATCTTGCTCTGTGCTCAAGTGACTGGTAATATTGCAGTAAACTGTATTACTGATGACACTATAATACTGTCAAATTGTAGCTTAACCTTATATGTTTCCAGTAGTTTATAGTTATACACACTATTCCTGAAAAGACTGATACTGTATGTCGCTGTTACAGTTTCTGTCACCTTTGTTAATATTACGTTTGAATGATTCATCTTCAATCAGCCAAAACACACCAATGTCACACCAATGTCTTCTCACCTCTCTCCACTGGCTCCCGTTAGCTGCTCACATTGAGTTCAAATCCTTGATGCTTCCTAGTGCACCCTCTTATATCAACACACTATTAGATAGCTACACTCCTCAGATTGGCAAATTAAATGAGACTGAAAATTCCCTCTTCACGGGGTCTCAGATCCCAATCTACTCTATTCTCCTTTGTTGTCCCTGGCTGGTGGAACAACTAGTTGAGACTACTACAACCTTTAAGAAGCAGTTGAAAACCCACTTGTTTTAAAAGTATTTCAGACGAGTCTAACACTAACACGTGCACATGCACACACACTGCACAAAAAAAAAAAATCATCCAGCCCTTAACAATTCCCTAGCATGTTATTTTCCTGACAAGTTAGGCCTTATAATGGCTTTTAGTTTTGTAATTCAAAATCTATAGAAACTGAATGAGAATTGCTGGTGTCTTCCTCTTGTAATTCGCTTTGGATAAAAGCGTCTGCTAAGTAAAGTAAAGGTGTTTAGCACTTGTTGGACCCTTTGCCTTCACTCTGCAGTCCAGCTCACCCTAAACCATCTTGACTGGGTTCAGGTCCGATGACTGTGGAGGCCAGATGTCCACTTTTTGTTAAGTACATAACTCCACATTTGTAGTTCATTCATAGTTTTGATGCCTTCAGTGAGAATCTACCAATGTAAATGGTCATGAAAATAAAGAAAACACACTGAATGATTAGGTGTGTCCAAACTTTTGGCCTGTACTGTATGTGTGTGTTTATGAGATTCCTGTTATACCATCTAATATAATTATTTATTATTTCCTCTTGGTATGATGCATATTATATTTGTTTGAAGAATTATATTTGTTTTGAACATGGTTGAAGAATCATTCTTAATGTAATACTTAATATAAAAACAAATAATCAGAGTAAACTATGGCAACGTTTTGCATTTACATTTAACAGCTATAAAACCTTGCACTCAATTAATTATTTTCATAACCCCATTCTCAATGATTAACTTTCTGAGCAGATTCTTAAAATCTTTTGGCTTGTTCTCCAGGCTGCGCTTCGTTTTTCCGTCTGTAGCTCGCGCTACAGGCCGCCGGCGGAAGTGGCGTCATCGACGTGCGCGCGGCGTTATATCCCAGCGTCCCTCTCTCCTCCTTCCTCTTTCCCCCTCTGCAGCAATGTCCAAGAGAGGTAAGCGGGCCCTGGCTGAAATCTGCCCCCATCGTGAGGCGTGAAGGTCCCGCGGGGGCCGCATTCACCCCCGTCGGGCACGATCCTCGCTTCTTAACCCCCTGTGCGGGGTATTTTCTGTACGAATTGGGGTGTTTTAAACGAAAGGGACGTTTTCGCCTCAAACGTCGGAGCCGGCGGCCATCTTTGCTACAGGTGTAGCATGCTCGGCTAGCGAACGTGGACACGAGTGTTTAAAGCTTCCCGGCGCGTGTAATGCATAATTACTCGCGACGTTCTGATGGCCTGCGACGGCAGCGGTTCGGTGGACTCGCGACGCCTTGGTCGCTGAATTCGCGCCGGCCAACATGGCTGCTTCCGCTCCATGTGTCTCTGGAACCTGCAGCCCGTCGTTTTTAAGATGGTAATTCGCCGTAACGGGACTCGTGGGCCCTCCCTTAAAGCACTTGGCCGGTCTGTTTCGTGGCTGGTCGAGTTGTCGTGGGAGAGGGAGAGTGAAGGCCGCTGCTCGTGGGTGAGACGGCGGCGACGCGTGCCGCTTGGTCTCAATCGGCGGCGGAACACGACCGAATCCGCTGCACGGTGCCACGCACCTCCACTCGCGCTGACTCTTCTTCTCCTTTTCAGGACGTGGCGGGTCTTCTGGAGCCAAGTTCCGCATCTCGCTGGGCCTGCCGGTGGGCGCGGTGATCAACTGCGCGGACAACACAGGTACGCGCCCGGTGTTCGGTGTCGGTGGTTCTTGCAGTCGTGGTCAAGTTCCCCTTCTTAAAAGCACTTGCTTCGTCTGGTCAGTGGCTGGGTGAGTTGTCGTGGAAGGGGACAGTGGAGCCCATTACTTTTGGGTGAGATGGCAGTGACTTGTACTGTTAAATCTCAATCGGTGGTGGAACATTTTATCGCCTTTTAGTTAGTGATTTTTTTTTTGTGTGTGTGTGGACCTGGAACATGAAAGCTATTTTTGTCACGTCTTCCTCCAGGTGCCAAGAACCTGTACATCATTTCTGTCAAAGGCATCAAGGGGCGTCTGAACCGCCTGCCTGCTGCTGGCGTGGGTGACATGGTGATGGCTACCGTGAAGAAAGGCAAACCAGAGCTCAGGAAGAAGGGTACGTGTTTTCTGCTTTTTCAATCAGCGAGAGTGACTTGGTTTAGAACCATTCTGGGTTTATTTATTTTATTTTTATAGTGCATCCTGCGGTGGTCATACGGCAGCGGAAGTCGTATCGACGAAAAGATGGCATTTTTCTGTACTTTGAAGACAATGCGGGTGTTATAGTGAATAACAAAGGCGAGATGAAAGGTGAGTACATGTTGTGACCATCCCAACACCCTGCTGTTTGACAGGAACTGTAAATTTCCCACTTGTGGGTCTAATAAAGGAACTTATTTTATCCAAAGCATGTTGCTTTGGATATAATTTAGAATTATGTAAATTGTTTATAGTGGTAGTCCTTGTGAAACACTGCAGCACACGGTGCGCACGACAAAATGTCTTCATTTCACAATGAAATTTAACCCTTGGTGAGCAGGGGGCAGCCATTACAGGGGGACTGTGTGGACTGAACCTTGATCAGTGGCACCTTGGTGGTTTGGGCATTTGAACCGGCAATGGGTCCTCTTTCTTAAGTCAGTCCACCACTGCCCCCAATCACTGTTTACAGGTATCACTTCAGTCTCCCTCTAAATGTTAATTTTCAGGTGATTGGGGTGGTAGTAGCCTAGTGGGTAACACACTCTCCTATGAACCAGAAGACCCGGGTTCGAATCCCGCTTACTACCATTGTGTCCCTGAGCAAGACACTTAACCCTAAGTTGCTCCAGGAACTGATTGTAAGTCGCTCTGGATAAGGGAGTCTCATAAATGCTGTAAATGTAATTGCAAAAGAAATGCATGTGGTTCGGTTTGCATCCAGACACAAAGCCTATTACCCAACTTGTCTATTAGATTAAAAGCTGCTGTATGATTTCTGGCGTTAACTAATCGTTTTCATCCTTTGGTCTTCAGGTTCAGCCATCACAGGACCTGTTGCTAAGGAGTGCGCCGACCTGTGGCCCAGGATTGCCTCTAACGCAGGCAGCATTGCGTAATCTGGAGCCTGTCTTATTTTCATTAAAAATGTTGGAAAGAATGCTGTCTCTTGGTGTTTCAGTTCTTTATAGAGATGGTCATCTGATTTTAACTTGACTGGTGATCAGGATGGTCGTAGCCTAGTGTGTAACGCTCAACTATGAACCAGAAGACCCAGCTTCCAACCCCACTTCATTAAGTGCGTGGATTGAGAAAAGCACTGGATTGCATGAAATAATTACAATCCCTGATGGAAATTAGAATTTCTACACATAGCTTTGATGAGTAGAACTACTTCAGAATTCTTTGTTAGAATTTAATGTTAATGTACAGGACAAAAGTTGACACGCCTCCTCATTCAATATGTTTTCTTTTGGTAGGTGCTCACTGAAGGCATCAAAACTATGAATGAACATGTGTGGAGTTATGTACTTAACAAAAAGTGGAGACCTGACCTCCACAGTCACCGGACCTGAACCCAGTTGAGATGGTTTGGGGTGAACTGGACTGCAGAGTGAAGGCAAAGGGGCCAACAAGTGCTAAACACCTCTGGGAACTCCTTCAAGACTGTTGGAAAACCATTTCAGGTGACGACCTCTTGAAGCTCATCGAGAGAATGCCAAGAGTGTGCAAAGCAGTAATCAGAGCAAAGGGCGGCTAATTTGAAGGAACTAGAACATAAAACATGTTTTCAGTTAATTCACCTTTTTTTTGTTAAGTACATAACTCCACATGTTTTCATTCATAGTTTCAATGCTTTCGGGGTGAATCTACCAATGTAAATGGTCATGAAAATAAAACACATTGGATGAGAAGGTGTGTCCAAACTTTTGTCCTGTACTGTATTTGTGAAATAATAAGTCAGAAGCAACAAAAGAAGTACGTTGTTAACTTTATTGAAGAAACCACTTGCTTGTAAAAGGCTCTGATGGGTTTTTATGCAGAAAGCGTTAAAACTGCCTGGCCCAGGCAAGGGGGATGTCTTGGTTCTGCAGCACATTCAGTTATTTATTTCTTTTTCTCTACATGTGAATGAGGGTGTTGAGCCGAAATTTCCAACAAGAGTTTTACAAGTTTTTTTTTAGACCAATATAAACACACAAAATACAATAGAAAATTTGTTTCTGACTCGACGTGTGATCAGAATTGTGGTATTTACACCTGTATTACCGGGCCTGTTACTTCAGAAGCCGCTCGTTCACTGAAAGGGAAGGGAACAAAGTTGTTTTAGCTGGTGAGGTCGCTGGTGTTTTTGGCATCCATTAAAGCACACACACCTCTGTATTGCGGCCTCTGCATGCGGTTGTTGGGGCAGCTGCGGCTGCGCGGGACAAAGTTAATGTTGGTGCGAATGCAGCGCTGGTTCAAGGCCTGGGCTGGACGCATGTTGTCACTCATGCTGAGGAAGATCTGAGTCGGCTGGTTCTGACTGAGCAGACGGAGAGACTGCAACTGAGAGCAAACGAGAGTGACTACCAATTTCTTTATTTCTTTTACTGTAATTTCCTGAATGTGGTCACAATTAACAGGATTTAAACAATCAAAGGGCAACATAACATACAGTAATTTAATACCAGAAGATTATAATAATTAAATACAACTCCCTGGATCAGATGTCATCTGAAGTTTAAATACCAACTTTCTCTTGCAGAGCCTAACAGGGTGGAACCCAGAGCGCAGAGCTTATTGGGGTGTAGGGGGACCTCAAAGAGGATTCATCACACTTTATTTATTACCATAAAGTCCCTATATTATACAGGAACAGAAGAATATTTTAAGTCTGGCAGACAAGACCAGAATAAAGTCTTGTTAGGATGCTCATTATAAATAAATAAATGCCCTACATTGGCAGAGGGCCCAGAAATGAATAAAATAACCCGGCAAGTACAGTCACCTGCAGTCGAGTGATGTAGATGGGTTTGTTCATCAGGATCCAGGTGGCTGTTTCAAGGCACGGCGGGATGGTGATGGAGCCCTCATATGTGATGAATCGAGATGTCTCTGGGTAGAGCTCCTCTATGTTCAGACCCATGAGTAGGTATGCATCATCTGAGGGTCCAAAGGGGGGAAAAAAATTATTTCACAGAATTATTAACGTATTAAGTGATATGATGCTTGTATCCAGGCATAAACAGGGATGGTTGTCAGCGTGGTATGTCTAGGAGGAACTTGTCTCATTGTCTCTTCATTGGACGCAGTCTAGAACAAGGCAGTCTAAACAGAAGCCACGCCCCCACTGGATTCAGGCTCCATTCAAGGATTGGAGCGACCCCCCCCACCCAAGTCATAAGAGATCAGATAAAGTTATTGAATTACTAGGCTTCCAGAACCGTCAGTGGTGATGAGTTTTCAGTGAGCATGTTTTACATTCAGAATCGAGTTTGGCCACGACAGATTCTACAGTCTGATGTTTTGCTCGTTGTGCTGCTGCCCCCTTCTGGTTGTATTACGATACAACAGTCGAACAGTCAAGAAGTCAATATACTTACGTTTATAGGTTATTCTCGTAATCGTCTCTCTGTTCAGCAAGCGGTTTAGAAAAGCATTTGAAAAGTCTGATATCTGAAATCAACAACAATAACGAAAAAATCTGAATATGAGGATGATTGTTTTATTTTCTGTTTTAACAAAAAACTCACAGACCTTCAGGAACATTGATACCACTGCGATTCCATTGGGGCTCTTGGCAGCTTCGCTGTAGTTTAAATAAAGATCATGGTTGTAGTGAATGAGTTGTACCTGTAGGTGAAAAAAGAGTAATAATGTGTAAACAAGGTTGTCCTTTATAAGTTGGGATGACTGGCTAAAAATAATTCTGATCATCCATTTCAAGCACTTCGCAACATATTACATGCCATTCATGTATGTTTTTATGCCACAGTCATGCCATAGGTAACGCATCAGCAAAGAGAATTTTACAAATATAGTAGAAAGTATACCTGGGTCATTCACCAAAGAAAAATACACGGGTTTAAAATGAAATTCAGCTTCCTGTTTATAATGCTTCTGACAAATTTTGAGTCTCAGGACTGTTGCCTCTGAGGTGTCTACCCTAAATGGTTTTGTTTAATTTGTTTATGCATTTAGGTCATTCATATTCACACCCTAGCTCACTGAGTGATGCTCAGCTCATTAATAACAATTAGCATGCTTGTCAAGCCCATAATTAAGCTGTTAGGATGCAAATTGTGGGTGCTAATGACCTGATTTTGACAGGGACTGATGCAGAGGTTGTTGTTGTTGTTGTTTTTTTTGTCTGACTGACTGATGGATGAGAGTGTGCGAAATGGGAATATTTTCATCATCTGATGAAACTCAGCACGGAATGTGGACTATTTTCAGAACATTGCATACCCTTACAGTAAAAAGTGAAAATGAGAAAATTCTGGAATTGATTGGACATTGCAGGGCTGGACGTGCTCGCCTCGGCTTCCCTGGACCCATTCTGGGCTTCCCACCACCCCGTCGCACCGTTGCTTATGAATAGTTAATTGGCCAAGCTGAGAACAACTTTCAATCCATCCCCATAAAATCGAATCACACCCCAAATAAGGGTTTTTTCCAGACAGACTGTGTGTTTAGCAGAATACCAGGTCATCTGTTCTGAAAATAGCTATAGTCCGGGAGAAAACACGACAGTCTGGCCGCCTTGGGAAGTGACCATAATGACTCTAATGAGGGTAAAGTCGGCCCAGTCCTCACCTCTCCAGGAAAAGGTTGGCCATTGAGCAGGTGCTCAGAGCCCTGGCTGTCGTCGCTGCCAAAATGCAATCTGATCTCCTCCAGCCGGTAGCTGTAGCTCAGCGGGCCTCCAGAGATGTTCACGAGGTGCGCCTTGTCCGGCCGGAGAGACACGTGTCGGCCAGTGTTGTACATCGTCCCGCTGACCTGCCGAGGAGGAGGCGTTTCAGAACAACCGTTAATTTCAGTGAATCCTGGATACAGACTGGATGTGACACGAGCCTATTACATCACTCTGTCCAACAAACAGGCTGTCATCACAAAACTAAACCTATATGTTGCACTTACTGTCTGTTTCATATACATTTCACCATCGAACTGTAAAGAGAAGGAAACAGACGGAGCTCTGGAGATGAAATATAGCTGCGCATGAAGCTGTCTGCTTTCTCATACATGCACTTTAATGGAGTCTTTCATAACAAGGTAATCAGGTTTGTGTTTGTTTAGCAGGGGGGGAAATACTGCTGAGGCTCCAGGCATGGGTGGAGGGGTAATCAATTTTACGCGACACATTGTTTTAATATGCTTCCAGCAAGAGGCAGTAATTTCCATCTTAGCGCATAATGCAGGGGAAATCAAATGAGCGAGAGGCGCAGGGGCCTGCATTAAAGCAGTCAGCTGACAGCGTTATGAATTATGGGCCCTGTGCCTGCGACAAGTCTAATTACCACCCAGCAAAGTCGCTCTGAAGAAGTTCCTTCTGGATACCCCACCGCATCCACAATTGCCGAGTTAACAAGCAGCAACCAGAGTTGCCAGATCCTTGGCTTTCATGCAGAATATGGCTACTTATCCCCTGTAGCGGCTGCTTCACTTGCACAGGTGTGCCATGGAGTCACATGACTTGGATTCCAGCAACGCATTCTATTAAATAAGACTTGACTCAACTATCTCTCACCATCTGTCTGTGGGTTCAGGCTTTTTCTTTTGCTGCATAAATGACACTTAACATAGATTGAATTGACTCAAGGCATAAATGATACACATAACTGTACACATATATAAATATTAAGTAATATGCTAATATATCAAAATGTTCCATACATAATATTTAAAAAACATTGGCACACACATTGGGGCCCTAGAAATAAAAAACACGTCCTTGGTATCACCAACACATAACAGGAAAATAAGGCAAAGATCTGGCAACAGTGCTGAGGTTCTCCAAATGTGCTCTCCATCCCCAAAAAATAACCACGCGACTCACACTGAATATTAAAATGGCAATAACAAAAGGAAATATATGGATGGCAATTAGGTCATCTGAGAGAGCAAGCAAGCGCATGTCAATCCCAGGAGATCAAAACCCGCCTGCCACCTCATCTCATCAGACTAAGTCAAGCAGGGGTTTCTTATGTTTTATTGAGCGACAGGGAGCAGTGGGACGTGCTGCACGCATCTCGCCACTGACAACTTTACTGGAGAATTCTCCTCCGACTGCCATGGTGGGCACAGATGGTCATGCTGTCTAATCTCCTCCAGCAGATGCATGGTGGTATTAATCACAGGCGAGGAATTTAAAAAGAGATTATTAACCCACCGCTTTCTGTACCCTGCCATATAGCCCTGTAATCTCTGTTCCTGCCTTACCTGCAGCGTGTTTCTGGTGACGTGTACTTTTCCAGTGACTTTATACACTGTACAGAAGGCAGGTGTAAATGGTAATCTATGGGCAGTCTAATAGCATCACATATCACTTAGATGCTCTGAACAAGAGATCTAAGAGACACTAATGTGAAGCAGATAATTAAAATAATCTAGTTTTGCTGACACAATCACAGGTTTGTCACATCAGTGAATGCGTGTACATTACCAGTCAAAAGCTTGAACACACTTACTCATTTATGGGTCTTGCATTAGAGAACAAAACTGAAGACAAAGAAATATGAAATAACACACACAAGGTTATGTAGTAAACAAACATTTTTTAACAACTGAGTTTCTCCAAAGCAAAGAGCTTCTGCTGTGATTGCAGCATTTCACGCTCTTCTCTTCTCTCCACCACCAACAGGTCTGATGGTTTATGCTGAACACTTTCTTATCATTCATTCATTTTGAATTTGGGTCTCAGCATGGCAGTGTTTTGCTCCCTACCTTGATGAGCAGTCTTAAAAAATTGACTTGGAAAGGATCCCTGTCTGCTTCACATAGACTCTACACTGGTATCCCTCGGGGCTCAGTTCTTGGTCCCCTCCTTTTCTCCCTCTACACAAGATCACTTGGTGAGGTGATTTCCTCTCATGAGTTATCCTACCGCTGCAATGCTGACGTCACACAACTCATCTTCTCTTTTCCTCCCTCGGATGTACATGCTTCCTCCAAGATCTCTGCATGTCCAACTGACATTTAATGTTGGATGGCAGCCCATCATCTAAAACTCAATCCAACCAAGACCAAACTAATAACATTCATCATTCATTCTGTTTCTCTTGCTACAAAAATACTAAATATGTTTCTTGCATTGGATTCTTCAAAACGGCCACCATCTTATTGTCCACAACCTCCACAGAGTAGGTGTGTCCAGACTTTTGAGTGGTAGTGTACATCTACATTTTCAGCATTGCTTTAGACATGTTACAATAGGCAACTAGAAAATATCTGTTGATAAAACATGGCTACCAGGCGTAACTGCCGTGGTTACGCCCTGAAACGGCAGATCACACATTAGTGCGTTTCCAGTGTCTACCTTCCGGCCTCGAGTGCTAAGGCGTAAAGTGGTGAGATGGGGATCGAAGATCATGTGACTGGTCTCGATGTTCACAGGTGACTGCCTCTTGCCAATGGCACACAGGTTCCAGGCGGAGTTCACCAGTCCCCAGAAAGATGGAACTGAAATACATAGACAAAAAAAACGATACAGGCGCTGACAGCCTAGAACACAAGTTAGCTTCAGATTTATTGCAAATCCAACTCGTCCCTCTGAATGCAGCGAATACAACGATGCCACACAAATTAGATCGAGCAACATGTCCCCCCCCTGAAATACTATCATTGTGATGCCTCACAGAACAAGACAGATGCAGGCCGTATTATTTATCACCTGGACAGCATGTTAGCCTATACCATATATGGATCCGGACACATTTGGGTTATCTTGCTCTGCAACGAGAAGACAAGTATGAACGTCTCATGAAAGTGTAAAGCAATCTGTCACAAGCTGACAGCAGCTGTCATGGCCACTGCCTGCCCATGCTTTCTGATTTATGCATGCCCGTCTTAGTGAGCCGAAGCTGACAAGTGTGATGCCATCACAGTTTTCGCATAGGGCTCGCGCATAGGGCCACCCAATAAATAAATAAATAAATAAATACGTCACACTTACGACATCCCATGCTGTCCAACGTTTTTCCAGGGACGATTTAATACCCGGCCATTTTCTAAACCCACTAATACAAGCCAGGGCATTCTGGCTCTTACAATCCAAGGCTCCTTGTTGCAAGGCAGCAGCGTTTACCACTGCGCCACTGATCCACCTGGCAGCTATCACAGCAAAAACCTCGCTGCACATAAAACCACCCCCCGGTGCCACACAGGAAATGGCCCCCATGGCCTCCTTGTGTTCAGTGCCAGGTAAATCGTTGCCCAGCAGGAGAAAGATGGGCCTTCTGATCAGAAGCCCCCTGGACGTGTCAGCTTGACAGATGTGTTTGGCTAACCTCAGGGTCGGCTGCAGGGCCGAGAGACATTGGCAGCATTACGTAATCCAGCGGAGGCTACAGAAACGCAGCAGAGTTCAGCGACTCTCTCTTTATCTGACTCTAAGTAGAGAGATTATGGGTTTATTCCCTTTTAGAAGAGGCTGAACTCAGCCTAATTCAGCGATGGCCATCAGCCTGTAAGTACAGGCTGAAGTATGAGTGGAGATCTACTGGATGAAAAACATGGCACTGTACAATGTGAGGGCTTTTGCTTTTGTTCAAATGGAATTCCAATTAGATTTTAACTCTCCAAAATGTACGTAAAAAAAAATCTATTCCTGCATTTTTTAAAACCTTTTGCTAATTTGGTCACATTCGAGGCACCTTTTCTTTTTCAGCAGCTCATGGAAAAAAGATTCCCTGAGAGGGTTTGAACTGTGCACAAACACCAGGATGAACCACTTTGTGGCAACAGCATTCCCTGATTGCAGTAGCCCCTTTCAGGACAATGCGCCCCACCACACTGCGAAAATAGTTTCATGAAAGGCTTTCAGAACGCGACTAAGACACTCTGGATCAGCTGCTAACGTCTTGATATTCCATAATACCTTCTTCTGGAATCCATGCCTGGATCAGTCATAGCAGTTTTGGCAACACAAGCAGCACCTGCACAATGTTAGGCAGGTGTTCTTAAATTTATGGCTGATACTGTGGCGTATATTTATACCCATTATGTAGCCAGTATCCTGTACATAATTGGGCATATAATGTTCATTCCTCCTGCAATTCGTTCTAATTTGTATAGCTGTTATGTGGTGCCTCTTTTGCACAATCATCCCTAAATACATATCTGCTTCCAAAACTGGTGATGTAATAGTGGTGTAATCCCCTCCGATGTGCTGTGTGCTGACATTCACTTAGCCGCTTCTAGACCAAATCGAAATTCAAGCAAGAGTGTTGCGAAATTAGGCTCAGGCGGCCATTCAGGAGCTTCAGCGCCAGGTCATGGGGCAGAACTAAGCTGGGAAGCAGGCAGCTGCGGTGACTTTCATGGGGCCGCAGAGAACGCGCCCGGTCTACTTCAAAAAAGATGGGGTGGGGAGGGCATCACGCACTGCGCCTGCATTTACATTTACATTTACAGCATATATCAGACGCCCTTATCCAGAGAGACTTACAATCAGTAGTTACAGGGGCAGTCCCCCCCCCCTGGAGCAACTTGGGGTTAAGTGTATCTTGCTCAGGGACACAATGGTAGTAAGTGGGGTTTGAACCTGGGTCTTCTGGCTCTACAGGTTTCTACATCGGCAAAATCCTCTGACGGATGTGCAGCGGTCCTCAGAAAGAATCCATCTCCCCTTCTGAGTGCCTTTTCTATGAAAAGAGTCTGGGAAAGAATTGATGCTCACGGCCCCAACTGTTCCTCAGAACTCCCATCAATCAGCAGCACACTGCTCACTGCTGTACCTGTCCAAGGACACCCAGACCCAGATGGTCTGTCTCTCTTGGTCTGGTCCAGAATTCCTTGCTTTTAAGGAATTAAGGCTCTTTGCTTCCTGAAAGATTGCTAGCACACTATACACAAGTAGTAGCCTAGTGGGTAACACATTTGCCACTTACTACCATTGTGTCCCTGAGCAAGACCCTTAACCCTGAGTTGCTCCAGGGGGGACTGTCACTAGTGAAGGGCATCTAATAAATGCCATAAATGTAGCTGTAAATGTGCCTTTACTCTGGTATTCCTATAACATTATTTTCATGTAAGAACACAGGATTTGTTGACGTGACCCTCATTCAGTAGAAAACACTATTTAGTTTTAATATAAGATGTATTCATTGTATTCATAGTTGGGGGTCCTAATGAAATGAATGGTAACTTCAAAGCACGTGGTAAGTCGCTCTGGATAAGGGCGTCTGCCAAATGCCTTAAATGTAAATGTAAAGTTAAGATTTCTAGTACTGTATAAAAATCTTCAAAGCATACAGAGCAGTAACATTATTTTTGGCCTCCATTCACCAGCGTTTAATTATAATTGTATAATTTTCAGTATAAACATAAATGGTTCATCATAAAAAGATTATGTTTGCACAACCAAAGTAAGTTCTGCACCAAAACAGAGAGATGAGAAATGAAAGTGAATCGGTGTTAAATCTAGTTGGAGGATGGGGTGCAGCGTGGAAAGCGGTGTGCTGGCTTGGTGGCGCCTACGTGAAGGGTAGCGCCGCACTGACAGCAGCCGCGGCGGCTTGCCTGACGTAATTTTCCCAATGTGGCCAGTTACATTGCTTCAGGCAAGCACCTGCGTTCCAGACATAAGGTACAGCTGACAATTGAGCCACTTGTCAAAATAATGCCGGGTGCTGAGTGCCATGCTGTGCCAAAAAGGTGGAGCGTCACCCTCTCCGCAAGACCAAGCCAAGACCCATCCTCATGGAACGTTACGCGCCTGATTCAAATAATTAATAAAGATGTGGTGGCATTATTGGTGCTGCCTCATAAACGCCCCCCCCCCCCCCCCCCCCCCTCCCCATTCCACACGTCTAAATCCCATTAGTCTGTGAAGGAGATGGATCTGAAAAAAACAAAAGCTCCACATTAACGACTGCAGCTAACGACGGAGGACGCCATCGCGACGCAGGTAATAAAAAGCAAATCTTAATCTTCCTCCATCCTTTCACAGTTGCCATTTCAACTCACTCCCGACTGCGTGGGAGTGGGTTTTTTTTTTCTTCTGTTGCTTTTTCTCTCTCCCATCCAGCGCCCTCCCTTCTCTCTAACTCCCTCTCACTCTCCCCGGTCTCAACAGAGTTTCAAGGGCGTATATGTGAGAGCTGCCTGTGATCACAGAAAGATTTGGTGACCTACTTTCACCCTCCCGACTGTATGTACCATTCTCCTTTTCGATTAGTTGCCAGGGTGAGAAAATACTGTATAATAGAGACTCGCGGGCATCTTGCTTTTTTTTTTTTCCCTTCCCCTTATTGAGCATACAGCGCAGAGGCTGGTCGTGTGGAAAAGGAAGGACGGAACTGTGGCTGCATCGTTTAAGCTCTCTTAATTGGTTTAAGGGATACTGCCGAAACAACCACTCATATCAACAGATGTTCTGGACTCCACCCGTTTACCGCAATATCCCCCCACATGCCACTAAAAAAAAAAAAAAAATGGAATTCTTCAAAGGGGGCTCTTGCACACTTATCTAATGCTCGGTTCATCTCTCATTGAAAGATCCAACACATACACACAACCGTTCAAAAGTTTAGTGTCATTTAGAAATTTCTTGTAGTCATTTAAATAAAAAACATCTGGACTGAATTTTTGGAAAATTTATTTTAATCAAATATGAATATTTTCAAATGACTCCAAGCTTGGTAATGTGACTGAAATTATCAATACATATTTAAATAACGAATGGAATAATGAACCTTACTGTGGGGTCATACCATTGAGAATCAGAGCCAGACACAGTTTTTGACGACTTTACCTGGGACAAAACTCCCTTGAACAACATCCTTGTAGGTCCACCAACCATCATGAAGTTTTGATGAAACTGGCTGTGCTGGAGAGAAAAGGTAGAGAAGGTTGTACGTTAACTGGCATGGGTGTGAAGATGTGCTGCACATGATAAATCATTCAGATGAAAAGAGCACATCAATCATTCAGGGACGTCTTTGATGAACCTCCACAGCATTTTCTCCACCATGCAGAGTCCCTACAGCAGAATCTACAACACTGTGCTGTCCAAGGCTACTGACTGGACCTCAGGTCCCATGTGTAGCATTAAGGCACTAATAAGTACTTTTAAGGATATGTGACAAGTCCTTAACAAGTCCAATAACATTTTTTAAAGTGTAGCAGTAAATCCTTTCACAACAGTGCTTTTAAAGTTATTACCTTAAAACACACCAACTGGGATAGAAATTTAGCTCTCTGACGTGGGAATTTAACATTATGAATTCCTTGGGCGTCGTGTGTACTCAGAACTGAATCTACAGAGCAGGAAATGTAGGTCATGGCGGAATGGAGTATTCCCACTGTTCTCTCGCATTGCTATTCTCCACACCGCTCTCCGCCGGCTACAGGTTGTTGTGTGCATCAAATCCCCCCCCCCCAAAAAAAAAAAAAAAACTCATTACACCCTCAGCTGGATGCAACATGCCACACCAGTGTTCTTTTATCTGATGCGGAGTCATGCGAGGCCAGCACACACATAGTGCAAAGTGCATTCATTACGTGTCGAGTAAACATCTGGTCTGCTTTATGGCGCACTCGCGGTATAATGAAAAATATTTAAAAAGTCATATTCGGTGGTGGTCATCATAAGATCTTGTAACCAGAGGGAACATAAACATGCCTGAAATGACAGATCTGAATCTCAGACATTTCTCATTTTGTCTGTTTTATCACAACTGAACCCTTTGCACTGATATTGACTTATCAGTTGCATATGGCATATAAACACATAAATACAAAATATTATATTATATTAAGGCCATCCTTGGGGAGGAGCAGTTGAGGCTCTTCTCCTCATTGGTGATAAAACAGAAGGAGAAATGGACTGAGTGGACATTTGGGGTGAAGGTTTAATCATCACAAGTTTAATTAATTATACGAATGTTTCAGAAATTAAAGATAATTGTGCCTCTGTGGTCCAGAGAGTTTTGGAAGCTTCATCCAGTGAACCCTGAACAATCTGACCACAAGACTATGTCCGACGGAAACCCAAGTCATTTGTGAATTTCAAACCATCTAGAGAATTGAGTGCAGTGAATAAAAACAGATTGTTTTTGAGAAATAATAAGAAAAAACAGAACATGGCCTCTTGGCCATTTGGCTGGAGTGCTGTGGATAACGTCGCTCTCTGCCCTGCTCAGTCTGGATTTTTTGGTCTTTCTTTCTTTCTTTCTTTCTTTCTTTCTTTCTTTCTTTCTTTCTTTTTTGCTTCTGCTCCTGCATTTCCCTTCCCACTCAGACATGACTAACACAAAACCCACAACCTTGTTGCCCTTTAAATCACAAGCATGGGGTCTAAATGGCACACAAATTACACCACCCAGCAGGTGGTAAAAACCACGAATCGCTGCTGAAGTCTCCATTATTTGATTATTTGTGTGTGTGTGTGTGTGTGTGTGTGTGCATTTAATATGAGAAAGCAAAGTAACATATGACACCCGGTGACACCGCCTGTGTCTGCTTCCGAACTGTTTGAAGAAAGCAAGCAAACCTCCACCTGTCAGACCTGAGATCTTCTTGAATAAATCAGTGGCGCTCTGGCTGGGTCTCAGCTCCTCCTCTCCTCGCCTGCAGTTCCGTTACACGGGAGATGTTCTGATTCTGATGGGGGGACTGGGCCAAGATCGGAGGAACCGGACAGACATGCAGACACAGAATTCTCCCTGGCCGTGACGTCACGTGGACCACAGATTAACATAGTATAAATTCAGTATTCCTTTTAAAGTCGTTTTCCCTTCGGTGTCGTAATAGTAATAATCGTGTCGTGACTATAATTCCATTTTCGTCCCAGTGTCTTCTCGCATGGAAAAGTTGAGCCACGGAGCCGAAGTTGATCGCGTCCACGGCCCCGGATCAGCCTGATCATTTATTTTCTCCCACTTCATTTATATTAATATTATAATAATAAATGTTTGCGTGGCCGTGGAGCCTACCTGCTGAGGTGATGAGAAGATGTGCGTGGAGAACAGTAAATATTTCCCAGACTTTCTGCATTCTTCTAGCGTCCCATGTTCCGCGGGCTGCGGCCACCGGGCGTCATTCCCCACCGAGGCGGAGCGGGACGTCGGGAGGTGAGGATGGGGGGGGTGGTGGTGGTGGTGTCCAGATCGAATTCCAGATGCGCTCCGCAGACGCACGCGCGCGCGCGCGCAGTCCAGTATAAATACTTCAAAATACGGCGGAATGTTGCGGCGAGGACGAAAAGCGGCAAGAAAATGACGCTCACGGCACGCCGCTAGCCGCGGACGTCGGTGTTAATCCATATCGATAATCCTCCGCTTGGCCCGCAGATGGCACGGCGCTCGGAACCGCGGAGCGCGCGCGGGGTGGGGGGTGGGGGGGACACGCACGCGCGCACGCACGCACGCACGCACGCACGCACGCACACCAGCGCTGACGACGGGGCTTTCTGCTGCAGATCGGCTGTGGAGCCTCACGTCGTGTAAGAAGCGCTCCCACGGTGCCATGCGCGGATCATGATGATGGTGGTCCAAATGCCGAGACGGAGCTGGTGGCACCGACTATATATATATATACACACACACACACACACACACACACATTTTATGAAAATAACGTTTTATGAAAGAAGGCGGCATATTCGCGCTTTATAGATAAGCGAGCAGTAGTGGAGTTGAGAAGAACACGACACGGTCCTCGGCACCCCGTGATTCAGGATTAGAAATTGTTCGCTCGTTCCCCGTCTTGCGTGAGATGTGGGTGTTAGTAGCCTAGTGGGTAACACACTCGCCTAGGAACCAGAAGACCCAGGTTCAAATCCCGCTTACTACCATTGTGTCCCTGAGCAAGACACTTAACCCCAAGTGTCTCCAGGGGGGGGACTGTCCCTGTAACTACTGATTGTAAAGCGTTCTGGATAAGGGCGTCTGATAAATGCTGTAAATGTAAATGAGATGGATTTGGGATCAGGACCATGGACATGTTGTACATGCTGCCCCCCCCCCCCTCACTTTTGACCCCAGGGACAAGAAAAAAAAAACCCAAAAAAGCGAGAATATCGATTCTGGGGAGGCTCTCCAGCGTTGTGCTCCCCGGGACTCCAGGCCCTCCAGCAAGTCAGCGTTTTCATTCTTCCCCAACAACTCCCAGCACAGCCCAGGCAGATGCAGGCTGGAAGGAGGGGAGCCGAACTGCCGCCTGCGCCCCGCTCCCAGGGCCATTCCTGCTTGCCGTTTTACGACCTTCCCGAAGCTTCTGGGGCTTCTTGGCCATAAATCGCAGTTCTTGCTGCGACAGTTCGGTGAGGGATTTTCTGCTGTGTCTCAGCTCGGAATACCTGGAGGGAATGGTCTGGCAATCGGCCCACTGTCCCGTCCACAGGGTTTCCTGGGACAAGCCAATCTGGGAGCTATCTGAGAACAAGTTGTTGGCTGAGCCATCCTCAGTCGTTATCTGGAGAGATGAAAGTCAAGTCATATACAAGCAGAAACAATAGATTCAGGTTTTTTTTTTTGAGACCCTCTTATGACACAATAATTCAACATCTCTTCATGTCAGGATCCGGTCCGGTACTCTGAGTTTCGTGTTCGTCCTGTGTTTGTTCTCACCTGTCTGTGCATGTTTAAAGCGGCCTTGTTGGTGTCTGTCCTCTGCTGGGTCGTCGTTTGGAGATGTTTTACTCTGTCTTGTGTTTTTGTAATAAATCTAATCTTGTGACTTGTGCGAATGAGTCCCACTTTCCTCGCCATGTCCTGCAACCGTGATCATTTATTATTTTATAACTACATTTCATTTATGTTGTAGCAACAATAAAAACATGGACTGGCTGTCTTGAGAGCAGCAACAACATGAACAGTATTTATCTTCAGTAATTCGAAGCACAACCACATCTCATAGTCTCAATATAAGTGATTTGCCAGCATTACATGATCAGTTCATATCCAAACCATTACGCCATTTAACATTCCAGATGAGCACAGGCAGCTGAACATTACTGCTGGATACTATTGCTTGAAATACAGTGTTCATATGTGAAGTAAATTTGATGGTTAATGCCAGTGAATTTGTTAAACTACACACTGGCACATTTGAAATTCCCAGTGAGGTGGTGTGGACCCGATGGACAAGAAAAAAGCTGCACACGTTCAGTGTTTGAAAATCCCTAATTTAATTTATTCAGTATAAAAGAAAAAGAACAAAAAAGCATTTAGACTCATGACAAAAGGAAACATCAATACAAACACAATCATAGGGCTCTGCTCGTGACCCAAGTCCAGTGCACAGATATGCCTTTACCAGCACATTTAAACATTTAAATGTATTTAAACATCTTAGCAGAGAAGATGTCCAATTAGTGTAGAAACAGAATTAAACCAAGGAAAAGAAAGTTAAAAGTTATTCATTGTTCTTTTTTTTTTTACACAAATCAGAAAACTTCAACTGTTTGCCATTTCCAAACAGTCTGCTCTTTGCTTTCATCATAAATGCACCATGGAAGCTGATTTCATAGGAGCCAGTCAGAAAAATTCTTTCTGAAAACAATGTGAAACTTGCTGCTTTCCTAAAATAAACCCCATTTCTGCACAATTATTCATCACTGGCACAGTCACACACACACACACACACACACACATACAACATAATCCAACCCACACACCAAAACCAATAACAGCTTTTATAAAAAAAAAAAGAGCAGAAGAACAGCTGATATGGAAATAAAAGCATTTTCATTAGAAAATATAGCACGCAAAAAATCAAGAACAAAAGCAAACAAATTCAGAGCATCACGGGCCAACTGTGATGTTCTCGAAATATTTAGAACATATTTAAAGAATGTGCCTGAAACATTTGAAGCAGAGCATCCATGTAAACACTGGGTAACCATAGATATTCTCTATATTTCTGTTATATTTTGTTCATGGGAAAAATCTACCAAAGTTAAAATCCAATTCTAATAAAGTACAGTACATGATACATGTATCTAACATGTATAGTACAGGCCAAAAGTTTGAACACACCTTCTCATTTTCTTTATTTTCATGACCATTTACATTGGTAGATTCTCACTGAAGGCATCAAAACTATGAATGTAACTGTAAACTGTACAGTATTTCTTAAAATGATGTGTAAAAATGTTGCACATAGCGCAGTAAGTACTAAGTACTTGGATGATCTCAAGTACTTAAGTACAGAATGATGTCAATTAGCAGCACTGGGTTGAAATACAGATCTGAAACAAAAGGCAAACGCTGATTCACACACTTTAAATACAGTCTACACCAGCGTCACAAGAGCTCATAGGCACAATACAATGAGACACACAAACATACACACAAACACGGGCAGGCTTCAGAAACAGTGCGGACTTTCAGTCCAGTTTGTGATCCAGTGCTTCTTGCTTGCGTTCTCGATCAGGAAGCCCTCACTGACCTGGTAGCGCTGTTCCTTGCGGATCTTCACGCCGTGGTACTTTGGCATGCTCCTGAAGTAGGCAGCGCGGTGGAAGAAGCCGCCCTGTGTAGGTGAGAGGTAATGTAAGCTCGCTGCTGTGGTCAACAAGTTTATGGGTGTGAGAAGAAGGAAGATGTTACAAAAGGTAGTCAGACTTTCAGAAAAGTCTGAGAAAATCCACTCAGACACAAGGAGAGACACGTAGAGGGAAAATGGATGAAAGATTACATCACTGACAAGACAGAAAATATTTGGGTGTAATTTGCACTACAGAAGCAAAAGGTTCAGAGATATGGGCACTTTTCCCAGAGCACAATGTACCGGAAATGGTTCTATGAAGCGGTTCCATTGCATCAGTCTTCCTTTCAAGGGTTCATGCTAAGACTAATCTAACCCCTTAGTTCTCAAATTGTGAGACCTAATAGTCAAATCAGGCTCCCTCTAGTGTTTGATATTCTAATTATCCTCACTTACTGTCTGTAGTGTTGAAAGTGGGTGGCAGTCATGATAATAAATCATTTATAAATATGCCACTGTTTTGAAATATTGTGCAGCCAAATGTTTTTGTAGAGGTGGTAAGGTGAACAATTTGAAATAAGTATTTGGGGGTGGTAAATGTTAATTGAATATTAACATGTAACGTGATATTTGCAGGACTGTAATTTATGTCTTTGATTGTTATCGTTACTGTGATCGTGTGCGATATCCATTGGAACTGTTTTGTCACTGCACTGATGTGATTTTATTAACTGTCTGTCAGTCTGCATGTCCCTTGTTTCAAGATTACACCAGAAGTTTCAGAAAACACATTTACTTAGACCTTGTTCCAGTGACCAAAGACCTAGCAACCAAAGCACAACTTGTTCCAGTTTGTTCCAGTTTCAATGACTTTATGTCTCGTTTATGAATGTGTTGTGGACTGTCCACCTAGAGTTCACAGGGTAAAGCAGAAGAATGAAGCAGCGCTTAAATTAGCTTCAAGGAAGAAGCAGACCATTTAGACCAGAAGAGAATCCCAGAGTTTACTGGCTGTCAGGGAAGCGTTATTACCCAAGAACTACAGTGATACAGGCTGGGGCCCACAGGGGCCCTGCTGCCTCTATATGTCGTCTGTGAGTCGGTCGTTTTCTGAAGGCTGCGTCCTCATCTGGGCCTTGAGGCCCTTGGCCTCATAGAGTTTCCGGGTGCTTGCTCTTCTGAAGAAGCCGCACTGGGAAAGCAGGGTTTAGACATGATCAGTGACGCCACAAAGAGAGGAGACTTCAGACTGATTCTCTGTAATTGGCGGATGTAACCAGGTGCCATACTACTGTATGTGCCATATGACTGTAAATACCAGAAATACCAGATGCTGTTCAGCATTTCATCCCTACAAAGTTAAATTGAACCTAGCCACTTACCTTATAGCCGTGCTTGACAGAGGTAATTTTACAGGCTACATACCTTCCATAAAAGCAGAACAATGAAGGTGAGAAGGAGGAACCCAGCCAACACCGAAACAATCATAATCCACACTGGTGCTTTATATGGGGCCTTCGCCGGCAGATCAGGGTCTATCTTCACTGTGAACTGTGAGTTAGGATAGTCAATATGTCAATAATCGATAACAGCCATTGTAGCTAACCATGAACTGAAAGAATTCAAAAGAATTAAAGACAGAAAAAGCCTAACAGTACCTCTTGGGTTTTAGGCATCATGATCACTATGGGTTTGTTTCCTGTTAACTGCAGTGTGGCTCGCCCATTCACAGTTATCCGACTAGCATCAGAATAGTCCTAAAAGACAGCAACTCACATGATTTATATACATATTAATCCATTGTCACAATGTTAAAAAGAATTTGTGGACATGAGACAGGAAAACAATAAGTTTAATTTTGCTATAATTAGTAATTAACACAGCATTATTGATTGTGAGTACCTGTCCTCCCATAACTCCAATGTCTTTTCTTTCCCTTAAGTTGCTATTACTAAATTTATTTTGGTGAGATTTCATAAACTAATGATATTTTGCCCTGTGTTAAAAAATATAAGATCAATGCAGTGGATGCATTTATGTTGGATTAAAGTCACATTAATGCATGCATTGTGTTAGAATTAACTGAGAATGTTGCATGTTAGTGTGTATTTTGCGCGAAAATATTGTTTCCCACTCTGTTTTACAGAAATAATCAAAACCAATATCTTATATATATAAAAAAAACATGACTCCTATGACAAAATATGTGTTTGTTCCCAAAAATACTATGATTCGAAACTTGATCACTAATCATATATAATCGCAGCACCTCCAGCATGGTGGTGTTCCACAGTCGAGCGTGGATGGTCACCATGGCCGAGTTGTTCATGTGCAGCAGTGGGCAGGTGAAGCTCTGACAGCGCGCTCCACCAGTGATGCAGCTCTGTGGACAGATGTCAGTAATAATGACTGGTAAGCAGCCAGTGCCTGGAGGCTGTAAAACTTGAGTAATTAGTTCAGGGACTGGGCTCTTTCTGATTTCCCAGTATGGCAGACACTAACTCTAATTATCATACGGCACTGGGAAAACCGATTCAATAGGCTGGATTTAATATACCGATATACATTTTATGGCAATGTCATTGGCTCTCACTGTCGAGCAGAAAGTCTTAAAAAGTTCAAAGTTGTGTGGGAGAAAGCTTACCAAATGGATATCCTTCAGCTTGGGCCGTCTGATGCCAGACTGAATTTGCGCTGGCTCAGCCTCAGTATATGCCACATCTCGTCTTCTCCGCCCATTTTCTGACAACTAACAAGACCCGGAGAATGAGCAACATTCTCATTCTCCCCACCCCTTTCCTGGTCGCGGTTTAATGTAATCAGATTCATGATAATGTAACTGCAGAGCATTTTACTGTCAAGAGTTGCTTTTAACATTATTGCAATGGAACATCAATGCCGTACCAACGCTACTTTCTCCACTTCACTCAGTGCTAGGTTCAGGGGATTCACAATATCTCCTGGGGGCACGCAAAACTTGCTTGATGTTCCAGTCATCTCAATGGATGTCAAGTACAGCAGCCACTTGCCATTTGCCACTTCATAGGGCCATTCAAACGCCACCTCCATAGCGCCCAGGTTCCCAAGAGGTTTTCCAAACAGTTCCACCTACAACAGGAACCTGGCATTAAACCCAGTCTCTTAAAATAAACAGCAGTGTGTAGGCATGTGTTTTCTGTGTGCACTTGGAATAACTATACAGCCACAACAAAAAAAGTGAGATTATATCTTCTTTATGGTATACCATTATGAGCCTTCCCTATTTTCCTATTTTTTCAGTCACTACTAATACCAAAAAAGGTATAAAATTACCATCAGTTTTACTGTTGTTGCTCATGCAAAACAGTAAAAGGCCAAACTGAACCTACAAGGTGATCAAAATTGGTCAATTTCAGTAAAACCAGGCTCAGTTTATGAGTACACAAGGCCATATGAGATGAAAGTAGGTTGGATATAAAGAAGACCTGTGACTCTTATCATGCATACACACACACACACACACACACACACACACACACAGAAAAACTAGAGACTCACATCAAAGGTAAACGTGACTGGGCTTCCAATATCTCTTGTGGACTTCATGGCAGACTCTCCCACAATTTCCCCACTACAAGAAATCTGAAGACTGTTTTGTATTCTGTATTGGCAAACAAGAAAAGGAATCCTGTCTTGTTATTAAAGATGACATTAAATGTGAAATTGATTGATGAGTAGGCAATCAATCAAGTTTCAGAAATGTAAAAGAGCTTATTTTCACATAATTGGCACAAAACTAAAATTACTTACAGAGTAAAAGATGTCTGCAGAGAATACTCTACCATCAGGTGTAAGGGCAGTGGTTGAAGGTGACTCTGCTCACTCAGTCTGAAGGCAGACAGAAATGGGCCGGTGACCTTTCGACTAAAAGTGGTTGCATGTGAGTGGTCGGTCTCACGGCTGCAGTTTGTAATACATACGTGGAAAGCTGCAGTTGGGTAAAAATCTCTGGAGTATCCAGGCTGATGTCGGTCATCTCGAAGATGATCTGAACTGGAACCTGTTTGTGAAAGGGGAACCAACATGGCATGTCATAGAAAAAAACCATCAAGGTCTGATTTTTGACCCCATTTAAAAATAAAGTTGTAGAAATAAATAATACATCTGTTTGTGTGTGATGTTTCACTTCAGAAGACCTTCAGGCAAAAAAAGAAATACATTTTTTAAGGTGAAAGCTGCAAGCGATAAGATTTTACCATCTTGTTGCTGCCGACTGGGTTCCCAATCTCACAAAGGATAAAACTGTCTCCCACAGAGCACTCAATGTTCTGTCAGAATATTGGAAAAAGCAAAGATTTTTGAGCATTGATGAATTTTTAAACTTTTATTTCTTATTAAAGTTTGGCTGGTGGGTAAAACTTTTACAATGTTTATCTAAGGAATCTACACAACATAAAATTTAACTAGGGATATTACCTTGGGACGGGAACCAGAAAACTGCAGTGTGGGAGGGATGGTGACATTCAGAATGGTGTTGTGAGCATCCTCTGCTAACCTCCCTTGCGAAGGGTAGTTGGTCACGTTTACAAGCAGCATTAGCTTCTTAACACTGGCATTGTACTGGAGAACCTGACGATCTCCCTGCCTGAACAGTTAGAAAAACAATGAAATGCGCTCATAATACCCAAGCACCAGAGCAAACTTTCCCTTGATCTTGCCACTGAAACAAGTGCTTTAAAAGAAGCATAATGAATGCCCCTTTCAAATGAGAATTAGTATTAGGACTACATATTACACTCACTTTATTAAAAACCCAACCCTACAGTTACACCTTGTGTGTAAGCTTATATTAGGCTACATTTCCATCTCTGCAGTGTGCATAATGGATGTGATCTGTCAATTAGGCATCCCATTAATTCTTCAATACCAATTCATCATAATGGGAAAGCAGCGTGTGCCAGGAGCAACACGGCCAATAAGGATGCATATTGGTGCACACTGGTAATCTAGCAAACCTAACCCTGTGTGTAGGTGTGCAGTGCCATCTGCAAAATGTTTTCATCTCCTGTACAAATTGGAATATTTACAACATTACAGTACTTCCAAGATTTCAGCAGGAAGATAATTCACTCGGCAGAAAAATTAAACATTAAGTCCCACCACAAGCCCATACATGCCCACCATTGTGCCAGGTTCGGATAGCAATCTGTTGGCCTGCTGTTGCTAGTTGCATTTTGTGTAGGGCATCCTCCAGCCCCTAATCAGCGGTCACTTTCTGACCACAGTGTGGCTGATGATGGTGTTCCCTCAGGATAAAAATCCTCCCACACTACCAACATCTACCACCAACATCTCCGGGTCAGTGCCTGCATGTTGAGAATGGTTCCACACCACTATCAGAATTGGTCATCAGTAGCCCTGTGTCAGGTTAAAGAGGTGAAAGGAGAGCACTTATAATCCCGGTAGACCCACCTTGGCAAAGGGTTTTCATCAGAGTCAGCAAACTCAGCAGTCATTTTCAAGTTGCTGTGGCACTTATTGTCTGTGCCACAGGCCTTCTGGAAATGAATCTTTAAAAAAAAGAAACAGTGCAGGCAACATTTAGTAATTTTCCTCAGCTTCGTGAACCTGAGTAAACATGGATTTAATACCTCTAGATGGTTAAGCCAGTTCACACACTGTCTGAGTGTCATCGATTTGCTTTATTACTACAATTAGGTGCCAATTTATGCCTTTTTACCTGGTCTCACTCATTAAAACATGAAAAAACATCTGTTGCCAACCTGACTGCCACTCAACCACAATCTAAAGTTTCCCAGTTTATTTGTGCCATTAACAGCTAGGGTGTCAATCATGTCATTTTAGCTGACAGTTAATTGCCATGCAAATGTGTCAGTAAGCATAATGTGATTTATTTAAACAAATGCAGAAGCAAATTCTGAATTCTAAGACTGGTTATCATTTACAGGAATAAGAGTGAAATATTCAAGACCACATTTTGGAAAGTTAAAAATGCCTTGCATTTTTTGCCAAGGTAGCTCTGGCATAAATACATACTATTGATAAATCGAGATATTGTAGGATGACATATAATGTCATAAAATGCATAGAGTACATCCTTACCTCCTTTTTATCTGTGGTAACTTGTCTGTCACTCATTACAGGAAAGTCATCCAGGTTTTGAACATTTGCATTTGAACTGGGCGTGGGATTTTCCAGAGACATGTTAAGAACAAAGCTGACAGCCTCAACCTTGTCACGGATCGGTTTCTGAAGGCAGCAGTCAGAGGAACATCATGTCAGAAACTACAGTGCTGACAAGAGTACAGCCCACTGGAACTGAAAGTGTAGAATTAACATATTATAAAAGGGATCTTGTACAATTTCCTGGGAGATCACTACTCTCTCACCACCAGATTTAGCTTGAGAGTATTGCAGTCTGAAGATGGCATGGTGAATAAGCCTGTGTATGTGCTTTCGCCACTTTCCAGGAAATGCACACGGGAAATGCGCCGGGTTGTGTCTGCCCTCACTACGTACTTCACATCTGAAAAGGATTCGGTGTTAATGTTCATCAGTGTTTTTGAAACTCACTGCAGAAACAAGAGCTTTTATTTCTTGCTGCCAGACAAAAAAACAGCAAGAATTAAAATGTTTAAAATGGCAACTGGCAGAAGAGAACAATACTTTTATTTTTTAAATCAGATTCTACAACTTTACTTCTAAGACAACCTTTTCCAAGAAAATCTTGTCTTTAATAAGAAATGATACTTACTGGTTTTCCTCTTGCTGGGACCACCTGTACTGTATGTGTAGGAGAAGCATACCTTAACTTCTACACTGTAATACAAGATGGTCAGTAATGAGGTGCTGTTCCTTTATATTTAAAAAAATGCATAATTCAGATATCTTGATGAAGTTGAAAATAGACTAACTCACCAGGAGTCACAATTATCTGGGTCAATCATCTCTGGTGTCACAGTTAGGGATTTTTGGATATGGATCACAGGACGTGCCCTGAATAAAAAATTAAAACAGTCACATATACCCATATATACCCTTAAATCACTCTTCATTTCCTTTTACACTATTCATTTACTCTTAAGATACCTTATTACAGCTATACGGTCATCCAGTGAGCCCACGACTATGTCAGGATATTTGTTCTGATCCACATCCATGCCTCCACTGACAGAGTAGCCGAATGTCTGGAAACCACCATTTTTCATATCCTCCCCTTTGATTACCTGCAGTGCCAAATGGTTACAATCATTACTTTACTTTACTTTACTTTATTTGGCAGACGCTTTTATCCAAAGCGACTTACAATGGGAAGACACCAGCAATTCTCGTTCGATTTCTATAGAATATCAAGAGCCCTGATAAGGCTTAGACTTGTCATTGAAGAGCATGCTCGGAGAGTGTTGGGTGCTAGACTAAGAAAAATTATAATGTATTTATACATTTTGTATTTGTTTGTTCAATGTGTATGCATGTGTATGTGTTAAATTTGTCTGTAATATTTTTGGAATAAGAGGGTTTTCACCTTCTTCTTAAAAGTGGTGATAGTCTCGGCTAGTCGTGTGGAGGAGGGCAGGTTGTTCCACCAGCCAGGGAGAACAACGGAGAACAGACATGATTGGAATCGGAGACCCCGTGAAGAAGGAATTTTTAGTCTCCTTTCGTTTGCCGATCTGAGAGAGCGTGCAGGAGTGTATCTAGGTAGTAGTGTGTTGATGTAGGAGGGCGCAGTTCCATTTACAGCCCTGTAGGCAAGCATCAAGGATTTGAACTCAATGCGAGCAGCTACCGGGAGCCAGTGGAGGGAGGTAAGAAGAGGTGTAACATGGGTGTATTTTGGCTGATTGAAAATGAGACGGGCTGCCATATTTTGGATCATCTGGAGTGGTTTTATGGTGACTGCAGAGGCTCCAGCCAGGAGATGGTTATAAATGGTTATACAATGGTTATACAATGGTTATAAAAGGGGCAGTGGTGGCCTAGCGATTAAGGAAGTGGCCCTGTAATCAGAAGGTTGCCGGTTCGAATCCCGACCCCGGTGCCACTGAGCAAAGCACTGTCCCCACACACTGCTCCCCGGGCGCCTGTCATGGCTGCCCACTGCTCACTCAGGGTGATGGGATAAATGCAGAGGACAAATTTCACTGTGTGCACCATGTGCTGTGCTGCTGTGTATCACATGTGACAATCACTTCACTTTCTAAATATCTAAAAATTGCCTTTTCTGTCTGTCTCTGTACCTGGTTTGGTTTCTGAGCAATGCCTTCCTTCCCACCCATCCAGATGTACACCCCACCAGTTCCATCGAATGGTGCACCCACAGCAAAATCTGAGGACAGATAAAAAATAAATCAAGAGTCTTTAGGGTAAACAGGTGAAAAATGTTCCTGCCACTAAGAGGCAGCAGAGCTCCATTTAGCCATTTCTGAATTTTACAAAACAAAAGCATGTGGCAAAAAATTACAACCTATATTAAAAGGTGTTCTGTTTTTTTCCTCAGACATGAATGTCCAACAGTGTGAGGGACGTTTTTTTGCATATTTTGTTTTGATATTGAACTAAGATAAGATAAAAGAACTGGACATTTTTTTGACAATAATAATTGAAGTTCCATACTTTGTTCCACCAGTGACATGTAGCAATTTTAATTTTCTACAGTCTACAATATCATCACTAAAATTACAAAATTTTTACTATGCACGACCTCTTGAATAAACATTTAAACAGAATGCATGGCTGGAATATTTCACATTTCATGTTTTTTCACCTTGGAATCCATCTTGGTTGGCATCACCAATGGCAGCAACTGCGATACCAAAGGCAGAGTCTTTGGGACCTCTGAGGACAACTTGAGGCTTGTCTTGAAATGATCCATTCTCATTCATGAAGACATACACTGCCCCGCCCTTTTCATTTTTGCGATCAAAGTAGAAGGGAGAGCCGACAATCAGGTCCTTCCAGCTAGGGGAAAACAATAAACTTTATTTAAACATACATTCTGTTTTTGTTTAACTGCTGCTAGAAACAATCCCATAATAATATAGCCATCATTTCACAAATCATTTCAACCTGGTTTGCCATACCCATCATTGTTGAGGTCAGCTATGGCGATGCTGCAGCCAAAATAGGATCCCACCTGCTCCCCATAGAGAGTGAGGTTGCCGTATCTCAGAGCTCCGTTACTCGTCACAGGCTCAACTTTTGTCAAGATGACTGCTCCTTTGGCAAGGTTTGCTGGGAGAAATGTATTCAAATTTCAAAAAAATTCTGAAAAGGTTTGACTCATTGATTAGAGTTCCTTTCATCTCAAGCTGACCTTCTGGTCCGTCCCTCGGGGCGCCAGTTACAAGCGTATCACCATCCTTCCTCAAGAGACCGGTGTCCTTCGCCACAGAGTAGCCTGGGAAATATATGTGTGAGCCAAAGACTTTTCATTTAGCCTATTAATCAGTCTATTAGAGTGAAATGATGACCTATAATCATTAACAATATTAACAATCATTGTTTATTACGTCACACCAGTCATGCCACAAAAGTGGGTTTTGTTCTATATTGGAACTTCCATTAATGGTGACAGTTTGTTGCATTTTTAACCTAAATAATTCAAAAAACATTGGCCAGAAGTGGATAGAGTCTTATATTCTTATAAGATATTATGCACTATGTGCAATTCTATTAATCTATTAATGTCTAAGTATTACATAGACATGCTGTCTGACTTTCTTTTCTGTTTTTTTAATGTGTGATTTGTTCATGTTGTGTGGCTGACCGGACTGTAATGTAAATACCAATAATAATACTCTACTAAATACATTGAGCAGTCTTATCAAGCCTTGAAACATGCATCATGAATCTTACCAATATAAATGTTCCTTGTGGAGCGTCTAGGAAAGCTGGCCTGGTATCTTATGTACTTATTTTGGGGGTTCACTGCAACAATCTGTACATTTCCTACGACAAATGCCATACAATCAATTCACATCAAATACGATTCCAATGTAGACAGGACTGAACTCCAATACAACGAACCTTCCCATTCATAGCTGCCCGGCGAGCCGGCTACAAGTTCAGAGGGTGTGATGACTGCAGACATGCCCATGTCACACTGGCCCTCATCAGTGTGGTCAGATGAAGGGGAGCAAATCTCATTGTAATCCTGCCAGCCTGAATCATCTGGGTTGTATAGCATGTTGTTGCTCCGAATGTAGCATCTCCCAATCATCCTCCAGTCATTACCGTTGTTCACTATCCTTACATAGCGATGACCACAGGCCTAAAATCATTAAAACATTATCACAGTGACACAAAGCAAAAGAAAATTACATGAATAAAAATGCAAAGGTAAGTTCTTTAATAGGACGGAATTGTCTTACCAAAACATGCCCTTCGGGAATATTCTGACTGCCCACTGACACTCCCAGCCACATTCCTTCCAATATTTCATTCTCACGAGGACTGTCTGAAGGCGAAGTTGAAATGTGTTACCACAGCACCATTTTTAGGTGAAAGTTTCAGATAAATCATAGTAAAGTAAGGATCAGCACAATGGACATGCTGATATACTGCACTGACAATCATTTATTTTATTAGGTCCAGCAGCAACTTTGATAAAATCTTCCCAAGCCATTAGTAGCTTCTAGGATTGTCAAGCAAAAACAAAGCATCTCTGCACTATTTGTGTTAATAGTACCTGGGTCTGAGGAGACTAGATTCATCCTGGTGCAGTCACGGCGGCCTGTAGTAATCGGGCAGTAGTATGCATCCCCAGTATTATTTGCTTTCTCTTTTGGTAAAGCCTTCTCTTTCGGTGCCCCCACCAGGACCCTGGTACAGAAAAAAATGGTGCAGCTTGATTCCCATGTTATTTTGCTGAAATCAAACATACCGGAAGGGTTGCTCTCACTCAAATTCCATTATTGTGACAAATATAATATCTATTTTGAGTTGGACACGGTCAATAACAAAGCTTTCTGATCCAATACATATTGACAAAAAATCATGACATCGATTCCAAATGATAGTGGGCTGCTTTTGTTCCTCACTGTCTGGATGATTTGCAGTCACCAAGGGACCAGCGAAATCCTACAGCCAAATGCAGCATGAACGTGATCAGCGTCTGGATCAAAGCACGAGGCCAGTGCAGAAGGAAGCGGGGCGCGGGACGGTTCTCAGTCCTCAGAGGAAGTGAGACAAATGCCTCTCAACCACTGACCAGATATAATCAGCAACTACAAAATATTACTGCCATTAAAGGAAATTTCCAGTATTCAAAGACTCACTGGTGTTTTCTGCCTCTGATCTACTTTCATTTGAAAATAAAGATAAGGGGAGCGTTAAACGTGTGTATTCATTATACAGTTTACAACTGTAGGCCTTCAGGAGTTTTCAAAGGGTTTCTTATTCAAACCAATATGCTGATAACAATCCATGCATGCTGTCCAAATGATAACCCTGAGGCAACCTCTAATCTTCAAGCTTGCAGATTCACTGCATTTTTTTATTATGCAGTCTGTGCTTCTCCAACAATACAGCAGTATGTCAATGTAACATCCATTCCCAAACACTTATTGTCCAAGAATTCTGATCTTGCTTCTCTTTGGTTTCCACTTCAGCTCAGTCGCTTCTATGTTCACAGCATAGATCCTCTGGAATTCATGTCACTCGTCTAGAGCTATATATGGGGCAGTGGTGGCCTAGCGGTTAGGGAAGCGGGCCCGTAATCAGAAGGTTGCCGGTTCGAATCTCGATCCGCCAAGGTGCCACTGAGGTGCCACTGAGCAAAGCACCGTCCCCACTCACTGCTCCCCAGGCGCCTGTCATGGCTGCCCACTGCTCACTCAGGGTGATGGGTTAAATGCAGAGGACAAATTTCACTGTGTGCACTGTGTGCTGTGCTGCTGTGTATCACATGTGACAATCACTTCACTTTAACTTTAATCATTCTCAATCCTGGTCCTGCAGAACCCTCTGTTTTAACTCCAACTCAACCTTAATGAGCCTCAAGGGGTTTCTTAACAGTCTAATGGTGAGTGTGGCAGGTTCTGGGCAATCTGGGTTGCCTAGACTCCAGTGTCTACAATGAACAGTTTAAGAGACCTGTCATGCCCTGTAAAAATAAACCACACCAAGACCTGACCAGTTGTCTCTATATGAGGGTGTTGTAATCAGTCCAACACAGAATGCCCCACACCCCCCAAAAATATGTATTTCACTGAAGATTATATTCAAGTAAAGCTATTAGCCATTGAGGCTGTCAGCCAAATATGTATTAATTTATATTTTATGGATGGGGTGTCTACTAATCTACTAAGGTTATTTCATTCCAGCAGGGCAGCCAGAAGCATGTGATCAGACACTGTCTAGTCATGCATTTTGATCAGAAAAATTACTCTTGAAATGGTTTCAGAATGAGTGTTCGTGAGAGGACAGAGCCTGAAGTGCGTAAATGAGAAACCTAATAGCAACAGATTCTGCCAGCTGATTTGCAACGTACAAGGGCATCAGCCTGACAGCAACTGCCGTGGATTTCTTCCTCCCACTGGTTAACAGGCGGCGCACATCGCCTTGAGGCGTGGTGTGCCGCCGGAGGTCAAAGTCAGAAGGCAGAGACATGGAACGAGGAAGACTGAGGACAGAGCGGAGGCGGTGGGGAGGAGGAGGGGGGAGCGAGGCAGACGGAGACTGGCTGGAGGTGGAGTGAAGGGCACCTTTCCTACAACCTCCAACAAGCACCCACCATTCCTGATCACCTCGCTCATCCAGTTTGGGTGGTCTAATTTCATTTAGGAAGCCCCCCTCTCTGGACCCGGCTTACGCGGTCCCCTGATGCATGTCACATGTCCCTAAATCAGGTTTCATCACAAAAGAAGAAGGAGGTTGAGCTGGACCTGAGCAGTAAAAATTCCTCCTTCTAATTATCATCTAATTATTCTTAGCTCTACACCCTGGTTAGATTGGATGTGGTGATATATTCTAGAGCTGTGTTAATCGCTACAATTAATTCATATTTTATGTTTTTAAATAAATTAATGCAATTACACAGCTGGGTCTTGCTTACTTCCTGTGTGGGTGTCATCCTACCAGTTTTAAGGGCTGATTCAGGTCACAGATGTGTACAGGCTTGCAGATCATATTTCAGAAATTAAACTAAATCATGTATGAAAGGCAATGCTGGTACATTTAACAAGAACGAGCTAGTTTTGGTGTATTCCACGAGCACGAATCATTAGAGTTAGTGATATGCCTTGACAATGTACCCGAGACGCGTTCGCCCTCAGCGGGCAACACCACATACCTCACACGCAAGGCTCACGTGTTGGCCTTCATGTCCATGCTTGATTCTCCATTTGTTTGAATGATTGTGGGCTTGTCCTTGTTGGTTAATGTTTTATGGGCCTCGCCGAGGCTGAAATACGTTTGCACTGCTGGTAGACACTTCCCTCTCGCATGGGGTCTCCAGATGTAATAAAAAGAAAAAAACTCCTTGTCTCTCTCTGTGAGTAATATGTTCTTATCAGGATATTGTTTGAGAAAGCCAGGGTTATCAAATAAGCCTGTCTGAGCTGTATAAAAGTACTGATTGAAAACAGGGCAGAGGACAAGAGCCATTGTGTGTCACAGGCAGCTATGAAAAGACAGATGTGTGTGAGTGTGTGCGTATGTTTGAGGCTCACTGAAATGGGTGTGTCCTTCCCTCCCGAGTGGGTCCAGATTGAAAATATAGGACAGGGCTTTGTATCAGCCAAGCCAAGTTCAAGTGCAGTTCAGCAGTATTTGTACAGGATATTTTACAATAAGATTATCACAAAGACCCTAATGGACTGATGCCAAAAGGCAACAAAGAAAAAAAAACTTAAATCGCTTTAACTATGTGAGTAAGTGCCCATGGTACTACTGGACCCGTGTAAAGCCCCTTGATTAAAAGGCTCAAGTAATCAAAAGCCTCCTTGCTGGGGCCGTGAATGTTTACAGGGCCGTTTCAAGCTTGGGCAGGACAGCAGAATCTATCCTCAGTCTCCCAGATCCCCCTCAGTCTCCCACAGCAACAAGAGCAGGAGTGAGAGATACTGTGGCAGATATCCCACAATGCAAATCAAGTACATGCATGCAAACGCCTCCCTACATACCACCTCAGCAGGAAAATTACCGCAACTATTCAGAAAGGGATTAACTGCATGGGTGAAAAGTGTGGCGAGCCTTTATTTCCTTAAGTCATTTTTTTACACTCACTATATACATCATTGATAATATGGATATTTAAAGAATAAAGCTGGCGAATCATTTATACCTGTAAACATTCCCTTTTTTTCCTTCATTGCTCAGCCTTTAATACCTGGTGGTTTATGATTCAAATAGATCAGAGTCGGGTCATTTATGGGACCATGGCTGGACGTTCTGACTTTCCCCTCACACTTCAGTGTAGAAACCGTAGGGCTGAATAAACTGCATTCTTGACATTCGAAACCCTGTTGAAGAAATTGCTTTTCACTGCAGGAGAAGCGGTTCCAACAGACTGACTCATTTCCTGTCTTATCCCAGTGAGTGCTCCACTGCCTCACCTGGACAGGATATAGCTCATGGGTCCACATTTTACTGCAACAACTTGCCAGTCACTGAGCCTGCTTTTATACCTGCTGTAAACTATGGTCAATTTAATTATACACTGTGTACTACTAAAAACAGAGATTGTGTCTCTCTCAGCATCTACTCTGACGCTTATCACATCAGCTGTTGGTTTCTTTTCAGAAATGCAGGTCCACACAGGTTCCCCCGTACATTTACATTTATCAGACACCCTTATCCCCTGGAGAAACTCAGTGTTAAGTGTCTTGCTCAAGGACACAATGGTAATAAGTGGAGTTTGAACCTATGACTTTGTGGTCTTATGGTTGATAGGTGAGTGTGCTACTCATTAGGCTACAACCACCCTACCACACATCAACAGCAGGACTGACCTGGAGTTCATCCATTCATCTCCATTCAGGTCGACCAGGGCAATTCTTAGATGTCAAAATCCAAACTGCCAGTAAATGTCTCCATGTCCATATGTCAGTTCATTATTAAACTGACTGCACTAGTGTGTTGTGGTCCATTCTAGAAATGTACCACACACACACACACAGAGAATATACAATTAAGCATTACCACTTCACCTAACCTGCAAGTTTTTAATCGTGAACGTGTAAGCTCCAGGTTTCAACGCAACTCAAGTGCATTCAAATGAAAGGAAACAGAATTCAGAACAGATGCACATGACCTCCTGTCTTTACTTTGAAGTAAGTCAACGATAATTCTGCCTGAAAGAGCTGTAGAGGTCGGATCTGTTCAGAGACCACTGAGCCGTAGCTGTGGTGAAGCCAAGCAAAACATACATACAGCATTCAGATCAGAACATCTTTGTGATATGTCCACTGATAAGAAACAAGCCACAGTGATTAAAGATTCATTTCAAATAGAGTCAATCAGCAGAGCCAAAATAGAGTAAATATCAACCCAATCGCATTGCCGTATCTTAGAGGTACTATTTTCTGAAAACACATTTGCAGAGGAACTGAATACATGTGGATATAGATTTCTAAATGTCTAAAATGTAAATCATTAGATAAACATAAAATCTTCAAAACCCCTCTGTATCTCTGTATCTGTATATATTTACAATTATAGGTCCTAAAGTGTGATGCTGGTGTAGACCATTTATCATCACAACTGTGATAATCCTAAATGTATTAATCCTTAATTGCCATAATTTATTTTCTACAGACAAATCGCCTGATAGTGATATACAAATGCTGTGTAAATATCTATGCGGGCTTTTATGTGTCTTGCACTGAGGAGAGGCTTCCGTCTGGCCACTATAAAGCCTGGATTGATGTAGGTAAAATCATTTGTGAAAATGTCATGAGATGGAATTAGGGCATATCGCCCAGCCCTACAAGCAAGTTTATGAATACATACATTGTAAAAAGTGATCACTGGATAAATCTAAAAAAAATTATGAATCTGTCACAACACAATATTTTAGCATTGCCGTAATGTGAATAAACCAAACAAACCTGCTGTCAGCAGCAGTAAAAAAAAAGCAGTAAAAAAATATATTTATATATATAGATATTTAAGCATAAATTAGTCATTTGTTTAAAAGAGCAAACTAAACTTTTTTAACTGCTGTAATGAGAAAAAAACAGCCTCTACATTTTAACACTGTAAAAAGTAAACACTGAATAACCTAATATTTTAGCACTGATATAATTAATGTTATTTACATTACATCAAAATATTAGGTGTGACAGATTACTTCAATTTTTAAAAAATTTGTCAGTGTTCACTTTTTTCAGTGAGCTCAGCATGAATAAAAACATCAAGGATGCTACAAAAATAAGGATGCCCCAAAAAAAAAAAAAAAAAAATACAACACTCATCCACAATCAGTCAATGTCGGGATGATATACTGGTGCATCTCTATAAATAATGCATTAATAATGACACAAAGTGCCATTTTGTGCATTAGGTAATGAAATAAACCATATCGTTGTTCAGCAAAGCATGTCACTGTAAAGGATTTTTTTTTCCATTTGTCTCTCTGGACTCTAAATACATTTCTAAATAAAGCCAGCCAGTCTCTCAGGCTCAGAAGAAGCCATTACAAAAAAAAAAAAAAAAAGGTCACACTTTCTTCAGAGTCATCCATGAAAGTCACTCACTGTCTGAGGTCAAACCCACCCCACCCCAACCCAACCCATTTAGAAAGCTTTTACCATGCCACTACATTGAGTCACATTTATAAATATGTTATTAAGCACTGATGCAATTTATTATTGGATTAAATGTAAGTACACCAAGCTTTAAAAATAAACACACCAATACATATGCACTATTACAGATACACAAATTTAAGAACACCTATTCATACCATTCTGTCTGAAGCATTTGAGATAACATCTACAAATTCAAGGATAAATATTCAAGCTTCCTTCTGTTTTGAGCTAACATACAATCAGATTAACATTCTTTGAGGAGCAGCCTGTTGAATTTCCTGTTGAAGCCTAGGGTCACGTTTCCTTGCCAGGTCACAGTGTATGATATCAGTCATATGTTATTCCCATTAAATCAAATTCTGTCAAACCACATTTTGTCATTTACCTGCAAATTCTGTTATTATGGAATTTCATGCTTAAAATGAATCTTGCATGCCATGGTGGGGATTACAACGAGTCCTGGGTAGACTTTGGAACGTTGCTGTAAAGATTAGAGCATTAGAAAACGGGTGATTAGATATGGCTTGCAAACAGTATTGCACCTGCAGCCATTGTGTTAGATTGTGTTGTTATGATATTCCAAATCCATGGGACAACAACCAATGATGAAGCTTTATTTTAGGGGTGACAGTAGCTAGAGGTGTGAACCTTCACTGGTCTCACGAGTCGATTACGATTATCAATGCCTCGATATTGATGCATCACAACGCATCCCATACATTTTCTACATGGTCACATGATATTTTCAAAAGTGTGGACTCTGTGATTTGCCAATTTGAGCAGAAAAATTGTCTGTTTTCAGTCCGCGCTTACCTGAAGCCACAAACGGCAGAAGAACGTCCGGTTCAGATGTCCGTGGCGTCTGGTGAGCGTGGACTGAACACAGACTGTTTCTCTGCTCACTGAAGAAAATCTAAAGCTACTTTCAGACCGAAGGCGCTGCGCTCTCTGCGGGTCTCAGTGCAGAAAATATGTGTTTTTTTTTTCCAAACTCGTGGTAAGGTGATAATGTCATGATGTAGATCTTTGGAAACACCATTTCCGCTTTGGGGGTGTGTGTTCGAAGTGGCAGAAAGAACACTCACCCTCTTGGATTCTATGTTCACGTCTCTGTACTCTGTAGATCAGGCCACCACAGTCACTACCGGCACTACTTTTTTAGGAGAATTTTTATACCGCCACCAGAAAATCAACTAAGGAAAGTCATTATGATGTAATTGATTGTGTTCTGCACTGCATCAACGTCTGCATTGCGACACCCCTTATATGATTAATCCACTCTACCATACAGGCCTGATTGGTGGATTGCTGTAGAGATGGTTGTCCTTCTAGAAGGTTCTCCTCTGTTCACAGAGGACCTCTGGAGGTCTGACAGAATGAACATCAGGTTCTTGGCCACCTCCCTGACTAAGGCCATTCTCCCCATATCACTCAGTTTAGGTGGTCGGCCAGCACACATGCAGTGGTGGTTTTTGCTATGGGCAACATGGGCAGTTTCCCGGGTCGGCATCGTGGTGGGGGGCGGCATCATGGGCATCGGCATTTTTTTTTTGCACAAGTGTGCGCCCATGCTGCCCTGACATCAGGATTGCATGGCTACTGATCGGTAAAGGCACCCTCATTTTGTGAGGTGCCCAGTAGGAGATTCTCTGACTGGCTGGAGCGGCAACTTATAACCAGCTCACAAAGGACAACACATACAGAAAACTCTTTATTTGAATAGTCAGTTCCACCTTAAATACTGCTGGTTTTATTGGTGTTACAGAAAGTCGAATTGCCCAGATGTTATTTCATCTGGTATATGGTTATGCTATATGTTGATGTATCTGTAAAAAGCTTATTACACAACTTCCTACTGCAGTGCCTTTGCTATGGAAACATGTTACCCTTTCAAAAACAGTTACATTTAAATTTACTTATCAAATTATGTACTGCAATGTATGCCTACAGTCTATGGTTAAATGTATATCGCAATAAATCTTATGCCATATCACACAGCCCTACTGTCAACTGTGGGACCTTATATAGACAGGCGTGTGCTTTACCAAATCAGGTCCAGTCAACTGTCCAGTCCAGCATCTCAAGGATGATCAGGGGAAACAGGAGGCACCTGAGCTCAGTTTCAGCAAAGGCTGTGAATACTTATGTACATGTGCTGTCTCGGTTATTTCATTATTGTTAACAAATTTGGAAAAACCTCAGGTTCAATTTTTTTTTTAATTTTGGAAGAGGCTGTAACATAACATAATGTGGAAAAAGTGGTGCTCTGTGAATACTTTCTGGATGCACTGTATACAGCACCAAGAAAATAAATCTATGATTCTTTGCCATAATTTACCAACTAAACAGAATGATGGTTTAGCATATGTTAAATGAGAATATATTAAGTGTGACTATATGAATGAAAAAGCTTTTTTGCTGCCACTGACATGCTGTGAGGAGAACAGGACCAAAAAGGTTTTTTATTCTGAAATCTTGAGAATGTTGAAATTGTTCCAGTGAGACATGGGATGGGCATAAGTCTGCATCCCGTATAAAACCCCGGAAGCCACCTTTGGGGTAGTTCTCTGTGATGCACAGGACATTTTGAAAACACAATTTACTTTATTCCCAAAACTAGTGAACAAGTGTGACATGCATGTAGTACTTGTCCTGCCTTACTACTGGGTATAAAGTTATGACAAGCAGTTTAAAAACTTGCCATGTGATGCACAGAAAACTAGTCTCACTTGTTAAAACGAACTTCCACATAAAATTCTGTGAACTCAATAAGCATTCAGACAAAACTATTGCAATGCATGAATAAAATAATGTTTCTGCAATACCTATACAGGGAGTGCAGAATTATTAGGCAAGTTGTATTTTTGAGGAATAATTTTATTATTGAACAACAACCATGTTCTCAATGAACCCAAAAAACTCATTAATATCAAAGCTGAATGTTTTTGGAAGTAGTTTTTAGTTTGTTTTTATTTTTAGCTATTTTAGGGGGATATCTGTGTGTGCAGGTGACTATTACTGTGCATAATTATTAGGCAACTTAACAAAAAACAAATATATACCCATTTCAATTATTTATTTTTACCAGTGAAACCAATATAACATCTCCACATTCACAAATATACATTTCTGACATTCAAAAACAAAACAAATCAGCGACCAATATAGCCACCTTTCTTTGCAAGGACACTCAATCCATCCATGGATTCTGTCAGTGTTTTGATCTGTTCACCATCAACATTGCGTGCAGCAGCAACCACAGCCTCCCAGACACTGTTCAGAGAGGTGTACTGTTTTCCCTCCTTGTAAATCTCACATTTGATGATGGACCACAGGTTCTCAATGGGGTTCAGATCAGGTGAACAAGGAGGCCATGTCATTACTTTTTCTTCTTTTATACCCTTTCTTGCCAGCCACGCTGTGGAGTACTTGGACGCGTGTGATGGAGCATTGTCCTGCATGAAAATCATGTTTTTCTTGAAGGATGCAGACTTCTTCCTGTACCAGAAACTGGCAGTAGGACTGGGAGTTGAGCTTGACTCCATCCTCAACCCGAAAAGGCCCCACAAGCTCATCTTTGATGATACCAGCCCAAACCAGTACTCCACCTCCACCTTGCTGGCGTCTGAGTCGGACTGGAGCTCTCTGCCCTTTACCAATCCAGCCACGGGCCCATCCATCTGGCCCAAGACTCACTCTTATTTCATCAGTCCATAAAACCTTAGAAAAATCAGTCGTGAGATATTGGCCCAGTCTTGACGTTTCAGCTTGTGTGTCTTGTTCAGTGGTGGTCGTCTTTCAGCCTTTCTTACCTTGGCCATGTCTCTGAGTATTGCACACCTTGTGCTTTTGGGCACTCCAGTGATGTTGCAGCTCTGAAATATGGCCAAACTGGTGGCAAGTGGCATCTTGGCAGCTGCATGCTTGACTTTTCTCAGTTTATGGGCAGTTATTTTGCGCCTTGGTTTTTCCACACGCTTCTTGCGACCCTGTTGACTATTTTGAATGAAACGCTTGATTGTTCGATGATCATGCTTCAGAAGCTTTGCAATTTTAAGAGTTCTGCATCCCTCTGCAAGATATCTCACTATTTTTTACTTTTCTGAGCCTGTCAAGTCCTTCTTTTGACCCATTTTGCCAAAGGAAAGGAAGTTGCCTAATAATTATGCACACCTGATATAGGGTGTTGATGTCATTAGACCACACCCCTTCTCATTACAGAGATGCACATCACCTAATATGCTTAATTGGTAGTAGGCTTTCGAGCCTATACAGCTTGGAGTAAGACAACATGCATGAAGAGGATGATGTGGACAAAATACTCATTTGCCTAATAATTCTGCACTCCCTGTATGTAACTAATATGTCCAAAATGGTTTGATGCAGGGGACAACAATTTCACTGGTCTAAAAGCTAAATTTTTTAATGTTAAGATTAACATATGATAGCCAATACTAATAATTAAACAGTGTTGCAATGTACAAATATTTTAAATAAACCTGTGTCACTATTCAATATAATATTGTCATGATCCGTGTTACCCCGGGTCCGGAGTTCGGACCGGAATTTCATGTTTGTCTTGTTCTCTGATTGTATTCACCTGTGTATAATTATATGAGTGTATAAAGCTGGCCTGTTGTGTCTGTTCATCGTCGGGTCATTGTCTGGTGATGTTCCCCTGTCCTGTCTACTATGCATTAAACCCCTGTTTTGTGACGTCATGCATACGAGTCCTCCTTCCTCGCCATGTCCAGCCATCTTGACAAATATATATAAACTGAACTTTAAATGTCTGGGTTATGGTAATAATTTGCTTTGAATTACATTGAAATTAGTAAACAATTTTAAAACGTGAATGTTTGCAAAACCTACAGGTTTTTAACTACATTGAAATAAAATGATGTTCCACATTATCTGAGTACCCATCTTAAATAATAGGACAAGTAAAAGTGCAAACATTACTGACATTTTTTAGCATTTAAGTTTCATTTTCCAGAGGATTGCCCTTTTACAGCCAGAAGTCTTTAACTGCGCGACGATTCTACATCGATGCAGTGCAGAACACAATCAATTACATCATAATGACTTTGCTTGGTGAATTTCTGGCGGCGGTATAAAAATTCTCGCTAAAAAAAAGTGCCGGTAGTGACTGTGGCAGCCTGATCTACTGAGTACAGCGCGCTCCGGTGAGGAGTTTCACACTGCACAGTGTGGCACCCGGCGGCCTTGTTATCGCACTGTTATCATTTGTGGAACTTTTTCTTTCTGATCACAAACACACAAAGCTAGAATGAAGAATAGCGGATCTTTCTCAAAGTGTCCAGAGATCTACAACACGACATTATCGTCTTACCAGGAGTTTAGAAAACATGCATATTTTTTGTGCTGAGACCCGCAGAGAACGCAGCACTTTTGGTCTGAAAGTGGCTTTAGATTTTCTCCAATGAGCAGAAAAATAGCCCACGCTCACCTGATGCAGTGGACATCTGAACCAGGCCTTTTTCTGGCATTTGTGGCATGAGTTCCCTCTCCTGCACCCGTTCTCCCTCACCTAGGGTCTCTTCTCTACACTCCAAGGCCCCACGTCCCACTTACCAAAGTGCCCCCACATATTACCAAGTTCTGCTTTGTTCACATGTGTGCCCCCGGACCCCAGCCATGACAGCTGGTTATTCATGAGGGTCCATGTTTATTGGTCAAATTTGCAGCAAAGGAGTGATGACGCAACAAAATTGCAAGGTCAAGTAGAATTTTCTGGACTTGGTTAAATTTTCATTAACTTGTGATAATGCAACAAGTCACAAAGGGACTGACTTGTGCCTGAAACTTTTCCAGAATGAAATTTTAGATTGCATGTTGACTGTACAAACAATGCAATACAAGTGAGATCACGAAACAGCTCCACTGTAGGTTACAGCTGGTCAGGTTCTCAAGGCAACTGTCAAAAAGCAGACAGCTCTGCCAGACTACCAGACAGCAAGGCATGATAGATTTCTCCTGAGAGCATGTTTCTACGACTCCACTGTGAATCTTAGACCTCTGTACCGCAGCTCAGCCATGGAAACCCCACATCTTATCAACTCGGGCTCTGGGTAGCATAACGTCTATTAACTCCTTCGTTTTTTCAAAATACAATATGCATTTTCAGATTCAATTTTAACACAAAACGTTGACAATAAGGATTCCCATAAAACTTCAACACCAGCTAATTGTAAAAATAATATAGTTCTATAGTAATAATATAGTAATATAATATAGTGCTGGTTAATTGTAGATGTGTGTAGATACAAACTTAAAGTGATAAGATCAGCTTCCCATTTATAGATTAAGCCTAGTCCTAGACTAGTATTTCTGTATGGAGAACTTTACTGAAATACATTTGGCAATGATTAATGAGCTAAAAAAAATTCATTGTGTTAATTTTTTATATGACGTCTTGGTTGTAGAAATTTAAAATACATTTTGGCTATGATAAATGACAAAAAAGTCTTGTTGTATAACAATACAGTCATAAAAGCAGTGGAAAAATTAAGATAACTCTAGTGGACATAAATCAGTCTTTCTATGAATCACTTGGCAATCACTGCCAAAAACACTGTAGCTTAAGCAGCCATCTGAAAAACACATTTGCATCCAAATGCGACCTCAAAGAAGATCTCCAGTACGCCATATCCCCTTCTCAATGCGGCATATCCCCCTCTCCTTCACCAGAGCAAATGAACGTTCTAACAAGACAGGTTAGATGTAGATTTCCAATAGAATGTGCATTCAATTAAATGAAAAGAAAAGCTGTTCTGCCATAATGAGTACAAGCTTTAGGGGATTCCACCACTGGTCAAACTCTAGGTTTCAACAACATAAGGTGTTGAAATCTCTCTCAGTGCTCTACACATCAAAATGAATGTCAAGATTTTTTTTTATTAAAGTCTTGCATAGAACTAATTGCAAATGAAGATGTTTGTAACATAAAAACAGTGTCACGTCCATGCGGGCATGACGCGGCGGGTGAACGGAGAGGATGACGAGGAGTGACGAGGAACGAAGAATGAAGGACGCTTTCACCTGACATCACGAAACCGGGGTATAATTGGTGAAGCACAAGACAGGGGAGACATCCGAGACGTAGACACTGGTGAGCACGGAACATAACGTTAAAGACCTGACCGCGAACAGAAACGAACAGGGCAGCTTTATACAATTAACACAGGTGAAAACGATTGGGGAACATTACACAGGACAACAATGAAACTCCGGTCTGGATCCCGGACCGGAGTAACCCCCATTTCGGACCGGATCGTGACTAACAGAAACCTCTGCAGGATATTTATGCCAACATACCAACTTTTCTTTATGGCATTTAGCAGACGCCCTTATCCAGAGCGACAGGGACAGTCCCCCCAGAGCAACTCAGGGTTAAGTGCCTTGCTCAGGGACATAATAGTAGTAAGTGGGGTTTAAACCTGTGACCGTGTGGTCTTCTGGTTCATAGGTGAGTGTCTAAGTTACTGGGCTACAATCATCCATCGTTTCTTTAAGTGCAAATAATTACCTAAAAACAGACATACATAATACTTCTTAAATCACCAAACTGCAGCTAAATTACTTATTAATTATATTAATTACTAAATTTTCTAATCTGGAGGCAGCTCTAAAGTGCCTCATTAGTTTTTGCAGCAGATATGACAACGCGAAAGAGCAACATGAAGGGTCTCAGTTTAAGCCTCATGCTGGAAGAGCGTACACACCATGTGGCATATTTTACGTGGCATCAGAACGCTGCAAGTGAACAAGCCTTCATGGCTGCAGGTGTTCCAGCTGTAATCTAACATCAAAGTGCTCAGTGCAGATCTGATATGTGGGCTGATGCATGCGGGCTCGGAACAGAAGTCTACATCTGGGTCACAGCAGTCATTTAAAAGCCTTAACGATAAATGATAAATCAAAAGAAACTAATTTGGAAACAACTTCCTATTGACTCATGCTGGTAGGAGGTGACAGACCGAGTGCCGCTTGTACCTCAGCAAGTGCTTAACATGGGCCAATAGGGCTACAAGCAAACAAAGTATAACAGAGAAAGCTTCTGGGCTTCTGCAGCTTTTAATAGACTTTCAGCTATTACCACAGATTTAGATTAAAATCAATAAAAACTTAATAAGAGATTCCCAAGGTTTTGGCCAGTAAATGAAATGATCTCAGCTATTAAATTAGTGGTGTTGCAGCTGTTGACACCTGGCTTTGAGTTCTGGCCTGGACTGTCCATGCATGGAGCTTCCACAAGACTGGCACCTTCCACAATTGCCTGGCACCCTCCGACCACAGTAGAACCAGCCGATTTGGAGAGTGATACTGGCACTGGTATCCTCCCCAAGGATGCATCAGGCCTCACATCCTGTCCTTTTCCTCTCCGAACCCGAAATGAGATCAGGAAGCCACCAGATATGTCAATTTGTGCAGATATTTATGCAGCCAGTGAAGCACATTATCTGAGCAGGGGCACGGTATCCGCCGACAGCGTCCTCCTTTCCTGCCCTTCTCACGTTCAGATGAAGCTTGGCGTAGTGTAACGGATTTACAAGTGGGCGAGGAGGGCATCAACAACTGGTGGAATAACTGCAATCTGTAGATTTGCTTCATGATCAAACTGCTTGTCTGGTGTCTTATTTTTTTTTGGGGGTGGGGTGGGGGTGTCTGTGTTCTACCTCTATTTTGGAAGAGAATGGAAATGAGTGTTACTAGCAAACAGCTGGGCTTCAGACTCTCTGTGACTGGATGGGTTAAAAAGTGGGGAAAAAACAGCTCAAGTACTTCCTGTAACATTTCTAGAAGCTCTGAGATATATTTTGTGGCAGAAATATAAATAGCTGCGTTGATAATATATATGCATATTCCGCTCGGTTGTGGTTTGTGATGTCAACTAATCATCCCATGTTATTAGGCATAGTCGCGTTGTATAGAACAGATGGTGAACAGAACCTTGCACTACACATTTATCTAAAGATTTAACAATGTGTGATAAAGTAACAGTGCGGGTTTAAACGGTCCTGAATGGAGAGCGGTCAACCCTCAAGACTGACGCATCCCTCTTGGAACCTAATTTCATCTTAGGGGCAGTGGTGGCCTAGCGGTTAAGGAAGTGACCCCCTAATCAGAAGGTTGCCGGTTCAAATCCCGATCCGCTGAGCAAAGCACCGTCCCCACACACTGCTCCCCGGGCGCCTGTCATGGAGGCCCACTGCTCACTCAGGGTGATGGGTTAAATGCAGAGGACAAATTTCACTGTGTGCACCGTGTGCACCGTGTGTTGTGTATCACATGTGACAATCACTACATACTTTTTTTTTTTAACACTTTTTTTCTGAACTTCAGAAATAATTACAGACAGAAAAATGCCTGGCTGGCTTCTTAGTTCCTCATGTCCAAGATGTGACATCAATGTAACATCTTGTATATCGCTAGGGGTAGGCGAAATATAGACTATACTCAATATATCGTGACTTGTTCCCTGTGTGATGTAGTAAATTACTATATCGTGAACATTGAGCATAAATCCTAGCGTTATCCTAATCCTAACAGACAGCATGTACTTTGCTTTCGAGGTTTGCGTCTCTGCCCAGTCAAAGCGGACAGCTTCCCCGCACTTCCAGAAAACTCTCCTGGCGCATGAATGTTTTGCACAAGAGATGAAAGTCTGCAGAGATATGGGAAAGCCCACACGATTTTTGGATTAATTTAGGGTGGCCAGACGTCCAGGAAATTCCGTCCGGACAGGTTTTTCCCATGAATAAACTGGATGCTCACAACTGCAGGTATGTGGTCCAGCAAAACCTGTACATTACATTTACATTTACCGCATTTATCAGACGCCCTTATCCAGAGCGACTTACAATCAGTAGTTACAGGGACAATCCCCCCCGGGAGCACCTTAGGGTTAAGTGTCCTGCTCAGGGACACAATGGTAGTAAGTGGGATTTGAACCTGGGTCTTCTGGTTCATAGGCGAGTGTGTTACCCACTAGGCTACTACCACCCCTGTAAACCTTATCCATATAATCATTTAAAATAAAAGCATTTACAATATTAATCTGTGGTTAAACACAATTTATTGGCGTATTAATGTCAATATATAAATTCATTATATGCAATTTGGCATTTATACAATATTTTTAATAAACTCAAAAATATTGCAATATTATTTTTAGGCCACATCGTGTAGCCCTACATAGCACAACAAAGAAACAATCTGTTCCATGTGCACAGCTGTGTTGCACAAACAGCCCCTGCTCTGTGTGTACAACACCATTCACCAGACTGTGTTTTGATGGAAAGTAAGTAAAGTACAATTACGTAGTTATTACTAATTACACTGGTTATTAAAAGGCTCTTTTAGACTGTGGGTTGCAGACAGCATCTGTCTATTGGTGGGCTGACATTTTTGGAAAGATGTTTGTGAAACATAAAGCACATTAGAAATAAAACTGTATAACGTCTTAGCGGTCTAGTGACATTTTCTGTACTTCTGAAAGAATACTCTAAATCTTGGCGACGTTTACGTGTTAAAGTGTCCCTAAGGCATGAATTAAGTTGCTATTTTTTTCCTCGCCGTGGTTTCTGTTTTCGGTGTGGCTGGAGCGCAGTCTGTGAATATATTTTTTTGCACCTAAACCAGACAGCCTCAGCGTGGTCTTTAGACATCTGTTACACATAAGAGGCGCTGTCATCTCTTCCTTTGGGTGTCCACTATAAATAAATTCAACAGTTTTCAAGTGGCTTTGATTGAGCAGAAAATGCCGAAACATTTAATTAGTCTTATTCTTTTTATTCCAGTCATTTCAGTGTCATGACATTGGCAAACATGTCATGCATTACAAATATAATTTACCTATTCCTTATAACAGATTTGACAGTAAGGTTCAGCATTGTTAAAACCTGGATATCCCGGCCATACCTCACAGCTCGGTTATTCGGGCATAACGTCATTCTTTCTGAAGGCAGCATTGCTGAATCCCACCCGGGAAACAAAGCAGACTTCATGCCACATCAATACGGACTTTCGGCCTCGATTTCAGCTACGATTTTTCTTTCACAAACTGAGGCCGTACGATTGTCAACATGCACTTCAAAGAATAAATGTCAGACGAGACGCCCATGTGGTTTTTCACCCCATGACACAGTAAATCGAGACCGATGCATGATGGTACTGTGAAACCATGCTTTTCTGCTGGACACATGCTAGGCAAGGCCAAGCCGTCTCACCCCTATCACACGAGAACATGATTGTTTCCAAAATAATGACACAACAGCATAAAAGTTCTGAATTGTAATGAAGTGTTTAAATGATAATAGAAATGTTATTAGTATGTTGTATACTGTTTATAGCTATAAAAAAGCTGCTTATGTTATGTTGCCTAGCTTCATGTTACATTTGCTTCATGCCTATATGTGGTTGTCCAAAACTTTTTCTCTATATACCAATCTGCCACAACATTAAAATCACTGAGAGGTGAAGTGAAAAACGTGGATTCTCTCATTTCAATGGCACCCGACACCTGTGCCACCTGCCTAAACACTGTAGCTGGTCAAGAACATACTTTCAAGGAAAACGGTTTAAAGTATAGTTAGAAGAGTTCCGCCCTGTAAATTCGCAAAGCTCAACAATTACGGTAAGTGCCTTTAAAAAATGGGGCAAAAAGGAGGCTTATTCAATACTAGATGGGTGGCCATCATTTAATGGCAGAGAGGTGTGGTTGATAAGGGTGTGCAAGCGAGAACAAGTTTAAGAGATCTTTTTTTGTGTGCTGTCTGTGCTTTAAAAGAAATAAGGCAGAATCTAACAAACACACAGTTGTTCGGTGTGTAGATTTCTCAAAGGCCCATATGTGCCAAAGATATATACGAGTGCCAGGCACACACACACACACACACACACACACACACTCCTTCAGTTAAAATACACTGTTGTTGAAACAACATTTCTCCGGAACCTGCTGCATTAGACAACTTTACATACTGACACAAAGTGTGTGTGTGCGACACCGACAAACTGGGCTACATAAGGTGCAAACAGGGGACACAGGCAGTGCAAGATTAAGATTTCACACAAAAACCTGTAGACAAGAATGAGACAGATAGCGCTAAACTAGTGAGATAAATAATATTGTCGGGCTCATTGCATGAATATTGAGTAAATACAGTCATTAAACAACTGCAAGTATTAAACTGCGACCTCAGTATCGTGACGCCCATCGATCACCACGAACATCCACCGCTGACGAAATCTGCTTTGTCTAGTCGGAATGAGAAGTCAATTTTGAAAGTAATGACAGGCAAAAAGACACGGATGGGGAAAGCTAAAGCTTATTAAAGTTAATATTAAAGCACGAACCAAAACCCGTCTCCTGATATGAAGGTCAGTAAAATGCCAGGAGCGATTTTCGAAGTACTATTTAAATGCTACCAGGCAGAACGTGCAGAACAGGCTCCCGAAGTCTCCACAAAATTGAATTCCATCGCCACGGGCTACTCGAGCCTCACCTTACATCTTCACTTTCAGCCTCTCATTTAAAAAAATAAAAAAATATATATTATATATATATATATAAGTCACACGCGTCTCTCGGCGTAAACTCGACCACGAATTCAAACACCGAGCCAGGCGCCACGTGTGCAAAATGCATTTTCCACTCACAGCCTTTATCGTGCATGCAAGTAAAGCGCAACAGCGAATCCCGACGCGACTAATGTCAGGAGACGCGACGCAACACGTGGGTCTTTTCCACACGCTCGCAGGTCCGTGGCGCTGCGCGACGGCAGGAGAAGAACAGACCGGGAAGAGACGACGGGACACCGGCCGACGGACAACCGCGGGCTGAGAAGTTGTCGCCGGTCGAAACTTCGGGCCGCGTCGGGGACGCTCGGCCATTTCCGCGCGAGAACAGGCGGAAGAAGGAGCGTTGCACCTTTGGCCACCTGCGCGCCCCTCGCCTCCCCGCCTGGCCGCTTGTTAAAAGCCCCCTTCTGAGCAGAAATGCACTTATCTGCTCACAGGTATCGGCTGGCGTCCTTGGTCTGTCTGTGAAAGGCCACGGAGAGTCCGAACAGGCTGCCCGCGTCGCCCTGCTTCACCAGCGGAAAGTCCACGTCCAGGTTGAAGGCGCCGCGGGGCTCCGGGGCGGCGGAGAGCAACGCGAGCAGCAGCGGCAGACGCGCGTCCGTGGACCCGCACGCCCGCACCATGTCCGGCCTCGGGGGTTATTCGGAACCGAATTCGGGTCTCGGGTCTCGCCTGCCGTCCGCTCGCCTCCTGTCCACGTTGGGAGTGAACGCCTGAGACAACAAGTGAATTCTGTCGCTCTTCTTCCGGGTGCCGCGCAACAAATGCCGCTCATTACCGAGCGCGGGGCACCTTGGCGGAATAATCACGCTTTCCGGGGGGGGGGGGGGGGGCAGAACATACAATCAAATACCTGTTGTCTAAAAGTAGCTTTAATGTTTAATATTTAATATTTGGTACTGATGGACTATTGCCGTTCAATACACTTTTCCATAACTGCTTAGTCCTACTCAGGTGCGTTTCTTGGGTAGCGGGAGGAAACTGGAGAACCCGGAGGAAACCTGCTCCAACATGGGGAGAGCATTCGAACCTTATAGGTCTGAGGGCACATCGCTAACCGATGCACTTAAATGTCTTATGTATAGACTTATGTTGTAATTAGTGAATAATGCATAACAATCTTACTATTCCTCCCAAGTCCCTGTGTGTTTGTAAGTATCTTCTTTGTAAGTATCTTAATGTAATTTTTGCAGTAAGACAAACATGCTGTGTGTCAAATCAGAAAGATGTGGTCACGAATATGATAAATATCAGTTCACTGATATAATACAAACCCATTGACAAGATAATAGTCCAAACATGAAAACTGTTATTATAAAACAAGAAACATGCAGTGTCTTTGACAGAGTTATTTGAATTTAAACATGTAGATCCCTTAGAGTCTATTATTAGCTATTGTAGAAAACACTGAAACAATAGCTAGTGGCAGTGCAGAACTGATAAAATTCCTTTCCGCAGTGTATGAATCATAACAGTGCGACTAAATGAAATGTCATAACATCTTAAATTAGTGCCAGCTTCCCTTTTTGTGAATAATTAACCACCAGATGTCAAAATCCAATTCACAGTGGTTCGGATTTCCCTGTTGCAATTTTTTGTGTGTGTTATCAGCCTTCACCAGAATGTAATTCGCTGTGTCCCTCTCTCAGCGCGGTCCTCGTGGAGACAGGAAGCGGGAGGTGTGGGCGCCGCAGCGATATGGTCACTAGAGCCTCAAGAAGGCCTTTGTGCATTAGATGGGCTCGAAGGATATGAGTCATAAAGTCTGTAATATTCGGGCAGGATTTGTTATTGGGTAAGTTGCCTATGGTGCCATGCACACTGACATTACGTGTTGTCTGTTGATTTAAAAGTGTCCATTTGATTTATTTATTGGGAGTTGTATCTTGTATGGACCTTCAGATGTTCAAGGTTGAATCTGGCATGCGCTTGATTTATATTTGTGTATGATAATGACCTATTCATGTTCCGAAGTGTTGAAATGTCATGAGGTCAGGAATGTGCTGCTAATGAAAGTGGGGATTGGAACTTCTAGCACAGGAAGACTGAAGGGGTGACACTGGACGACCGACAGGAAAAGGATAATTATCAGCTTCTTTAAGAATGCATTATTGCATGAAACAGAGTTTGCAACTCACGAAGCTACTACACTCCAACATAGAGTAAAATTTAAAAATGGTTAAAGTAAATGAAATGTTATTTCACATTTGTTTGCATATTAAATTGGCATACTAAAGCCAACAAGTATGACAGAAATATGAGTGTTATGATGTACTTTTCATTTCATTTGGGACAAAGAGCTCAAATTCAAGGCTTAGCGCCCACCAGCAAACTTTAAGCAAGACTTTATGGTGCCATTTGACAGATGTGGCTTTCTTTTGAAGGCCAGAATAGATGAATGGTATGGGCAGATTCTCCTATTTCAGCCAGTGAGCAATGTATCATGTTTCAAACCATTTACGTTTACATTTACAGTATTTATCAGACGCCCTTATCCTGAGCGACTTACAATCAGTAGTTACAGGGACAGTCCCCCCCTGGAGCAACTTAGGGTTAAGTGTCTTGCTCAGGGACACAATGGTAGTAAGTGGGATTTGAACCTTCTGGTTCATAGGCGAGTGTGTTGCCCACTAGGCTACTACCACCCATCTGCCCTCCTGTTGTTCAGCTCGGTGGACTTGGATGTCTGTGCTATGCCATGTTAGTTCTCGGCTTCATTTTCTACTGGCCGCTACGTCCCCAGGTCTGCAGATCTGATATATTGACATGATATTTTATGTAATTTATTGTGGCATGTCAAATTACCTGAAAGGAACTCCCAAATCAACTACTTAACTACAGTACAAATCACAAACTATTTGCAGGTTTAAGGCTTAACTGAGTTCAACCTACATCTTGGGGGTAAACCCAGAAATACGGTTTGACACATGGCCATTTCTCTCCATAAAAGGGGAAAGCACAGGCCACAGACCCCCTCGCTCCACGAGTCGCCCATTTACTCCAGCCATGTTGTCTTAAAGGGATCTAATAGGTGATTAATGCACTCTCTGGGCACAGCCCATTTCCCTGCCTGGTCAATAATGCAACCATGAAAGCCTTTGAGTCGTATATGTATGCCTGCTGAAGAGAGCAGACAGATTTTGCATGTGACTGATTATGAGTTATGTATTAATGTCTAAGGGAGAGGCAGGGTTAAGATCACCAGGTCCCATGAGAGAGCATTAGTGGTGTAATAATGTGTCTGTTTTCTGTGTTTGGCACACAGACCTGAGGCTGTCTTAGAGGGCATTGCAGAAGTGCGGTGGCTTAGTGCTGGGACACCTGGGCTTGCAGGGGTTTCCTTTAGGCGCTCCTATTTCTTCCCACAGTCCAAAGATATGCAGGATAGGTCAACCGCACTAGAAATTCTGTGTGTGTGTGTTCACCCTGCAGAGGAACCCTGTCAAGCAGGTTGTTGAACCTGGAAATAGATGAAAGACCTTTAATTCAGACACACTCAGTCATCAACAAACATCTGAATCAGAGGACACATAAGGGAATTCCATATTGGATGTTTGAAGTGAAGCAATTGTGACTGTGATACACAGCATGGTGCACAGCATGGTGCAAGTTTGACACATGTTCGGTACTTGCTGTTGTTCTATTTTCTTTTGATTAAGTTGAGATTTTTCTCATTTCATTGTATCGAGTTTCCTTTGTCTGGTTATTGCCAGTTCAAGTCTCCTGTCTGAAACTGATGAACGTGAAGGCTCACCCATTACTTTGCTTTTTGCGCACCCTTGTGGCCAGATTCAGTACTGTTAAAATTCCACGTGCAAATAGCAGACAAAAAACCAAACCAAAAATGTCAATATATTTGCACTTGCTAGAATACACAAAGTCTACTTCCTTGATTCCAGAACTGGGCCGTGGCTTCTAGAGCGCAACGTGGGACACTGGGCACATGGTAGGGACCATTAACTTACATACTCACACATATGGCCAATATAGAGTCCCCAATCCATCTGGTTTGCATGCCTTTGTGTTTGTTGCTTGCAATATTACAAATAAATACAAAGAAAAGTGCTTCCTGTATTATAAATAAATATATAAGGAAGTAAATTAAGCATAACACGAGTCAGTATGAATTTATGTCTTACAACTACATTAAGAAATGTAGAGCTATTGATTTTTTATTTATGATGCTTTATTCATTGCAATTACAGAGTGACTCTATATGATGAAGTGGGTGGATGAAGTGGGTGAAAAAAATGCAGGCTGCCGTTCATCAAAACACCAATCCGTTCTTTCCATAATTCATACATGCCTGTCTCACTCCCCCAGTGAATTGTAACCTCCCTGACCAATCACCTAAAGCGTGTTACAGATACATAGCCAATGAGAACCCTTCCACATCAGCCCCTCAGCCAATGGGCTTCGACGTGTCTGCAGAGGACCAGAGTCACTTGCTGTTGCATACACACAGGCCATGAGTTCCACCAGACTAAGCTTAGCTGCACTGAACTGAACGCAGCTTTTCGAACGCGGGGTTACGTAATACTGCAGTGGAGCTGCACTGCACAGCGCCGGCTGAACACATGGTTCATGGAAGAGCATTTTTCTTGCACTGCTGCCAAGACATTCACATCACCAGGGGGTCATCAGTGCACCCAGTCAGAATCTGTAGGTGTTACAGAGAGCTGTGATGTAACCACAACAGCTCACTCAACCATTTCTTTCGTTCATTCTTATGCTCTCACAAAGACATTCAGATGAGTTGATTGTGTGTGCATAACTAAAATAAACAATTATTGTGAATTGCGACCTATTATGTATTTTGAGTACCTTAGACCATCTACTTGTTCCACAATAATTCAGAAGTGTACTTGTGACATGACGCTTTGGATGCAGAACAAAATCACCACGGCAAACAAAATGCTTAGGAATGCCTTTTTTTATACAAAGTAAATAAGAGTTGAACAAATGCATCTCACAGACACACTCATACATACCCACACAGTCATAGATTGCTTCCTTGTGTAGTCTAACATCACAGTTCTCATTTTTTTTCTTTGTTATGTTTGGATCATCATACAATGTGATACACAAAGGAAAATAGATAATTTCATTTACATCATTGTTTTGCTACTATTACACTTTTTTTTTTACTGTTTTGTTACATCAAATATTAAGTGTAGTGAATAAAAATGGCACATTTTTATGAATGGGAGGACACCATGATAGGCCTGGTCTGGAGGCATCATTCTCAATGATATAACGATTAGCCTGCTCACTTTCTGTGCTTATTAACAATATTAATAGTAATAAAGAAAACCTTTTGTTCATTTCAATTTTCTGAATTACATTCAAAATACACAGCGACTTCATTCAAACTTTGTTCCAAGGTATGCAGCAGGGACCCTCAATGGACCTCAGGAATTTATGTAACAATATCCAGCTATCATAAGAACATGTCTTATAACCATGAATCAGAACACTAATCAGAGCATTAATAACATGACTGAATGCAAGTATGCCACAGACCTTCAGTGCCACTGCCTTAGAGCCTACAAATACACACTTGTAGAGCCTGAATGAATTTCTGTTTTATTGTAAATATGATGCTGAGATTCACAGGCGGATCTCATGGAAATCATTCAAGAGGAGGTGTTTGATGGATATTTATGCAATGCTTTAAGAACACTGATTAAACAACAAAATCTTTCTGTCTTTACTTAAAATGGCCAGACATCCTGTTGGCTTTCACAGCATGAAGTGCTGAATTTTGTTTGATTCACACCTTCTAATTATATCTCCCAGCTAAAATATGGAACAAAGTGAGCTTTAAAAAAAAAAACACGTCCCTCATGTAACGTTTAGCTTGCATGACCTTCGAGTCCAGAAACCAACCAGCAAATTATATTTAATAGAAAAAGCTTATAAAACATTTTTTCCAGATATTTCGACAGTGTTTTTTTTTGCATGACTCTTCCACAATTTTAACACAACACTGGTTGTCTCATAGACAAACGCGATAACATCTTACAGGTTTCTTTTTACCTGATTTCAGCTAACAGAACCACTGCCAGATCCAACGCTATATTGTCAGCGGCTAGATCATGGGTGAGTGAAAGTCTGAATGCAAATCGTTTATTGTGTTTTGCTTGTGATTGTTTTGCGTTGTAGATGACCCCACGACCTTTGGCATTTCTCTGAATCAGTGGCACAGCTTATCACGAACACAGGCATCTCCAAATATAAGATGAATAAGTGAACATCTGTGTGTGTGTGTGTGTGTGTGTTTGTGTGTGTGTGTGTAAATACAGAGATAAACATGCAAGGAAGAACACCCGTATAAGCACACACACACACACAATCTTTGAAGAAAAAAAAATTCAAGAATTGCAAATAAATACCCAGAACGAACCTTTCCCTCCCACTGGAGATCATATGATCAATGAACAAGTAGTCTATGCTTAGAAAGTTCTGGAAGAATGTTGTTCTGCCTCCTTGATGTTCAAGTCCCTCCAGGTCACGTTTCCGAAATGAAAAGGCGAGAAAAAGGTAGAGCATGCCCACAATACTCTACTTTATCGAATAATTATTAGTGTACAGTGTTATGCTATTACAGTACTATAACCTCAGTTTATAAAAATAGTCCATAATAATGTCAGAATCTGTTGCCTGCATGGTTCGAAATGATTGCCACATCTTAGCAAGTGCGATGACCCTTTGACCCTTTGAAGTCAGGGAGCCAAATGAATGAAAACCAAATGCGTGCAACACAACCGACCATGTCGAAAAACGCGGTGGGCTTTTTACCTGGCTCCACAGCAGCTGCTCCCCCCCCCCCGTCTACAGAGAAGAGCATTGGCACAAAAGGGTTTTGTGCAGGACACTGCACAACTGCTTTGGCAATGAGAAGGGTGGTGCCTGCATTTCCAAAAATACATCTTAACACATTCTTAAATCGCATTTTCACAAGTGCCATTTACGCTTTCATTTCCGACAAGACATACAGCAAGCCATGGGCCCTGTGACTTCAGAGAGCCTTCAGAGATGTCAGACTTTGTTTTCAGTCTGCTATGTACTACCATACTATTAGTGTTCTTCTCCAACCAAAATGATAGGATGAACAGAATAAATATTTTGCTGCTCAAAATGACATTTTCATGTTTGACTGTTAAGTCGTTAAGGTATGAAGTCATTGAGTATTTATTCATTATTTGTTTTTTATCTGGGGGAAGGGATTGATATAAATAACGGGATATTTTGATCCATCCATCCTTCTTTCTAAATCCCTCATGTGCTCAGGTGGAAGAAAAAAAAAAAAAAAACAGAATTACTATCCTGCCTCTAGTCCCCCCTCCAGTCACCCAACACCTTTCTTATCGGTCTAGGCCAATCAGCAACCGGCTCTCCTCTTTTTCCTTCTGGCTCTCGTTTTTGAGGTCGGCGAAGACCTGCGTGAAGTAGTGTGGGTCGGAGTTGAGCTGCAGCATCTTGGTACTCATGCGGTTGATGATGTCCAGGCAGCGGTCCCAGAAGGCCTCCTTCTCCGCCTCTACCAGGAAGGGCTTGAGCGGGTAGGAGATCTCATTGCCCATGTAGGAGTATGACAGGTACAGGCAGGTGAGCAGTGTGGCCTGCAGCTCGCGCTCGCTGGCCACCTCGGCTGAGATCACGTCACGGCAGAGCATGTAGAGGAAGACCACGTTGGCTGGGGTGATGAAGCCCTGGTCCTGCCAGCCCTGCAGCAGCAGTGAGCGGTCCACACTTCGGAGCCACAGCACAGGGTCAGCCGGGGAGAGGCGCTTCAGTCGGTAGCAGCGGCGGCACAGGAACTCGCCAAGGCTCCGTAGAAGTTCGCTGGTCGAGGCTTGGACTATGACCCTCTTGGGTGTACCAGCACTTGTGGATTGACCCGTCGAGCCAGTCAGGGAGGTCCTTTTCGCCGTGGAGACCACATTGGTGGTGGTTTTGGAGGTGGGGATGGCAGAGGTGGCGACAGTGGGGTCCTGGGTGAAGGTGGAAAGGTTGGCACAGGACTGTGACTTCTTCAGGTTCTGGGTGTTGAGGTGATCCACGCTGACCTCATCTTGACTGTCTCCTGAGGGCAGCTTCTTGGAGCCCTTCCTCTTGGCTGAGACAGCTACTATTCGCTTCCATGGCAGTACGTTGATGAGGGACTGGCGCTTCAGGCTCTTGTCCTTGGCATTTTTGCTGTTCTGCACAGCAGTATATGGGCCCACTGTCGCTGGCCCATCTTCATACAGGGTTGCCTTTCGGTAGCTAGGCGACAGGGAAAGAACGGTGCCCATGATGCCTTGGGCTTGGACGTATTGAAGTGTTGAAACTTCACCACGTCAGTGGCTGGGAAGAGACGTTGGCTGTGGAACTCCTGTAAGGGGAAAAAGCGAGGCCACATTAACATATATTCATATCCAGTCTTAAATCTAAATCTCATCATGTGAATGGATTTCGACTTTCTGAAGTTAGATCTTCTACATTTCACATTAACGTCTTTTCTTTCACCAACCTCATCTAGAAATTCTTATAAAAAAGTCACAACTGGAATGAATAGCCTCACTTAAAATGTCCAATAAAAGGGCTTCCAATCAAGTCTTATACGCATTATAAAGGTGAAATGTTGCAAATGACGATGTGGTGGAATTTAGCTGTGATTCTTTAGCACACATTTCATGATCTACCGCAGTAATAATCCTAATGCGCCTCGCACCCGTCGACATTCTGCCGTGAGAGGAGGTTTCGCGGATTAACTCAGGCTCGTCGCAGTAATATCGCAGTAAAATAGCGGGGCGTCCAGGGAAAATTTCATCTGCTTAATGGGCGACGGAGGGAAGGCGGCGGGAGCGGGACGAAATGTGCGCAGACATCCATCTTAGGCTCAAAATGGAAGCCTCGTATGTAAACACCTTCGCTTTCCTCCCCCTCGGCATCTCCTTCATTAATAAAACCGCGACGCGTTGTACATCGTTGTGTTCCGAAATGCGAATAAAATACGTGGTTTTTTTCCCCCACGAACCACTCGACAAACAGCCCGAACTGGATTCGTTTGACATTACACGAGGCCACCATAACACCATCAGGTCCATTTATAATAGGACAACAAAGCGTTCTTTTTTTTTAGAAAAGAAACGCAATGGAGGCAATGGTCTGAAATACCGAAACACTCACCTGCAGCAAACGTCGTCCAGATGTGTACCAATTGTCCGGTTTTGCGACGTGAGGCGGTACAGCAGGTGTGAGGAACGGAGGCTTTAACACGGATTTCGCTGCCCAAGGTCCTGGAGCCACAGATTCGTGCGTAACAGCGCGTTGGCTGGATTTGACGTTCGGAATTCCCTCGGGTTAAAAGGTTACTACAGCGAGTCGTTACGACCAAAATAAAATAAAAATATATATAAAATAAGAAGAAGCAAAAATTAAAAAACAACAATATTTTTAAAATATTCCATCTGGAATGAACAGCGGTCTACGTCTGCCTGTTGGTTCCAGCGGCGGTCCCCTCAGTGAGGTACGCAGGCAGACGTTCAGCCTGGAAAATAACGCCGAAAAATAATAATAAATAATAAAATTAAAAACAAAACACACACGAATAAACGTTCCACCACGCGACGTCGGTGCGGCTGGCGAATACAAATCCTACCAGCTTAAATGTGCAAAGCTAATGTTTGATCAGACGGCTGAAAAACACGTCCATGCTTTGACGCAGACATCCGCAGATTTTTCAGGATGACAGGGCTGATGGGGAGGCGGCGGCGCAGGCGTGCGATTGGTCATCGCTAGTGCAAACGCGTCCGCTGGGGAGGATGCTGGCAGGGCGATCTGTCCATGGTGCTTGTTCCCTTCCTCATCAACATCTGTCATGGCCAGGGAGGATGAGCGCAACGTTTAAAGCCCGTCACCTGTCCTTAAATCACCCTTGACGACTGTTGAGATGACAATAATCGAAATGTTGTTAAGCTTTGTTAATCGTTGTCATTCCTGAATGGTAATATTTAAGCCACAGGCTTACTCTTAATTCTCCCTCTTCGTTTGTGTCTAATAATAACAATTATATTCATAGTATGCTAATAACTAACCAAAAGATCACAGGTCTTCTGAGGGCCTTCGCTAGGCGCTTAGTAAACTACATTTCCCAGCATGCCGCACCGGTATTATTTCCTGTGCCGCGACGGGGAATCGGAATTGTTATGTGAACCAGGCAGTTCGTGAGTAGGTAAGATGGCGGCCGCGGCGGTGGTTGAGTTCCAGAGAGCACAATCTCTACTCAGCACGGATCGGAATGCGTCCATTGATATCTTACACGCCATCGGTGAGTGCGTCGCCGCTGCAGCGACTGTGCCGCGGCGGCCCTTTCCCTGCGCGTCCGGCGTGGTTCGCGGCGGCGTCGGCCACCCTCGCCCGCTCTGTTAGCCGGTTTTTGCGGCTGCTGACTCACTGTGACAGGCGCGTGAAGCTCAGCTAGCATCCAGCCCATAGTGAGCCGCTAGGCCGACATCGAACAGTCCAGCGCGTACGGCAACTTTTTTCAACGTGAAACAGATATCTGCGTCCATGTGGTTGTCGGCGTTGGAAAACGGCACGCACCAGTGACGCGGGACGAGCGCTTCTTTGCTCTTAGCTTTGCTAGCTAGCAGTTAGCTCTCTGTGTGTTGTACTTGCTACTGGCTACTTTCATCTGATGCTTATTTTACGAGAACGGCAACAAGTTTACCCAATTTTTTATCTACGCCATTCGTTCAACTTTTACTTGCTTATTAATGAACCGTAAGGCCATTTAGTTGTTTCACTTATTTTGCTCTGTGTAGTTAGCTAAACTAATACCTGTATCCCAGTCTGGATTCATTTAGAGGACTTGTGCTCATCAATATGGTTTCCAACTTGCCGGATGCCTATATGTGTATTATGCTTATTGGAAATTAAATTTGCAAGTAACTACATTTCTGACTAATTAGTGAATAGAATTTTTTTTTTCTGTTGGGGGTCTTGCTGACGTCCTGGACATGCTATAATTTTTTCAGATCACTGTAATAGCTGTTTGTACACTGTAGTTCTCGCCTGTGCTTCTGACCGACCTGTGTGCATTGTTACAGTGAAGCGGGATGTCCAGGAGAGTGATGAGGAGGCCGTGCGAGTCAAAGAACAGAGCATCCTGGAACTGGGAGGTCTGCTGGCCAAGACCGGGCAGGCTGCAGGTAACAGGAGGAGAATCCTGCTATAGAGTTTCCTTTTACTTTTTCATTTTAAGAGCACCGACTGCAGTAACCAAGTGGAAATCATGTTTTTTAAACCTGTCTTTTCTGCCTGTGTTTCATTTTTAACTGAGATGTTACAGATGATTTTGTTATAGTGCTGATTCGGGACCTTAGTCTAACAGATGATATGGGGGCTGGGGTAACTTTTTTTTTTTTTTTTTTTTTTTTTGTGTGTGTGCAAAGTGCAAATTCTTGCAAGTGCAACAAACTTTTTTGTTGTTAAAGTATTAGCATTAATCTTTTGTAAATATGGCCCCTTATCATTACTGGATACCAGCCTATTAATGTACACACACACACACACACACACACACCTAGTATGCATGCCCTCATTTGTGGGCATGGTAGCGGTGGCGTGGCAGTAGCCTAGCGGGTAACACAATCGCCTATGAACCAGAAGACCCAGGTTCAAATCCCACTTACTACTGTTGTGTTCCTGAGCAAGACACTTAACCCTAAGTTGCTCCAGGGAGACTGTCCCTGTAACTACTGATTGTAAGTCGCTCTGGATAAGGGCGTCTGATAAATGCCGTAAATGTAAATTTAGAATAACACATCATTTTCATTATCTTTCATTCTTCCACAGAGCTTGGCGGCCTCCTGAAGTATGTGCGACCCTTCCTAAATTCCATCAGCAAAGCCAAGGCGGCGCGGCTGGTGCGCTCACTGCTTGATCTCTTCCTGGACATGGAGGCTGCTACTGGTCAGGAGGTGGAACTGTGTTTAGAGTGCATTGAGTGGGCCAAGTCAGAAAAGAGGACCTTTCTGCGGCAGGCCCTGGAGGTAAAGTATAGTTTTGGAATGGAACAATTGCTATGCCTATATCTTTCAACATACATTATAGTTTGGGAAACTACAGGAATCGAGTGCGAAATACAATTATGTCTGTCCTTTTCTCCAAACAGGCTCGCCTAGTCTCACTGTATTTCGACACTAAACGGTACCAAGAGGCACTGCTGCTAGGTGAGACCCTCACCAAAAATGACTGGTCTTTTCTTCTGGTCTATTTTCATCCAAGTTTCCCTTTGGTATCAATTAAGCCTCTCTGTCAGAGTTCATCAGTTGTCCCTTTGTTGTCTCAGGCTCTCAGCTCCTGCAGGAACTGAAGAAGATGGATGACAAAGCCCTGCTGGTGGAGGTGCAGCTTCTGGAGAGCAAAACCTACCACGCACTCAGCAACTTGCCCAAAGCACGCGCCGCGCTCACGTCTGCCAGGACCACGGCTAATGCTATCTACTGCCCACCCAAGCTGCAGGCAGCCCTGGACATGCAGTCCGGTGAGTCTTGCTGCCTTCCCCTTGGAAACGCTCCTAGCTTGGGCAGGGGTTTATAATCACATTCTGATCACATACACAATTACTCTGGAAGCACAGGAAAGCCGAGCTGAACACTGAGCAGTTTTACTGTTTAATGTCTAACAAGGGTTTTAGGTTGCTCTTACCCTGAACCTGCAGTTTGTTTATACAAAAAGGTTAAAAGCAGTGGTATTTGGAAAAGTTTGTGCTTTTTTTTTTCCATTTTGTGCGTTCCTTCTGGCACCCATAAAGCAAGTATGTTGCCACTGACATTTTCATACTAATGAATAAATCATGACTCCGCATCTGATAAACACAAACCTCAGTCAATAAACACTGATTGTACAGATACAATTTCACGTCACAGCTACAGCTGGTAAATATCTGTAACCGACTTGTGGCTTAAAACAAAAGGCTGACACAGAACCCTTTGATTGGTAAGTGCTGGCATTGTGGTCTGTGGGTACACTGCAGTAGGTTAATTACTTCCCTCTTCCTGCAATAGGCATCATCCACGCTGCGGAGGAAAAGGACTGGAAGACTGCGTATTCATACTTCTACGAAGCGTTTGAGGGCTACGATTCCATCGACAGCCCCCGTGCCATCACGGCGCTGAAGTACATGCTCCTGTGCAAGATCATGCTGAACGCGTGAGTCCTGTTGCTCACACCAGACAGCTGGTGCGATAAACTATTACTCACGTCAGCGTCACTCTCATATGTGACAGTTGCATAAGCTGTCATCATTAAACAGTTTTAAATAAGCAGTCAAGTAATAAACTGCACACAGACACATTCTGTTGTGATAAATAATCATGAATTCATGGTTATTTTCTTTTTATTGCAGACCAGAGGATGTGCAGGCCCTGATCAGTGGGAAACTGGCTCTGCGATATGCCGGCCGACAGGTTTGTGTTTGTGTACCTAGCATGAAAATGTCGTACAGAGGACGCAATGTTTACTGCACTGACTGGCTGACTCTCACCCCCATACCTTTTTAATTCTGGTCTATTTAAACCGAAACACAGTTCCCTCTGTTACCTCTGTGTGTTATATTGTACCTTGTTCACAGGCCAGTCACTAGACCACACCCACCCAATTTCAAAAAATTATAACTACTTGGAATCAAGCATATTGATTGGCTAGTTTGTGAAAGCAATGTTTCCCATGAAAACATGAATAACCCCCCATGTCCTATTTATACTATGCCTTGTTATTTACAATAGAAATCAGTTTTTGAGAGTCTTTTAAAGTAGTTTTATTTAACCATTTTTTTTAAATCTTTTTTTTTTTGCAGACAGATGCACTGAAATGTGTTGCCCAGGCCAGTAAGAACAGGTCGCTGGCAGATTTTGAGAATGTGAGAACTGTTTTTGTTTCCTCTTTACCATAGTCTTTACATATCATAATGTTAATTGTTTTCATTTGTGTGGAACTGTCTATTATTCCCACCTCAGGCCTTGACTGAATACAGAGCCGAGCTGAAGGACGACCCAATCATCAACACACATCTGGCCAAACTCTATGACAATCTGCTTGAACAGAACTTAATCCGGGTCATTGAGCCCTTCTCCAGAGTTCAGGTAGGGCTAGTGACTTTTTTTTCTTTTTTTCTTCTTCTTACGGAAATTATGCAATGCTTCTTGTTCATCAATAGTATTTACTTTTTGCTTTGTTTTGTCTTCTTCAGATAGAGCACATTTCAGGCCTCATTAAACTTTCTAAGGTGAGCGGAATACTGTTGAATTCAAAAGTGTGCTTTTCTTGATCAGAAAACTTTGGTGAGTGTCAGTAGCTCAGTTAGTATATTTATGTTATGTTTTGTTCTTTTTACACAGGGAGATGTAGAGCGAAAGCTTTCACAGATGATCCTAGATAAGAAGTTCCATGGTAAGTTTGGCAACAATTTTACCTTGGCTACTTTCTGCATGTATCTCCAAAGCCAATTTAGATGCAGACAAATCACCATGCTTTGTCTGTCTAGGTATCCTGGATCAGGGAGAAGGTGTCCTAATTGTATTTGATGAACCTCCAGTAGACAAGACATACGAAGCAGCCCTGGAAACAATTCAGAACATGAGCAAAGTGGTGGATTCACTCTACAACAAAGCAAAAAAGTTAACATAGGTTAGTTCCCACCCCTTCAAATAAAGTTTAAAGTGCCCAGTTCTTATGCTTGTTTGATTGGTTGATTGAATGTGCTCTTCCTTGAGGCAGGGTTGATGTGTCATCGCCAGAGAAAAAAAAATTGAAATGAAAACCTAGTGCCACGCAGAGAAATCAGAGCTGACATGTGATTTGTATAAAGTTTTACACCAAATGTCCTTTGTGGTTTGGGATCTCATTTATATTACCAAATGATCATCCAGCATAAATGTTAGATTTGTTTAGTTTTTGTATTAAGTTTTGTAGTTATTGTCTATTAATAAGTAAGAAGTTATGTAAAATATGACAAAGATTTCATAGTTATTTATGTGGGAGAAATTAATCAAACTCAACCTTAATGCACTTCTGCCAACTGTTTTCAAATTCTCCTCTTGTCCAGAAGGTGGCTGTGTTCTTGGTGAGCAAAGAAATCACACAAATGGTTCTGTCCTATGAGCAATGGGGGGCATTTTTAAAAACCATTTACTTTAACATTCTCATCATTGTGCAGGTTTAATTTTCATTTGTCACTTCTTTAAGGAAGCTGAGTAACACGAATGCCAATATGAAAGACTGTCAGTCCTGAGGCACATAATTGAGGTTCACATATATAGATAGAAAACGTATAGCAGTTGTGTTTCTCTGTAATTTAGCTTGTCTGTCTGCCATGGTGGTAATGCACCAAAAATGTTAACAGTTTGTTTTTATTTATTTATTTTATTTTAATGTCACATTCAACAGGTGAAGACTTTGCCCTGGCAGTGGAAAGTGCAGCCTGTGGTTTGGAAGACATCAAGGGAAGGAAGGTGTGGATGACTACACTGAAGATAGATTAATAAATAAATAAAAAAGAAAAGAAAAAGAAATTCAATACCCAAAACACTGAGAGGACTCTACTGTCTCCTACAGATTTCACTTGGAAGGTTTTTAATGTTCCCCCTTAATGGACAAATTTCAAGTTACTGCATCACTTTTTTTTTTTTTTTTTTTTGAAAAAACCTCACATGTTCACATGTTCCTTTGCAACTCAGACGCCCTCTGTCGGGCCATCAGGGAAATCTTAAATAACAAACGCATACGTATGCATTATAATTCTATGTGACATGTATATACATAGTTCACTTGTAGACAGGCTTGCTTTGGACTAAAGATTCAGCTCTGTTGCCAACCACTGGACCATGTTTCCATGGACATCCCCACTTTTATCCATGGTCATACCAGAGGAACGGTTTAAAGTACCCACCCTTTATTGAACCCTCCCATTCAAACCCTGCTTATCTGTGGGGTTTTTCATTTCGCCCATCCTTTCTTCTTCCCACTTGCAGATGGTGCGTTTGGACTTTTTGTGTGAGCGGTTTAATGTCGACATTGATTAAAGACATTGTCGTCATGGGGGCCTTGCAGCCTGTTCCACCCCCCCATTTGTACATAATGTTGCCAAGAGCCTCGGTCCGTTGCCTGTCAGGCTGTCATCCCCCTGTTTTTTTTTTTTTTTTTTTTCCCTTTCTTTTTTTTTTTTATAAAAGCTGAAACAAATGCGAATAAAGTCACACGAGAGCCTGGTTATTCAAGTGGTGTTGTGAATTATGCTGCGATGCCCCTTGTGCAGTTTCCATAACAATCCCGTGACTCACCGATCGGTTGGATTGCGTGTTCTATTTCTCAGTAACAATCCAAGTCTCACAGATTACATAAACACAAATAATGCAAGCGTGTGCGAATATGTAAACGAACCCCGAAGGTCTCTTTATATTTCACTGGAATGCATTAATCTAAATGAACGAAAATTAAACGTCGAAAAAAAAAAAAAAAAACGTCGCATTGCTCACGTTAAGCGCGGAGGGCTCGCGGGATGTTTTTGTCATCGCTGAGTGCCTAGCGCGTTACGACCCTGGGCCGTGACAGCGTCAATAGCCAATCAGCGTCGTCAGCGCTGCGCTCGACGCTGCAATCTCCAACTGTCTCTCGCGAGCCTCTGATCATGCGCAGTAACGCGCCTGCTCCTGTCGCTGTCCGCTCCTTCGGCGGTGCTGTTTTATGACTCCTCATTCTGTGCTGCATATCTGAGCATCACCGAACGCGAAAATGGCTGCCCGGGTAAGGCTTTATGTTTATATATATATTTATTTATTTAACAGCAAAAAAAAAAAGACATTCGGCTCTATTGCTCCCGTCACTGTCAGAGCGAAAGAAAACGACGGCCTCAGCTCAAACCGCTTGCTTCCCCAGCTCGCGCAATGCTAGAACATTGTCATCCACAGATGAGGCAAAAATCCGGTTCCGCAATTATCATATTTTGATCAGACACGGGCTCTGCGTGCCCGGTGTTTACATTCATCATCTCCTCGTTTCGTAAAGCCAGCTCGGAAGTGTTTTCTGTAGCACAGTTTGTACATGGCGGCATGTTTGTGGCAGTCGACTGTAAGGAGGGTGACAGCCCGATTAGCTTCTCGTTCCTCGGCTGCTCAGTGGGTATTAAGGGGTCAGCAGCCGGTCTCGAAATAGAATGGCGTTTTATTCCTTTGCCTAAGGTTGCACCGCCTTTCATCCCCCAATATTAGCGTGTCAATAAAGCGTTTCGAATCTCGGAAGGTCGCTCAGATCTTTGCCAGCGGCCACGCATGCGGGTTTAACCTTGACGCGTCGTTCACGAGCCGCCTCCTTCCCCACGACGCCTTTCCTCGGCTTCTCCTTCGCGTAACATCGCGTACGTGCGCGTCCCCGACGGTGAGGACGGAAGTTATGGGAAAGGAGTCTCGTTGCAACGGCCTGATCACGTGACCGCCTTCTGCAGCCACATGTTAATAAAAATGTTTACTAATGCAAAATACACACACACATACATATACATATAGACATCGGGCGGTAAGGTTTTGACAATTGTGTTTTAATTGAATACAGCGAGTGTTTTGCACCGGCCTTTTACCTTTGGGACTTTATGATTTTGTGCACCACACAAGGGAATAGAAAAGTACATAAGTACATAATTATAAGGTGCACCACCCTCAGGCCGGTTTGTTAGGAAGTGTACAAAATATCTCAGCTGAATGTTCCCGCTGCAGGGACAGTGGTGCGTTGTCATTTTGCAGCATGCCATATTAAACTGTCGTCTCCGGTCAGGGGAAGGAGCAAAGAGAGTGTCGGAGTGCAAATCAAATTGTTTCACGTGAACATTCGTACTATTTATGTTCTAGGATTTTTATTGTGTGTGACAAAACCATGCATATTCTCTAAAGAAGGGTACTGCTGTAGTCATTCTGGTGAAAAGCTAAATCACAATACTGATGCATTAGATATGTTTAGATAAAAGGTTTGGCCTTAATTAAAGGCATGATGCAGTATGTCTGATTCGGAATAAATCTATGAATGATGCAGAATAAACTCTATGCTGTAGGTGAAAAGGTGCTCTAGAGAGTGCGGCCTGGTTAATCCTCGTTCATCTCTCAATCTAGTTTTCACCCCCCTGTGAGAGCTCTGAGCTTCTGCTATTATTAGATTCTGTGCATGGTTGTATACCAGGAACAATGAACTCCTCTGGGTGGATACTCTTTCCTACTCGATCCGCAAAAACATCTGAAAAACACAAAATTATCAAAGCAGAACGACTGACAATACACGACAGTGGCCATGACTTTCAAGTGATGTCCTTTACGTAACCGTTCATGGACTAAGACTAGGTTACTGAGTGCTGGGGGCCGGCTGAGGCACAGGAGATCATCCCATGGCTCAAGGGTCATCATCATGTGCTCTGATTTTCAACAGAACAGCTACATTTGTCAGCTATAGCTGGGTGTTTGCCAATTAATTTTGGCATTACCATTTCATGCAACTGTCGGAGATCATTACTGCACTAATAATATGCCTTTACTGAAATATTTTTTGCCTAAAGAGCTAGGGTCTTAGGCATGTTGTGCTTCGAGTCTTATCAAAAGAAAGTACAGTTCTGCATATCCTTTATTTGCATTTGACTTCCCGTCAAGTTGCTCTGAAACTTTGTGTTTCCTGTCTTGCTGTGTTGTTCCAACACATACCTTGTTACTGAGGTGATAAGATATCAATTGGAGGGAAGCCCTTGGGATTTAGTGTTCAACTACATTAAGGCCTCCGGAGAGCTGAGGGCCACTCTACACAATTCAGTTAGACTAGTACTGACACACCCACCTGCGTGGAAATTATTGTATGTAAATATCTGTGGTCAGGTCACTTTCGGATCCTCTCGCCTGTTGTTTACATCTTTCATCTGAAATACTGACAGAAGACAAATATCTGTCAGGCTGTAACCTGAAATTTTGAGAACACAAGACTAAACACGTATTTGAAACATTTACAATATTTTTTTAAATAGTTGTATGAGGTGATTATCTTTATTATAAAATGAATGGTTTCTTCTCATTTCCTTTTTTATGAAACATGACCTAAACATCCACGTCTTGTATATCTCCATCGCTATTATTTTATTATTATTTTATTTATACATATTTCCATTATATCACATTTAGGTGAAGTAGATCACATACATATATGCTTTTCTAGAAAACATATAATGGAATTTCTCATGGCAGCCATCTTACATCTGACATTGTGCATCCATTACATGCATGCATCTATGTATGCTCCATTCTCACCAGATTTGGGGTCAGTAATATTGATCATGCTTCTCCTATGCTGGGAAAACCAGAGCAAACTCGCCACGCAACTGCTGAGATTACATTAACCAAAGGAATTGACCCCAACTCTGCTCTGCATGCATTGTGCCGCGAACTGTGCCGTTGCATGGAATCCGCAGGGACATTTATCCCCCACCACCACCCCGCCTGAGCCTCAGTACAGTGGTCCTGGCTGTTTCAATTCTGTGTCTGACGTCCTCTTCCCCTCGCTCTTGCTTGCATTCGTTGGCCTGCAGGTCGTAATATTTTTCAAGGTATGTATCTCTTCTTGACCACAAGCTCACCACCCTCTGGTAGAGGGAACCGACTCGGCTTCCTTTTCATATCGAGTGTCTGAAAAGTAGCTGAGAGACGTCGGGTCTGTACTTTCCCACAAGCCAGACAGCCGCCCACCTTGAGTCTCTAGCTCTCCTGGGTAGCAGTATACATCTTGGCTGCGAGATTCGATGTCGCCATTGCAATGCAGGAACTGAGTTGCAATCAGCAGACTGATGAAGTGGCCGATTTCCTCCGTTACGTACCCCGTCCACACTGACTCAGCAGAAACACGTTAGCTGTGTGGCGATAGAGGTAGAGGCTGGCAGGCGTGTCCATGGTGATTTTGCAGTCAGCGTTGGGCAGTGAGCCAGGTCTGCAGTGCACACCGTTCTTTTTCTCTCTCGCCGCTCGACTCGCCATCGTAACGGCAGCTTGTTGCCGCTGGTGCCACCCCAAACCCCGAAGCCCATGGTAACCCCACCTGCTGCCTTCCCAAACTGCTTAAAGGTCAGATGTGACTGAATGTTGGCTTCTCACTGAGCTGACACCAATTAAGAGCGCAGAATCAGATCAAACCTGATCTGTGGGTAAATCATCCTCTGAGATCAACTGATATCAACCAGACTAAAAGCTTCATCTCTTCACATAACATGTTCTGGGTTATCAACTGCATGTAAGTATTTTAACCAGGTATATGGTTAAACACTTTTATTGGTAAAACCCCCTGTGAAGTCATTTCAGACCCCAAGGGCAGGTCCTTACCTAAATGAATGGAGAGAGACTTCAATGACAATACTAACTACCTATAATGATTATATTGACTCCCCAGTCAAAGCCGTTTAAAATTGTGTTTAAAATGATCAAAACGCAGCTGGATACAACATCCATATGGAATTTGGTATTTATGGGTTTTAGCAAAATCAATGTACTAATGTTTCTCAGTAATATAATACTTTATCATGCATTCCCATGAAGCATCATTTGAGACTTGTAATTAAATGTAATTAAAACTAATTCAAAAGTTTGGCTACTACCAGATTTTGGGAATGAGAGGCAGGAAGTATGCATACAACCACCATCTTTGCACTACATACTCCCCCAGAATGCCTCCAGTTTAGTGTACATTTACATTTGCAGCATTTATCAGACACCCTTATCCAGAGCGACTTACAAACTACAATAGTGTAGTTTAGAGTTGAATATTTGTCACTGAAATGGTCCTGTAATTTGCAGTGCCTAAAAGCTCGAAGAACAACTAATGTGCACTGATTCATGTTCACTAAGTGAATACTCTCAGCTCCAGCAAATCTGTTTCTTTTAAATGCTGCTACCTGAACCTTGAGAAATGTCTCCCATGGCAACCGAGCTTAGAACATCATCCGAGTCTCTGAACTGAGGGGGGAAAAAAAAGAAAACACAAATATTTCAGCAGGTTCATGCCTCAAAGTGGCCCCAAAACACTACCTGTTATTCTGGCATTTGCCCGGAGGCCATCACTGCTCCATTTCTCAGTCTCATTTTCCAAATTTGCGTGCCTGATGACCTGCTCGCACTGCCATCATCCAAGACAAATGTGTCATGCTTTGCACTTTTATTTATTTAATTGTGGCCTGTTGCTTGGTAGCATGTGTCTGGACGGATTTATCTGCTCTGTAGTTATGTCGTCTTAATTGTGTTAGAAACCTGTGCACCAAATGTGCAGAGATGTTACTGCATGTATAGTTATACTTGCATTGTTGTTTGACGCATCTATTTTCTGTTATTATTTATTCACATTATTTTGCTTTGCACTGTGCTTCCTTTTTGCATTTGATTTGTTAGAACATTGAATGGCTTCTCCCTTTATTATTTGACTATTCCCAGCTGGGCCTCAGCCCATTGGTGGGGTGTCTAATGAGGCTAAATCAAAGAAGCAATGAGTTGAAAGTGATCGGCTTACTTCTTACACATTAAAAGAGACTTGTTTTTGTCATCCAAGACTGGTTGTCCCTCTCTAAAACTATATTATTTAAATTATTATATTATAAGTAACCCTAAACCGTAATATGATGAAAGCTTGACAGGTTTAGGGGGGGAAATGCTGTTTTAATAAGGGCACATGTGTATTTTGGCTTGGCTTTTTAGCTGTGGCATTGTAGGCTGTCTGAATCTCCTTTGCTTTCAGTGGCTTCATTCTCCCTCAATGTGCCATCAGTTGCCATGGTGTCTCTGTCCACTGTAGTTTTCACTGGGATTATGACACAGTTTGAAAGAATTTGTCATTCCGGTGTGGCCGCTCATTTTTTCTTTAGCTGGTTGCTAAGTAACAAAAAAAATAGCATTCAGTTGGTATGCAGTTCCAGTGAAGTCAGCTCCTTTCTACTGGACACAGATACTGACATAAATTGAGCATTTGCACTTAAAGCAATCTGCGGATGGCAATTCATCCCTTTAATCTGAGTTTTACCATGCACTTGTAAAAGTAAGAGCAATGAAAAGTCATCTTTATTTAATGCTTGTTGGTGCATCTGAGATATTTGGCTCCATGAAAATGTAAAAAACATTTAGTTCTGTGCTTGAAACATTTATGGGTGCACGCCTCTCATTTTAGCAAGAAATGGGTGTTTGTAAAGAAGGAACTAACCACCTTTTTTGTTGCAGTGCAATAGTTTTATTTATGTAAATCCTGAGAACATCTTAAACTAGCAAACAAACCCCACGCTTAACTTGTAGAGCTGCTATAAGCACTAGTAAGAAAAAAAACTCCCAGGGTGTTTATCCCAAAAGCTGAAAAAGCTATTACTCTTCTCACTCTTATTCCTCTGTCCATGCAGACAATGCAAGCGGCACGATGCCCTACAGATGAACTCTCGTTGACCAACTGTGCTGTTGTGAGTGAAAAAGACCTGCAGTCCGGACAGTGAGTATCATTCTCTTATATTGTACCAGGAAATTCGTTTTTAAAATCAGCTGTCATCTGTGCCCATTTTTACCATTTTAAGACTTAAGATAAGATAAGATGATCCTTTATTAGTCCAACAAGTGGGAAATTAACAAGATTCAGTGCAACTCTTTGTTCAATTCACTGAATTGCATCAGTTCATTTGCATGAAGGGTTACTATTTGAATCATCTATCCATAATCCCCAGTTGTGATACAATGCATCTACTGCCTTGACAATTTGGAGCAATTTCGGACAAGTGTTACTGTACTGTATCATGGCATCTGTTCTGAATAGGTCTGCACGACTACGACCAAAATGATAATCCTGATTATTTTTAGCAATATTATAATCATGATTATTAATCACGATTATTCATTATTTTAGGTAAAACACAATTTTATTGCACTTTCTATTTTAAACAAACAGTAAGTGAACAAGGCTTTCAGATTTTTGCCAATAAAAAACAGCCTGTCAACATTTTCTTAAGAGATGACTGAAGGCAGATCACTATGAAAATTCTTAATTTTTTTAGATTTAATATGAAAGATGAACATCCATTTGCATGGTTATTTGGAAAAAAAATAACTATAGACAGGGCAGGTCCATACACAAAGGCATTTTGTAAAGATTTGACAAGAACTATAGACAATGAACTGCAATATGTAGAGGTGTCAGTACAGAAGCTGTGTCTTTACTATGGGATGGGGGTGGGAAGACCAGTGCTCTTGTTTGTAACATGAATAACATTATTTGTCGAACACAAAATTTTGTAACATACAAATTGCTAAAATAAAATCAAAAGCATTGATTCTTTGTTCGCTTGTTATTATAGCCATACGTGGCGCAGACGTTTTCGCTGTCAGAGAAGGTGTGGTGTAATGAGCTTGGAACCCCATCCAAATGTGATGGCGGTATTGACGCACCCTAACAGGCAGAATGCGACATCTAGTGTATATATATCTATGGTGTATACATCTGTAAGGGTTGCCAATTTTTTATTCCCAAATGAGGGACACTTTCTTGCAGGTGCGTGCGCAGCCGCGTACGTCTCAATCTGTCATAATTTGAAGTTGCTTTTGTTCATCCTCTGGTGGTTGGTTATTTAAATGTATATATTGCAGGCGATCATCTTAATCGTGGCAGCCAAAATCGGGATTGTGATTAAAATTCGATTAACTGTGCAGTCCTATTTCTGTATAGTTCCTCTTTATTTTTGGGATAAATTGCTATTGCTTCGCAGGAGTGCTCTCTGGACCCTGGTGTGTCCTTGGATTTAGTCCAGACACTAACACAGGCTGACATCTGCTGCAGAGCTGCGTGTGTGTTGTTTGGGTGCCTGTTACTGAATGAATGTATCCTGAGAGGCAGCAGGGCACGTTATTTGCTGATGCCATTGCTCTCAGATTACAGGCTGTCGAGTGTAAAAGTGGTAAACAGGTACTGAGTACTGGGCTGCTGTTGTAACAAAGCTCAATAGTTCTTCACATAATTATTCTCTATGTTTAACATATTTGTATTTTCCTCTGCTTTCCCTGGGTTTGAGCTCAGTAGATCTTTAAATTGAATTTCAAAACCACACCATTTACAGCTCGGGTAGGTCTGTGGAACAGGAAAAATGTCTGAATGAAAAGATGGTTGCCTCATCAGCTTCATCCTTTTATACTAAGAGTAATCTGAGATTAGCCAAACCCAGAATCCTCTGGGGTGGTGGCAGGGTGAGGCAGATGGTGCCAGGAACTTCCTGTTTATCCGCTGTATGGTAAATTGCTCCATTAATGACCCGCGGAGCCAGGGAGGCTGCTCAGAGCATGTCAACACCTTTCTAGTGGGTAATTTGTGGGTACGTTTCTATTTAAGATCTAAATGGGACACATCAGCTTTTATGTCCGGCGCTTGTTAAAAAGCAGAGGCAGCATTGTGATTGTTGCTGTGTGTGCTGTCTCGCTCGCACTGACTGCAAACTTGATGCACCTCTGCAGTGCTGGCCTCTGGAAGAAGAGATTGGGTTTCTCTGTTTGTCTCTTATTGAAAAAGTCCTTGGATCGATCTCTGTAGCACATCTCGTAATCTGCATGTGGAGTTAAAATGGCCTTTGAATGGTCCTGGGAAATCTGTCTAAGCAAGAAGCATGAACAGGACAAGGCCTAATGTTATCAAATCAGGAGGTCACTTAATTGATCTGGGATGCTACCTGCATCCTACCAGGGACTCTGTCTAATTTTGAAAATCCGGTTGAGGGGGGTGGGGGGTGTGTGGGGGGTTATATGATCTTCACAGAAAATTATTCAGGTCCCTCAGACTCAGCCACCCACAGTGGTTAGAAGTGCAACCCCTGTACTTTCTTTCTTTCTTTCTTTCTTTTTTTTTACAGACATGTCACTGTGAAGACCACACCCAATCATAAGTATGTATTCACTGTCAAATCCCACCACACTGTGGTTCCAGGAACTATCGCCTTCAGCCTGCCACAGGTGAGCAGCTACCAGCAGAGTGTGAGACTTCTGTTCATATGGAAAGACCCTCCGACTCCATTTCACTCACTTTCAGAAACATACCAGACACAAGAGATAAGAACAGACAAAGTCATTTTAGCAAGGATCTTATGAAGGATTTATTTCCCCACTTGGAGAAATCTGTCTCAGAGCAAAGCAAGTATTATGATATTACAACCAAATTAACTCATGAATAAAAAAAAAAAAGACTAAATCATTAGATATAGTAAAATAATGGAACAGAAAGTTTTAACATTTATATTAGAAAAAGGTTAATTTTCAAATAATGTTCATAGGATTTGTGCTTTGCTCATCTGACCACTTGTTTGCATTGACAATGAAATCTATTTATTTATGTAATAACTGAAAGTAATTATGATTTTACTCAAACTTCCTTCTCACACCAATAGAGGAAATGGGCTGGCCTCTCCATTGGTCAAGAAGTCGAAGGTAATCGTTTCAAAAGCTTTGCATAGTTTTTGTGCATTATGTTCACTGTTATTGTTCTACATTACGCTTAAGCCTTCTGTCCCTTTCCTCTGACCTCAAGTGGCCAACTACAATTTTGACAAGTCTAAGCAGTGCATTGGTGCAATGACAATTGAAATCGACTTCCTGCAGAAGAAAAGTACAGATTCCAGCCCCTACGATTCAGACAAAATGGCGAGTGAGTTCATCCAGCAGTTTAACAATCAGGGCTTCTCAGTTACCCAACAGGTAAGGATGATAATATGTATTGTGAACTCTCCACCTGTAGCACTACAGATATCTTCAATGCTACCTGTGAGATGGTCTGGCATCTCATAATCTACACTAGATGGTGATTTTTCAGCATCGGATTATCCGTTGCATAACTTAATATAGATGACGGTGCAGCCTCACAACAAGTTCTCCCTGGTTCTCCCTGTGGTTGTTTTTACCCTGTAATTGACTGATGCCCTGTCCAAGCATCATCCCTGCATGGTGCCTGAAGATAGTTAGGATAGGCTCCAGCTTCCCTGCAGCTTTGGCCTAGATAAGATGTATCTGCTTGGTGCTGAAATACTAATGAATAAAGCACTATGAATTATTGAACAGGCTTTCCTTCCGGGCAGAAAAACCTCTGTCATTATTCTATGGCCTGTCAGTGGTGCTGCCACTCACAACTGTCACTCACTTTCCCCACACAGCTGGTTTTCAGCTTCTGTGATAAGCTCTTTGGCCTGGTTATTAAGGACATAGAAGCAATGGATCCCAGTATCCTGAAGGGGGAGACAGCAACTGGAAAAAAGACCAAGGTACCAACTACAGTAACACTTCTGTAACTTCAAGGCATTCATACCAGACATACCTACTTTGAGCAAAATCATTTACTTTTAAAACATCTGAACCTTCATTACAGATTGATGTTGGTCTGTTGGTGGGAAACAGTCAGGTGATCTTTGAAAAAGCAGAGAGCTCCTCACTTACATTAGTGGGTAAGTTTTGAACTCGTGTTCATAAAAAACAAAGGTACCAATTGATCTTTGATTGCCAGCCTGTAAAACTTTTTACTTCCTAGGGTTGTTAATAACGTACTTTCTTCCTTTATTAATGCTCTCAGGGAAGGCTAAGACCAAAGAAGCACGGCAGACTATCATCAACCCTGACTGGAACTTTGAACGCATGGGCATTGGTGGACTGGATAAGGAATTTTCTGACATCTTCCGCAGGGCTTTCGCTTCCCGTGTCTTTCCACCAGACATTGTGGAGCAGATGGGTATGATTCTCCTTTACCCCACCACCTTCGTCATGTGCCATGTGATCTAGTTAATCCCCCCCCCCTCACTGATCACTTGTTGATGAGAAGCACACTGCTGTGGCTGAGACATTTAGATCCCTGTGTCCTTATTTCTGTTCGTCAGGCTGTAAGCACGTAAAGGGCATCCTGCTTTTTGGGCCTCCTGGCTGTGGTAAGACTCTGATGGCCAGGCAGATTGGAAAGATGCTGAACGCCCGCGAGCCGAAAATTGTCAATGGCCCTGAAATCCTCAACAAATACGTGGGCGAGTCAGAGGCCAACATCAGAAAGCTTTTTGCTGATGCGGAAGAGGAACAGAAGAGGGTAACACTACAAAAAAAACCCCCCACAAATTATGAGAGCCAGTTAGAACAGATTAATGCATATAAACTTGAACATTTAGAAGAGAAATACATTACATTACAGAAATGTAGCACTGCTGAACAGAATGTCATGCATTTTAGTTGTTTATTGCATTTATGAAAGGGTGGCATGATTCAATAATTTACTGATTAACTGTTTATAAGTGTATAGTGCTATGCAGAATTTTGTGCAACCATGCTTAAAACATTTGGTACTGTGAATAGTTAAGTGATTACCTTAAGTCCCCTAGCCTAAACAATAACTGAAAATCTAAAAAAAGGATTGAAAGATTAATCACATTTGGAATCATTTCACTGTAAAGGACAGAAATAAAAAGTTGACCTTGCTTTAACTCTTCATGGTAACAGACATTTTAAAGTAAGCATTCTCCGTCCATCTTCCCTTATAGCTGGGTGCTAACAGCGGTCTACACATCATCATATTTGATGAACTGGACGCCATCTGCAAGCAGAGAGGTACAGGTGCCAGCAGCACCGGAGTGCATGACACCGTTGTAAACCAGCTGTTGTCCAAGATCGATGGTGTGGAGCAGCTCAACAATATCCTTGTGATAGGTATCTGCTTTTTCGCTGCTCACATGTCTTAAACATTTGCAATTTTGTTCTTCTGTCGCTGTTTCTCAGTTTTATGTGGCTCTTTTTCAGGCATGACAAATAGGCCCGACCTGATAGATGAAGCTCTCATGCGACCTGGGAGGTTTGAAGTGAAGATGGAAATCGGTAAGAGAGCGAGAACTTTGTGCATGTGCGCTTATGTGTGTATCTAATACCTGATATTTTTACCTGTGTTTCAAATTACTATCCTCTGCTCAGGGCTGCCTGATGAGAAAGGGCGCGTTCAGATCCTCAACATCCACACAGCGAAGATGCGTGAGTTTAACCTGCTGGGTGGTGATGTTGATGTTAAAGAGCTGGCGACGGAAACTAAGAACTACAGTGGTGCCGAGTTGGAGGGCCTGGTTAGGGCTGCTCAGTCCACTGCAATGAATCGTCACATCAAGGTCAGAAATCAATTTTTTATACATTTTTATATATATTTATCTTCTGTGCAGAGACGTAAATCTTGCTAGCAACTAACATTGTCAAATGATGAAGTATGGTACAACTGTAAAAGGATTAAAGTGATTTAACACTTTGAGACATTGTAGAAATGAAGACTTTAAATGTTGCATTACATTTGAATGCTACAGGCCACTGCCACTGTGGAAGTGGACATGGAGAGAGCAGAGAAGCTGAAGGTCACCAGAGATGATTTCCTTGGATCCTTGAACAATGACATCAAGCCTGTAAGCATGTCACTTGGACAATACCCTGATATAAACCATTCACTCTAAAGATGTCAAAGACAATGTCTTTGTTATTACTACCTACTGGTAAAGTGTCCAGGGCAAACAGCATTTTTTACAGCAGATAAGAGATCATATCATTTACATATTAGTCTTCAGGGTAAATGAGGAACGGAAACAAGACAATTCACAACACAAATGAACAAATCACTGTATATGTATATAATTTCCATCGCAGAATGGAATAGATGCTTGGTTAAATGTTTGTCACTTGAATTTTACCTGGAAAGTGACGGAAAGTAACTACTGTAATTTACCTGGAAAGTAACTACTGTAAATACTGTAGCACTATAAGCACAGTGTTTAAACACTGGTTAAGGAATATAGTATTAACAAAAATTAAATCCACTAACCAAGATTGTTTATATCTGTTTCAGGCCTTTGGCACAAATCAAGAGGACTATTCCAGTTACATAATGAACGGCATCATTAAATGGGGCGACCCAGTCACACGAGTCTTGGACGATGGGGAGCTGCTGGTCCAGCAGACCAAGAACAGTGATCGGACTCCATTAGTAGCAGTTTTGCTAGAGGGTAGGAAACACACTTGAGCAGACATAGATCGTACACATGCATCTCTAGACACACGAAATGTTCTACACTGTCGACCGCTTTGCAGGGCCACCCCACAGTGGCAAGACAGCTTTGGCAGCCAAAATCGCAGAAGATTCCCAATTCCCCTTCATCAAGATTTGTTCCCCAGACAAGATGATTGGCCACTCTGAGATATCCAAGTGCCAGGCCATCAAAAAAGTCAGTGAGGCCAATATTCAGACACGTTAACCTCTTATTGTCCATGTAATTAGTGAACGATAAAAAATACTATTGGGGTTTAAATGTGAACTTTTGTTAAGATGTAACACATAACAGGAGGTGGGCTTATATTACACTGTTTCCACAGGTGTTTGATGATGCCTACAAGTCCCAGCTCAGCTGTGTGGTGGTGGATGATATTGAGCGCCTGCTGGGTGAGCTTCCATCTCTGTCCTGGATGCTGAGACAAATAGTTTCATGCAAATGCTTCCATTGTTAATAATCGTTGACCCAAGATTTATATGCAAATTTCAGTAGTGCTGCAATGATCTTTATTTTGGGGAAAGGCGCTGCTCTGTTTTTCAGAATGTTGCACAGTAACAGATTCCATGACCTCTTTTGTGTTGGATTGTGTGTCTTCAGATTATGTGCCAATTGGACCACGTTTCTCCAACCTTGTGCTGCAGGCCCTTCTGGTGCTTCTGAAGAAGCCACCACCAAAAGTGAGTAACAATTTAATTTGGGGAATTCATGTTAGGATTTCTGTCCTGTCTTGTTCTTCATGAGATGTGATGGGCTACAATCTCAGGGTCGTAAACTGCTCATCATCGGCACCACCAGCCGTAAGGACGTCCTCCAGGAAATGGAGATGCTGGATGCTTTCAGCACCACCATCCACATACCCAACATATCCACTGGAGAGCACCTGGTGGAGGCATTGGAGGTGAGATTGTGATGTTCTCGCGACCTTCTCATGACGGACATTAGACATGCCAGTCAGAGAAATGTGATTGTCCAAAACATACCTAAACAATTGATTTTGCTTTTGTGTTGTCATACAGCTTCTCGGCAGCTTCACAGACCAAGAGCGGGTTACCATTGCTCAGCAGGTTAAAGGAAAGCGGGTGTGGATTGGAATTAAAAAGCTACTCATGCTTATTGAAATGTCACTTCAGGTACCTGACTCTTCCTCAGCACTCTGCTTCTTACTGACAGTGACACTTTTCCTCACTGAACAGAAAAGTCCGTACATTTTTTGTATTTGTCATGTGGTTGAAGAACCAGGTCACTATTCCTCTGTACTTGATATATTGTACTTGTGTGTGTGTAGATGGACAAAGAATACAGAGTCAGCAAGTTCCTGTCACTGCTAAGAGACGAGGGGGCGTAAGTATTCTTTATCATTTCACCTGCTTCGTCCTGAATGACGCTGTAATGTGATACATATTGAGACCTTGTTTCCATGTGACTATTTACTGGCATGGTCACTGCACTATTAGTGCATCATAAGAGACATAATGCCCATTTTATACAATAAAGACAGACAGGTGTTTTTAGTTTGAAGCTGGCTGGTTTTTTTTTTAAGTTTTGATTTTTTTTACCTCCAGGATGGATGAAGGAAATCAAATTCGAGTATAGCAGCTGTCTTTCGCAGCAGCACTCAGCCAAATCTTTTATGTATGGTAAGGTTGTTAGTTAGATCTGACAGCAGTGGTTGAATAAAATTTAGCTTTTAGCATTAGCTTTTTTTCCCCATAGTTCCAGTGCATGTAGACATTCTTATGCCCTTGGCTCCTGTTCATCACTTGTTAGATACCTGCAGTAGCCCTTTAATTTAACATCATTTGTTTTTTTTTTTTATCGTACTAAAAGAATATGACTGAATTAACAATACCCCAGTAGGTGGCTTCTCGTCGTTTGTAAACTGGTAATCATTTAATGTTGCAGGCAAAGGGAGAGAATATGGAAAAAGATAACAGCAACAAAAATACATAAATTCAACACTATAGTAATTATAGTAATCTGTGCAAGAATACTGAATCCAATATATCAATATATATATGTATGTATATGTATATATATGTATGTATGTGTGTGTGTGTATATATATATATATATATGTATATGTATATATATGTATGTATGTGTATATATATATATATATAAAATTCATTTCATTATGCACTTACAATAGCATCACAAAAAATTCTAATATTAAATACTGTTGCACTCCTCAGATGGCTGCCATTGAAAAGTCGCTGTATGAGGGTCTGCCTTTAGAGAAGATCAGGGTTCTCAGCAGAATTAAATGTGGAGTTTAGTGTAGGTGAGAACAGGTGAAAGAGCGGCTACAGAAGTCGACAACCAGATCCATACGTTTTCAAACCTGACATTTTTTCTTTCAGTGACCGTGGCTACTATCAGTAGACGGCCGACTCAGAAGACGGAAGGGTGAATGAATGAGGCCAGTTCAGTGCATGTTGTCATGGCAACCATATAGTCCTCCAACCAAGAACCATCCTTACAGTACGTCAAAAATAATGTCAGAAAATCTTACCACTCCACTTTTTGTCAGTATTAATGCAATATCAATTTCCAATATCAATGTTGTCTTGTGCTTTTTTGTGCAGTGTCTATGGCTATTTATATTTATAATTGTTAATTACAATGGTGTGTACAAAATCAAAATACATGCACAGTATGTGCACATATGCAAAAAAAGATACATATAAAACATATATGGGCAAATTACCACATGTGATATTATCTGAAATAAAGAAATATAAGAAGACTCTAATATTGTGTCAAGTGGAGGTACGACATGATGTCCCTGTAGATTGTGAAAGCATGTCTGTTAAATATTTGGAAGTTTACTTTATGTATATAGTGTAAAATCTAGCAGTAAAAATTGCAGTAAAATCTTTCCACTGAGTGATATTCATAAATGGGCACATATCAGGCCCAGTAGTTTTGTTGCTGTGCAGGTTATGGCTATAGATAGCTGCTGACTTGGGTGTGTCTGTATATGCTGTGGTCAGTGTTCTGAAAACCCCCAGCCCATTTGTGAAGACAGTACGATGTACAGAAACAACCGGGACAGCCTTCATCGTGTCCTGTATAGGTTTGGTTCTACATTTCTGTTGCAGTGTGTGTGTGTGTGTCTGTTGTATGTTTGGGAGTGTTTGAGGTGAGCTGTGTCTATCTGCAATGTGTAATGGTGTCTGATTTTGGCCTCCCTGTTGAACTCAAATTTCACATTTTATTTATTTATTTATTTGGTTTGTATTTTTTCGTGCTTGATGTCAGATGCCCTTTGTCATGTTGTTAATATGTATGGCAAGACAGATCTGTATTATTGCAATAAAAGCGCAGACGCACAAATGGATGCTTTATCAAATTTTTAATTATAATCAATTATTTATGCTCTATTTTGTGTGTGAACCCCCCATTTACTCACTCTACGCTCTGTATAAAAAATATATTTATATGCTATATAAATTGCATGTTTACTGTTTTAATACATATTTCCATATAAGTCACTATAAGATTTGCGTTACTGCATTGTTGAAAGGCAAATTGACACCAGCAAGTTTATAAAATGAATGAATGAATGTCATTAGGGAGAATTAAAACATTTTTAGATCTAAATATGTTATTTATCTTTGGACTAATATTTTACTTACATTTTTTTTTTAATGTAAATGTATATGAGGTTTTGGTGTTTATTTCCAACAGAGGGCAGCAGATGATAAAAATCGAATGGGGCCAAAATGCAAATCTGAGCACATGAAGTGTTTCACTGAGTAAACACATTCTTCTCTCAGTACACTTGTGTATTCATGAAAGGATTCTGATCCTCAGGGCTCATTAGCGGCTTCTTGTGCTTTTGTCAAGTTTTACACAAGTCAAGTATGTGCCTCCAAGAGATTAAAGGTGAAAAAAGATCTTTTGCTTTTGATTGTCTAAACCTATACAAAATTTAGTTCTAAAATAATGTATCTCAGTGTAATGCGTTAAACATGAATAAGTTGACAGCTTGTGACACCTCAACAGCGGTGCGGGAGACCCAGCATGGAGTTTCAGACCATTCAGCGCTCTGTTGCTCCACCTCCCACCTCCTTCTCCCATGTCCAGATTGGTGAGCCCCCCCCCCTCCTCCCTCGCTCCCGCCAGGAGTGTCAGATCTCGCTCCTGCTCTGTGGTTGCTGTAGGCCACGAATATGAATTCCATAGATGTGGCTTTTCATCTTAAGGACCTGGAAATCCCCTGCCAGCTTAAAAAAGCTTTCCTGGTTTAGAGCCTCTTACACAGTGGCTTGTTGGCAGTGGACAGGGAGCTGTTCAAGATATGACAGAATCCATATAAACAGTTATGATAAGCTGTACATTTCATTCAAATTCTGTATGTTTGAACTGAATATTTTGAATTGAGGTTTTTTTTTTACTCCTTCTTTTCCAAACATAATTCCAGATAAACACTCAGAGAAGTGTTTATAGCGCTGCTTTATTTTTTGTTGTTAAGTTGTTAAATATTAGTTTCCTCGGTTAATGTCCTGTATTGGAATGAGGGCTGGTTTCATGAGGTTGACAGATCGGAAGCAGGAAAATGGGTAACCTGTGATGCATTGTGTCTCCAAAACATCTGTGTGCGGAACCTGACCATTTCCACCACCAAAAAGATAAGTCCTTTACACCTACAATGGACACCCAATGATCAGAACTGGAGCAGTGGATGAAGACATCGTGTTAATAGCCAGATGCCTGGGAGATGTTGATTAGGGGAAGAGCACTGTGGTGCTCTGGACCCTGGGTCCCACATCCATGTAGATGGCCATGTGATTTTAATATTGCAAAGGGAAATTCCTTATTGTCTTTTCTGCAGCAAGGGCATCGGACTGGATGTCATATATTCACAAGTGTTTTTCCCAGTGAAACAACCTATCACATCCCAACGACATTATTAATACCTTATCACCAAAGCTGATCTTCTTAAAGGATTATATCTTCACAACCTATTATTATTTTTTTCATAAAACCTTCTGTCCAGCAGGAAAAAAAACGTTTCATGGATCAGAACTCATCATTTCTCCTCTTTGTTGTTTTGTCAGCTCTTCGTCAATCATTTCCTACTTAGCTTTTCATGAAGAGTTATGTTTACTTGTCTACATGCCTTATATAAAAAAATGTACTGGCGGATTTCGAGGAAATGTAGTCAGTTTGCATCTTTCACAGTGTGGCTTCCTGTGCTGAAGAAATCTGGCTGCAATCTTGACTTGTTCTCTTTTTTGTTTGTTTGTTTCTCACAAAGCCATCGTGTGAACACACCACAGCCTTCACAGGATTTCACCCTAAATTAAATTTACTATTACGTGGGGCAGTGGTGGCCTAGTGGTTAAGGACGCCGCCCCGTAATCAGAAGGTTGCTGGTTCGAATCCCGATCTGCCAAGGTGCCACTGAGCAAAGCACCGTCCCCACACACTGCTCCCCAGGCGCCTGTCATGGCTGCCCACTGCTCACTCAGGGTGGTGGGTTAAATGCAGAGGACAAATTTCACTGTGTGCACTGTGTGCTGTGCTGCTGTGTATCACGTGTGACAATCACTTCACTTTCAAATGTCTCTGATCAAATCCATTTTCCATTTTTTGGACTTCTTGCTCGCAGTGGCCCTGTTTTTCCTGGAATTGCGCTTCACACAGTCCGTTTGTGTCTGTAGACATTCAATGTCACATTTTAATGACGTGATAATGATTAATTGTCATCTCTCTCAAGCCGCACACATGCAGTCTCGCTGCCACCCCTTCCCCCGCCGTGCATGCTGTACATCGGAGCAGCAGGAAGGGGATTTACTGCCTCTGTGCGAGCTACGGCCGCAGCGCTTCCATCTTCATTTCCCTTCTCCCTGAGACGCCTCATCCACACAGCGCCGCTCCAAATCTAATCCAGCTCATATTCTAGTGTCTTTGATCAGCCGCTGCTGTCTGCTTATAGCATGAGGTAAGAGGGAAAGTTGTTTTGTTATAAATTCTTCGACTCTAATGGGGCTTCATGAGACTATTCTCATGAAGCCAGTGGTGGGGCAGAGGTGGCCTAGCGGTTAAGGAAGCGGGCCCCTAATCAGAAGGTTCGAATCCCGATCCGCCAAGGATCCCCTGAGGTGCCACTGAGCAAAGTACCATCCATACACATGGGATAAATGCAGAGGACAAATTTCACTGTGTGCACCGTGTGCTGTGCTACTGGGTATCACATGTGACAATCACTTCACTTTATTCTTTGCCTTTTGATGGCAGATGGAAATCACTCTCAGTGATGTAATCCTGCTGTAGTGGCCAGTAATAAGACGTCTGCGTCGTTCTGTCATGTCTCACACATTAAATGACCCCGCTGTCTGTCAACCCAGAGCCGCCCTCCGTAGTGAGGTAGCCAAGCAAAGGGCCCAAGCTGATTAGGCCGAACGCGGGCTCAGCGCCTACAGAGGATTTGGGAAAAATAACATTGAGGCAAGGTTTTTGCGTTTCACTGACTGACTGTCGGACACGTAGAAAACAAAAATGGAGGAAAAACTGATTTCAGAATCTTACGCATATGGTCAAAGTTCTATATGCACCTACGCAAATGTGCACAACCCAAAGTGCAGAATCGCGGCGCCATACATTCAACATGCACTGCATGCAGGATACAAAAATGCACGTTCAGCAGCCCCTAATTACCACTGTGTGTGTGTGTGTGTGTGTGTGTGTTTCTGTTACGGCAAACAACACCGCACTGATTGCCTCCCTTTCGTGTGGAAGCTCATGGCACAAGATCCTGTGCTAAATAGCCAAAAATAACTCACCTGTCTCCCCTGCGCGGTGCGACTCTGTCATGGTGAAAAGCATACCTGAGCTCGGGTGCTGAGGCGGCAGTCTGGTGATGGGCCATGTGTCTCAGCACCAACGGCTCCTCTCATTGGCTTGAAATTCACAGATTAAACCATCGGGGATTTCCAGCTGTATAATGCAACAAAACCCTCGCCACGAGCTCCAGCAAATGGAAGGCCTGAGGAGATCAGCCAGTCCATGTGACATGCTCCAGGACAGGCCCTCATCAATTAAGAACGTGCTTGCCATGACATGAGGCCTTTTTCTGTCCATTTTCTTCCAGTCATCACAACTTTTCTGTCAGGTTATTAGTAGCCTAGTGGGTAACACAATCGCCTGTGAACCAGAAGACCCAGGTTCAAACCCCGCTTACTACCATTGTGTCCCTGAGCAAGACACTTAACCCCGAGTTGATCCAAGTCCCTGTCACTACTGAGTGTAAGTCGCTCTGGATAAGGGGCGTCTGATAAACGCTGTAAATGTAAATGTAAACTGGGCCAGTTAGCATCGCCAAGATGCCAGTGACCATGACTGGTGACCTGCACTGTGTTCGTGTTTATGGGGATGGCTGCTGATTTATGGAATGTATGAGTCATAAGGAGTGACGTTTTAACTGTAAGATGAAACAAAATAATTCAACTGACGTTTTGTCACACTAATTTAGCGGAGATTCGAACTGCGTGAGATGAAATGAAGCAACACCCTGAAGTCCAGGCTTAACCCAGTGCACCATGAACCGGGTGAAATTGTTCCCTCACGAGGACGAGCTCCATGGTTTTTATGTTCTACAAGGACACGCCAGTGTTAAATTGTATTGGTCCCATTTCAACACTGTCAATGCAGTCAGGCAACATAGAGTTTAAACAGGGTACTAGTCATGGACAGGGCCAGTTTTCACTTGTTCCCACAATTTCATAGCAAAGATGCCTGAAAACATCACAAAATGCAGTGCAACTCATTCATTCATGTACTTATTTGATGTGAAATCTGGGAAGAGCCTGACTAAATGTATATTTAATGCTTCTGTCAGTAGGGCCACAGTTACAGAGTTTTTATCGCACGAAGACAAGCGAACACCCTTGTCCATTCTCCAGCGATATTATCGAGTGCTGTTCTCCTCAACCAATCCTCTCTGCAACCAGAACTGACAGACCAGAGCTCACAGCAGTGCGCAGGTGCGGTTTCGTTGTTGAGGGAAGTAAGAAGGTTGTGATGGGGCGGGGGTGGAACAGAGGGGAAGGACCTGGGCACAGGCCTGCAATAAAAACGCTTTGTTCTCTGTTCGTTTGGGTGTTTGTCTCGTCTCCCTCCCAGCCTGTGGCTGCTGAGCGTGGCTGGAAAGGCAGCGCTACTCGTATTGAAGTGTTTCATTCAGTTCTTATGAGGCTCCGTGCTGCGCACAAACTGTAAGAATTTATGAGCAACCATGTCAGTTTCAACAAGGTTATTAGGTCTTTAATTGCACAGGATCCAGAACATATTTTTTCCTCTCTCTCTCTTCATCACTCTCTCTCTCACACACACTCATTGGATATGCAATTTAGAGAGCTTTATATGTGTTATGTGCCTTTTATAAGTGCATGTGAATGTATCAAGTTCATTTGTGTGCTCTGAAACTGCCTAACCATCACAAACTGGCCTTTCTGTACGTAGGATAGAGATAAATTGCTATGCTATGGCAGAATGGCCTTTTGCATGGCGCTCAGATTCTGATGTATGAGTTTCATTATGGACAAATAGGGCAACATTGGTTAAAAAAGAAAAGAAAAAAAAAAATAGTTCAACAAACATGTGATTCCTTCTGGAAATAAGGTACAAAACGAATGCTGCATGTTCTGTCCCATTTGTATTGTACTTCATAATTCCTGAAGAATATGCTAAATCAGATCTTCACAAGTTCACAAGTCAAGCGTTAAACATTTTTTACACTAAAACTAACAACCCTGATGTGCTAAATTATTTGTGAGCTAATTAGTTTGGATTTACTATGGCTGGATGGATTCATGAGTCACACCCATGCTGGCTGAACAGAGCCAGGGATCAGCTGTGTGCACATTGTGTGTGTGTGTGTGTGTGTGTGTGTGTGTGTGGTTAATGTGTTCCTTCGAGAAAGGTTGTGACATCCTACAACTACCCCACATTTTCTGTCTGTCGGCTGTTGCCATCACCGTTGTGTCCACAACTCTGGTTCTAATGTATATATTATTTAAAATAATTTCTTGTGTAAGGTTACTGAATACTTTATGTCTAAACTTACTTCCAGAAATCACAGCAATCGAACCACCTTAAATCTACAGCAATCACACCAAATTGCTATTTCCACAAAAGATTATTTCCACAAAATCGGCTGTGGAGCTTTTTTTGTCTGTGTTTATGTGTATTATGTGAAGTCCTGAAGACTGCTGGGACCAGTCAAAGGCTTCCCCAACCATTGGACTGATGAATAGACACACTCATGTGGACCCCCTAGTGGTCAAGGCCAAGGTACATTGGATCATCCAGTCATATGACCAAATTAGAACCTTGTGCTAAAATCTTGTTTAACCTTAACATGTGCATCCTAAGAAGGCCATAGGCAACCTTTTATTCTCAGTCACCCTCCATATGGCAGATTCTTCTGAGTGGATTTTTAAGCTTCCTTGACATGCACAGAGATGCAGAGTCTCATGAGATGCCACCATGACCTTTGAGGGGTCATTCATCAACAAAAACAGAAGCAGTAAATGTCTACTGAATGCCACTGGTTACACGGGTCATTAAATTATTCAGATTAAGTCTTTAACTAAGATTTAATTACATGCCTAGAAAATGAAAAGCATGAACGCTGATTGGTTAAATGTCATCTGGATAAACACATTAGTCTTTTGTCTCATAAGAATTTGACGGCCTGTTGATATGTCGTTTATGTGACCAAACACTATGCCAGACCCCTTTGAGGTCCTTGTTTGTTAAGTGAGATCACATAGGATGTGAGACACATGATCAGCAGTCACACAGCTGAGCACAAGAACACTGGACAGTGTACGGTCGTGTCATACGACCATTAAGAACATTATAATTATCATATCCATCAGTGTTAAACTGATGGATATGATAATACATATCGCCTGTTAACACAGCAATTCCTTCAGATACTATCTATTCTACATATTTATTATATTCACATATTCAATATTCCCCCAAAACTGAACTAAAATTCATTCCAGCAGATTCTTCACCACATCTTGCTATTTACCTAGACAACTCACAGCTCTCTCCTTCTGCAACAGCCCGCAACCTTGGAGTAACAATAGACAACCAACTCTCCTTCTCGACTCACATCAGCAATCTTCCCCACTCATGTAGATTCCTTCTCTACAATATCAGACGAATCCGTCCTTATCTGTCAACACAGGCCACCCAGATACTGGTTCAGTCCTTAGTAATCTCACGACTGGACTACTGTAACTCCCTTCTAGCTGGTCTACCACTATGTACCATCCGACCTCTACAACTACTACAAAATGCAGCAGCACGACTAATCTTCAACCTTCCCAAATTCTCCCATACCACCCCTCTGCTACGTTCCCTCCACTGGCTCCCAGTAGCTGCACGCATCAGGTTCAAAATACTGATGCTGGCCTACAAAGCCAAACATGGAGTAGCCCCATCCTACCTCACAGCCCTTATTACACCCCGCACTGCACCTCGTATACTCCGAGCCTCCAGTACTGCTCGCCTGGTCCCTCCATCTCTGAAGGTAAAAGGAAGACATTCATCTAGACTCTTCTCCGTCTTGGCCCCTCTGTGGTGGAATGAACTTCCCCTCGAGGTCAGAACAGCACAGTCACTGAGTATTTTCAAACGGCAGCTCAAGACCTTCCTCTTTACAGAATATTTAGATTAATTTGTAACCTTCTTATTGTCTTAGTTACGTATAGAAAATACAACAGAGTGAATAAAAAGATTGTATTCATAGTTGGGGGTCCTAGTGAACCAGAATTGATCACTTCATTGATTGTAACATGGAAGGACGTTGTAAGTCGCTCTGGATAAGGGCATCTGCCAAATGCCTTAAATGTAAATGTAGGTACGCTCCTAACATATACAATTTAATGCACAAAGTAATCCAAGGCCATGTGTACTGTTTATAACATGTTGCTTTGGAGACATTTAGATCTGAGGTTGGCTATTTAGTTCATGACCTTTGTATATTTAGGAGTAATTAAATTAAAAAGTAGGTTGAATGAATTTTACGTGTAATTCTCTAGTCAAAGATTGGAACCTACGTAATTACTCAAGTATTACACTAGTATCCTGCACAATATAAACTGAACAGAATGGACACAATTATTAGAAATATTTGTTATTCTAGCTTTTCTATTCTATATGAAAAAGAGATACTTATATGAAAAAAATATTTTACTTCTGTATATTTGTCATTGATCCATTTCATCATGTATTTCAGAATTATACACAATTCTACCTTCAGTAACTGTGTATTTTTAACTATGATATAGTACTAAATTCATAAATAAATGAAGAACAGCGTAGGGTAATATAATATGCAAAATGTGCCCAGAATGTTTGAATGCATTTACCATCATTTTATCATTTTCCTACTGTTCCCTAAATAACATTATAACAATGTCAGTCTACACAGTGACACTGTGTAGACAAGCAGACCGTGGTGTCTTGTTGATGATTAAAAATTAAAAATGTTCTTTAAACTGGAAACCAAAGAAGAGGTTTGAATGACAGCTGCATTTACGACTGCATTTATTACCGTGTCGTTTTACACAACATTTGCATATTTATGTCGTCTTATAAATAAGCGTGTTTATTTTATTTTATTTGACGTTATGAACATGTGCACATACTCAGGCCGAATATTCAGAGTCGAACTTTTGTCCTCCTGTAGAGAGCAGCAGCTCGTGTTCGATCGAATTCCTCTATACTGTACGAGGGGGCGGAGCCACGTACAGAAACGCTGTTGCGTTTCCCTGTCGTGGCAGCAGCCGAACGTGAAACGCCGACAACCGCTGACAACAACACCACCAAACAGCCAAACGCCGGGACGGCCGTGCTCGCAGCCGAGGACCGCGACACGCGCGAAAAAGGACGGAAAAAAAAAAAAAAGAAGCCCCACCGAGAGCCGAGGAGCCCGGGGCTTTCCTGCACGCCGGTGCGGCAGCGCGGTCCGCGTCGCTGTGACGAGGCGGCGGCGAGGAGCAGCACCCGTTCCGGGCCGGGAGGTGAGTAGACAGCCCCCCCTCCTTCCACGCTGGTTGTCGACGGGGCGCCGACGGACGGCGGGACGCGCCGGGGCGGGAGAGGCGCGTGGCCTCTCCGTGGCCCTTTTTTTTTTTTTTTTTTTTTTTTACGAGTCTTTGTGCTGGCCCGTGGGCTGTCAGACGCGGGAAGTGGGGGTGTGCGCAGAGCGCCGCGTCCCGTGCGGGCGACGGACCCTGAATAATAAAATCCCGCGGGTGCGCCGTGGGCCCTCCTTCGCGCGAATCCTGCCGAACTCGCAACTCTCTCGGCTTTCGCCCCGCTCGGTGGCGCGCTTGGCAGCGCCTCGTGTTTCCTAAAAGTGCCACTGTCACCCGCGGCGACAACTTCTCCCCTGCCCGGGCCGGTCGCGTCCGATTAGGCTGCTGCGAGGAAAGTTTGTGACGTTTCTACAGGTACACGCCGCTGTTATTATTACTATAATAATTACAGTAGCTGCTGGCCGTAGTGTTACGTGTAACAGTTATATAGTGGATGTAGTATAGTTATATGGTTATATAGTGTATGTA